>NC_072464.1:12455123-13064123 GCF_027596085.1 Anoplopoma fimbria | reverse complement strand
TGTTCTGGGAGTCCTCCTGGTGCTTTTTGGGGCTCTTATCCTCTGGATTGCCACTCGAACCTCTTGGAAACGCCCAAGTGACCAGATCCTGCATACTCTGCATACCAATGGGGAAGGTGACGAAGGCAGCAAAATCGGTCCAGCCTTGTCTGAGCTATCTGATGGAGCTGACGCTGAGCCCAGTGGGGATGTCAGAAGGAGGAGTAACAAATTAGAGGATCAGGAAAACTGATTACAACATAACTGACTAGGAGTCATTACTGTCTTCAGTGTTGAATGTATGTATAACAGGTCTACAGTGGTCAGATGAGGTAAAAACTAAGAAATCTATTTATCCTTATCGTTCCAAATATATACCTTTCTCTTGTGCTCATTGAGGTATGTGTTTCATTTTGTTTGTATTAGTTTTCTCTAACATTTATTGCAAATAATGGTGAGCTACTTTATAACAAGATTCATGCGATGTGTGAATACTCTTTGTTGACATACACTGTGCCAATAATCATTATATAATAATTTTTCTACACTCTTAATCCATTTGTATTGTCATATCTGGGTTTTTTTATGTGTACAGAACCTACATTTTACAATAAATATTTGCAACTTATATAGCGTCTTATAGTCATTGACTATTTAGAAATATATGCAAAGAAAAGAGAAAAATATCCATACAATAGAACACAGTAAACAAATAGTATGAGCACCAGTTTCTGGTTGTTTCAAATAAGATAAGATAAGATAAGATAATCCTTTATTAGTCCCGCAGCGGGGAAATTTACAGGATTACAGCAGCATAGAGGATAGTGCAAACATGAGACATAGTAAAAAACAAGATCAAAAATAAGTAATTATAAATAAGCAAATGAGCAATAAAAAAACAGTAAAGAATCCACAGTAACTTAAATATTATATATACAGACAGAAACTATTATAACTATTGTATTGCACAGAGTATTTGTATTGCAATTGCAAATGACCACATTAATCATTTCTGCCTCTGAAAGATAATATGTTACCATTCAGTCACAATATGAACTACTAGCACAGGTCTTATCCCTCAAGCTCAAGACTCTCCACTTGACCTCGGATGACAGCAGCACGGCTACGTCAAAAAGCGAAGCGCTTCTTTTTGGCTCTTCCCGGCACCCGTATTTGTGTTGGTAGCCTGTTTGTTTTGGCTGTCTTTAGGCGTCGGGTCGAAAACCTGCTTCAAGGTTTGTAATCTACACAGCAATGTCGTATCAGCTGTAGAATCACACACTTGTAAACATAATAATAAGCATATTCGTTGCTGCATTTGTAGCCCAACTGGGTTATTCGGTCAGTGGAGTTGAAAGACCAAGGTCCGGGTCGACTGTAGCTAGCTAGCTAGCCGCTACATAAGCTAGCTACATAGCCCGTGATCACAAGGAAGGCTAGCAGAGGCAGAGGCCGGCTGGATGCTAACGTTGCGTGTTTCCGATTAAACTATGGTTTCATTAGTGAGATTAAACTCTACATTAACAGAGAGCAGGCTTGTTGTTTGAATGCGTATACGTCAAGGTAATAAGGGCCAGAAACAGGTGTCTGAAGCTGACAGGATAGCCCCATGCTAAGCTAACGGGGTGTGAGCAGAGCAGTAGGGTGGGGCTCTCTGATTGTTAGCTGACGATGACTGGTCAGCTAGGCTGTGCTTATAATCAAGTGTAATGCAGATGAGAGTATTTGTGTCCAAACAACTAGGATGTTTGACTCACTCAGCTGCAGAGAAGACATGCAACACTGGTGGATGGTCATTTAAACAGCTGGTTGACTGTCTGTATTGCTATGCAAGGTGGTGCTGAAGCTGAGAGCATCAGCAGTCAGCAGATACTTGACCTTTTTACGGTTTTCTTCATTTGTGAGTTGACTGTACAAATACAAGGAGACCACTCCACCACTAGGATGCCCCTTGATGCCTTGTTTTTTTGTCTGATTTACTTATTTACTTACTTACTTACTTACTTTTATTCAATATTTTCCAATGTATTCTTGATTGAACACGAAGGCAAATCAAGTGTGTTGTTTGTATACAGCTGTGGCATCATGTCTGACAAAAGTGAGCTGAAAGCAGAGCTTGAAAGGAAGAAACAACGCCTGGCACAAATCAGAGAGGAGAAGAAACGGAAGGAGGAGGAGCGCAAGAAGCAAGCGGTATGTTTAACATTTTGTTAATAATCTCTGATGTTGAATGCAAAATGAATATGAAGTATAGACAGCATCAAAACCATGGTTCAGAGTGAGCATTGCAAAAAATAATTATTAATTTAAATGCTCATTCTTTCTCTAACACTTCATTTTGTTTTTGAGTTCTGGTAGTCCAGATGGTGCAATAAAATATTGATTGCCATTATTTGCATTTGAATCAAGTCCAGTTTATAGTTTAAAAGAAATGTTGCTTATGTTGGCAGACATACACAACGGGTACCAAGGCTTATGGTCCTTCTGACAAAGTTGGCATGTTGATAAGATGATATGATTTCAATAAGTAGCATTGTTTATAAACAAGTCATTTATAAGAATGACTGGTTTGTATTTCACTTGTGAATGAGATGCAGATCAGTTAATGAAGTTTATACTTTATTACAGAAATAGCTGAGATGTAAATATTAAATGTAAAAAATCTTTCTAATTACCCAGATTATGTGCATGTTGAGATGAAAAATAATGATTGATTTCATTTTTTTTATTTATGCTTTCTTTTTCATAATTCTATCATCAAGGATTTCAGATTTGTGCAGTTTATAAATGTCAGTGATTTGTGTAGCCAATTTGTTTTACATTGATAATCTAAGATAACATAGCACGAGAAAATCATTATCAAGGATTGTTTTTTGTCAGTAATAAACCAATTACTGACAAATCCAATAATAAAACAATCTAAGCAAAATTAGTCCCTGTTTACTGTAATGAAATATCTGACTGGGTCCATTTTTAAGTGTCTGTAAATTGTTTTTTATAACGTACCACAATGATTGTTAGTATTCTACTCTAGATAGGGTAATAAGGCTATAAAGCCTGTCTTGATATCTCTTTTGTTTGCACAGCTACCAGCAGGAACATGTCTTTGAGAGGGGAAAGCTTTGTTAAACTTTTTCGCCTTGCGAGCTGGCCTGGAAATGTACACCTCCAACACAGGGACATTGACAATTAATGTCCTCAGTAAAAAAAGGAAACACAAAGTTTTCCTTCGTTTAGAGGCATTAGATTAAGTCCAGCTTTTGGGCGTTTTCTTTTACCATAAATGTATTTTCTCAAGTTTAAACTGTATACAGTTTGTGGTCTGAGATCAGAGCAATGTATTGTGGATAATTAGAGATTGCTTTAATGAATGATCTGTTGCTCTGTTTTTAGGCGGACCAATTGAAAGATGCTGCACAACACCAGGATGATTCTGACCTGGAGAAAAAAAGACGTGAGGCTGACGCTCTTCTACAGAGTATGGGCATAACCTCAGAGACCCCTGTTGGTATGTTTACATTACTAGTTGGTGGATTTTTACATACTCAGCAACTGTGATATCTGCTTTTAAATTATGTAAACTTATTTTATTATTTTGTGTACCCTAAAAAAGGACTAATGTTTATATAAAATGCAATGAATTTTATACTGTTCATTTAGTGTGGATGCAAACACCCTCAGCATTTTAACCCCGTAGTCCCCCTCTTTAGGTTAAAAGGTTTTACATGTCCTTAAACACTGGTACAAGGGGAAGCACAAAAACAGGAACAAATATTCATAAATGTTTGTTATACCAGTATAGATTGTATTAATATTGGTTTATAGAGTTCACTGGGATTCTTCGGGCACTGACATGTTGCTAACAGCAGGTGGCAGAAGAGATCCATAAGAAAATCATTAAAAGTCTGACAGGATGTGGACAAAATAGAAACACAAATGAAAAAAATACTTGGATGAAGACAAAGTTAGTGTAAATGTATTAAAACGTCTTTCCCAATATGTGCAGATCTTTCCACAGTTCAAGTTTGTTTCTGATTTAACTTGTTTTGCTAGTAATGTCAAGGCTTGACACACATTATAGCATGCTCAATAAAATGAAGCCGTCATTAAATCTACATTTGGTTTGATATCATTCAGCATGGATGCATTTAGTACTTTGTTGTGACTGTCTTCAAACTGTAACAGATGATTATTGTCTGTCTCGCTATATAGTCCCTCCTCCCATCTCTCCAACTACTAAATCGGCGGGCACACCAAGCGAGGCAGGGAGCCAAGACTCTGATGGTGCCGTGGGACCCAGGTACACACACACACACACACACACACACACACACACACACACACACACACACACACACACACACACACACACACACTCCTCAACAACAGATTGAATAACAGCATTTCTTCCCATCTTCTAGCATATTACAAGTGTGGAACAATGTCAATATCCCTATTTATGAAGAACTAATGCCTATTTCTCCACCTGAAGCAAAATGTTTAAATGCTTGGTGCTTTTTTGAGCTTTATATGTCTTGTCAGAAAGTTAGTTTTGTGCTCTTGTGTGTGCTCAGTTATGCCAGCACGAATTCCAGCGTACTTGTCACAGCCTCTCAAGCCACTTAAACTGCAACTGTGTTGTAGAGGAAATTAGTTCTAAAGTATTTTGAATATCGCTTAGAAAAATATGGTTTTTGGTTTTTTTTGCTTCATATGCTTTGTATCAATTTCAACTCCAGACAAAGGCTATGAATATATATAAAGCATGATTGCACGAAGCACAACTGAGCTAAAATCTTTCAGAGAGGTCTCGTACCATTACTGTGAATGATGACAAGTTTATGCCAACTGAGTGCATGTTTATTTAATTTGTGTGCCATTGAATTAGGACGATCCTAAATTAACAATAAAACAGCAGGCTCTTGTGAAGCCTGGGGGACTTCTTAACCCCTAATTAGACCCCCTTCCCTGGGCTGAAATTCAAGCTCCCCCAGTGTCCCATCAGGCCCAGGGAGCTGTTCCCCCTACGTGTTGACTCATTTCCCTCGCCAGCATGGCCATTTCCTACACACATGGAGGTCATGTTTTCTCCCTGAGGGTTCTCTCTGTTTCTCCCTGCCTCTCTGTCTGCACAACACTCTGAGCCTTTGGTGTGACACAGTTCAGGCTGTATCAGCCCCGCAGGCAGCACATTACACCCTGAGTCAGCTCCCTCTGAGAGGCTGTGTGTCCATGCATTTTAAGCAGAAACCTTCTTCCATCTCTGAACGTTGTGCAGGCACATTTAAGCTTGAACTGGAAACCACAAAAAAAAAAAAAGGATCCAGTTTTAAGTTTGTTTTGAAATTTGTGACCTAGGATCCAATCAGCATGTTGTGTGCTATAATGCTAACTTTATTTCCTCTCCTCATTTGTGCTCGCTTCTCTCTCACTAATGCTGCCTTGTTGCTGTGACACTAACCAGGACTCTGCACTGGGACTCTGACCCGTCCACTCTTCAACTTCACTCTGATTCTGAGCTGGGGTACTGGACACTCTCTTCTCTCCTTTACTGGTCATTTTCCCTTCTCTCAATCTATGGCATGACTACTTTGTCTTCCAAAGTCATTATTCGGTTAATGCAGTCCAGGAAAAACAGTCAAGTCGTGCATGCAAGAACGGTCAGACAAAACCTTTGAAATGATTCACACTGATTGCTACTCTAATCTGAAGTCTTTGCCATCCCATGAAACACTTGTTTATTTACTTACTTTGACTTGTTATGAGGTGAAAATTGTTACAAAAGCATATCAGGGTGATAGCAGAATGACTGGTTTGTATGTTTGTTTTTTTTCTTGTTAAAATGTGCAAAGTTTGAGTTGTTCTATGCTTTTAGGCGTGGAACTCCAAAACTGGGAATGGCCAAAGTCACACAAGTGGACTTCCCTCCACGTGAGACTGTGTCCTACACAAAAGAGACCCAGACACCTGTCATGACTCAGCAGAAACAAGGTGATTCTCACATAATATTACATAGGTTAACCTGGAAAAATGGACAAGACCTGTGTTCCCATGAACCTAAGTGATTAAATGTGTGGATGCATTAGGAATGTAGTACTCAATTTAGAAGTGTAGCATCTTTGCTAACAAAAGTTTTGTTCTACTGCAAGGATTTTGCACTTCTTGTAGAGGATTATTCATTACGGGTGAGTGAACAAGTGGATACCGGAAGTGAATAACAAGTGGAGGAGATTTGATTTCAGACAAAAGTAAAGGAAAACAGAGGCCCAGAAAACATAAGAAGTCAAAGGAGAGATTAAATTCAGACAAGCCTTGAACCTCACAACCAACTCTGCTTCAGTATAATTAATGAGCAGGATGAGACGACCAGTGAGAGGAAGGAGAAATTGGATTTCGGGGAAAGATATGAAGCGCTGCACATACGACCGCTTACTGCCTCTGAAGCATGTCGATACGTATGTAATTGCTGCACTGAAGCTTTCATGCGGTTTGTAAAAAGAGAATATTTGGTCTGCTACTAACACCACATGTTGAACACATGCTCCATAAAATATGCAAGACTTGGGGGTATGCTGCTTGTTCTTCGCTGATTCATGTAATCAGATGGATGAATAATGTGCCTGACTGAAATCCTGATTAGGTTGTTTTTTTTATTCGTTTTTTTTAAAGAAACATCAAAACTATTCTGCAAAACCTCCCATCTACAACTCCTGGATTGAGTCTGTCTTTTAAGCCATTAGTTCAATTTATCTGCATCAGCTCACACATCTTTTTAAAGCATCCTTGAAAGCCTGGTTAGGATTTTAAACAGCGTACCGGTTGCTGATTGTTGTCCCTTCAGGTGATGTGCAGTAAATCCAAGATGAAATTGTGTGATTTTGTGGAAAACTATGAGCGGAGCTAGTGAAGGATGAAGAGCATCCCTGTGTTCCTCATCGCTCTTTACTCTGGACTCTACTGGGCATTGTAAAACTGTGTTAAACAACGGTGGTTTCTGCCAGCTGTTCAACACGAGGCCCCCTTCCCCTCTCTGCCACTATGTAATCATTTCATCAACTCCCTCGCTTCCCTGTCTTCTCCCTTCACCGAACAGGCACATAACAAAACACACTCAGTGACATTGTGCATTTTCACACCATCACTTTTGGCACTCTATGAGACGGCATCCCCTTCCCAGCTTGCTCCCCTCGGTGCATTTCTGATGTGTGGGGTGGCGTCAGGCCGGCTCTCTGATTGAGCGATTTATCGTGTTGTCAAAAGGAGGCAATGGCGCAGCATTCTCAAGGTCAGCAGGCGGTGGCATTAGAGGGAGCGGCGGCCGTGGCCCTGGCTGCTGCACACCGAGGGTCCCCCACAGTGTGTGTTGGACATCTCAGAGAAAGGAGTAAAAGATTTAAGATTTAATGTCATCTGCCCTTTTGACCCAAAGAAAAGAAGAAAAAAACACCAGAACAGTCGAGGAGAACGCATGATCGGGTTACATGATTCGTTTGTTATTTATGCGGACAATATTGCATCATGAATCAGACAGTCTTTGTTAGCCCAGTGTGCTCTGAATTCTCCTCTCGTATCTCTATGACTGATATAGTAATTCATCTTTCTTTGCCAAGATTGTGTCCATGGGAGAGCATAGAAGCATTTTTCTTTAGACTTGAATTAGTGTATTCCAATCTGTAGGTAGTTTCAGGAAGTTTGTTGGTTTAAGTCATCAGATTGGTGAATGAGCCGGCGCTGCAGTGTACTCAGACTACACTAGTACTAATGTGCAGCATCAGTATGCACTCTTAAACAATAGGCTATAATTATGGAATAAGATATTGTTGGAGTTGTGTGTGTGTGTGTGTGTGTGTGTGTGTGTGTGTGTGTGTGTGTGTGTGTGTGTGTGTGTGTGTGTGTGTGTGTGTGTGTGTGTGTGTGTGTGTGTGTGTGTGTGTGTGTGTGTGTGTGTGTGTGTGTGGCGGTTGGTCTGGTGCAGCGTGTAAAAAGGCTGGTCATGACTAGGAGTATGCAGAGCAGTTTAATAAATGCTAGATTTAATTGAATGTGATTGTTTTAATCACTCTGAATTAAGAGGCAGGTCAAAACTTTTTATCACAGAAGCCCTTGATGGCCTTCTTGTTTGAAGTGTCACTTGTAATAGTGGTCAGCTTTTATGCACTTGATGATTAGAGCTGTTAAATATCTATTGTATCCCTCTGTCATTCGGTATCATCACACCAAATGTTCATTCAAATGGAACATTTGGTGTATTCTCCTTTTTTATCTGAGTGTATAGTTTGAGTTTTTACACCTTTTACAACCAGCTTTTTGTTCTCAATCGATTTGACAATAATATGATTTTGTATAATATCTGTGATTGACATTTTTTCTAAGGGAGCAGAGTGCTGGTTTTGGATTTCAGCTGACCATCAGCCTGTTTGTGATCTCTAGACCTCTGTGTCATTAGAGACGTGTAACCATGTTGTAGGAGTTGAAAACAATACACTTCTATTTCACAGATGACTGAGTCTCGAAGAGTGTTATCGGATTGACAGAGGTCTGTTTTTCTTTGCCTTGCAGCCATTTTTAAATGTGCTACACAGCTACACACAACCACAGATGTTGATGGTTTTTCCCCTGAGAAAACGGTTGATCCCAGTTTATATATATATATATATATATATATATATATAAGTACATTTTGTAAACTGTGGCTAAAGCTACTCTATTTTATGCAACAATAAATTATAGTGCACATATTTATGTGTGTATGTATTGGTAGTTTTGTTTTCTCTGGTTATTGGCCTTTGTACAAGCAGGCAGAGGAAAACCCTCACGTGCTGAAGTCTGACTCCTATTGTGCAGGGACGTATAGAAAGTGAAAAACACCTGCAGAGGGATGATTATACTTTGTACATCTCTGGGCGCATACCGTGTTTGCATTAATATATTGTCCATTGACTAAGACCTGTGAGCCACAACCACCAACCCCCTCCCTGTCTCCCCCTCCCTGTCTCCCCCTCCGAAAAAAGCTTTTATTTCTTAAGTGGTACAAAAGCCATAATTGAGCCTGCTTTGAGAGGAGGTGTCAGTGTATGGGACATCGGTGATCCGGGTGAATTCTGTTAAATGCAACCCCCCCCCCTCCCCTTCCTCCACAACCCATCAGCACTACCACCCCACACTACCCCCCCCCCCCAACACATCCCTCAGCGGGGTCACCAGGATCACTAGCTTTTCTCCAAATGGCCATTTTGGCTGGCAGGTGCATTATACCCTTTATTTTCAGATTGTCTATCCGCTCCTAATGCCGGGCAGGTTGATTGCTCCGGCTGCCTCACCAGGGAAAGGGCTGACGAGCACGGCCGGGACTAGCTGAAAGACAGTGATTACTGTTTTCCTTTAAGCCTGATTGAGGCCCTTGAAAGGAATGATTTTAACCTTCTCCTGTTGGTTGCAGAGTATGGCCGTACATCCAAATGGCTTGTGTCATCAACCCGGTTCTGTAAACTCATCAGTGTACCCAATAACCTTCTTCCCCAAACCTCCATCTGAGAATAGGGGATAAATCACTTTATGGACAAAGTGACAGATGACATTATCATTTAGATTATCTCCGTAGGAAGGAAATTCTGGCGTGCGGCGCTGTCATCTTAGATTAACTATAAGGCTCATACCAAGATAAATGCGCGTAGGAACCAGGCGAGTATTTCCCGTCTCCTCATGAATCTGTTTTGTCCTGCTTTTGCTATTATTATTTATTTTTTACATTGAAAGCATAGGCCATATACCGTCTCCAGGAGATGTGTTTTGAAAAAAAAGCGCGTTCATCTTTCTTTGAGGTAGAACCGGTGTGCAGTTTGCCAGCTGGTCTGCCCTGTATTTTGTTGTACATTCTCTGAGGTTGAATAGGAGTTGCAGGACCTCCTGCTAGGATGGTAATTGCACAGGCTTGCTGTTCAGGGAGAAGCTTGTCTTGGTGCGGCCAGGCGGAAAACCTCTGTGCCATCCCCATGCCACCTCTGAAGAGCACGAGACAATCCCAGCATCACCATCTGCTTTTTGCACCATGCCGTCATCTGGTCAGACCAATGGGACGGGCCCGGGCAGCTGCTCCACACCCTCTGCCCCGCTGCCCTGTGGCCTAGAAGGGGGCAACCTGCCACGAGGACACAGAGGAAACCGCTACACTGACAGCTAGACTTCCCATTGAATGGCTGGAGTCTCATTAACAGTTGGGAAAGACAGGGGTCCCTATGACAACAAGACACCCGCTGCGCTGTGTCCCTTTAGCACAAATGACAAACTTCCCTGCTTTAGAGGAGCAGGTTCCTTTTTTTGAAAGGCGACATTGTGCTGGCAAACCAAACAAATGTAAGGCAGAGATACAAAATCAGTCTTTTGCTGTCCCCATAATCACTGGGTGGAGCTTTTATTGAAAAAAGGAAATAATGGAGGTGAAAGACATAGTGACCAAAAGGTATGAAACATTTATATGGAGGCATTACTGCTCCTTGTATGAAAGTGGTTGCTTTGAATTCAATTTGATTCCCCATTTCCATTTGTTTTTGACAAAATTCATATTAAACAATATTGATTTAGAATTTCTTGCGTAGGAATATGTTTATTCAGAGTCGTGTGGCGTATGCAACCTAACTGTGTGTTTTCCAGTGTTTAACATGGTCTACTCTCTGATCAACAGAGGAAGAAGAGGAGGAAGAAAGTGCTCCAACTCAACCAGCAGTGGAGACTCAGATTGAGAAACCCGACCAGAAAGTGGATGAGGAAGGTACTTCACTACCACTGATGATGCATACAAAAATATTTCTATTCCCGTAATGAGGGTGCATCACATGCGACATCATAAAGGCAATGAGCAGCAGGGATCCCTACTACATCTCAGTTTGTGTTTTTCTGTGTAGCATCCCCCACGAGCTGACAGAGGAGGAAAAACTCCAGATCCTGCACTCTGAAGAGTTTGTGAATTTCTTCGACCACAGCACTCGCATTATTGAGCGGGCTATATCAGAGCACGTGGACCTCTTCTTTGACTACAGTGGCCGTGACCTGGAGGAGAAGGAGGGGTAATGATAAAACAACTAGTGTTTGAAAAAAACAAAAAAACATTGTAATTGGTTTCTGAAGAAGTGTTTTTATTGATTTGTGGTGCGTTTGTTTTTTCCAGTGAAATCCAGGCCGGAACAAAGCTCTCTCTCAACAGGCAGTTCTTGGACGAGCGCTGGTCCAAGCATCGTGTTGTCACCTGCCTGGACTGGTCCCTCCAGGTTCATTTCTTTTTTTTTTAACAACTTTTTGTAATTGAACCAATAATTGAACATATTTTCCAGAGCAGCATTTGGATGTTGTTTCTAATTATCAAAATGTTAATCCTTAAAAATGAATTCATTGTGTTAAATTTGAAGTCATCATTTGGATAAGTGTTGCTAATTGGCTGTTGAAACAACTTAGCTTTGCGCAGCCATAATGCTTTATGATTACATAGCTTGAGTTTGACAGCATTTGCTTTTCGCCACAAATCCCTCAGGAAAAGTAAGTTATGTCCCACACATTGTCACTCAATCGGGGGCCATAATGATTTGTTTCCTCTGGTGTCTAAGGTCATTTAATGCACGATTCTGCAACGACTTTTGACAGTGATTGAACACCAGCTCTTTGTTCCCAGTATTTACCAGCTCAGAGCGATATATATCCATACCCTTGTCATTTGAAATTCTGAATTCACAAACTGTAAATCTCAGATCAGGTATTCTAAACAGCTGAGGTTAACGGTGTGTTTACACCTGGGTCGTGTTTCTAATATGTGCTTCAGTGGGTTTTAGGTTCTCAATGAGCTGCTTTGTTTTCGTAGACCACTGTTCTTTTGAGCGCTTTCCTAAATGTAGCTTTTGGTTAAAATTATGAAAGGAAAAAAAAATGCATTTTGCCAAAGTTCATAAGGGCTATTTAAGGCAGCCATAAATCTTGAGAAAAGGTTGTTCATTCTTTAAGGCATTCAGAAGCACCACACAGGGCAGGGCAGTCTTTTCCACATGGAGCCGAGCCTGGGGGCCACGTCTGCTCCCCCTGACATTCATTTGGGCTGTTTTTTTGTTTTTTTTCTGTCACCAGTATCCTGAACTCCTACTTGCCTCATACAACAACAATGAGGACGCTCCTCACGAGCCAGACGGCGTGGCCTTAGTGTGGAACATGAAGTACAAGAAGGCCACACCGGAGTACGTCTTCCACTGTCAGGTACCCAAAGCTAAAAGTCTCTCTCTGCTTCTTTTTCCCCCCAACGTCCTCACGGGTGGCTTCTTCCATGACAAGCATGGAACACTGCCAACCAAAACCCCCCTTTTTGTTCCCCTCGCCTCTCCTTCTCCCTGAGTTCACCGTATTGGCATCCACCTCCACCACATCTATCCTGTAAACACATGTTCGTGAGGCTCAGGAGAAGACCTGTGGTGCAGCAGTCGAATGGAATCCGAGCGCTGCAGCAGGATTAAGTGTGTGGGGCAGGGCTGGTTATCATGTGCATCCAAACAAGGGCCCTGTGTTCAGGCGAGCTAGCAGAGTGAGCAGCACAGCTCCTCCGCTCTGCCCAGCCTTATTATAATGGATGCCCTGAGGCTCCTTCACCAAGACAAGTTGAGTAAAACCACATGTTGTAGCCGCCAGAGCGGATGTAGATGTAGGCGTATTGCTCAGATGAATAAAACTGAAAAGAAGTGTGAACAACATTTTTCTACGTGCCTCAAAGTCAGCTCATTATGACATTTTTCCTGAACCAGACAATTTTTGTCGAGAAAAAGTCCCTGTTATTAATAATATTGAGGTTAGATAGTGTCAGGTGAAGTTCTGAGTGTGAGTACGCCGCCTTAAAAACAAACTCAAGTCATAAAACACAGGATAAAGTCATTATCCCAAAAAAATATTATAATCTTGATGACCAGCCTCGAGGTTTGTTTTTCACAGAACAGTTTTATAACCTGAAATTGAAGAAGGAAAACAACAGGTTCAAGTTTTTGCCAACTATGACTCTTTGTTATTTTGACTCTAGATTTATTTATGTTTCCATTCAAAATAATTCTAAAGGCTTATATTGTTAAGTGTTTTTACTGATCTGAGTAAATTAATACAGTTAATGCATTATTTGCATCGGCATAATAACACTAAGCTACCAGTTTATTAGGTACACCTAGCTAAAACTAATGCAAATGTCCTGCATGAAGGTTATAATGTAATAATGTTTTAGATAGGTGGCTACCCTCATTATTATAAATGGCTTGGAAGAAATAATAGAAAACACCGGTATCAGTATCATTATATCAGTATAACAAACTACAGTTCAACATCACCAAAAACTGCATCCTCCATAGTGTTAATAAAGTTGAATCAGCACCTCTCTCTGTCCTTGATACATTCTTGCTTTTTTTTATTGGCCATGAAGATATTTCTAGAGACCTGTCGCCGGGCTGTCTCACTATAAACATGTATTTATTCATCACTGGAGAAGCTAAACATTGCCTATCCCTTTCTCTATTTGTTTTCCTCTCTTTCTGACAGTCTGCTGTTATGTCTGCTGCGTTTGCCAAGTTCCACCCCAACGTTGTGGTGGGGGGCACATACTCGGGCCAGATTGTGCTGTGGGACAACAGGAGCAACAAGAGGACTCCGGTGCAGAGGACTCCCCTGTCAGCAGCAGCACACACGGTACACTGAACAACCGGCACTAATGGCTTTTACTTTATGCCAAGACAGCAGAAGAGTTAAATGTCTCCCTCATTCTCTGTGCAGCACCCTGTATACTGTGTGAATGTGGTCGGCACCCAGAACGCCCACAACCTGATTAGCATCTCCACCGATGGCAAGATCTGCTCCTGGAGTCTGGACATGCTCTCACAGCCACAGGTAACATACACTGTATAAATGTGTGTTTTTCTCCTCTGTGTGGTCAGAGGAATATTTCTGGAGAACATAAACGGCTCAGGGGTTAAAGATTTAGCCGTAAAATCTTATTGCAATGTTTATATTACATCACATTTTAAAGCTTTGAGCTCAGGTTTCACACATTGTGTACTTTCTGTCTCTTCTGTCTCACATTCCGACCCTATCCAGCTAAACGTCAAAACATTTTGGCCGGACTCCTTCGTTTTAGCATTCCAGTTTTGTTTTGCCTGTGGCTTTATCTTCAGTGTTTTCCGACAACTCATTTTTCACTCTCAAGGAAATTAACTTTGCTAGCTGTGTCATTTCATCTGTCCTGCCAAGACCTCAATGTCAAACTTCTAAACTATTTTTTTTTTTTTACAACGTGCTAGTTGAATTTAGATTATGCATTAATAAACTGTCAAGTGATTTTTATAGGTTGTGCTTGGCAGAGTGTGTGTTAACATAAAGCCTGAGCAGGGAGCTTGTTAAAGATGTTTTTTCCATGTTGCCTCTCCTCCACAGGACAGCATGGAGCTGGTGTTCAAGCAGTCCAAAGCTGTAGCTGTCACCTCCATGTCTTTCCCTCTCGGAGATGTCAACAATTTCGTGGTGGGCAGCGAGGACGGCTCCGTCTACATGTCGTGTCGTCATGGAAGGTGTGTTCATGAGCAAAACCGCGCTCCCCCGGCGTCGCTCCCCAACACCGCCAGGAAACTGAGGAGGCTTGTTAGGCCCACCTCGGACCGGGTGTCAAATAAATATAACCCACTCACTTCCCAGTGCAACGCAAATCCAACACTTGATCTCCTGCTGTTTGAGGTTTCACTCCTGCCCAGTTATCCTGTTTTTCTTTTCCGCTTGTCAGTTGTGTTTGTAAAGGTCGCTCAACATAAACAGGGCACACATGCAGGGGAAACAAATCATTTTTTCCCCCTGTCCTTTTTTTTCTTCTTCTTTCTTTCTCCTCTGTATGTTTCTCTGGGTGAGAGAGTTTGTTTACACTCGGTCTTCCCGGGTAGAATTAAAACAGCAGTTCATCCCACAATGCTCTCATTTAAGACACCGGGGCTTCTCTCGTGGTTGGTCCTCGGCAAAGAAGCGAAGAAGTGTGGCTTAAATCAGAGCTGCCACTGAGAAGCGTGTGAGCCCCACAGTAAATGTCCTGCAGTATGCCCAGAGACCGCAGAGAGGGGATAGATGCTCGGGGTTCGCGCAGCAGAATCACCTCTGTAATTGGGGGAATAATTTTCCACCTCATTTACAATGGTATGATACTCTCATCGCAGTTAATAATGCATAAGCATCACTCATGCTGAGTATTTACCTCTCTGCGTTAATTATCAGAGCCTCAGTTGGGAAACAGCTCTGCAACATGTGGTTCAGGGTTTGCGTGCACTTTTTCCATCCTGCTGCTAATCACATGATATAAGTAAATGATTCATGTGAATGTATCCATCAGACTTCCATCTGTGCCTGTTGCTTTCTTTCATGCTTAATGTAGCGCACAAAGTGACTCAAACATGGGAGTGTTAACTGTTTGGTTTTTATAATTTTTTCCCTTTCATTCAATGTACAGAAATGTATCTTCAAACATTATCACAACTGAAGGTCGCTGCTCAACACCTGCTGCTTTTGGAAAATTACATTTCTCGTGCTCAATTGAATCTGTCAGTACGTCTGCACTCACTCTCCCCTTCATCTTCTGTGTGCTCCACAGCAAAGCGGGTATCAGTGAGATGTTCGAGGGCCATCATGGGCCCATCACAGGGATCAACTGCCACACAGCTGCAGGGCCTCTGGACTTCTCCCACCTGTTTGTCACCTCCTCTTTCGACTGGACTGTCAAGCTGTGGAGCACAAAGGTTAGAGCAGATCCAGAAAACCTCAGGATGATTTGATTTGGCTGCAAAGACCTATCTGTGTGTTTTATGCCTGTACAAGGGTCCATATAATCCCCTTTTCATTCATTTTAAACTGCAATTTAGAAAAGAGTAATGATGTTTCTTGTTGTGTTTATTTTAGACCATTTAGACTGTTTAGTTAAAATAACCAATCTGTTCCCTCTAATGTTAACAAGCATAAGAGTCTAAACAGTCACTACAAGCTCTGTGAGGTTGATGCCTGCACTCCTGCTATGGAGCACAGCCAACGCTAACACGCTAATGTTTAGCAGATAATGTTTACCATCTCAGTTAGCAATGCAAATTGCCTTCAACGCAGACTACAGCTGATACAAATGTTTTGACCTCATGGTGGCACTAGATGAAAAGTTTACAATTCATCTAGTGTGGAACATAAACGTGCGTGCCCTTTAAAGTTGTACGGGTAACAGTCTCAGATATACAAATACAAATATACAGTTACAAATATTATGGTTTAATAATATCATTATTATTAGTTACAATTGTCCTTAAAGGAATGAGAATAGAATTACAATCTTAAAAATAATCAAAAATCTGGTTAAAAAATTGCATGTTATAAAGCCTGTTATATATCTGAAGCATGTTAGTTTCTATGTTGGCAGCAATGTAGCATGTTAAATAAAAAAACCCATCAGCTTTGAGCTTTAAACTAATATCCTATTATCATTAACAACTGATATATACCGTAGGTGTGGGACTGCTAATACCGTATGTCGGTATAACGTGACAACCCTGATGCCAAACCATAAAATATTTGTCAAGATACTTTGGCTCTGAACCAAAGTGGTGCAGCCATCCTTGGAGCCTCGCCGCTAGCGTAGCTAAGATTAGGCAGTCTGATAATAGTTAAGACATTTGTTTTAACTATTACCTGAAAAAAAATGTTTTCTTTCCCCTCAAATATTTCTGCAGAACAACAAGCCGCTGTACTCATTTGAGGATAACTCGGATTACGTGTATGATGTCATGTGGTCTCCGACTCACCCTGCTCTGTTTGCTTGTGTGGACGGAGTGGGTCATCTGGACCTGTGGAACCTCAACAACGACACCGAGGTATTACAGTCCTACTAACGGCATACACATATATGTCACATCTGTTTTTAGTTTCCCTTTCCAGCTTAAGAGGAGACAAACATTGTTTTTTGTAGCAGCGACATTTATCTACTTTTTTTTTTACTGAATAAAATTCCTCAAGTGGAAGCAGCATAGAGGTTGCAGCCCATGTTTCCAGCCTTCTAATAGGTACTTTTTGTTTTTATTGTTTTAGGTTCCTACTGCCAGCGTCACAGTGGACGGTAACCCGGCTCTCAACAGGGTCAGATGGGCTCATTCTGGCAAAGAAATCGCTGTGGGAGACTCTGATGGACGAGTTCTCGTGTATGATGTTGGAGAGGTGAGCGGCCATGACTTTGCTTTTTACCATCAAGTGTCTATGGAGTATTTTTTTTAGGCATGTTGTTGCAGACATGATTCAGCCTCAGTGATTAATTAGGCATTTCTCGTGGACTTTTACTCAAACGATTCTAAAAGGTTTTAGAATTGAATTGAGCCATCGTCCATAACCAAGCATATAGAGCATTAAATGTGATCTTGTGCCACTGCAGAAGCCTGTATTTCAGTATTTCAGATTTTAGTCATGCCTCTGTTGTGCCCCTCCCCCCCATAGCAAACTGCGGTTCCACGAAACGACGAGTGGACCCGTTTCGTTCGCACGCTGTCGGATATCAACGAGAACAGAGATGATGCAGAGGAGCTGGCAGCTCAGCGCCTGGCTGCCTGATCTACTCGCCACGGAAAAAGGCGATGTTTAAGGGACCAGTGGCGCGCTTGTTAATATCAACCCTGTTTCTGATGGAAGGGAATTATTTGACGACATGACCGGAGAGAAAAAAGATGAAGTTTTGATCACAAAGAAGTATGGACATCGTTGGATTTCTTAGACCTTCTTATTTGGACAAACCTGCCTTCTCAGTTAGCCTGACTGTCACAGGTCTTCCTTTGATTAACACAAGCGACCTCAGACACTAACATGAAGCCATATCCACCAAACACACACCAGTTGTTCCTTTTTTTTTTTCAACCAGATGCCTTAAACTTTAATTTTGATTGTAAACTCATACCTGTCTTCATTTAGTGCATGTTAACTACAGCCTTAATTTTTGAATCCAAAAAGGTAACACTCATAGCGGAGTTCCATTTCCACCAAAGTTGTAGTTAAGCAATCACATCTTTAAAAACTTCTTATAACTGTAGAACCATGTTGTCTTCGCCGTTCCTTTTAGACTTTATAACCTGAATATTCACTTGTTTGTAAAATACTGAAAAAGTCCAAAATCCAGAAGTCTTTCTACTTTCTATATTGCTCTACAAAGCACTGGTTTTCACTTAATCAGTGCAGCTGGTTAGACTGGAGATAGTGGGGAATATCCTCAATGCCTAAGAAGCTGATCATGTATGCTGTAACTGCTCAGTGATGAGTGTTGACAGGATCTGAACAGAGATCGTTTGTTTCCTGAAGACTCTTCAAAGCTTTGTGTCAAAACTGAGAATGTACTTTTCACACAGTAGAAACAAACGGTTTGGATGATTTATTTCAATAAAATACAATAAATACATTTAAATTATTTTCTGAGTTTCGGGTCATGATTTCAAAATACACTTTTGAAAACATCTGTACATCCTTGTGTCTCTTAAGTTTAACTGACACATGCACACCGAAGCTATTGCACACCAGAAAACAGTTACAATCCGTCGTCATGCCATAATGTCCCTCTGTAGAGAAGTACAATATGTACAATAAAGTGGTGCAAGCAATGCAAAGAAAATGCAATAAAGCCAAACTCATGCAGCATTTAAAGTAAGACAACTGCTCCAATTAATTTAATTTAAACGTGGCTCAATAAACCCTCTAACATACTGACTTGAGGAGCATGCAGTCACAATGAGTGACGCTTTATGAAGCCTGTGGCTCCGTTTTGGACTCCACTGGTTTGATTGTCGCCTCTCCAGAAGGCTTGAACTTGGGCAGGTGCAGACCGAACTTTCTCTCCACGCCAGCAAAGGTTGCGGCAGCCAGATGGTAGCCGCCCACATGGTCTTCAGTCACAGAGGGAAGGTCCTTGATTGTAGATTTGGGAGTGGGCTCCGAGCCGGCAGGACGACTGAGGACAGAGTCAGATTAGCCTGAGACGCAATTCTTGACACTGGCGTACGGTATGCACTTGTGCGAACAGGGTTAAAGTACTTACTGTCCTCCGAAGTCCACGTACAACCATCTCTGTAACAGTTCATAGGTCACCAGGGTTACACCAAACTGAGGTGAAGATCTGCAGACGCGAGCTAATGGAAGATAGAATTGAAAATTACAATGTGGGATTTAATATTCTTGCGGTGCCTTCTGGGCAATTACAGCCACCACAGCGAGCCTCATTTCCAAGTCATGGAACCACTTATAGCACTGTTGAGTGTTTGTGAATGTGTGGATGTGTGCATTTACCTGCTGCGCCCTTCCAAAATGCCTGGAAACCTTCCTCCCTGAGGATCTTCCTGAAGCAGTCGATGACTCCGTCGTATGTCGTCTGGCCTGCTCGGGCCGCCACCTGGAGCCTGGTCTTGATGACATCAGCAGGGGTCACCAGCGAAGCCGCCGGCACACCTTAGGAGATGTTTCACAACAGACATAATGAGGCGCTTTCACTATGCACAGATGGGTGTCACTTCCTGACATCCCTGCTGCAGCATCATGCAGGGCTTGAAATGAGAACTGTATAGTGAGATGTGACAAAAGCATGTATGAGCACTGTATATATACAGCCAGGGCATTGTGAGATTCAACAGATGGAGGAAAAACCAAAATGCATTTCTTGGAGCAGAAAATGTGGCACATCTCTGATTTAATCTCGGTGAGCTTTCCAGATGTTTTTTTTTACCTGCAATAGCTCCAGCAGTGAGCAGCTGTAATGCCCCCAGCCTTCCGTCCTCATCTGCCAATTTTGCCTTTGTGTGGGCATAAACAGGAAAGTAGATGGCGGAGAAGGGGATGTCACGCAGGAAGCACGCTTTGGCCCCCTAACAGAAAAAAAAGCTACATTTAAATATATATACAGACACATCACAGTCAGTCATTGGCAGAGGCAGCGGTTGAGGAGGTTTGTCTTGGGGATTAATTGGTCTGGGGGCCGTCTTATTCAACCTACAGGGGGCTTTAGTGTTGATGATGGAGCCAAAGAGCCCCGAGGCAGAGCTTTAGCACAGGGCCTCCAGAGAGAGATCCAACACACACACACACGCACACACACACGCACACACACACACACAGACACACACAGACAGAGACAGACAGACCCGTGGTTTGGACCCGGTGTGCTAGATCCTCTTGCCAAGAGGAAGTCAGCTTTTCTTTTTTTCCCGACAAGCCACACGCTGTCTGCTACTCATTAAAATATGGAGTATGAGAACATAACTAGTAAACCCACAAGGATCTGGAAAAGGAGCAGTAGCAAAGCTTAATCCTTCACTAATTTGCTGTTGGTTCTTGGCCACAGTTTGCATGTTCAACACTGTTTTTGAAAATTGCAAACAGTCAGCAAAAGGATTGTTTGATCTTCAAATTTGTGATCTGACCTCCATTATGTCTGCATGCACACACAAATGTTTTTTTTCAAATACAGTAGTATTCAATCTGTGTATCATTACAGGAAAAAACATTATCTTAATACACAATTGTGGAAAGTAAGCACATTTACTCAAGTACTATAATTGACATGAGTATGTCTTTCTATGTTTCTTTATTGTGCTAATATTGTACTATTTACTTCACTTTATGTACTGTATTTGACATACAGTGATTTATTTGGCAGATTAGGATTTTCCACACAAAAAAAAAGCATTCCACACAATGCTTCTCTTAAAAAAAGAAGCATTGTTAAAGATTAAAGTACACAATATAGCTAAAAGTAACTCCTCTTTAACTTACTACCACATTAAAATGCTTTTTAAAAGTGAATGCACCATTAATAATAATAATCTAATAAAAAAAGGTACAATAATATAACACACAATATGTACTTTTACTTGTGATACTTCTGCATTTGTTTAAGGTAGTATTTTGGATGGAGGAACTTTAATTGTGAATAAGTGCTGTAACATTTTAATGTTGCAACTATTACTTAAAAGTAGAATTGAAATGTTTAGTTGGTTAATCACAATCCCATTTATTTGCATTTATTTTAATCCAGTAAATTGTTTATGTATTTTTTTCAACCATAAAACCAAATGCCTTTATTCCACCTTTATTGTGAGGATTTGCTGTTGCTATTTGTCTTATGTGAAAGTCAATTAAAATCTATTTTTTTATCAAGGCTAAAACAAAACGTAGAAAATGTCACCACTGGCTTAACTGAAACTTTGATGGGCATTTTTCACTTTTAATTATTAGTAGAATAATGTCTTAAAATGTCTTCCATTGTTACTTTATACTCTGAAGTGAACAATAACTAAGCGCCCCATGTTTTCAGTATTGTCTCTAAGGAACATAAGACCTTTCGCTGCCCTTGTACGACGGTTACGAGAGGTTGATGCTGCAGACGTCACGGTGCTGCAGAGGTGCTGACCTACCTTGTAGAGGCCAAAGAAGCCCAGTTCTCTCACAACACTCAGGGCTTTGACCCTGGGGCCTGTGGTGATCTCGCCAGCCACCTGCAGACGGATCTTAACTATCTCCAGAGGATTGGTGAAAATCACCTGGGAAGCTCCAGCCTGCCGGATGCAACAGGACAAAGAAACAGGAGACGATTGGTTTATATGCACACATGTAGGTTTCTAAGATTGACTGAGTTTACACATCTGAGGGTTGAACTTTGGGTGAAAATGTAATGATGTGTGAGCACTTCTCCCAAATAGGAGTTTTCTAATTATCTCAGTAAACTTCAGCACAAAAGGCACTTTTTCCCCCGATCTGATTTTGTATCGTAAGAGAGTGGCCTTGACAGGAGGAGGAAAAGGCAGGCATTGATAGAGGAACAACTGGGGTCAGAGTGGAGCAGACGAAGGGTGAGGAGAAGCCCCGGCTCATGGTTGGGAGGCTCTGACCCTGGCACCAGCCCTCTGCCCCCTCGCCTCCCCCGAGGCACCTCCTGTGGCAGGGTGAGCGGCCCAGCCTGGCCTCGCCCCGCACACTTCCCCAATTCAGCCGCATTCCCAGGGGAGAAGCTCTGAATCACCCGGTCGGCTCGGGGTCCGGGCAAGCAATGCCCTAAAGGCACGACACCCTCTGACTCGGGCACATTTATCACACTCCCCAAATCTAATCAGGCCCCAGGATGGCTGCTGGTGACATTCAGGGCAGGGGTCTTATCTGTAAACATCCGAGCAAAGGTCTAAAAAAAGCTCCAGCACATTTAGTCATTTTCAAAGCGGAGGGGGAATATCCGCTGCTCTGAAGATTGATGCATTCGTCTCTTCTCTTTTATCTTCTCCAGTTCTCTTCTCTGATGGAAGCGATAATCCAACAAGCAGTCAGAGTAACTAGGGTTTTAACGTTTATAAAACAACATGGGGACGTCTCCAATTCATGTAAACACATATATATGTATTTATAATGGGCATGCAGGCCATGGATGGGAAGTATCCTGAGCATCTAGCATTGTGTTTTGGAAACATCCTCGTTGTCCTGTGTGGGGACCTGCACTGTGACCACACCTCAGGTATGTACTGCGTTGTCAAACTCAATCACAGTGAGCTAAACCCAGCTTCATCCAGGACCCTCCAGGGCCTCTTCCTACAATTACTCCCTGACAGGGGTCACGACCCCACAGACCCTGCTCCTCTGTGAGCAACCTGCAGGCTCTGCTGCAAGGCCGGCCTGTTTCACTTCAGCCAGTGGAGAGGCAGAGTGAAGGAATCACATCTTTAATCTATTGTTGCACTCAACAGATGCTATTTGATTGCAATAGGGCCAAGATGTTAAAAAGATATGAATTAAAAATTCAGAGAATTCAGGGTTGAAAGTGAATTTCTGTATTCATGAAGCTGAATCATATTTAACCTTCACACAAACTAGATGAGCAAGTGTTTACTTGTGGAATTTTCAAATGAGAAACGTGTGAAAAAAATGAAACTAAAAAGCTTAAATAAATTCCCCAAAACTAATCTGCTAAAAATGTGTCCTTGGCTGAAATGCAAAAAAAAAAAAAATCAAATCAGCTCACCTGACTGGTACGATTTTATGATGACATTTTTTTGAAGGTCCATCATCAACATGAACACACAACAAGTTTTTTTCTGTATATGTCAGAGTGTAATCTCAACACTTCATCCACCTCTTTATCTAGTCATTAGATTTCAGCTAATAACAAAGAGCTACGCAGCCGTGAAGGTATTTAAACATTTATATCATAATGGTAAACATCCAATATGCAATGTCTTAAGTGCCTTCGTGTAGGTTGATTTCTCCTGTACTTACTGATAAACTAAACTATTTATCCATCTTGTAAGTGAACAAGCAAGTTGGATAAACATTATTAAAAATGTGGGAGTTACATTAGTAGTAGCATTTAAATTAAACAATATAAGACTAATGAAAATTCCAATATTACACACATTAATTACTTAAAATCATGTATATTTTGTATATCTTTTAGGTGTTCCTTTACTTGTTTTTGAGTTCATCTACAGACTGAATTCAAAAAAGATCACTAAAGTAATGCTTACACATCCTCCAGCGAGAATCTCTGCAGGCAGAACGATGGTATTATCTTCTGTGGTGAACTTGTCCCTGATAAAATCATTCATCTGAAAGAAAGAAAAAAGAGAGAAGAAGACATCAAGAAAAAAGGCAGATGAGACACAATCTCAATCTTGATAGCAGGGCATTAATGTTAACTTGTGGTTGCAGTCACATCTTGATTGCGAAGAGTGCGTTTCTTCTGCACTCTATGCATGTTTTTCATTCTCAGTGAGTCATTTGAAGCAACTTTGTGAACACTCTCAGCTATACGGGGGAATGACTTGCCGTGAGTTTGATAGCTTTCTCCGGGGCAACGCCGATGAGCTGCGGGAGCAGACCTGCAAAATATTATTCATAGATACCATTAGAATACCTGACAGAGAGAAAGACAAAGCCGGGCTCCAAATGAATGCACGTTTTTTTTTTTTATCTTTGTCGAATGGATACATCTACTGACAGCTAGAACAATGTAAGCTGAAGGGTTCTTGTGTGCGTAAAACAAACCCATAAATATTTACAGATGTGGCTGATACATCTGATGCGCTACGACACAAAGGTCCCATTGAAAGTGAACAAAAGTCCAAAAATATGACACTGCTGGTGCGTATGGGATCAGCATTGTTGAGGCCTGATCCCAATGTTGGTGGGGAACAGAGAGACCTGTGTGGTCACGGACAAGATCGGGGGGTTGGGGGGAGGCTGGGTGCTACGGTGGCGATAACCGCCATACTGTTTCACCGTCTGTCCTTCATCAAGCCAGATAAACTTCTGAAGGAGCTGCTGAGTGACTGCTGCTGGTATGCAGCCAGAAAACAGCCGAGCGTGTCTGTCTCTGAGTCAATCACCCTCTTATCATGTGCAAGAGAGG
Organism: Anoplopoma fimbria; assembly: GCF_027596085.1. Classification (NCBI taxonomy): domain Eukaryota; kingdom Metazoa; phylum Chordata; class Actinopteri; order Perciformes; family Anoplopomatidae; genus Anoplopoma; species Anoplopoma fimbria. The sequence continues at coordinate 13,039,714 of NC_072464.1, read as the reverse complement.
AGGAAGGAAGGCAGAGGGAGGCGGATCAGAGCAACAAAGAGCTGCAGTGGTGGAGGTAGCAGTAGATGGCAGTCTTGACTTCCTTCATATTAGCAGCCCGAGGGTAGAAGTGTTGTATATCACAAGCCATCAGCACCATTATCACACACCCGGGCCGAGGCAGATCAGACACTGCTACTACATGAATTCTGCTGGTCATTTTCCTCGGGGAGCTCTCCCAGGTATTGGGATAATGAAAACGCGACCCCTGGGTGTTGCTTTATTCACTGCTGAACAGGGAGGGCAAAGGTTTCTGGTATCAATTAGCAAAGCATGCTGCTGATATTAGTGCACTGACAAACCCTAATGCTTTCCCATCAGATGGTTTGTTTTGCACGAGAGCCATATGTTGGCCTACACACAGATTTCCTTTTAACGCACGATAAAATCTGTAAAGGATTACCTCGGTAAAATCCGAAGAAGCCCTCGTAGCGGAACACTTTCTTCGCACAGTCGAAGCTGTTCTTATACATCAGCTCTCCTACAAAGGAGCCTGTGGAGCGTTGGTTCTGCATGCGCGTCTTCACCAGGTCGATGGGGTACACAGCCGTGGCACCGGTCGCTACAAAACACACACATATATGTCACTGGTTAAAAACTTTGCTCTGTTTGTCAAGAAACAATGTTTTGGCAGAATTTCTGAGTACCTCAAACACGTTACAAATTGCGTTAATACAAATTTGGCTTTCTTAGAAACATACTTACAACTGTTAAATTCAGGGCTACAACTAATAATTTTTTTCCTTACTGATAAATGGTTTAGTCTGTTAAATGTCAGAAATGAGTTAAAAATGCTCCTTATATTTCCCAGAGTCCAAGGTGGTATTCTTTAAATTCCTTGCTTTGTCCAACTGACGATCCAAAGCCCAAAGATGAACAATTTACTTCATAAATGACAAAGAAAAGCAGCAAATCCTCACATTTGAGAACTGAATATTTTGCCTTTTTGCTTGAATAATGACTGGAACGATCAAGGTATTTTATAAATTAATAAATACATTTTCTGTTGATCGATTAATAGATTTGCTTATATGTTCGGCTCCTGGACAGTTCTCTTGTTGCATATAAGCCATCCTGTCACTCCAATTCATTTGTTATTGTCTAACACAAAAGGGTTGTACAATAACAATTCTTCAGATATGTTTGGGAAAGGGGACGTTTATTGGTCACTGAGAAATAAATAGAGGTGTGTTTGTGTATAAACTATAAACAAACTTTTATAATGCTCAGAGTAGGAAGTCTGGTATCTGGGAAAACTGTTTGCGGTGGCAGTAAGTTGCACTAAACTCCTGCTCTCAGCTTTACTTGCCTTGTCTTGTCTGACATCAAAGGCTGCTGTAATGACTCTTCTCTCGAACATGCAAACTGCTCGGTCAGCACAGAGGAAGGGTGAGAAACAGCTCATTATCGACAGCTTCACCATGAGCCTTATGATATACATCTCTCTGGCCTCTGGTGAATGAGGATTGATAAATATTTGCGTGTTTGAGGAGAGCACACGCACACACACATATACACACATACACACAGGATAACAGTGTGTTTCTATCTGAGGTGCAGTTATGTCAGACTTCCTTGTATCAGTTCCTTCCAGTGTAATTAGATGGAGAATTCCAGAGACTGCAGTTACGGAAGATTTGTGTCATTCCAAAGCTCCGACTCCAACGACAGCCTGGAGCCACTGGAGGCACGGCAGCACAATGCCGGAGCCTCACATCACAACCCCTCTCCCATGCAGCACAATGGCCGGCCCGGGGCCTCAGCTCGCCAGTCTGGACGGCTAGGGTTACCCCTCGGGCGGGCCGGGTGCTCCGCCGCAGACATGTCACTCACCTCCAGCGATTGAGCCCAGAGCAAACCTGTAGGCAGACTCTGCAACCTGGAGCCAGGCGGGCCGAGACGTTTCGGGAGTGTGCTGTATAGGAGAAAAAGACACCAGTGGTCAAATGAATTTGGAGAAAGACAAGGGGGGGGGGGATCAGAACACTAACCATGAATCGGCTGGCTATTAAACTATAGCGAAACCAGATACATTGTGGAAAGAAATTGCTGTGGCGCACTCAACAACGGAGGGAGGCGATGGAATGTGGACATGTCATATAACGTCTAATTCATCATCAGCCAGTATTAAATGTCATAGCTCTGATACAGCAAATGACTGTGTGAGCCTCTAGCTACGTTTCCACACATGGTACATGTGGGAGGCTGAAAAGCTAAAGGTCTTCTTTTTATTTTTACAACAAAGTATAATTTTTTCTGTTATCTACTTGATCTTTGGATTGGTGTTTGATGTTGAAAGCGGAGCCCCTTTGTTTTCTCTGTGTTGCAAGGGGAACAGATTAGTCCCACAAGCCTTTTCCATGTACAGATAAGTATCTACATGAATATTACACAGTTTGAGTGAGACTCTGTTAAAGTATGTGTGTGTGTTCAGCACTGCAGGTTGAGGCGGTGAGTAACTTCTCCCGGACCAGATGTGGAGGGAGTAGGGCAGATCAGGCTTTTCCTCTTCCCAGATGCTTCCACCGAGGGCTGCATGCTAACAAGATCGAGGTCTTGATCAAAGGGTTTAAACAATTAGCCTACTTCCACTAAAGGGCAGGCCTGAGAATTGCAGAATCCCCCCAAAAGGAATCAAATTCCAGACCTCTGAGTGTGAGTCCCAGGAGCATGAGTGACCCGAAAGTTCTGACCACAGCCTGATATAGAGCCGTGTTATCCGGTGAAGGCAGGAACTATTTTGTCCTCCCAAATCCACCTTGACTCCCACTCCCCTCCTGCCATTAGCAGACTATTCTAAAGGCTCCTAAAACTCCTCAAGCCCCACACTGATAAAAGCCTCTTATTAGCTTCTCAGATGTGTGATTGCAGCTCATGTGTATGTGCAGCTATACTGAATAAAAGGTGAAGAGAGCCTTTCATGGAGAGGTGCAACGCAACAATCCATTCCTCTTCTATAACTATAATTGGTGTACTTTTATCTAGGAGTTAAAGTAATGCACTTCACAAGGGAAGAAAAACATGGGCACTCTGCTAATTCAGCGAGTGAACATTCTCCCTTTTTAGCTCCTTTCTGAGAAGGAAGCAGAGTGAGAAGTGGAAAAAGGCTTTGATAAAAGGCAGGAGGATGTGAGGGGTATTAGAGGAGTCATTCAGGCTACCTGTCTCTGGGCCTCTGCTAGGTGGTACGGCATGGCTCCTTCCTCCAACGGGGCTATTCTCTCGATGTCTGCATGGTTCAGCCTCCTTAACACATATCAGAAGGGGAGGGATGGAGTTAGGCCGGGAAAAAGCAGAGAGCCCAGCAGTCAGTGATGTAAGATTTTCCACAGACCTTTTATTACCTTTAACTTTTAATTTAGGCTCATATAAACAACAGACAAACAAAGCTGGAGGAGTGCCCGTGGCCCAACAAGTAAATGAAGGTGTTCTGTAACTAAATGTTCGAGATGCAAACATTCCCCACTGGTCTGACGCATCATAAAATCTGTATCCATGTTTTATGTTTGTCTTGTAAATCAGCCACTGGAGACATCGTTGTTAAACTGAAAGAGCAATAACTTTATCCTTACAGCCAATAAACAGACTTGCAACATATTTATAACATTCATTGTGGTGGAATAAAAAAAACTAAAAAGGTTTTCTATAAATGTTTTGAATTTGAAGAACAGCAGCAGCACCTACCAGGGTGATTGCATGGTGGAAAATTATATGGTAACTTCAATTACCTGGTTTATTTTGCCTCATTTTCACCAACTTTCTGTGCATACATTTTTGTTTTTGTTTAAAGATTTTAAAACTGTCCTTACCCCACCTTTACTAAGCTGCCAAGATGACACATGTCTGAAAAAATTTACAAATCTTTAGTCCTAATCTCTCAAACATAACAGTTCTGGTTGTTAAACATATTATTTTACTATTTATACACACAAATGCAGCACCCTTACCCAGAGTGAGAGTGGAGACCAACGAGCTGGTACAGGATGTCAATCTCCATCGGAGTGATTTGACCAAACTTATTTGCACCATGAACAAACTCCTCTACAACGCAATAAAGAAAAGAAAAAATGAATGGATGCAAACAGGACTTTAGAAAGCTGGGGGGGTTAGCCACGTCAGGTATTTTCTACAGCAGGCTAGTATCAAATAGTATTTGCAAATACTGTTCCTAGTTTTAGCGATACTGTCATCACTTCCTCATACCTAAACGGCAGAAAAGGTTGTTTACCAATGACTCCCAAAAAACAACATATGACTGATGGAGAGAACTATTAACAGGCGCACGTTGTCAAACGGTAAGATGACCTATATAAACGGTCTGGTTTTTGTAGATGCTTGCTGCTAAACTGGATAATTAAGAACATTACCAAGAAATATTTAAAACCATTATCTCAGTTCTGTGTCTGTGCCTGGAGTACTATAACTGAGCATGCATTCTCTCAGCAGCACCTCGCGTCACTCTTTTATATGTGCTTTATATTTAGTTCTTTACTGTTGCCTGCTGAGAAGCTCCATTACCATCGGGTGGTCTTTCTAATGGTAGCTGTTGGAGGAGGGAAACAAGTTAGTTATTCACTTCCCCCACAAAAACCTTCCTGTCAGGTCCAAGGATTGCAACCTTTGGTTACAATCCTGCTTCTCTGATCTCAAGTACTGCAATGATATACTTTTCTGTGACTGACAGATGACATGTGAATGTTGCTTTATACTCAATCTGATATGTTTGGTAATACAAATAAGAATTATTTGCAAATACTATTTGCCCAAAATCTTTTCTATAACGTGAAAACCATGGGAAGAAGGTAGAGGAACATCAGTCTACAGTTTGCATCTCAATGGGAAACACAATTAGGAGTAGATGTCACTGACAGTACCACTATAAGTTACACAGGTCTACATGTAGGAGGTGATCTGATTACCAGGTTAAAAATGTTCATTTACCTTAGTAATTTAGTGCTACAGTAAATGTTCCCTGTGTGTTCTCTCACACCATTCTGTCAAGAAAGTTAAGACATCATAGCACAGCTACATTTCATATCGCATATGAAATATGACTCATTTCAGTGATGTACGAAGTGTCTCGGCTGTACCTTTGGTAACAAGTGTGTCTTTGTGAGTGCCGGCGAGGGTGCTGTAAATCTTGCGGACCAGCTCCATGTTGTTGAGGAGGGCGTTGAAGGCATTGAAGTAGGAGAAGCTCACCATGTGGGAGGTGCTGCCTCCTGCAGCCTGGGGAAAGATACAAAGTCTGTCATTGCTTCTGTATGGGACAGCTTCGTATATTATCTTAAACTTCCTTGTCTTCCTAGTACTTAAAATAACTAACATGGATGTCCAAGCTAGCTAACTCACTGGATCCTAATAAAAGCCCTGGAGGCAAATTCGTGATTTTGGTCTTTGTCAATAAATGGACTTGACGTAATCTTTTACTTTCTTGTAAATATTTTATATATACTGTGTGGCCACTTGGGGGCAGTGAAAACAAGCTGTGAACACAACATTGACATATAACTTTTTAAGTTCACAGTTATTTATTTACACATCCAGCAATTACAGGTCAGCATTATCTTCCATTCATTTGGGGTTGTGTTTCTGGACACCGAAAGAAAGAAAGCCTAATATTAAGCCTTCTTTTAGCTCTGTTTTTGGTCTCCACCAACTCCTCATGGAAATATCTGTCTCTTTAGCTGTTAATTGCTCTACTATGTTTTTCAGCCAGTCGCTAACTGTTTCTGTCTGCTGCTGAGCTGATACTGCACAGTGGGTTAAGAGTTTTTTAGCGAAAAACAGCTTTAATCAAAATGATTGATAACAGATGTTTTAGATGTTTACCAACTGGTCTTAAACTTACGGAAACTAGGTTCTCCTCTACAAACGGAGTCAGCATGTGGTGTCTGATGGTGGCCATGATGTCGCTGAAGTCCAAGGCAGTGATGGTGCCACTTTTGTCCTTGTCTTTTTGTGCAAACGCCTGGCGGGCATGCTCGAACTGCAGCTCCTGCAGCAACACACGCACACACATAGAGAGGAGTTCAAGCTGTTAGCTGACAAAAGAGGCAAAGAATGTGTTCCTGTGATGAGGAGCATCGTATTACCAGGAAATAGAGAAATAGAACTTTAGAGGATGGAAGTGTAATAATGTCAGTTTTGGACAGATGTGAAAGTCATCAGATGTGACATTGTCAGACATTGGCTTTTGTAATCACCACAGTCTCTCCGGAGACTAATGGAAACCATGTCGCGAGAAGTCTGATCCCGGAGTCAAGGCGTGTGGTTGGTGAGGCGCCCGGCAGGTGTGTCCGCAGGAAGATGATTCAATATGACAACTACGCAATCAGATGGGGGTGCAGGGGGAGGCTGATCCCGAGTCTATGTCTGCTGTCAGTGCTCATCGCATACAACCAGAGGATCACAGAGCAACGTCAATGCAATACTCAGCTGTTACTTCATCTTTACACTCTGGCTCTGATAACCTAATCAGTGGATTGTTGCTGGAGATTATTTCCCACAATGTTTGCTGATTATATTGTTGAAAAAACTCATGATGATACTTTGTCGCCTCGCAAACATTATACTTCTCAAACCTACATACGCTCTACCATGTCTGCCAAATGCTGCAACAACCACAAGGTGGCAGAGCCAAGATTGTTTGAAAAACAAACATTTAAATCTACACAGAGATCTGTACTATTTTCAGTAATGCTCAGTTACAAGAAATGAAATGTACTTGGACATGACAGAAAAACAAGACACAGTAATAATTACTGATGTTATTTGAATCCTGCGCACACAAGAGTCTTTGGTGGAGCGGTGGGAAGGACTAGTCAAGTTTGATAAACCACAAAGTGTTCTGAGGGATCCCACACTGCAGCGCAGCCGGTCTAACTCTTGGGCCACCCAGCTTCTGCCTGAGACCACAGCCCCTCGACTAAAAAAATCGGGTTCCTCCCTGACCGTACTGCTGCTGCTGCTTTAACAGCACAGGGATCTCAGGGAGATACATGCGACAACCAATTATGCAAAACAACAACGTTAAGTGCTTTATGGCAACTTAGCTAATGCAAACCACTAAAACAGCTGAACGGATGAAACACTTAAGATGCAGCTTCACACCACAACTCCATTACCTTGAGAGATCATATATGGCACATAGTTTACGTTACGTCATTTCCATTTGTACCCAGGCAGGATAAAAGGGCCTCGCCAAGGGATGAAGGTGGTCATTATGACTGGTTCACATTTATTGACGCGCACCTTCTAAGATGTTGGAAAAAATAACTGAAAAATACATTCAATGTGTTGTCGATATGTTTGTCTTGTTGCATTTACATTCAAACGTGTGTATCTGTACCTCCTCTTATGATCTGCTGAGGTCAATGAATTCAAGAGCTAGATTTGTAATCATAAAAACAAAAAAAAATGTCCCTATCCTCACTTTCATCCAGTCAGTGGTTTCTCCACTAAGTTCTACTTTATCTCACTTGGTTGGATGCATCCAAAAATTTGATATATACCTGGAGGAACTGGGTGAACTCTGTGTAACTGAGATTCTTGTTTCTTTCATGGCCGAAGTGTAGCCTGATGAACTCACAGTCCCAGTTGAAGGGAATGTGGTGATGCACTGTCGTCTGGCTGAAGATGTCACGTACATTCTCTGCAAGAGTGAGACATGAGTGAGCAATAACAAGAGACAGAGGGCAAAAAACATGCAAGATGCAATTGTAACATCCATCTCACGTCCTCATTCCTTTTGTAGAGAACCTCGTTAAAGTAAAGTCCATTTGGACTGCAAAGCTGAATAGGCTGCTTGACAGTCTCACTCCTTTTACATTTTGAGGGTTTTGAGTCCATCCAGGAAATTGTCTGTATAAGCACTGCCCTCAATTTCAGTCGCCTTTATGGAGGCACATTGCACAGAGAAGAGTATAGCAGCAGCTTCTTTGTAAGACTCTGTATCTCTTGGCTTATGACATGCTGGATTCATTTATTTGCTTGTCAGATGGAGCTGGTTATAATGTGATGTTCGCAGAACTCGCCTGCTATCTTGCCCTGAGATGAGACTTGCTGCTAGCATATGTAATACATAAAACATAGCTGCTTCTAGATTTATTAGCACCACATGCTTTTGTAAGGATAGCGCTTTCAACCCACAACATTCAAGGGCACACTCAAACGCACCTTGAACCCCCCTCTTGCAGTACTTTTTAGGACTTTTCCATCATCATTGTTTTCTATTACTTATTATTTTAAACTATAACAAATTATGGAGTTTAAACTACACTGTATGTACATAACAGTTATGTATGACTCCCCCACACCAGTGTGTACCACTATGTACATACCAAATGAGATGTTTCCTGTGCCAGTCTTGTCAAACAACTGAAAGGCAACTATGAACAGGGCATCCGGGGCGCATAGAACTGATTCAAAGGCCAGAAACTCCTGGAAAGATATCAGTCTGTTTGGATAAGAAAGAAAGAGGGCTATCTGAACACAGTATCTTTGACAAAATTACCCCAATAAAATACTGGAGAAAAAAAACACACTTACACGAATAACAATCGGACTTACAAAAGGACAGAAAGCAAAAGCAGTAATGTGATCTGAAACCTATCTCTCAGCGAAGCTTCAAAGTTAATTCTTTACTTTGGAAATAGCATTTGACAAAACAATTTCACCAATAACAAAGTACATTTAGCAGCTGTTCTGAAGCTTTCAATCATATCACATGATCTTCATCAGCAAAAGGAGTTTGCCTGGTTGTTAAAGACACTGTAGATGTTTAAGTTTCCATTTCTTGTCCATGTTGAGCTTCAAAGTCAATTCTAAACTACAAGTACAACTATTATTAACAATAAACTACAATGGACTTGAATTTTCAACTTTTAAGCCAACATGGATCAGAAGTCCTTAATGTGCTTATAAAAAAATAAGAATTTAAACATCTGGACTCTTTTTCAGCTGGTTATGAGACACTGTGGAGGTCTAACTGCACTCTATTTACAGTTGAATACCCGTGCAGCTAGAATCAGGGATTCATGTTTTGCTTATCTTATCACTGTTTTTTAAATCGATCAGCTGTAAGAGTAAAACTGACTGATAAAGATACTTATCTACTCTGTAAACACCACTGATATAAATCAATTACAGTCTCTTTGGCACAAATACTACACACGTTGGTGGCAAAGTGCTTCAGTGAATCTGAAGAACATTTAATTACCAAAGTGCAACAGGCGCTGATGTCAAAGTAGCCTTAAAGGGTTCATTGCTGTTTGATCATGTGATATCAAGACCAACGGATCAGCTTATTTGTGCAATACATGCACAGGAATTTGTGACACAAGTTCAGGAATCAACAGATCCTATAATGACATAATGTAAATAGATTAAACACAACATAATCCTCACATAACAGCTAAAACGGCACTGCTGTGCTTTGGTCTTGTGAAATAAATCTGACTCATGTACAGTAATATCGTGCTGACAGCATGTTATCTGCAAATGCTCACTTAAGCAACTGCTCTCAGGACAACAAACCATGACATTTACTTTTAAGTACATTTAGGTAGCGGTGGCTGCCTCCAACGATAAAACTCGCGACTGCTGGAGAAATGACAAGATAATGGAAAATCGTGTTGTTTACCAAAAGGGATTAAAAGAAATATGACGGTCACTGTACAAATAAATACCAAGAGGCTACTTTAGAGCAAAATAATTTATTACAGCTGACACTGGGAATTTAAGTGAGAGGAAACCTGCACCCGGAAAATTCAAAACAAGATCTACAAAACATTTGTTGAGGAAATGCAGACATAATGTTTTATGCATCAACAGAGGACTTCCACAGCAACGTTCCTTACATCTGTGTAGGCACTCACCCATCTTTAGTCGTGTCAGCCACTCCAGCTATCAGCTCCACAGTTTTGGGATTATGCCGAGGTTGTGCATGTAGACCCAGGTAACTCTGTACAAAGTCTCTGGGGGTCATGTAACGCTCTCCATCCTCCACCACACTGGCATACTGCAGACGAGACAGAGACAGAGCTGTAAACAATGTGGATAGCTCATGTGTGGGTTTAGATTAGAAATCCATAGGGTTGAATTTCATTGTGTGCATAGAAAGAAAATGATGTGGAGTACTAAGGGTGAGGAAGAACATCCCATATGTGATAAATCAACAAGTCTGTTTTCACTGCAGGTCTCTAAATTGGTATGTCTTTTCTTTGTGACAATAAGGTGTTTGTGTACAGTTGTTTATGCCACATATGGGTCTCAGTCTACTGGCGCTATACAGTATTTTAAATTTATACTATGCTCTACTGTATCCCATCATGAAAAATGCATTGAAAAGCATTCGTCACTTTCAAATCATTGTCATCATTTGACTTAATGAAGGGCAGAGATACATCCCCCTGCTCTCAATACGACCATATCAAACTCATTAACAGGTGGAGATAAACAATTAGATTAAAAAAAAAAAAGATATACAACATAAGATGAAATATAGATGGTGCATGGTGTGCCATATATTGTCCTGTAATATATGATATGATTAGGTGATAGGGGAGCAGTATATAACTGTGTTTTAGCCTTCATTTAGTCAGGGTCTTTTTCAAGAACATACAGTTATACGCATTAAACCCTGGAGGCTGCTTAGTACAATTTGCTGACTCCAGAGGACCATTTGGGGGTTCAGGGTCTCCCAGGGTCTCGGATGAGCAAGTGTTGCTGTTTGGGTTTCTCCACCTTCATTTTATTTTAACGGTCTGTTGGTTGAACTGGAACCTTCGAAACCCCAAGCCCACTTTTCTAACCTTTAGGCCACAACTACCAAAAATTGAGTATGAATTATCGATAAAATCTTCTATCATGCCAAATACTATATATTGTGATGTACTACATTTTCTGTAAATGAACTCATTACCCATTTATAGAAACAGTAAGCAGATGTAAATAATTCTTTTTTTGGCTGATCTAGTGATTAAGTTGTGATTAAGTTGCTTCATCACATTAATATAAAATTCCCCTGAGTCTAATAGTAACGTAAATCATTGATTTGCAATGACCTGAAACAATAAGAGAGTGTAGCCCCTGTCTAAAAGGGATACCTTGGTTTAAAACGGTGCATAAACACTTATGACGTCATAACGCCCTAAACACTTTCTAATTGATATAATGAAAACTTGCGGTGACAAAGACTTAATCAATAACGTTCGCCTTGCAAGCGTTGTGTCGTGCCTCTGTTTCACTTGGGTGAAGCAACAACATGCAGAGCACAACACAGCGCTGTGCTTAACATGAGACCTCTTTGGGCTTTCAGACGTAAGGTCATTTATAGAGCCTGGAGTTTGGGTTTCAAGTTGGAACAGAGATAGCTCTGGAAACAGAAGAGGCACATGAACTGGCAACAGAAAGGCCACGCTCGTGGGTCTGAGCCAAGCTCAGATAGAGAGAGCATGAGATAAACAGAGAAAGGGTGTGGGAAGAGACCTTCACGCAAAGTGTTTTCAGGGCTACAATTCAATGCACTCTGCTGAATCAAGTGAAAATATTAATTCCAAGCAATTTATTGCCACATTACTCCGTCACATGATTGTGTATCCATTTACCCTCACAGTAGGCCTCAAGTAGATCTTAATCAAATTATACAGGCAGTCAGAATAAGCTTCCAGCAATTAACTCTTCCACCTGAATATGTATTTCAAATTAAGCCGCCCTCTTATTGTGGAGTCAAGAGGATCATAAGGGAACTTGTACCTCAAACAGAGTCTCTACTTTCAGGAACAAGTTAATACTCCAAACGAGACTTGTGTGGGTAAACAAGCCTACACATTAATGGCACCGACTCGTTTCTTTGAGGGGTAGAGGAAAGTGTGTGATGAAAAATGCAATGACATGCTGAAGATCAGAAAACACATGAAGTAAAAGCAAGGGGCAGATTCTCTGTTGAAGCAGATCCAAAATTAGTCGAAGCATTTCTGTGACCTTTACTGAACTATATATCCCAATGGACACCACACAGACACTATTCAATGACTACAACATGCTAGCACACTTGTAACACACTGGTTTTTGTGATGTTGCCATGTTAAAGCTCCAAATGTTTTGGTTACTGCCAGTGACAGTCTTACCTTCAGAAAGATAGTCTTCAAGCCATGGGGATCGGCTCTTTTTGTTGCTTGCACCTACACACACACACACAAGATGGTATTTGTTATAAAGAAAAATTCAGTCTCAGATATTTTTTAAATGACTCTATGCAACTGTTCAGTCTGTTACTACAATTAAACTGAAGTTCAGGCTTGTCACTGTTTAGCTTTGGATTTTCTTAGCGATCGATCTTAAGACGAATTGAATCAAATAAATACAACACCATGCGGATGAAAATCACCGTAAACAAAACCTCCTCATGCCAAATCTCTCTGGTATATACAAATGCAACAGAGTAAATAAATTACAGTTGTCCCTGCGAGGCCGGCAGAGATGCGCCTATGTAAAGCTGCAGAGACACAAGGGCGGGGGACTCCGCTGCCTCTCACGATACAGCTCTAAAGCCGCTGTATCCGCACAGACATGCTGTCCTCCGTATCCGACGGTCGATTTTCCCTGATTCTAATATTAATATCTGATAAGAAATATTGACGGAGTCACCTTGACCGCCATGCTGGGTGTGACGTCAGCTGCAGTGGAGTAGCGCAGGCGCTGGGCAGGAGGATGCAGCGGGCATGACGGGACCTCTGAGACAGCAGGTGTATATTTAGATATAAGTTATTGTCCTTTTGTTTCTGAACTGCAGACCGGCTCAGGACAGAGGGAGACACTCTGGTTAGGAGATGTGTGATACAGCCATATCCGGTCTGCTGTAAGGGTCACACGAGGACACGGTTCACTGACAGCAAGATCACCGTACTGGATGCATTCAGTACATGTGTAATGAATAAATGAATAAATAAATGAAAGAATGAATGAGGGTTTAAGTTGTGACTATGAATATTAAGCTTCAGAAAACGAATTGTGTAATAGGGCTGCAACTCATATTTCCATTAATTATATGTGATGTGTATATATTTTTTTTAATGCATCGTTTGCAACAGTGTTACTCTCTGTATAACTTAAATATAAGTTTCATAATTAATGGGGAGGTCCATTATTCCTTGCATGGTTGAAATTGCCAGCATGCAGTCCAGCATTACAGTTTTTAATTTGATCTCACTGATATCAGCCTCACAGTCCATTCTCCATCACAGAATAAGTCATAATTATTGGGCTAATTACTTGAAGTAAAACCCTAATCTGTTTAATACAACTAATAGATACATTCAATGCTCCATATTTCTGTTTATATATATACAGTACCAGTCAAAAGTTTGGACACACCTTCTCATTCAACTACTTTTAGAAGAATCTAAAATATAAAACATATTCTGGTTTGTTGAGCATTTGTTTGTTTACCACATAATTCCATATGTGTTTCTTCATAGTTTGGATGTTTTCAATATTAATCTATAATGTAGAATTTTTTTTTTTAAATAAAGAAAAACCATTGAATGAGAAGGTGGGTCCAAACTTTTGACTGGTCTCACAATGTAAAAAATTCAACTGCACCAGGTGTTGAGTGATTGTAGTTCGTTACTTTCCACCTCTGCTTAAGATTTTGGCTGTTACATTCAACCCTTCAACACTGTATCTCAACACCTTGTGTTTTTTTCTGTGTTTTTCTCAGTCACTCCTTATTACACAATATAACATTCAAAATCACCAACCATATACTAAATGTCTTAATTATTTTACCACCTAACAGCTATTGCTGCTTAACTGCATAACACATCCATGCCACAAATCGAGCCAATTCAGTCAGACACTCTTGAATTTTGTAGAAAATGCCTACTAGAGGATCAACTGCACCAAAACTGTGTAACACGTTGTTTTTCCTTCTCTATTGTGGGATTTTCTTATTCGCTGCGTTTGCAGAGAAAAAAAGTCCTAACAACTGTAGGTTGAAGTTCAGAGATCAAGCAGCATGTATTGCCTCCATGCAGACACAATTTGTTGCCTTGCTATGGTATTGTTCAGGAAAGGGATAATCTAGTGCTGCTGTAGAGGTAAAATTACAGTGGCTTAAACAAGACTGGGTAGGTCATACATTGGTGCACCTGGAGGACAGAATAGCTGAGGCCGGGATGATAGCACAGCATTACCCGGGCTCAGAGGGATGTTCACAATTCAACTCTCGCCCGGAGAGTCAATTTTGTTTTTTATTGAGATATTGCTGTAGTCTAACCTAACCACTTTCTTTCTGAATAAATCGTTTATTATTTCTCACTAACTCGTCCAATTGAGGTGGGATTGTATCCAAAATGTATTGTGTTTTCTAAATCTGCATAACAAAACAAAATATTTCCATTTCACTTGATGTAATCATGACTTGTCTTTCCATGTCCACAATATGTCCCTAGCCTTAAGTCTTCCATGTTGCCTAAACATAATATAGTCAAACTAAAAAGTACTCTAAAAAGTTATGGGGAAATGTTTCAAAATTCAATATCATTGTTTTGTATAAAGATTTTGCATTATTCTATGAACATGTAATGTTTGGATTCTTTACCTATGACAGAAAAATTGAGAAAAAGGGCTTATATCATAAATCTATTGATCCTACTTGCCAAATTCTATAAACATAGCTAAGTGTAACTTTAAAAGCCAAGGATCCAGTTTTCATGTTGTTTTACAAAAATAATGAAATGCTATACCAGCAAAAAGGCAATACAAACAGTAATGGCATGTTGCCTGTGATATATGTAAGCAATTACACAATCAGAATTTGTCCCCCTATTTTCTCTGTCTTTATATTATTTATTTACATTTTTATATTTTTATGCTTTTATTTCCTTTTATTTTCTTATCCTTTGCAGTTGCCCTGCTGGCATGTTAGTTAGAATATATGTAATTTGCTGTTTTATTATTGACAATTTGTAAAATTGTGAATTGTGCAATTGTTCAAAAAATAATAATAATAATGATAATGATAATAATAATAATAATAATAATAATAATAATAATAATAATAATAATAATAATAATAATAATAATAATAATAATAATGACCTTTCCTACTTTAATAGCTGATATAATTACTTTGTGTTTGTAAAAAAAAAAAATTGACGTTTATTCAGCCAGTAATTATTTGTTCAAAATTGCCACTTGACTCACTTTACGTATTTAATATGTGGTAAAAACCTAAAGCTTTACAGTCGTTTTATTGAGCCAATTACAAAAAAAAGAACTACATCCTGTTTCCACGGAAACACAAGGACCCGGAAGTCCTCCTGATTCCGCGGGTCTTTTGGGACAACACAGCTCCGCACATCAGGGTGCAGAAATGGCGGGTGAGTGGCTCAACGCCTCATGCTACAACGCTGCTTTCTTCCTTTAATGTGTGTCTACTAAAACATGCACGATTGCCCCGCTCTCAGGGCAGGTGGAGTATTATACTGCCCCGTGTGATCTGGTCTAAACATGGCTAATGGAGCTAAGCTAACGCCATTACAAAGCAGCGGTAGGGGCCTGCCTGCTAGTAGCATGCTACCAGGCTGTCACAGCACACAGTGTGTTTGTGTGTTTATGTAACGCCTGGGTGTTGGGTTGAGTGTGTTGATGGATGCTGTCATCCGTCAGTTCGCTTCTATGCATCTCCCCTCATAACACACCATGTGAAGCTCATGTAACTATGTTGGCATTAAGGGGGTTATAGCGTTGTGGTTGATGGAGCTGCTTGTTTTCTTCCACATGCAGATGATCAAAGAACACGTTGTTGATGACATAAGAGTGTCTCAGTCTTCAAATGCTTTTTACATCTGGTCATTTGTTTCCCTGTGACAGAGGTATTCATGGCACACTTGTCATTGTGTGTCAATTGTGTCTTCATCAATGTGTTTTTAATTTATATCAGAATCTAAAAACAGTTTATGTTTCCAACTCTCTCTGACAGTTAGGTGATCATTGGAAAGGAAAACTTTGACTTGATCTTTTAAAGAAACCTGCACCATTGTTATCATGCAACAAGAAACAGATTAATGATTTAAACTCTCAAGATGAAATGGAGATTAAGAAACTTGTTCTTTGGAAACAACTAATGTTTATGTTATGTGTCCTCAGGAGTAAATACCATGGAGAAGAAACTGGCTGAATACAAGTGTGACACCAATGAGGCTATATGCTTGAAACTGGGTATGTTTATTTTGGTTTTAATTGATGTGTTTTGTAAATGTAATATGATAATATGTCTGGAGTAACAATGTTTTGTGGGAATAGCTTCTCTTTTCTCACATAAACTGGCTGAACCTTGTCTTCTCCTCTCAGTTCGCTTTGCGGAGGATGTTGAGGATGATGGCACCACGTTCCACCCTGAGTACAGCCACCAAATTTATGGGGACGAGTGAGTATTTTTTTTCCCTCATCATTACTTATCATACTTAAAACTGTTGTGTAAGCTGACGTAATATATAGAAAAGGTGGTTCAAGACAGTTAATGTAGAAGGACGCTGTATTTCCTTTTCAAAAGTGAATGCGACGGGGATGCTACTCTAATAACTAGCATAACTTTCACCAGAGCTGTCAAACGCACTGCTGCATCTGTGGCGGAGACGCTCCACTATCAATCAAAAAAGCTGGTATCTGATAAAAATGCACCTAATTCATTTTCTGTCCGTTGCCACATTTGTAACATTGGCTTTAAATTCACCAGTTGTGGAATCTAACAATTGGATGCTGTCGAAACTGCTCGTTTTTCAGCTGATCGTCTCCTATTTAAGTTTATTTTTACCGGTCACATTTACACGTGTGTGCCACCACTGACACATGTTATACATTGGCACATATCTGGGCAGATTGTAACATTATAGCCACACACACACACACACACGCAGACAACATGTTACTGGTGTTGAAGTTCTTGCCTGCGTCAAGAAGACATTAAGTTCCAAATTTATCCCAACTGTCCAAAATAAGCTGTGGAGTCACAACATTAAAACATGTGGAACAATTTAATAAGAATCAAAATCAGCAGGTCAAAAATCGGAATAAGGAATAAAAAATAATTGCAATCGATGCTCTCCATTTGGGACAACAGAACATTTGAGCTTTTTGTGTGTCGCACATGGTACAATAAAATAGTAAGATTTTTTTCAAATAAAAAAGCTCACCATTGCGGTAACAGTAAGGGCTCCAGTGTATTTGTTGGATTTGGCATGTTCTCCAATATTGTTGAATTGCATCCCCATCACATCGTAAATCAATAAACGTGGGTAAGCTTGGAGAAGGGAGCGATTTTATTCAGCAACCATATCAAACCAATCTCTCTGACCTTTGAACTCCTGCTGATCCCTTTGATCATTCATGTTTGTAATCCTCACATCAAGCACACCAACACTACAGATTTTCTGTTTTCACTCATGTTTCATCTATGTTTCAGTCATCTCCTGATTTATTCAGATGTTGTATTTTCTCTATCCAGTTGATGGCCTTTGATATTGAGTTCATGCCAATACCAAATCTGTTTCATAGTAAGTTTTGTAGAGGTTGCAGGGAAGTTTATTCTCGGGTATTCAAAGATAAAAACGTGAACATGAACTAAGGTCTGTCTTGCATGTCCTTTTAGTCTCACAAAAAGCTGTAGAGTCGCATTATAACCCTGATGTGATGCACACTGACTCATTGCTACTTACTACATTATTGGCAGTGACACCTGTGTCTGTGGAGGCTTACAGTAGCGTGTCGTTATGATCTAAATTGCATTTCCAAATTAGTCAAAACTACAATTGGTTATTTTTGTACTTGCTGCAATCAGCTCAAAGGGAACTCAGTAATTGGGGCATTAATTATTTCAGCAAGCGTAATTGCTAGTAAAGCTCAATCACACAGTTGCATAATGGTGAAATCTATTTTGCCATAAACTGCCAGTGATGTAGTGGTGAGTGAAACAATGAAACTATGTTAAATAAGAGGCCCGACCTACAGTAAGGCTTTTTCATTCACTAATGAATGTCATTAAATAGGAATAGTGAGATGGTTGTTATTGTCCCTGTGATATTAATTTATCTGAGACTGCACACAAAATAAAATGTCTGTCCTAGTTAAAAAACAGTAGCCTTGCTAAGATTTTTAATGATTCTAACCCCTTTGTCTGCAGTGAGGTCGCTTTTGGATACAAAGGTCTTCAGATACAGCTCTTCTACACTGCTGGAAACTTGAGCACCCTCCTCAAAGTGAAATATTCCTCAAAAGTCACAGAGATGTTTGACTGTGTGGAGGTAGGACATGCATTTCATTATTCATTATTTCATTTAGAAGTTCTAGCACCCTTAAATGTGGCTATGAGTGCTGTGGCAGGATCAGTGTTTACTATACTTGTGTAAGCCATTCTGTTGTGTTATTAATATGATTATTGTTAACCATGTAAGGAGTAATTTAGCTTCCTGCATCACCCTGTTGCAGTTTGTTTTGCGATAATGAGCCACTCTCTGTACATTATCCTGTTAATTAGATGGCTAATTTGAAACAAAGCATTGCTTAATTTTTTTTTTATTGAGTTAAAAAAATGTATTAACGATATTATTACCTGTGATCAGAACTGCGTCTTTAGCAGTTATTCATAGCAGCAGTCTGCTATTCAGAAATAACTGTAATTGACCATCAATCAGAATCCCGTTTTCAACAAGGTTGTGTAATAAGTGGTGCTAGTTGTAACCAGTATAAATTAAATATGCCATGAACATGGACAAGAATCAATGTGTGATCAAAACACCTTACATCCCTGCTGAAATATGATGTATATAATAACACAATTCACTGGTCTTGAGGTGGATTTTGAAACGCTCTTGCATCATTAAACCAACTCCAATATTTCAGGAACTTTTTGTGGTGTTCAGTGTGTAATGTCGAAAAATGGAAAGCAAAGGACTGACAACCAAAGTCAAGCGTTCAACAGCTAAATGTGAACTTCCAGTCATGAGGTGTCTAATGCCTGGGATCCAATGGGATGTTAATGTTTCTTCTATGTCTGCTCTAAGCAAATAAGCACTTGTCTGATGTTGCAGAGCTTACACACCATTGTAAACAAATCTGTGATTGGGTTAAGTAACAATCAGGGGAAAGTTACAGGAAAACTGTCAGAGATAAATAATTATATATGGCACAGCTGCAATCTGACTTAAGCATGCTGACTGCTTGTGGATGACGCTGTAGAGGGAGGCCACCCAAAGGAGGTCTGTGGAGTCTGAAGGAGCTACATCAATGGATGAGAGACCTTTTGGCCAGATTACTAAATACTATCTTTGACTTAAGTCAAACAAATCAACAGAAACACATCGACCCCACCATGAAATGCTGTTGCTTTTTTAGAGAGGTGTTGACTCAACTTAATGATCAGTTTGTGGTGCTGTTCAGTTGGATTGCATTATTATTAAGAATAGATGACAAAATCTAATATTAAGATTTTTTTTTTTTTTTACATTTACACCAAAGACTCTTTTCTGATGACCACTATTATTAAATATTGTGAAATGGTAAAACATAAACAATCAAAGGGGAGTCTGTTCAAAATTGAGTGCAATGTGAAAACTTTAGTTTTGTTACCCAGTGTCACAAATAATTTGTGATTTTGGAAAACTAACAGCAGGCGTTAAAAATGAAACAGGATTTTGTTTTTATTTGTTTTGAAAACAACTCAACAGCACATCAAAGTACAGCAATAGACATACTTAATACTCTGAAGCGTAGTAAATCAATACTGGGCAGCTTTACTGAGTGTTTGCCTATATCATTGTATGACAGAAGGATTATTCTTTACGGCGAGCAGATAGACCTATGGTTCTCTTTTGTGAGCAGTCTTCCCGTACCATTATGCGGTTTCTTCACGTACTGACGTTACTCAGAGCCTCTCTGGGTGGTGGCATTATTCCTGTAAGAGATCCCCTGGTTTGTTAGAGTAAATCTCAGCCCACCGTGGCCCCCCTGTGCCAGTACACTAATCCTACTTCTCCCTGACGGAAGAGAAGGGTTTAAAAAAGGTTTTGTACGTGGGGTCTAACATGAGGAATTGATTTTTTTAGAGGTTTGTGTGATTGAATCAGCAGGAGGAGTAATGGACACTGTTGGATATCTTGTACATGTATTTCCAGGAGGGAATTGTTTGCTCAAGTCATCAACAATCAGAACTGTTGAGGCTGAATATCTGTAAACTAATCTTCAGTAGGTTTATACTTCTTTAATGTGAGACAACGCTTTTAATTGAATGCATTCATTAACTTTATTTGTCCGCTAATGACTTGACAGTTTGTTGCACTGCTTAGTATGAAAACTATCTTTTAAATTGCCAGACATGAGAATTTACATATTATCAAAAGCCAGCATTTAGACAAAAACGGTCAGTAAAGTGACATTCTTTAATGTACTGCTAGCTCCTACTCTGAGACTCCACAAAAGGCAGCTTTGAATATTCCCTGAAGCTGTCAATGCAGCAAACATGCAAAACAAGTACAAGAATTAGCCAGGGCCCCTATTGAGGTCAAATGATTCAACTCTGGGACATCTGTCCTGTCTGCAAACAGCAGGGGCTCCCTCACTGGACAATGTGGCCTTCAACTGGTGGTAGCGGGATCAACTTGTTAACTCACCAGGATTCCTTGTTTTTGTGGATGCACTTAAATTATGTGCGACCCTACGTGACGGCGATGGTTCCATCCGATAGACATCCAACATTACTTTCATCTCTGCCAACTCCTAAAAAAAAAAAAAAAAAAAAAAAAAGAACCTGCCATGGCAAGCGATTGACTGTTTTTAAACCTGAAGAGAGCCATTAGACTTTTTTTGGGAACATAGTTTGGAGCCGATATTCAAACTGAAATGTGATGGCTGGCTTACTGTCTATGTGTGCCGCTACTTTAGTGTTCAGCGTTGACCCCTGAGTGTTCACCTTGTTAAGGGTTTGAGTGCAGCTGGTGTAGAGGTAGAGAGTGAGGGGAGCGCCAGAGTTCAGGCTGCATCTGAAGAGTGTTTGTCCCTGAGTGCATGTGGACGGTCGGGGTGCCGTGCAGCTGGTGAGAGAAGAGAGCGAGAGACGAGGGGAGGCAGAGATTGAGTTTATGCAGCTGCCACGTTGATACAAGACTCTCATCATCGCATCACCTTCTCCCCTTTAAATCAGCCAAAAACACGTAGTGCTGGACCTCTCACAGAAAACGCTGATTTATCATGCCAGACCTTTTGTGCATACGGACAGGAAACTACTGAGTACTTGTAGTAGTCGTATTATTATTTCCTTTACATTCATAACCAACGTGGATGTGTAAATATACTTTAACAAAAAAAAAAATGAAGCCAGTACTTGTAATTATTCTGAACATGCAAAAATGATGGCAAATTTTGAATGTAGTATGGTCTTAGGAGTAGATTAAAGAGATGATTTAACACCAACACAACAAATTAGATAGTTTGTACTCCCTTTGTGGTTATTGTTAGGAATCAAAGACATTAACAAAATGTTCTAAAGGTACTTTGTTAAGTTATATTCATGCCAATCTAAGGCATCTATTCTGGAAGGCTGTGCAATTTAGTGTCTAGTATGTAGGAGAGTGCTCGGGACAAAGGGACTTGTTTGTCCATGGCCTTTTAAGTATTGTCCTTGTTCCTTAGAAATGTGGCTGAACAATTACAATGGTTAAGAGGCATTCAGCTGCAGGTGCATTACTTCCAGTTAGATATTAGCTGATGTCTGAAAGGGGGAGGAATTAGCAGTATGTTGTATTAGCCTTTTGTAGTGCATTTTGCTCAGACCTTCTTCATTTCCCAGTTTTCAATGCTGAGCAGCAAGGGCCTCTGTGCTGAAATAATGCCCATCACACATGTAAATGGTGTGAAAGGGCTGCTTAGCAAAGTGTTCTCATGTCAATCCTTGTGGAAATGGATACAATGCAAACATTACAGCTGAACTAACCACAGGTTGCACTGAGTAAAAAGTCCAAGGGTAGGGCCCCTTTGTCTCCGAGGCTCTTTGAAAAATGCAGGGGCAAATTCATTTGATTGGGTTCACTTGGCAGGATTAGAGGAGAGGCCTCTATTATGGATGCCCCAAAGGTTTGTTAAGTTGAGATCAATTCATAAGATTTAATTTCCCAGTGAGAAGCAGAAATGTGTTTATTGTGGCAACTTCATCACATATTCATGGTTTAACATAAGTACTAAATGTACCAATTTAAGTGGTCTTTTCACCGGGGAGGTGGGGGAGGGTGCCGCGGTGATCTCTGCTCAGCTGACAGATTTAATTGCCTAATGGTTTTCTTTTCATTGGCACAAAACATGTTATATCGTATATGATTTATTGCACTTTTTCCTCTCTTGCCTAGTTTAAGGACAACAATGTATATGAAAATACAATCTGTGTACAAAACAAAGTATGTTTAACATTTGAATTTATCAGAAAATACCTCACAGTCTTACTAATGTATACAAGGGTGATTTTCCATTTAACATCCTGATTGGTTGGTGGAATGATTACATTCATGCACATTGTGTCATCTAGCCAGATGATATCGAAGGAAAGATCCGGGAAATCGTTCCCGCTGGGTTCACCTGCAACACCGACGACTTCATCTCACTGCTGGAGAAAGAGGCCAATTTCAAACCCTTCGGCACTCTGCTTCACACGTACACCGTCCACAGCGAGGAGGCGGGAGAACTCACGTACCAGATTCACAAGGTACAAACATCACTCGCTTCCTCGCCAAAGATTTTAATATCAGTTTGTAACTTTTAAGGATTGCTGTAACTTCTACGGTTTAATGGCAGGGACGAGATTTGCGGCTAAACCATATCAGACTTTTTTTTCTTTTGCCGCATTCGCCCCCAGGCTGATATCACCTGCCCCGGATTCCAAGAGTACCACGAGCGCCTGCAGACCTTCCTCATGTGGTTCATAGAGACCGCCAGTTTCATCGATGCAGACGACGATCGTTGGGACTTCTTTCTTGTGTGAGTGCCCTCCTTAATTGACATCACCCCCCCACGCACACACACACACACACACACGCACGCACACACCCTCCTCTATGCCCACCCCTACCCTAAAGCCTTTATTGTGTCATTGAAAAACAAAGCCCCCCTTTGTGGCGCTTGTGACCAATTACCCGGCCAGTTTGATTATATTTCCCCTGTAAGAGAATTGTTGATCAGGCAAGAGCTTCCTTTGTGCCAAAAGGCCCTTTTCAAATTTTTCAGGGGCAAGAGCTGAATTGAATACTGTTGTCTTTTGAAACACTGAACAATGTCTTAACAGTAAAAAGAGCCTCTGCCAGTGTTTTCTTTACCCTGGCAACTATTAATACTGACAATGGGCAAAATGGACTGAAGTGATTTTGAGGAGCTCAGTCCCTCCTCCAACCCCTTCTCTTCCTCTAAGTTGCAGTACTCCAATTAAGTGCATAATGTATTCAGGTTGTAGCAGGTGTACCAATCGGGGCCTGGCTGCTCTAACATGCTGATGTCGGGGGGGGGAGAGAGAGGGGCGGAGGGGTTGGGGGGTGGGCACGAGAGCAGAGGGGCTAAAATGGACACTGCATGGGAGTGTGCCTGTAATTGACCTGTTTGCCTTTGTGTTTTATCTGCAGATTTGAAAAGTACAATAAAGATGGGGAGACTCTCTACGCAACTGTTGGCTACATGACAGTTTATAATTACTACGTGTATCCAGACAAAACCCGACCACGTGTAAGGTAATTGCTGGGGCAGCACGTGCCTTCCCATTCTTTTGTATGAAAAAGGAGTGGAAAATTATACATTTCTTTATCCTTTTCCCAAAGAGCCCAAATTACTGGCTTATATAGCCAACCATTCAACCGGATTTTGATTCATTACCAATCCAGGGTGATTTGTATCTGAAAACAACTTTATAGATAAGCTTATGATGTGATGTGTTGCATTGATGGATCAGGATAACAATCTATTAATTCATGCTTTCAATCAAATAATATCTGTTTCTGCTCAGAACTACCACATAAAAACCCCGTAAACTAGTTTTGTGACTTATTTTGAACAAACCTGTTTCCTCATTGGCCCTTTTGTTTGTTTGTATGTATGTCTGATCTTTGACTAAACAGCCAAATGTTGATCCTGCCTCCGTTCCAAGGAGAAGGTCACGGAGCTCAGCTTCTGGAGGCAGTTCACAGATTTTACTGCAGTCTGCCCAAAGTGCAGGACATCACAGGTGAGCATCATGCTTCTTAGCATTCACTGCATTGAAAAGGCATAGATAAGCATGCTCATGTCTCCCACAAACAGTCCAAATGATTTGTCCACAGATGGGTGGATCCAGGGGTTGAGTTAATCTGGGGTTCTGGCATGTATACCAGAATGTGCTGAGGCTCTATTGAAACTAGCTGGATTGAAATAGTTTCTCTGCATGGAGACAGAGGATGAATACTAAAGAGGCATCCTTTGAGACGGGAATCCTTTTTAAGGAAGAACTTAAAGTGAATAGGCAGAACGTTCCTGCTAACAGTTTTTCTGGACTTCACTTCAATTCCTTCATTCTTAAATATAATTTGCTTCTTGAAATAGTTTTTTGAAAGTTTTGAAATATGTCTGTTTTCCCCCTTTTTTGTATAGGCCCAAACAATTCTTCTCCCGCTCCTCCAATATAAACATTTATATACACTAACCATTATATTAATAGTTTTTAACCAAGTTATATGTGTCAGGTTTATTGAGAATGATTGGAACACCACTGTTAACTCATTAAAATTGTGTCTCTTTAATCAGCTGAAGACCCCTCTGAGAGCTACGTGAAGCTGAGAGACTATGTGCTGGTCAAGTTTTGTCAAGGCATGCAGTCCTTCGCTGTGGACAAGCTGCACCTCGGCTTCTCAGCTGAAATGGCCAAAGAGGCACAAGACAAGTTGAAAATTAACAAGGTGATGTATGAGGCTGCAACTAATGGTTATTTTTTTCTGTGTTCAATAAATAGTTTTGTCTATAAAATAGTGGGGAAAGCCCATCGCAGTTTTTGTAAAACCCTAAAGTCCACCGTTTCAATCGTTCAGACATGCAAATATTTCAGTATTGCTATGTTTACCATCCCAGCTTGCTGCTTTGCCTTAAATACTATTTGATTCTATTCTGTTATTGGCACTGGTCATCATAGTGTGGAATCTGAAATCTAAATTGACTACTCTGTATCTTTTCTTATTATAAGCCCTGAAAAGCTTGTGACTTCCTGTCGCCATTGTGCTGGAAGGTGTGTTAGGCTCCCAATGTTTTTTACATTTCAAAATAATAATTTCTTTTAATTACATTTATTCCCGTTTCTACAGAAACATGCGAGGCGAGTGTATGAAATCCTGCGCCTGAGAGCAACAGACATGAGTGATGAAGAAAAAGCAAGAGAGTACCGTTTGGAGGTGAAGAAGAGGCTATTTGGACCATACAGGGTGAGATTTTAATAATCACAGCATCAGCTTGGCTAAGTGATTCGCTGATTTATTATATTCAATAAATCTCATTTTCAACTCTGTTGCTATCAAGCAAGAATACAGTGTGCAGTCTTCTACCTTTTGTTAGCATAACATTACAGCTGTTCAATGTTGGAAGCAAAAGGCCCCATGTGTGGCATACAATATGGAGCTTACTGCTCTTTATTGTCACTGTTTATTATGTTACCTTAAAAAACAGTGGAAAAATTGATCTTCAGTCCTGTTAAAATTGATAGATTACTAGTGCTGTATTGTTACAGCCACAATAGGGCGCACCAGGCGTCGGTTTTGCTGCTGCTGGAGCTTTTTTTCTATTCAGGCACATGTCATTAGTTTGGATTTGCATTTCTTTGGGAGAAATATTTTTTTCATGAAAGTGCGTTTGAAGCACTTTGTCAAAAAGCTGTCTCTATTCAGAGTTCTGTAGCTTTATTTTTGCAGCGCTTTTTCAAACTTCATCAGGAAAACTTTTCATAAAAGTGCTTTTGTTATTGTCTCATGTCCTCCTGGGCAGGTTTTATTTGAGTTTCAGTAGCAGGCTTAAGTCTAGTGAACAGAATATCATAAGCTTCTGTGATTCTGTTTCAACAGACTTGACAGTGGGAAATACTGAGTAGATCTGTGTTCACCAGCATATAACCCCCTACATCCTGTTTGCTTGTGACATTTTATGTTTGAGCTGCTCAATGAGACTTTGCATACCAGCCATTAGAGAATTTGCTGGTAGCAGGGTAACCACATGTCTCGAAAAAAAAGGAAGAGTTTGACGTGGAAATGACCTATGTGGTGGAGCGGGAAGTAGGAATTCCTTGGGAGAGTGGCAAGAAAAGATCTGGTGGCCAGATGCAGAGCGTTTTTCCTTCCCTGAGGAGATTTAGCATGTAGTTAGTCGAATGGCAGAAGCCGCTGCTCTGTGAATGTGAGGGGGGATTATACATTTCTGCTCGTACCCCCAATTCCCCAGGGACCACGTCTGCATGCATATGCGTGCAGGATTTCTTTTTTTAAACAGCAGATGTCACTCAACTAAGTGAATATGTACTTCCGTCAATATATCAAAAACCTACAGCCTTCCTATTTCATTGCAAACGTTTACTTCTGTCTTAATAAGGCCTACTGTATAAAAGTATATAAACTGTAACTGAATATTCATGAATGATAACAAATAAGTTGCTAATGTTAAATTGCTATAACCTCATCTTGCATAACATACTTTGTGACCAGACCTGTTGTCACAAAAAATTTCGTCATTCATACATGGAATGAAGTATGAACATGTTTTCAGTGTAGAGTTTGTATTGTCCATTTGTAACTAGCCAAGTAAGATTCAAAGCTCAAGTTAGGGATCAGTATACAAAATCCACTGGTAATATGGTTATACTCGCCATATCCTCTATAACAATGTACAATATACATCAATCTCAGTTTTGACTTCTTATTTGTCTCTCCTATTAGTTGTAGCTTATAAACCCTTCATGACCTTCCTTAGGAAAACGTCGTTCCTATCTGCTGATTCATTACTGAAGCACATTTATTTGCCTTTGTAGTCAGTGAAGGAACCGATTTAACACCTCACCTGTGTGTATTTGTGCTGTTAATGTTGTGCAGAAGAATCAGAGGGAGATGACGAAGATGAGGAAGTGCCTGCGGCCGGAGGAGCTGGTGTCCCACATGGATCAGATGGACACTCAGACGCAGCACGAGGAGCTGGAGAAGAGTTATCAGGTTGTTGTGGAAGACTACAGGAGAATCATTGAGAGGATTGCGACACAGGCCTGATCAGACTCTGAAACGCTGCTGGCCTGGAGCCTGACACACACAGGTGGTCTACCCTGTCTGTACAAAGCCCACATCACCACAGACGTTAGCTGCAACCGAGAAGAAGCTCTCCTGTTGTAACAAAATCACTGTTTTCATTAAAGAGTGTTACAGATTTATTGTGGCGGAGTCAGTGGATAGATTGCAGTGGAGAAAACATGTCTCTTTCCCAGCTGATGTTGATACAGAAGCGGAGAACGGTGCAGCTGGAGGGTTTTGACTTACTGTTTGTCCCATGAGTGTATTCACATTGTGTGGGATTAACTGATACGTAATATTTCACAGGTTATTGGAGGTCTACTACCCTGCAGACAAATCCTGCTTCTTCTCCATCATAGACAATTTTTTTAAGATCTTTTGTCAAAACTATTCCAAATATGTGATTTGAAGCACTTCATACTGAAAATAAAAAAAATCGTTTTGTATATTGCTCAAATGGTGTGATTCTTATTGCAGTAAAGAAAATTAAAAAAACAGCAACTCAGTATTTTTTTTTTCCAATTACACTTTTATTTGAACATTTTGACACTACAACACAATAATAATTACAACCCTGCTTGTATTTATGTAAACACGAGGAAACAACAAACAGAAAGACAAAAGACAGAAACAATATCAATAGGCAGTCAGTTATTCAAACCGTTATGGTGTTGCATGCTAAAGAGTACTCCACCACACCTTTATCATTTTTCAGATTTCCAATGGACAGTTAAAAAAAAGATATAAGATTCTACCTCTATGCTAACGTCTTTGTGAGGCTGCTCATACATAGGCACAGATAAATGGTCATATGCTGCTAATATTTCGCTAATCAGCTCAAAATACAAAGATGATGGGAATGTCATTGGTTTTTCAGGTGTTTTGTCATAAACCCAATTATTGGACAACATTATTATATAAACGGTCATGTGATCAAGTTTTTACAAATCCTCTGGGGAACAGGAATGTCTACCAAATTACATTTATCCAATGGATCAGATATTTCAATAAAAAACAATAGTGACAACCTAATGGTGAGAAGAAATGTAAGTGGATTACCAAAGTCATTAGGATTCAACCTGAGGAGAAAACATTTTTTTACAAAATGTCACATCAATCTATTCGGACAATTCACTCTAACCCAAAAGTCTCAACCATAGCGACAGCCCTGTAGTGGCGCCTAGGGTAAACTCAGGGAAACACCAAACATTTTATAATACAATATTTCACCAAATAAATTAAAAAAATTGACCTGAGGAAAAATCGGGGATCACCAAAGTCAGTAGGATTGATCCTCTTGGGACCATGAAGGTTTCCATGACAATACATTAAACAGTTGTTGAGATATTTCAGTCTAGACCAATGCGGTGGTAGCTAACATGGCTAATAATGATCAAATGAATGCAGCAGAACCACATATGTTTTTTCTATTGTTTTTTTTTTCAAGCATTGTTCTTTTGAAAGCATTCTTCTTTTGAGAGCATTCTTCTTGTCTGTTATGTCCATTATAGTTATGCTAGTAGCGGCTCATGTTGCCTCGACCAGTGATGAGCTGACCACTGAGGTCTGGTAAGCTCACTTCTTTCTGACTGAAACTGGTTTCTAGATGTATCTCTAAACTTCTAGTCTTTGCCCAATTCCTTCTGGAGTAACAAACAACTTATGTCATACACAGTTAGCTAATAGCAGTAACATTAGTTATGTACAATAAGCCTGCCCTGCCCCTTACAAGAGTAGAGGTTGGTAAAGCACCATCCAAGTTTTTCAGCACCTCTTTCCAAAATGGCATACATGTCCTTAATTACATTTTTTTGCATTTATTTTGTTGAGTTAGGGACATTTGAAACAGTCTGAGGGGTGTTAAGTTAGCAGAAAGACCACACTGGGCTCCTTATCTGTAAAAAAAAAAAAAACCCTTTATCAGTTTAATAAATTGTTCCTCAGCTTCTCAAATGCTTCAGCATATTTTATATATTGCTCTATTATTGCTAGAAAACCATGATCTTGTAAAAAATGTATTTTACTTATTTCCCATATTCTGTTTTCAGGCACAGAAGTAGGCTGTATATTTTTTCTCATCATTTGAGATAAATCATCTTCAACTGATAAATAACATGAAATTGCCGTCAAAAAACCGCCATCGGTTTTTAATGGTCATTCTAGTCAGGGCCGTAGAAACTGAACAGTTTGACACTTGAATGTCACCTAAATGAGGCCTAGTATACCAAGGAGACATGGATATGATCTGATTCGAAATAATAGTGCATATTCCCTTTGCTATAAAGCTGGCCTGATTAATGCATTTTCCAGTATGTGTTTTATATATTTGAGCCGTTTTAGGGATGTAATTTTGTCCAGGCACCCTCTCATGGCTAATGCAACTTCTGATTGCTGCTGATGTTGAGTGTTACACTAATGAGTATTATGGTTTTCAATTGAAAACCTTTGTGCCACTGTATTGCCCGTGCTTGTGCAGATCACTGTGATGAATACCCATCATACTTTATGATACTTTAGCACATTGCCACTAAATGAAGGCTGCCGGGTCAATTTTCAATTTTTTCTCCCTCTTCACATGAAACAAGACAAAACCTTGGAACCCTTCACATCTCTAATTCAGATTGATTGAATCCACTCGTGGCCACAAGGGGCCTCATCTCACTGTAGTTTTCTCTGGTTTTTTTCTGCTATGAGTGCACATTTCACATTGCACTGCACAAGCTCAGCCGACTGACCTGCTAGCGGGAAATTACATTATTGTTTAGTAGGCACATGTGCTGTCTCATTAATTCCACCAGCAGTACACAACCGTTTAACGGAGCCATCGTCAGGTTGCAGGTTGTTGATGCGCCTCAGGTATCAGTTGCAGAAGAGGAGAACAAACTGGTGTGGATGGTGATTGTCTGGACGATCTGCAGGCCTCTGTGCTGTTGTCAGAAGGTTTTGAAACCCCTTTTGCTCCTAATTATTCCCCCTTACAGTTCAAACACTGAGTCTATCTTGGGCCCCCATTTCCCATTGCACCTCTCTGCATAAACTCAAAAATATAAAGAAATTGTTTTATTTTATTGAAAAGCTTGGTTTTATGGTAAATTTGCCAGTGATAGACCAGTGGCCCAGCAACCAACGGAGTCCCAACAAAGAAGAAATGTGTCACATAGCCCTTTGTTAAGAAGCAATTTTACAGGTGCAACCACACTAGAACATTATTACAACCTTTAGAATAAACTGTATTTGCAAGATTGTGATCAAATGTGCTTATTTTTGTCATTGCATTACAGTTAACTTAATATCTTTTGGTTTTGAACTGTTGGTCCGACGGGTAGTAGTTTGTTGGATTAATCGTTGACTAAATTAATTGTTGCATCACTACTTCTGATATGATGCACATCATTTATACATTTATTTTCCGTCCCAATTGAATATCATGAAAAGGAACAGCTCATGAAACTGTTGCATCCCCTGTCTTAATCATGAAATACATTTCTGTGTTAAGATTGGCCTCTTCTTGTGTTTGATATGTCATATATTTGGCAGGTTTTGCTAAAAAAAACAAAAAACTACATCCAAGCTGAAAAGTGCAATATTCAACACGTCTATTTCAGCATATTCCCCCTCTGCAGTCGATCAGCCATTCAGGAGCAGTGGATTGAAATCTAAAGAAGGCAGTGCACTTTCTCCTGCAGGCGAGGCTATTACAGTGCATCCAGCAGTGGGCCCTCAGTCGCTGTGCTTTTGTGAAGGGGACACAGTCTGTCTATTATGTTGTGTCAGAGTGGAGATGTGGGAGGTTGATTTATGTCTGAAACTGTCATGGGTTTCAATCTACCCTCTCTCACTTTTTATTATTTCACAAGAAAATAAGTGAGGAGCATCCATTAATGCTTCTATTTCCTCGCTATTTCCTATCGTGTTTGAGCGAGTTAGATCATGCAAATGATTCTGTGTAACTCGCATTAAAGCGGGCAGAAAGGCTTAATGCCATTATTCTGTGAAATGACAACAACGGTATCAAGCTCGTCCTGAATATTTGGTTTCACCTGTTGGCGTTTGTGCTACTGTTACCGTTATGGCGCCTCCACATCTCTGCACTGAGACAGACGGGGAGGGAGTTTTGGACCAGAGCCCAGCTGTACTGAGGGACCTGTAGAATATGATACCTGTGTGGAGGAGCTCCAGCTTCTTATTGCCCAGGTTCCCAGGAGAGAGTTGGGCAGGAAAAGGTTGAGTCCCCCCCCCCACTCCCTCCAGCCCTCCCGCCATCACTTCTTTTCTTATCGTGTTCACATTTCTTTTGTGCTCCTTGGATACCCGCATACCCCGAGGCTACTGAGCCCCCCTCTTCACCATCAGTGAACCTGGCCGGTCCCTTTTTCTCTCCGATAAATGAGTCCTCTTTAAGATAATGTTTGATGCGCTGACAGCCAGAACCAAAACAGTGTAAGAGAAACCGAGTTTGACATCTTTTAATTGTGCGTTAGAAGGCAGAGATTGTGGTTTCTTGGACTGCTTTCAGATCATGCTGCTGA
Source organism: Anoplopoma fimbria (assembly GCF_027596085.1). Taxonomy (NCBI): domain Eukaryota; kingdom Metazoa; phylum Chordata; class Actinopteri; order Perciformes; family Anoplopomatidae; genus Anoplopoma; species Anoplopoma fimbria. The sequence goes on along the minus strand of NC_072464.1, from coordinate 13,007,829 downwards.
TATGGTAATTTGCTCAAGTGAAGGATGTGATGAAAGTGGTGGTGCTGATAGTTTAGTAGTAAAAGTCCCTCATCCCGTCTGCTGGTTTTTTGTCTCCGTAAATATGACACAATTCCTCTGGCAGCGTTCACTTTAACGGTATTTGTTTCAGTAAATCAACTTTAGTGTCAGCAAATATAAAAATAGCAAACATTGTGGTTTATTTTTCAACAGAATGTTTTTACATAGGGGATTTTTTATCTCCTGTAATAAACAGACACAAATGTTCACCATGGTTTAGAATAAATAGCAGATGTGCATGAAATGAATTAGTCCTGAACATGTCAGTGGTTTTCTTTTTCCTCTTCTTTTCAATATTCACGGTAATTGATTTCCATCTGTGTACGACCAAAGCTTGTGGTTTTGATTGCATCTGTCGATTAAATGATTCGGGATCATGGTGCCGTCGAGCGAGTATTAAGCCAGATTTCTATTTAGATGACATGAAAATAGATCAGTTGGTGCAGATAAAGAAGTGGATTTTGTTATGGTGATTGACAGCAGAGTGACAAGACTTGTTATTTTTGCTACAAATAATGCATGTTTGTAGAAATAATCCTGTCCTTCATTAGAGATAAAGATGATGTAGCTCATTGAAAACGTTTTTACGCTCCCCTCTTTCTTTCTGTTGTGCTTTTTTAATTGACTGAAACAAATGCAAATTGCCCTACAAGGTTTGAGTCATTATACTTCATATAATCATCAATGACTGAACCTGCTGTGGCATTTTGTTTTCATTTACTCAACGTGCAGTGCTAAAATATGACATAACAAAATCTATCAGAAGTTATTTCTTTTTTTTACTGCGGAAGACAAATTTTCAGTTTGTGCTCTAAAATAAATTATTTGAGAGTTATTATTAGTTGAGTGAACGGGAAACATTCACGTGTCAATGTGCTGCACAGCGTGGAGGATTTAATTGTGGCGTTATTTTTGTAAAGAATCAACAGAAAATATTTGGAGTGGGCTTTTTGTTTTGATCGCATGAATGGCCGCCTTGACTAGCTCTTATTTCTCAACACTGACTTTTCTTGTCCTGCATGACCTGCCTGCGTATTAATCTCTTAAATGAGCCATGCGGTGGAGTTGGATGAACATGTGCTTTCCTAGATTTAGTTTTCTAATTAAAACCGTCCCATTAGGCTGTAATTGGTGCTATCTGAGGTTGGGACGGAGCCACATGGGAGGGGAGCGAGAAGTCAGACTGAGATTGGTATCGGGTCCGAGGAGACAGGAAGCCTCTGTGTAATCTTGTCAGGTTGGAGATCGAGGCTGAGATCAAGCCGACTGGACTGAACTGTACTTGTCCGCTGCTGTACTGTAGCTTCTGAACGAGTGCACTGTGAACTCTTATCTTTGTTGTTTATACAGGAGCCTGGGTTTCACCTGGGTTTTTACATGTTGAAATGGTTCTGATTAATGTATACAATGAGTATCTGAAGGGATATGTAGTTAGTTTATGTCCAAACTTGGGGGAATAACAACATTAGAAGCGTAAGAAGACAGGTTGTTTCTGTGCTGCATTTATAAGAAGTCCATTGAGATTATGTCCAGTTTTAAATGTTCTCAATTTCAGCTGTTTTCCCGAAATCACAAGTGATTATAATGTTATTTAGCTGCAGGGTAAACAGACAGGGATCATACTGAAAGGTTGAAGGAATAGATGTCGATGTGTTTTTGTTCTCAATTCCACTGTTGACAAAATCAAATTTAGCAGCGAAAGGCCACTCAGAAGATTTGAACAACTCCACACAGAGTCCTTTTTACTAAGCTAACACAAAATGTTGGTGGGGGTGTATGTGACCTACAGGAGAATGACAAATGCTCAGTAAACTTTTAACTGTACACAAGAATCAGGGGATGGTGAGAAGACTGCTATTAAATTACACATATGTCACTCACAATATGATAACAAAACACTCCCAGGGCCCCGGTCTGAAACGCTGCGACGCTCTCACAGTGTTTTTTATTTTTTTGGTTTTTTTTCCAGCAAGCTTACTAAGTAAATAGGAATGCTGCACACAGACACACACTGACATTTGCCAGATGCTCGGTGCTAATTAGGGCCAAGCATTCCCCCTCGTATGCAGTGTGTGAGAAACCACAAGTGCACCGCTGGCCGACCTGCAGGACCTGACGGGGGCGGAGCTCTGTGTTTGTACTCTGAACACTTCAACATTAAAAAACTCTTGTTTTTCAGAGCAGGAATTTGTTGTTTCACTTTTCATACAAGTAGAAGCACCTGAGTTTCTTCTTTTAAATATATGATATATGATGTACAATATTTGATTAAGATCTCTGTTAAATTCAACAATTTAAAACCTTTTTTACTTTTAAACATGAGTGCTTATTCCAGCCAAAAAAAACAGTATCTCTCAGAAGCTCCAGTTAGATGCATGAGCAGATATTTTTCTGACTCTCGGCTCTGTCATTTAAGATACTGATGTTCTCGCTGTTCTGTGTGGGTTAGCCATAGCAACACGCAGGTGCAGAGAAGCGAACTGCTTTTGCCTGGTTGATATTTCCAGCAGTTCACCATCGGCACATTATCCTTTTCAGTTATGACATTCATCATTTATCATCTAGCCTCCACGTTTTCAAATCCAAGCCACCGTACCGCCTACAAGCTTCCCAATATAATCCACCCAAACCCAAAGACCTGTCCCTCCCTCCCGCATAACGACCCACTCTGCAAGCCCTCCTCCACCCCCAAAATGGTGGTGGTGGTGGTGGTGGTGGGGCACAAAGCAGGAAGTGAAAGTAGACCTGAAAAGCTCCAGCCACCCACGGACCCACCCCTCCCCCCCACCTCACCCCTCCTAACCCTGCCCTCCCATGCTGCAGCTTGGCTTTGTGTCCTGGCTCCTGTCCAGGCTCTGGTGCTGTGATGGGGAGGGTCACGATAGCGTCTGACCCTGGGTCTGCATGTTGGATGTTGTTATTATTAGTGCTCCGTGCCCCCCGGGCGGGCGGTCCCCAAAGCAGGAGGAACTGTCGGGCTCTGGAGAGACTCTAGACCTGTAGAACAGCTGCGTGGGTTAGAGGCTGCTGGGGCCCCCACGGTCCGCTGGGAGCACCGCTGCACTGGCCCTCCAGGAGGTACAACTGTTTCTTATACAAGACTCACTGCACAGCTCATCAAACACTGCTGCACAGCAGGACCAAGCCAGGCTACTAGAAACACAATATATGCAATAGACAATAAATACCGTGAGGAAAATAATTTTGTCAATCATCAAACATGCAAATTTACCATGTTATCATCCCTTGATGATTTTTGGGTGTTTTAGACCATTGGTGCACATCATTTGCCGGTGAGCGCTCCAGATCAAAAGAGCAAAATGTACTAGCCACTGATCACAAGATATTCTCTGTTTTATTTAAAGGACTTATATAGACTTTTTAGACATTTTCTTTAATCTGGTTACCGCAGATGTATTTTGGTACTTTGTTGCACATTCTGACCCCAACGTTGGGAACTACTGTATTAGGACATTGTGAGCAAAGTTGAAAAGCAATAAGCATGATGGTTTTAAGGCAATATTGGATTTTTTAAAATATGATATCTGTATCAGTGTGATGAAGATATTTGACGTTATTGACTTAATTATCTAAAAACAAACATTTCTGGCTGTTTTTTTTTTTTAAATCCACATCGACATGGATTTTCCGGAAAATTTATTGTATCACTTTTATATATTGATATTGTGTTTTTTATTCATATTATCCAACCCCTACAACTAAGCTGATGCAATATTGTAAGCTTTCCAGAGGTGCATTAAAGCCTTCCTTTGAGCTCTGCTATATTGTAACAGGTGCTCCTATCAGAACACTGAATTTCAAATGTTGTCAGTGTATACCTGTATACTGTATATGCTGCCTAATTCGTGCGTTACAGGCATATTATTATGTTCCTGTAAGCCATCAGTTTCTTTGTGAATGAATTGCAGCTATAGGAGGGCACAGTGTATTTAAAAGCCTACCATACCTCTCTACCGTCTTAATTCTGCCTATTCTTGGCAGTTCTGGAGGGGAGGGGGGCTTCTAACTGTGTAAATAGCTCTGGAAATTGCGTGTGGCCTTTGACTGTCTCTGTAATTGCTAGACTCTTGCAGTATTTTGCTTGGCAGTCTGAGAGGTTAACCCCTGAGGGCTGGAGGGCTGGAGCTCTCCGACTGACTGGCAGAGGGCTCCTCAAAGCCCCACTTGTTCACCTCCAAGCCCGGGCAGCTATAAAGCCGCCGCTGATCCTCCACCAGACGAGAGGCAGAGTGGGGAGGCTGTTGCATTCAGCCATGGCTGAAGGTTTCTGCAGGGTGATGCCTGAGTGGTACAGGGCCACAAAGACACACCCAGCTCTCCCTGGTTGCACCTGGGCAGTCAGTAGCTCTTGTCGCCACGTCACCAACACTATACTCGGGTTTGAGCTGTAATCAGATTAAATAGACACTGCTGCAGTAAGTGGTTGGTCAGTTACCCCACAAACCTTTTTTCCCATATTCCCATGAAACTGTGGACTTTTTCCTTAAATTAATGATGTGCAGATGGATGCACTTAGTTTGGTTGTATTGGACGGGTTTTTGATGCAATTGCGCACTTAAATGTCAATTTAGCAATTTATGCAATGTATCACTGTTCATTTACAAAAATGCTCATTACAAAGCCACAAAATTCACTTGGGAGCGCCGAAAATAAGAGAGTGAGATTAAAAAGAAAAATGTTGAGTGTAACATTTCCAAAAACAATGTCGTGTTAAATTGATTTGATTATAATTCTGCACATTAATCCCATTATTTTTGAAGGGTTTCACATCAATAGCACTGTGGATTTTGAACGTCTTCATCTCAGAAGAATTTAGAGGGTCAAGTTGGGGATTTGTGCAGAAGGTGCAGTCAAACCTGTCTGCAGTGATGGATGATGTTGCCGTATGAAATGGTCTGTAAAGATGCAGCCTCTTTTGGAGTCACAGCAGAAATCGTAGAGAAAAAGACAACATGTGCAGTTTCCTCCTCGGGTTCCCATATTGTTCTCGCCAGCTCTTCTCCCCCTGGGCCTCGAGAACGTCTCAGTACATCCCCAGACAAAAGTACGCAGACAGAAAAGAAATATCAAGGCACAAAAGCTCTTTATGTAATGCTGTCAAGTTGCATTGATTTTTGTTCCCCGTATATTTGACAGACAACATAAAATCGTTGCTTCATGTCATGTCAAGCTGGGCCTTCGGAGATCGCATCAGCTCTGCTAGTATCAATCAATTCTCTGGTCCAAGTGTTTCTTGGACTAGACATGGTGGAGAGACATTGACTGTGAGTAATTCATTTGTGTGAACTCTGAAACGTTTGTTGCCTTTACACAGTGACAGAAAAACAAACTCTTCTTCTCTTCTACACAAAGTCAACCTAAGTTAGTGGTTTTCTGACTAAACTCTGTGTCCCACACTATGAGGCAGAATAGAGTCAGTGGATGGATGGATTCAAGGACCGGAGCAGGAATGGGGTGCTGGTTTGTCTCTGGGTTTTTTGTGGAAGCTCAGCAGCTGTGTAATCAGACCTGGCTCTGACCCCACCTGTCCGGACGTTCCTCCGCACTGTCTGGACGTTCCCCCCACACCCTCCATCATGTCCATGTGTCGAGAACACGCTGATGAACCGCAGGTCGCATGTAACCTCTGAGCTAGATTGATCTGCAGTCTTGATTTTGAGAGGATATGCCACAACTGCCAGTGCTGTAGGAACTACTACTACAGTACTCTATTCTTTACCCACAGCATTAATCAGGGCTTTATTTAAACTCCCTCTGATTTAACTGTTGACCCCTTGGCCCTTAAGCAAATGCACAGAACATAAAAAGACTCTTCAGTAGAATTTTGAGATACCTTGAGGTTATTCGAGTATTTCTACTTTCAACCCTTTACTTCTCACAGGGAAATATTATACTTCTTACTACACTGCATTATCTGACGATAGTTACTGATTACGTTACTTGGCAGACTCAGACTCAACATACTGCTGTTAAAAACATTAAAACATAATGCTTTGTTATAGCAGTTGCTGCTGTGTTAAGCGGTTAGCTAATTATTTCTCATTCATGACTGGATTAAACCACAGCCTCATTCAGTAATGTGGAATAAAGAACTTAATGATGAAGATGCTGGTTTATTTAAATTAATATTGTTCAATTAGAAATAACAGCTAGGGAAAATCTGTATGTCAATTTGGTTTAAGCTTTAGCTAACCCTAGCTTACCAACTAGCTTTTACATTGTTTTTACATTACATTACATTACAGTCATTTAGCAGACGCTTTTATCCAAAGCGACTTACAGGAAGTGTATTCAACATAGGTATTCAAGAGAACTACTAGTCACCAGAAGTCATAAGTGCATCTCCTTTCTTAAACAAGCATCTAAAGTATAAGCCAGAGCAAAAGTATAGTGCAGAGGCAGATTACTACGAAAACAATAATTGCAACAGACTAATCCGAATATAGTAAGTGCTACAAACTACTACGAATAGGATAAGTGCAGTAAACAAATACAAATTCAATAAGTGCAGCGAGTGTTTAGTACTCTTGTTTTGAAGAGCTGTCTAGCTTGCTAGCATATTGCAAATAGTGCATGTAATTTTCATAGAAATAATACATTTCTATAGTGTAATACTTAAAACAGATGCCAAAAATTCAGAAAAGGGTCTTAACTTAGTTTTGCCCAAACATGTAGGCCTAACTACGTTTTGGCTCTGTCATGCAGCATGCTGCTGTATCTGTTGCACAAATAATGAAGCCATTTATCAGAATAAACCTTGGGATGGTGGCATTCCTTTCTTCTTCTTTTTGTGAATAACATCTGTATTTTTATTAGAAATTTTGCACATAAACATAGACTACAGTACCAGTCAAAAGTTTGGACACACCTTCTCATTCAATGGTTTTTCTTTATTTTTATTTTTATTTTTTTCTACATTGTAGATTAATATTGAAGACATCCAAACTATGAAGGAACACATATGGAATTATGTGGTAAACAAACAAATGCTCAACAAACCAGAATATGTTTTATATTTTACATTCTTCAAAGTAGTTGAATGAGAAGGTGTCCAAACTTTTGACTGGTACTGTATATTATATTCAATGATAAAGAAGTAATATTTGAATTGAGGGTTAGAGTTTCTGTTCATTTAGACTTGTTATCTGAAAGTGTATAGAGTTTGTTTGATAAAGGCCTACTGCGGTGTCTTATAATCGCATGCACAGGTGGACCAACTATTATTTTTCTCTGTGTCATGCATATTTTATGTAATAACACAGAAACTAGCTTTACTAATATAACATTAGTAAAATGTATAAATGCAAAACTTTCACCTCTATATTTACATTGTAATATTGCTACTTTTACTCGAGTAAAGGATCTGAGTGTGTCTTCCACCCCTGCTGTCTGATAAAGAAGCACATTATCTGATGACATTATTTAGCCTATCTGACGATTGAGTTTGAATGTGACACAATAGAGGAAGCAGCCGGAGTCAGACGTGGATGAACCGCGGTCCCTGTTGAGAACACTAAGCTCTGTATTTGCACTCCTCTTGCCGAGGATAACAGCCTCTCCAGCCCAGGTTAGGAGTGGGGCTCCCTGCAGCTGCTGTCTGTGAGGCTGATTAGTGCAGTGATGAGCGAATGAGGGCCGGGGGAGCCGCACACACACACTCTGAAAGGGTTAAGCAGCCGGTTAGGGAGGAGACCTGCTCTGTGTCCAGGATGTCGAGTGCTGCGGAGCGATGGTGTGCTGTTACACTGCATGAGGCCTCGGCTCCACTTGGGTTCTGATTGGGCCTGTAAGATCACAGCCACCACCAAACCTCCCCTCCTCTCTGCCAACCCCCCCCTCCTCCCTGAGGGTTTCTCTCTCCACATCCTCCCTGCTGATTATCACCACTGCCAGAGCTGACTCTTGCACTCCAGCTGCTGTCCACACACTGGCTCTGGGGCTAATTTAACCAGGCTGCATGGAGGGAGAAAACTTTCTCACACAGCCTGAAGAAATGGAGCTGCTGCACAGTAAAGCTCCTCCTCCCAGGCTTTAGCTTGTTCCTCTCCATCAAGCTGTTGCCGCTCACTGCAAAAAAGAGCTGCTCAGCTAACACTACATGCCTCTCCGTCAGAGCTTTCCCTGGTGGTGCGTTTGAAAACAATATCCAGAAACAAGGTCCTAGTCGTCTCTACTCAGGGATATTTCATCAGCGCAAAAATAGACAGCAAAGGTTTTCTCAGTAGACCCACATGTGTTGCTCTCTGCAGGTGTTTCCTCTGAGCAAAAGTTGGAGCAGAGTGCTGCCTTCACTGTCCAAAAGATGACTCCCAACAGCCATCTTCAATGTGGAACTCAACCCTTAAGCTCTTAATACAAAACACACAAACAACATCTTTCTAGCTACTGTATATCAAAGCATTGTGTGCTTCCGTCACAATACAACCGGGAATAACAGAAGTGAATGGTTTTCGAATGATGCCTGAATTGTTATTTCTGCATTAGGGTGTTTCAAGTTATTGTTATTTGATAAAAGCAAAAAGCTGAATAATTCACACAAATGACATCATAAGACGGAGCTGGAAAAAATATCAATTTGACTTAGTGAGGCTATGAGGGAGAAAAACACAATAATTGACCAGTCAAACGAGTGGCTTTGTAGCTGGACAAAAGAGGTGGATCTCAGAAAAGACAGGAATCATTATCAAGTGTTGCCTTTCTGAACCAAAAAATTTAATTTGAAATGTAGCTTGCTGAAAATATTCACTTGTATTGGAGATGGATTGTCAAAGATTTTAACCCTGTAAATAAGACCAAATATTATGTATTACATTTGTGTTTAATTCCAACAATATGCACACTATATACATTATGTGTATCCTCTGCCCTGGAAAATATCTATAAGCCATTTGGACTTGTGCCAGCAGCTCCGGGGTAAAGCCTGGTCTTACTTGTGAGTGTGCCAAAGCAGCATTATATGAGTGTTGATGGGGAGAGTCCTCTGTCAGCCTCCGGGGCTCCGGTGTCTCTCTGTCGGGGCCGTCCTGGGTCGCATGATTGGACTGAGGGGGCAAGACACTGCTCCAGTCCCCCTCCCCCCCACCGACTCGCCATGTTAAATGGGAGCATTGTGACCGCGGACCTGCTCTCATCTTCATATACACTTTCTTTTTTTCTCCCTTCCCTGTACATAATGACCCCAGACTATGTGACGACAGGCATTGTATCCAACTGGGCCCACCACAGAGAAATTAAAGATGAGGATCTGATTCAGAGGGCAGTTGCAGGTCTTTTTCTGCCATATGGTGTCACTGTGTCCAACGATATTTAAAGTGTGTGGGTATATGTATGTGTGTCTGTTGTTTGGTTTAATCAAATTACTTTTTATATTCTGATTCTGTGTGTGTGGTCTCCCGTGTCGTTGCTAACATCAAGCCAGGTGGTAACAATTGATTAAATCAAATTTCTGCCCAGAGCAAGAATTCAATTATTGCATTAGACCTGTAATCTGATGCATTCGTGCCTTCACGTGTAGACTGTGTAAATTGTTGCTATGATATATTTATAGTATGAATCCCTATAATCTTATTTACTTATGTGATTTTAGACATTTAAGGAGGCGGTGCAGAGCTTTCACATGAAAGCGATTTTCAATATGTGATGTGTTCAGTGTGCATGGTTTGAATATAGATGTATGTTACCTGAACAGGTGATCACACACATGACTCACACACACATATATTAAATACACTGTAGATACAACAAGTAGAAAACAACCTGCATCTTTTGTTAAGATTGAAATTGTTCAGATAAACTGTTCAGATAAAAGAAAATCCCACTTTTATGTTTATTCTCTGCAGACATTTCCCTCTGTCAGACTCTACAGTGAACAAAGCAGTCACACTACAACTGGCAGGTATTTAATCTCTTGTAGCCATTTTATCTGGGAATTCCCCTCACTTACAATTATGAAGTGCAATTTAGAAATCAGACCCAGGAACAGTGTTTGCTGGCAGAGGAGTTATGAGAAGATCCCTTTCCCCCCCAAGTAGAGCACTTCAATAACTCACAGTGAAAACACAGCTTTTTGTGCACATTTCCATGATGGTAAAGATGATGTTTTCATTTCAAAAAGGTGATTTTGTCACGATGAGAAACAATACAAATGACATATTATTTGTTATGTTTTCTATTTCTGTTGTTAAAAGGTAGTCTTGGCGTCTTTTTTGCGACCGTGGACACTAGATATAGTTTTTATTCAGATTTTGTAAAATGCTTTACATGTTTTGCAGATACTATATGAATGAATTCAGCACTTTGTTGCAAAGTTAAACTGAGCACAGAGATAGCATCTTAGGTCTCAGAAGGCAATTAAAAAGAAATTAACTCTAATTTTGTGTTGTCTGCGATTTTTCCTTGTTTATTTTGAGGTTTCTTGGAAACTCCCACTTTTAAATTACACCAAATGCTTATTTTAGATGTTTTTCCAATGGTCTGCAAAATGCTAGATGCTATCAACAATGTCGGTGTGGCTATTTCTGCCTTACACACACACACACACACACACACACACACACACACACACACACACACACACACACACACACACACACACACACACACACACACACACACACACACACACACACAAAAAACCACATGTATATACTGATCTGCATGTATAAATAATTCACATGAGGTCAAGCTTTGATCCTCTGATACAGCCTCTCGGATTGCCAGCAGTGGCAGGAAAACCAGTAGATTGAAAATGAGGAATGCATCAAGGGGTGTGCTGTTTACTTGTAGCACGGGCAGCTGGTTAGCCACCCCTCTGCCGTTTACACCCCCCTCCCTCGCTTTTCAATTCCAGCCAGACCCCAGGCTCGGTCGCTAACTGGGGGCTGGAATATTGTTCGCTGGGGATCAATGCGGCCCTGAGTGAAATGTCAACTGTGACCCTGCGATGTGTCAGGCTGTGAGGGAGTTGTAATGGCTATCGATCCACTGTGCGCTTAATGCAGAGCTGCCCCGCCACGACGCCAGCCAGCTGCAGCAGAGAGATATATGTATGAGATGAGCTAAAACTGAGAAAATAGAAAAGAAAGAGCCCACAGTTTTGTCCCCCTCCTCACATCCCTCCCTCTCTGGCTGCAGATTGATCTTCCTCTTCCTGCTGATTCTAACTGGGGTCTGTCATTATCTTACTCTGTCATTAGGGGCTCCATTGACAGCCTTGGCCTGTCTGTGTCACTCTATTGAGACAGCAACACTTTTCCCATGCAGGGTTCCCTACATTTATTAAAATCTCTGACAGCCTTGTCTTAGCTTTCTCCATAGATGGCTGAGCTTCAGGCAGCGGTGCAGCGGTGTAATTGGAAGACGAGGCTCTCTGTTCCTGGCTAGTAATATCGGTGAGGTACAGCTGTAGGTCAGACTGGTTTATATCAGACCGCTGGCGATGATGAACAAAATCAGGAATCCTCTGTCTGAGGGTCAGAGTCTGAGCAACAGTATAGACGCTACATTTATGCATATATCAGTGAATCACGTGTGTGTGATCAGATGTTTTCATGCCGTCTCTGTTGTTGGGTACTTTTGAGGAGAGCAGGGTCCTTATTTTAATTTAGTTTTATTCTAAAGAGAAAATTTGAATTTACATCAAAACAGATGGATTTAAAGTGAACCATATAAAGGTCTATTATGCCATATGAGGACAACAATCATGTCTCTGTATTAGGAGTTTATTGTCCTCATCAAACTCAACTATTAGCTAACAGGATGAATATGTCAGACACTGAACAGATGTGGATCTTTGTAATTGGTGATAAGCAGACCTTCAGTAAATGTTTGGGAAAAAAAATGCTAAAACTGATAGAAGGTGAGAGTGACAACATTTGGTTCAAAAATAAGGATTGGCTTGAATAATAGGTCAATGGGCAAGGTCCACATAACTTATAAGAGGGTCTTACTTGTTTAAAAAGTGAGCGATAAGGTTCAGTCCCCCGACCTAATCATTATGGGACTGTCCCTAAGGAAAGCAGCCCTCTTTCACTTTTGGCTTGAGTAACCTTGCATTTTTGGTTTAACAGAAGGGTTTCAAAGGGTTTCATGAGAATAGAGCTTGGAAGAATATTCTCAACCCACAGAGTTGAGTCAATTTCATTAATATAAAATCACAAAATGCATCTTTTCCAGAGAGGGCTTTAAATAATACGACTCACTCTATCTTTAGACCCTCAACTGAGGAGCATGCAAAGATGAAATAACAATAAATGAAAATGACATGGTTTTCTAGTGTTGTTTCATGCACAGCAACACATTATTCATATTAGGACTGTACAGAAATTGATGAGGGGAGCTGAAAATTATGTTTCGCATTTTTTAAAAAGTAAAACCCTCTCTGAAGTTTTTTTTTGACCACCTTCAACAACCCCTCACCAATATTCAAAAATAATATATCTTTATTGAGTGAAAACTATTTGTTGCTATGACAGAAACTGAAAGTGCAGACATAATTTAAGACGCTGCACTGCTATTCAAACCACAGTATGTTAACAGAGCAATAACTTTCACATCGCCACCAAATAGAATTAGCTTTTGGCAACGTTATGGAAAAACATGGTCATCCTGTTTACTGAACCAAACGGCTTTTTCCAAACCGAAAGCTTTTAAATGAACAGTTATTATCAGTTGTTTCATTTTATATCACATGATGTTGTAGCTTGATATTTTTCATTATAAATAGACTAAAATATTAATCTGAGATAAGAAAACGTTGAAAGACACCCGGCTACAGTCCCCCAAAAAGTCAGGTTTCCTTCCCTCAAAAAGGCAAAATAATTTACATACAGTCCCTTACCCCTGTGAAGCTCAATAAACCTGTTTGTAAAAATGAATTTGTGCTCAAATATCAGAACTTAATTTGATTTAACGAGCCCATTTGGTTCAGTGTCAAAGTGACCAAATAGTGAAAACATTACGGATGATTTCAATGTGAAACAAAATGAAAGAGCCCGTAAGAAGTAACCCAAACTGTTTTTATTCTTGCAGTCTTTACATAACCCAAATTTCTTATCATATGATTATTGTTTTGTTGTATTCTCCACTACTATTACTGTAGAGACTTGACAACTTGAAAACATTTCTGCAGGCTGTCAGGAAGTGCACAGTGGGGCGCACTGAATTGAGATTGGTAGTTTGTGTGTGTACGTACTTGTGTGCTACACAAAAGCGATGCTTAGTATAGGCTGGTTGTTGGGACCAAGCCGCGTCTCTGTGTTACAGGAGGCACAATCAGGTAGGACCGGGGGGTCTCTGGCAGTGTTGGCCCCCATAACACACGAGGCTGCTCAATGGGACGGAAGTTATTGGAGGGTTGGGGTGAAGCAGATGACATGGTGTGTGACAGAGACTCATCATTTGAGTGTGATACAAGTATTTGACCTGCAAGGCTGTAATGTCGCTTTGCTTGTCTGGAAAGATTTGTTCCAGATTGCAGGGCCTGAGGGGTCAGCGGCCGTACATGTGGGGGGTTTCTTTGGGAGAAAAAAATGCACTTGTGGGGGAAGACGTTGTGGACATAATGAAACAACATGCAAGAGAGAAGAGAAAAAAGATTTGTCTATGTATCTAAATATCATATCTAGTGCTGAACAGTTTTCCAAAAACACAGAAACAAAGCATAGAGATCTCTTACAAGACATGGTGATGAGTTCATGTAGCGTTTTGCTTTCATGCAGATGTGCATGTGTTGTTCACTTCATATAATACAATGAATTTCTTTCTCCGCAAAACTTGAATTTATGGCCCCTCGCTCCTGTCTGACAGAGAGAAGCTTTTTTTTTTTTTTTTTTTCAAGGAAGAAGAGGAAATGTTTAATCCAATACCCACTGTGAAAAGAAAAAAAAAGTAATGCATATCTCACTATTTCGCCTGTCTCCCGGAGAGATGAAATTGAAATTTTAATGCATTTTCCGAGTTTTTCCCCGAATGGAGAAGCTGATAGACACGGCACACGGGATGACATATTTACAGTATGAACACCCGTGGTTTAATGCTCTCTACAATACTGCCATCTCCAAGTTCTCCTGAACAAAACATGCTCTTGAACATAAAGGAAAGGCAAAGAAGAAAATTATTCCTCGAGCTTTCTATCAAGCTTCTGCATTCATGGCAAAGTCTAAAGGGCATGTCAGTCCTCCTGCCTCTGAGAGAGGTAATTATCCTTTTCCTGTCAGAGAACAACAAATGATAGCCAACTATGGGGGTGCATTTTCAGGAGCTGAAATTTGTCAATTGGAAGGAGAAGGAGGTTTAATTTTCTGGCAGCTGCATATCTACTTTTATCATGCCTTTTTTTTTTCAATGGTCATTTGTTGCATGTTTTTTTTCTATTCTTGCTCAGGGTAGGGCTTTGAGCTTCTGAGGGTGTGTTTATGTGCCCTACATTAACATACCTATTTATAATCCTACACTTTCTTACAGTCATCTTTTTTTTTCTGTTGTGACCATTTCACAGATTATATATTGTCCAAGTAATTTCCCTTTCAGCATCTGTGTTTTTTACCTTTCAGAGAAAGCAGTGAATGGAGGGAAAATTATCACAATTACTCATATAATTGAGCCGTCTTTGTAGCAAGTGCAGCTTCAGTAACCCTTTTTTTCCATCAGCCAAAATGGTTTCATTATATGGGTTTTTCATATTCCCTGACACAGGGCTCTGCTGAGGGCCCGGCGCGTGGATGAGATGCAGGATGAACAGAGAGAATCATTAAGGTCACAGTAGGAATAATTATCCCAGCTATGGAAAGAGCATCTACAGCCTTTTTTTTTCTCCACCCGGCACAAATGCAGTGTCCACGGTTTTGTTACGAATGGAGCTTCCACCTTCTACTTATACAAAGGAGAGAGGGGGAGAGCAAGACTTGTATCAACATGACAATTTTCCATCATTAAGACTAATGACAGGCACAGACTGTGGGGATCAAGGGGAGCACAAAAAAAGAGAGGCGCATTCAGGTGTTGGCTGAGTGCTGACCTCCTTCCCGTCTTTGTTGGAGACTTAACTCTTAACAAAAACTAAAAAGGGGTTTCAGACTAAAGGCGCAGTGGCAGCTGAACGTCAAGCAGTCCAGCTCTCCATGGGCAAATGACTTAATTGGCGAATTTGCATGTTTTCCATTTGCAGGGCAATTAATTCAATAAGACCTACATGTAAAGATGTTTAATCAATCGTTGTTTTAGTGTTGGTGAAATGATTCCCCAGCTTATAGCCGTGTTATATGGATTCTATTCCCGCAGTCCAGCTCTCACTTCCCTACGCGACTAAAATTTGATTATATTTCGATTATCCTTAAAATAGATTTTTCTTATCATTTGACAATTTGATGCCCAGCTCTGCACTTGACAGATAGGGATACTGTAATATGTAGCAAGTATGAAGCTTCAATGTGACACTAGTTTCTTTTACAGTTTAGCTGAATTAAGTAAAAGCCATATTTTTCCAAGTCCTTTCTCCCCAGCCTTCACTCAGGTAATTGGTCATTTTGCAGCCAATTTTGGGGCAGGTTGGATGCTTGCTGCCATGGCCTGACCCCTGCTGCTGCCGTAATGGGGACAGCATTTCTACTAGTTCGCTGGGGGCCTTTCCACACTGTGACCCCCAGCTTTCTGAGGAGAGAGCTGCTCTGAACACTAAAGGGGAGGTGGGGTGGGGGTGGGGGAGTATAAATATATGACTTCTCAGCTCTGCAATGACCAGCTTTAAGTCCTATTACACACGTGTTGATTATAGAGTACTTCTTTTCATCTACAGGAGAAGTTTTTGCTGTTTGAGATTACATTTTTTCTGGGGATAAAAGAGTCACTCAGGTTCAAAATAAGCCATTTATGATTTGCTTCTGATAAGGAAGAAAATGTATGACGGAGAACTAAAAAGGTGGATAAAAAAACATTCACATTTGTATTTAATTTATGTTACATTCGATGGCTCCCTATTGCCATCATCACCAGTTTTGAACGCTCAACGCCAGTCTAAGTTATCTACAGCAACAAGTCCAGTTTGGAGTCCCAGCGTCATTTGGTCAATATTCATTCCAACCTGATATGAAAATGATTCCTCGCAGTCATCAATGCCTAAAAACAAACAAAAATAAAGATTATACTTCACACAATAAACAAAGAATCAACACATTTTCATTGTTTCGATAATGAATTGTTGCAGATCTGAAAATATTTTGGCAGTCAATAAAATGCAATTTTTATCCTTTTTAGTTGTTATTAAAGGCATAATATGTGATCCAGATATAAACAAAACATTAGGCCCAAACACTAACATTTGAAACCAGAGTTGAACCTGACTAAAATAATACATTACGGACATTTCCTGATGTTTACAAACACTAAATTATTCTCAAATGAGAAACACACACATTTTAATTTATAGTGAAGTTATCAGAATAAATATTTAATTTATATGGTAAAAAAAAAAGACTTAGTTAGCTCTTTAAAAAACAACCTTGCTTGCAGGTAATACAATGAAGTATTAAAATGATTATCACACAAAAGTAAAGCCAATAATGATTTTACACATTGTGAGGCAGTACATTTGGTTTTGACTGTCCAAAATGTGTTTTATTCCTTGTTTTCCTGAAAACAATAAAAAATAAATGTAAATTGAATTCCCCCCTGGCTCTTAAGAAAAATACAATCAATTAACACTGTTATAACAATCTCGTTTCTCAGATATTATGATTCTGTTTTTTGTTTACGTGCTACTCAGTAAACAAAATCAATTCACATTTTGATGCCACATTGAACATGAAAATAGACATTGAATCGAGTTAATTATAGTGCATCTAGTTTGCGTTTATTGACGCTGCTGCAAATTACAAAGCAGAAGAGAGGAAGCAGAACAAAAACCAATTTCACATGTTTGATCCACTGCCTTAAAAACATGAAATTGTGACATTTCTGCTGCAAGTACTCATCGTATTACATTTGCATTTGTATCTGAGGTCATGTAATAATAATGTCCGTAGTGGTCAGTTTCAGACATTATAAGCTACTGGATTAATGTAAAAAAAAACAACCATTAAAGAGCAGTATATTTATATATGAAATGGATACATGTATGCATTTTGATATTGACTACATGCATCTAAGAGATTCCATTTGAAAGTTATGAAAAAATGTTTGAAAATGAAATTTAAGTATTTTCTTTTTTTCATTTGCAGACAGAAATTGTCATCTGGAACGGGAAGCTGGAAAAGAACTCAGATAAATTAATTCCAATAAAAACATATACACCTGCATTTCATCTCCTCTAGAATGAAAGGGTCGGGGGGGGGAGAAAAGAAAATACCTCCCTGCACCTCCATAGACAATAATTAATCACTGCTCACATGCAGAGCCTGCAGGGTGCAGGTGGAGCTGTGCTTCCACACAGCATGCATACACAGTTTACCAATGCACCGCGGTCGGGATCATATTTTGGTGGCTGTGAAAATGTGGGTTGGCATGGCAGTTGAGGAGGGCTTTCGATCACCGGACCGAAATGAAGTCTGTGACATCTTGGCCCGTTTACCCCCCCCCCCCACACACACACACCCCTCCTCTCTCTATCCCTCCACCTCTGCACTAACCCTCAGGTGAAGAGCAGCAGGTGTTAAAACACCCTCAGCCACAGAGCTACTCACTCCTAATGAGTGCTGCCTCTGCCTCCATCCATGCATGGAGGACTTTATTTTTAGTGCGGCTAGTTAGAGCCCTGCTGCCGGGCTGCTGCAGGACGGACCGCTGGGGCCCTGCGCCGCCCTCCTGCCTGCAGAGGAGTCAGATAATAAATTAAAGTGGTAATATTATCGCACGTCTGCTCATCCTAATGACAATGAAGGATGGCTTGAGAAAATCGCTCAAATAAATAGTTCATCATCTAGGTTGCCAGCAAATAAACAATTGGTTAAAAAAAAAAAAAAAAAAAGGTAAAATGATGATTTATGCAGTATACATTCCATGAGTCTGCTCAGCCCTAAATTGCCTTTACTTCCAACAAAAAGCCTGTAATTATTATTGCTATTATTAGTAAACTCGTTGAGTTATTTTACCATGTTCTGCAAAATCTACCTCTGTTCTGTTAATGGTTTTGCTCACAGCCGCGTGTCAATTTGCAGATACTATAATCGTGGGAAAATAATGACAGTTATCAGTCGCACCCACCAAGTACCCATAAAAATCAGTCCTCTGTTCTGGAAGATGATAATTATTGGTTGTACTACCATTATCATTGTCGTTGTTGATAGAGGAAATCTTGAAGCATTTTTCGAAAGTAATTCCAGAGAAATCACTTCAAATTGGCCTATTTTAGGGGACAAGGCCAGCTTATAATATTGCACAGATATCTTTAAATTCAGGCATCCGCAGCCGCCTGGCACACTGTGGCACACGTGTCCTGGTGTCAGCGCGTGCATTTTGATAACACATTTTTTAACTACTTGCCAGTTCTGTTCCGAGTTCAATTATGCAATTACACTGATAATCACAGTGACGGAATTTAACTGCCTTTAATTTGTTATTCAGGTGGAGATGGAGGAACCGCCGATGGAGCAGCCAGGCTGTGTTTCTGCTCTGCACAGACACCAGAACAAGAGCTGCAGCCTGCAAATGAATCCTAATAAAAATGAAGAACTGCTGGATACTTTCTTCTCCTTCTTCTTCTTCTTCTTCTTCTTCATCTTCTTCTTCTTCTTCTATTTCTTCTTTCACCAAGTGCGTCCTGCGGAGGCTCTTTGACCCAGAATGGCGCGGATTTATCTGCTTCTTTTCCATCACATGCTTTTCAAAGTAAGTTGTTTTCAGCTGCTGATTGAAATAAATATCTTTATTTTTTTTTTACTGTAGCCTGGTTAAACTCTATAGCTGCAGCAGTTTTCCTGATCCTGAGAGCTTTTGAGTTGTCGAGGTCTAAAACATGCAGCTCGGGAAGAATTGTCTTCTATCAGTCGTCAGTTCAATTAAATCAAATGGCCGTGGATAATTATTCTTGTTAGGCTGTGGGAGGCTGGCCGCACCCCCATCCTCGCTTAGATTCATGCTAATCAAACGTGCCAGGATTTAACAAAACCGTGACCATTAATTGATTGCGATAGAAGTGCATAAAGTCGTTTTTGAAAAGCATTTAAATGATATAAGAAAATAGGCCAGCGTGCATTTATTATAGCATAAGTAATAGCTCGGTGGGAAGCAAGAAATTACAACAAACAATTCCTCAGGATTAGGCTATATATATATATATATATATATATATATATAATATTATTATGAAACCATAATTAAAACCGTTACCTTTTCAGAGCTGTTTAAATTGACCCAGAGAGTGGCCTGTTTTTCAGAAAATGTAATGTGCTATTTTATAGGCTTTGATGTCGTTTATATGTTTTCAGGCGTTATAAAACATGTTAGCTTGAGCCAACAAACCTCATTTGACATCAAAGCAGAACTGTTTTATCGTCCCGTGCAGCCAGATGTAACTGAGACCTAAGTGTTAAATACATGACTAATTACAGGCCTACTTATGAAAATTGAACACTAGTGCTATGCTAATGCCCCGATAGAGCTTTAATCTCAAATAGATTTAATCAAACTGTTAAGAGTAGCTTTAACGAGACTAGAAAATATTATTTAACATTAATAAGTGATGCTTACAACTGGCATTCTTACTACAATGACAGACCTGATTGTAACCAGGACTGCTCCGATATATATGACAGTATTTTATAAAATATTATAAATTAGGATAGTGCTGAGATAAAAGTGGATCAGGTGTTCTCACCTTATGGTTTACGATATTATCAAATTTTGGTGCCTAAAATGTATTGTTATTATTATTTATTTGACGATTTGTTAATAATAATAATAATAATAATAATAATAATAATAATAATAATAATAATAATAATAATAATAATAATAATAATAATAACATAAATAATGTTAGCGAATCTTGACATGTCAAGAGGTGTCTTATATGTTTGTGTTTTCCTTGACTCCATCAGGTTCTTCGGACCCAGCCCCAGCGTCGCCAATCGGCTTCCCTCTCGGAGAGAGTGGACCAATCAGCGACAGTCTTCGATGAATATTCATGAGTCCGAGATTCAAACCTTTGAGCGAGTTTGTCTTGGTCCACAACATCATACCTAGGACTTTTCACAGGAACAAACTACATTTTCTTATGAATGGAAAGAGAAAAAATCAGTTCGGCTTAAATTGGGACCCATCCCTCACTGAGATCATAGGAGGAAAACAACAAAAGCCACACAAGGGGAACCGCCAGAAGAGATGACAATGACTACAATTCCAGAAAGTCTTAATAGCCCTGCCTCAGGAAAAACCGTTTTCATGGAGTTTGGATCCCCGAGTCAACAAATGTCGCCTTCCTCCATGTCTCACGGACACTATCCAATGCACTGTTTACATGCTGCAGGTCATACCCAGCACGACGGCTACAGTCCAGCCGCGTCGTTCCCCAGGTCTCTGGGTTATCCATACGTGAACTCTGTCGGCAGCCATTCCTCCAGTCCATATCTCAGCACAGTACAGACCTACCAAAACAGCTCGGCGCTCACGCAGACGCGGTTAGAGGAGACAGGTAAGTGTGCGACCGCAATCTTTGGCATCTAAATATGAACTTTTTCTGTGTTGGCACGGCTGTGTTATCTGTATGCAGCCCGTCGCTGCAGCTAAAAAAAAAGACGACCCAGATGTTGGAATTAGGCTCGGTAATTATTATTGCGTAACGCTATAAACAATGTATGCAATTAAGGGCAATTATACCTAAAGTACAGCCTGTAAAACTTGCAGTGAGTATTCAAAGCTGTCTCCTCATCCTCTTTCTGTTTCTCCTCTCAGCGCCAGAAGCAGAGAAAAACACAGTGGTGGAGGGCGGAGAGGTCCGGTTCAACGGCAAAGGGAAGAAGATTAGAAAACCAAGGACTATCTATTCCAGTTTACAACTTCAAGCTCTAAACAGGAGATTTCAACAAACTCAGTATTTGGCATTACCGGAGAGAGCTGAGCTCGCAGCGTCGCTGGGTCTCACTCAGACACAGGCAAGTCCACGACACACCGACACACACGGACAGCTCCACTCTGCAGGAGGAGTTGTTTTTTATTTTTTTTATTTTTTTAAATTACACCTTTTAAATGTATTTATTTTCTTTCCTCTACAGGAATTATTATTATTATTATAATTATTATAAATGAATATAATTCATCAAACAATGAAATATTGTTTGACACCAAATTATGGGTTTATTCTGTTTTTTATTTATTTACTGAATATGACCCCGTCCTTCATGTGTTCATTCCCCTCGACATCTTGATACAGTAAAAGCATTTTATAATCAAGGCCAAGATATTGATATAGGCCAATTGAAAAAAAAAAAAACGTGTTGCTCTTGACTTTGCACAATGAAACCTGTTGCGTTCGTAAAAGTGCCTAATTATTCATTATATATTATTAACAAGTCAATTTATTCTAATCATTTCTTTTTTTTTTTTTTTGTTGGTCTCTCCAGGTGAAGATCTGGTTCCAGAATAAACGCTCTAAATTCAAGAAGCTGATGAAGCAGGGTGGGGGCACCATCGACACCGCCGCTTTGGCCACCGGCCGCGGCCTGTCGAGCGGCTCTCCCTCCGCGGTGCCACCTGTCTGGAGCTCGGCCTCCACCGTGAAGACGTCGGTGACGACCGGCTCTTACATCCCCAGCTACACCTCATGGTACCCGACGGCACACCAAGAGTCTATGCAACAGTCACAGCTCATGTGAACAGAAAACGACCTCAGCCCTCGACTCTGACCATGGCTTGTGTATCACGGCGATGAAGGGGCCTCAGCGCGGCCCGGCACTGATAACAGACAACAACAACAACAACAACAACAACAACAACAACAACAACAACAAGAAACTCCGGAGTTTGCTGCCGCCAGCTGACACAGTGGCCTCTTCATACCGGAAGAGACGGCAAGCAGCTATAAGAAGAAGAAGCAGGGAGAGCTAAGAGACTGGAAAGGCTCGCAAAGCGCCCAAAGGGCAACAAGTCTGTGACAGTCAGCGGAAATAGATGACCAATGGATTTTTTTTTTTTTTTTTTTTTTTTTTTTATATAGCTGCTGTTCATCACTTTTGTGGCAGTTTCTTTTCTTTTTCTTTTTTTTGTAAATCATACTTGTGTGAGTTATTCTGTTTGTGAGAAAACACGTGTTTGTTTACACCAGATGTTGGGCCCAAAGTGATGATGACCTGAAATCAATCTGCATTCATTTAAAACAGTTAAAGGTTCCTTCTTTTTTACCAAATAATGATAATTAATACATTTCACCATTATGCTTATACAGCACACTCAACCAACCAACCAACCAACCAACCCCAGGGCATATTGTGCAAAGCCTCATCTCGCTACTATGTTGTTTATGTGTTTGTTATTTAAGTTAAATTATTCAGACTAGTTTTTTTTCTGTTGATGTCAGTCTTTGTTCATTTTGTAAGTGTGTTTTTGAAATAACAACACTGTGTTGTTAATGCTGCACTAACGCAAGCAAAGCTTTTCTATGCCGTGCCCCGATGTTATGTGAAAAATGTAAAAGGCCTGACAATTTGCTGCTTGAGAAAAAAAAAGAATTATTCTGAGGGTGAGCAGCTCATTTGTCACTGTATTTTGTACATAATTTTCAGACGTTTTTTGTGCTGTACTGGATACGCTGTGAAACAGGGTTTTAGGCTTTCTGTATTCGTCGAGATGTGTTTAGTCAACATAGAAAATATTTAGTTTTGTATTGATCACTTTAATTTATTTATCTGTTTCTGAAGTTTATGTACATAATGTGCAAAGTTTCAAAAGCAGTAAAATAATGATTTAAATTATGTCAAGAAAAGGTGTCTGATTCAACCCCCCCCTCTTCACTCCTCCATCCTCATCTCATGTGAAAAGAAAAGGCTTCTTCAGCATGGTGCAGGTTTAATGTGAGCTGACACAAAGCAGTATCATGTTGGTTATTGTAGCAGACACCGTGTGAGCTGCAAAAGGCGCGTCGGTTAGATTTATGGTGGTGTTTAGCATCCAGCCTACATGGGCTCCTGCTGCTGCTGCTCACTGGTTGCAGATGTTGTCAAACATCTGGGGCGACCTAAGAATTATAGATATCTGACGTTGAATTAAAAAAAAAAACCTCAATGCATCTACACGAAAACGGGTGATGTATGCATTTTACGTCGCCTACTAAAAGAAGACCAGCTATAAATGCAGAAACCACTGGCACTCATTCTGGCCGATATAAGCTGCTTTATTTGTGATTTAACCGTCGCGGTGCGGGAGACCCGGATTCGTTTAACATCGCTTATTTCTTTTTAGCTTTTCTTAAAGATAATCTTCTTACAATTTGTCTTTCTACAAATCCCTATTTTGTGCCATGAATGGGAGAGATCAATTGTGCGTGTTAAGTGAATAATCGCGCAAAGAGGCAGGTGCTGCTGCTGCAAAAAAGAAAAAGAAAGAGAAAGAGTGGATGAGCAGCGGGACAACAGGACGGATCAGAGGGAGATCAGTGAAAGTGGAAAGTTCAAAGGCCGTCTTGTTTGAACTTCACACTTTATTCATTAACTCTAGTTTCACGATGAAGTTAGCCTTTTTTTGGTTTAAAATGCATTTTAAATATGTGTGTTTTGCTTGCATTTTATTTATAGTGTTTTTTTGTTTTTTTTTTAATGCCAAAAGAAACTAAACTGCCCGTGACACAGGTGGAATAATCTGTCCATTCAAACATCGTAGTGGACGTTTAAACATGCAGAAATAATAATGAAAAAGGAGTACGTGGGAAAAACAACAGAACATAACATAGGTCTAAAAGGGAGAAACATTTTTAAAAAAGAATTCAAAAATGTATCTGAAATGTTGCTGTTTTTCCTGAAAAGAAACAAAGAATGAAACAAAGAAATTCAGATGCACAACTTGTAGCCAACTCGCTCTCATCCAGCTTCAATGTCCCTATGAATATATACATGTTATGCAATTGTAATGACAAATTCGATCCAATCTATGCTGTTTGCAAAGCTCCCCTTTTACACGGTCCAGCCTAAGAACCAATTATTTTCGCATGTGTTTCATTTATTTATTGCTAAAAGGACAAATAAGACCATCATGATGGATAATCATTATTATTATTATTATTATTATTATTATTATTATTATTATTATTATTATTATTATCATTATTATTATTATTATTATTATTATTATTATTATTATTATTATTATTATTATAAATACTATTATATGAATGCTGGTGCAGTCTTGATACAGCAACCATCAGTTTAAAAAACATTAAGCTGTCTCTATTGTTATTTTAATGCAAAACTCAGAACATATACAGTCCTTTTGCCCACAGAAGAAGAATAGGCCTATATTTCCATACCATTAAGAAAGAGTATGAATTGTGCTGCTGCTGTGGTGAACATAAACCTGCCTACCTAGCCCCAGAAAGGCGCAGCTGCACACCCAAGAGGGTCAGCGTTATTTCGCTGTATTCTCCTCTTGATTATACGAGCTGGGCCCATCAAACCCAGCATAATTACAGTAATTTCGCCCTTATTTATTCTAATGCAGTTTCCTATCTCTGAGGTAATTATGAGCATTTTTTTTTTTTTTTTTCCTCGCACGGAGGATCTTTCTGCTTTGACAAAAGAGATAGTGCTCTGAAAGAAATGTGCTCCTGCAGCAATGGGGGGGGGGGGGGAGGGGGGGGGGGGGGGGAGAAAGCGAAATAGGTGAGCTGCCCCATTTCGTCACTGTTCCCTTAGACTTAGCTTAAGGCTGGCAAATTGCTTGCAGGTGTACACATCACAGAGTTTTCAATGCGAA
This sequence comes from Anoplopoma fimbria, assembly GCF_027596085.1. Lineage (NCBI taxonomy): Eukaryota > Metazoa > Chordata > Actinopteri > Perciformes > Anoplopomatidae > Anoplopoma > Anoplopoma fimbria. Next base: position 12,982,857 of record NC_072464.1, on the reverse strand, counting down.
GAGGCCTCAAAATTAGCAAAGCACAATGTAAGAGTAATGAGAGCAGCGACTAGAATGAAATCGACTTGTGTGTCTCCCCTTCCTTACATCCTCTCAACGGATGTCTTTGCTATAGGACTTTTTTTTTAATCACAAAACCTGCACACTGAATACACTGGAGACTTTAATAAAAAAAAAAAAAAACACATTTCTAGCCTAAGATTTTACTTGCAAGGAAACCAGTCAGTTTAATACCATGGAAAATCAATCAATTCAAGCCTGTTTCCTGTTTTTGCCACTTTCAATGAATATTTAAGATTATAAACATTTAATACACACCTTTGAGCTTGAAATGAAGAGGCAAGATCCCTCTCAGGATCTCGTAAAAAAGTAGCATGGAGGAAGATGAGTAGCAGCATCCTGCAGCACAGATACAAGATGAGCGCATAAATCCCACATAAATGTGTCCCATGTGTTGGTCTCAGCTTTAGCAGCAGGGTTCAGAATATGACTGAAAATGTCTGCTTTATTTCTCCTCTTTATAGCTGTTGGGGGAAAAAAAATGTAGATTATTAGCATAAATGTTTACTCCTCATTACGCTGATGACATTGTGCACTCGAGATCTTGGTAATCTTTGGGGTAAATTATGAGTATTTTTTTTTTTAATTTAAAGCAGCAGTTACCATGCAATTCAGGCTAATTCTGCGTAGGCTTCACACGGATATAATTATCGTTGAGTCAAGATGTTAGGCTAAAAAATATGCATTGATATCCCCATTTATTATGTACATTCAACTTTGACAATTTTGATGCTTGAAATAGCGGGAAATTGTCTTGTGTAAAAAATAACACCCCATATTAGGACATCTAAAATTGCGAAGAATTATATAGTAATTGCAGGCTTTCAGATTTGAAAGCCAATGCTCAAACCAGAGCAAATGTGGATGAAATTACAGATCAGGGTATAAATTAGGATAGGGGGTATGGCATTTACAAGTAAGCTGGAGAAATGCAAAAGTGGGCCTATAAACCACAGTAGCTCTTATCCATGAAGGACATAAAACATAAAACATCCAAAAATAATCAATTATTTTATTTTGTTATTGACGAAATTGATTTAAAAAAAGGGAGGTGTTCATAAGTCTGTGCTGTCATAGCTAAGTAAAGCCACTAATAAGGGAAAAGCATTATTTCAGTCCACGGTTTAGTGATCATGAGGGCCTGCCATAACACATGCACTTATATTCCCTGTACAGTAACATTATGGACAAATTACATTTTCAAATGTCCACATAAAGGGATCTCCAGGCTCATAAATACATATGTTAATGCAATGTGTTGGCGCACAGCAGACCTGCTGCAGGCCTGGGATCTGATTCTGTCAGCTCCAGGGAGGAGGCTCCATCACAGAGATATAGCAACCGCTGACAAGCTACAGTCCTAATTATGTAGGCTGCAAGGAAACGATCCCACTTTATGGCCCGTGTGAGTTTGAAGGGAAGCGCGTGGGTAAGACAGTGATGATCATGAATGAGAACTAAGTGATGGGACTGTGTATTAATAATATCCCCCCCCCCCCACCACCACCACCCCCATCTATCTAAAAAAGCTCAAATACACTAGACTTTACAGGCAGCAATAAATGTAGTTTTTTTTGGACTTGTGCCTGTACCGGGGCCCTGTGAGCCTCATAAATAATGTAGGTCAACGTGCTCGTCCTCAGAGATCAGAGGCTTTTCACGTCAGCCTGCTTGTGTGGGACGTGAGAAATGTTTCCATGATGCTTTCCCTTCAGGCTGTGCTGGAACTGGCTCCTCTCCTCTCTTTCCCTCTTGTTAGGCTGAGTTCATAAAACGTCTGGAAAGCGACTCGCTGACTCCACAGAGTCTGAGGAGCCCGTGCTCGTTCATACCCACCCTCATCTTCCGATCTCGCATGCCAAGGCGTGCTGTTGTGTTGCCTCCTCCTCCTCCTCCTCCTCCTCCTCCTCCTCCTCCTCCTCCTCCTCCTCTTCCTCCTCTGAGGCTGCGCCCCGGGCCCCCTCAGCCTGCCTGAGCGAGCTCCAGCTAAGTTAACGTAGTTGCGGTGCGATAAGGCTTTCAACTTTGCTCATCAGCTTATTATCTATTGCGACCACTCATACAAGTAACTATAGTTTAAATGAAGCAGAGTAACACGTCTGCTTGCAACCGGGCTCCCGTTTAAGAAGTCAGAGAGTTGTCCTGGGTTCAATTTGTAATATTGAATTTATTTTTCTGAAATGTAATAAAATTGACGTGAGAAAATATTGCACCTCCACCAAGCGTTCATTTTACGCTTTAGTGCATAACCTTAATTGCTGTAAAATGAAGTAGGCTCAAATTTAATTAAAAATAAGTAAGAAATGAAATAGAGTCCAAATGCATTAGGCTAATTGCAAAACGAATAAGACAACACCAATTCTCCCCAGTACATCCATAAATGACTGTAAGGGAAAGCAAAAGAGAAATGCACGTGCACAGAAAACATTTGTGGAAAGAAAAGGAGGGATGCATATTCACAGAAAACATTTTTATTTTAAATAACGTCTGGCCATATATAGAACATTGCTAAAATAAATAAGACAAAAATACAATTAAGTGTGATACAAGTAGCCTAAATCAGAGGGTGGGACAATCAGTAGCTTAAGGTGGTTCATGGATTTTGCACCAATAGCCTAATAAAAAGAGTCAAAGTAACGTGGGCTATTCAAAAGCTGTGGTAAAATATTTACAAACATGGATTCACTTACCCCCCCCCCCCCCTCCTCCCCCCATAGGCCTATATTCAAATCAACTTGACATAAGGAATGGATAAAAGGTACACCGTTTCATCGCACAACAAAATGAGGTCATATTGAAAAAGGCACGATACAGTTGACTTGTGCTACATCTGTGACAGGTTGTCCTGCGATGAATGTTTTGTTTTTGCACGTATGGCAGAAAAAAAGTGACGCCCCGCGTAAAAGTAGGCATGCGCCCTGGCTTGCTTTGGGTAATAGTGGTTCACTCGTCCCTCTACATAAACAAAAATAAATAAATACAAAAATAACTGTAGAAATCTGTGACTACCACTTTCTAGAGCCAAAAAAACCCCCCAAAAAACAAACTGGCAAGGTCCACGAGCCTGTCTGGCCCCACTAACTGTTCCTAGATGTTTGTGCGTAATGTTCGCATTGCGCACACACGAGGTCTGTAAAATGAAGGTTATGGCATTTGTTTTTTTGTTTGTTTGTTTATTCACCAGTATTGTCCGATTTAAAAACCCTTTGTTTTTATCTTTCAGTATATCGTCCCAGCGCTTATGGCGGGGTTGTGGTGGTGCTGGATCAGAGGCGGCTGCAGATGCGTCGCAGAGTTCGTGGTTGAGTACCAGGAGTAGTTTGCCAAAAACGATGAAGGCGCAGACGTGTTGGGAGGGCTGCTGCTCTGAGGTAAACTGGAGTTGACACTATTCATTCTTTGAGTCTGTGGAAAGTCCCAGGCAGAAATTGGCGGAGACGTGCAGGGGGGTGATTCACTGGACCCAATCTGTAGATCTGGAGGGATTTCACCACTTTTCCACAACTTCTTGAATTTTGACCGGCGGTTTTGGAACCAGATTTTGACCTAAGACACAAGAGTAAAATGGATTAATCGTTATTTTCCAGCTCAAATCCACCAAATCGTTATAATATCTTTCAAACAGACTTGATTTGACTTATTTGACAGCATATAACGTCTTGGACCCACCTGTGTTTGCGTGAGGCCCATCGATGCCGCCAGCTCGGCCCGCTCAGGTAGCGCCAAATACTGCGTCTTTTGAAACCTCCGCTGAAGTGCAGCCAGTTGGAAGCTGGAGTATATGGTCCGAGGTTTCCTGACCTTCTTTGGTTTTCCATTAACCATCCGGATTTCTGGCTCGCGCTCTTCTTTTTCTGTGGGAACATTAAAAAAAAAAAACATTTCAAGTTATGCATGAAGAATATTTTATTATTTTTTTCAGTTGCATAGCACTGTGAATTATTTTTGCACGGCCATCCGTTTGTGTGTAGCAGTGATGTGTAGGCTACACCTGATAATGTATTTGGTTTCTATCAGATTTGTGTATTAAAATGCCGAGAGAAAAAAAAATCAGAGGTAGTGGAAGTTTGCATAAGATTCGTGTTTAACAATAGGCCTACATTAATTGAACATTCACTATCGTTTTTTTTTTGTGCGTATCTGACAAGTTGGCTGCGTCATTTCTGAACACATAATAGTCTTATTATCTTGTCCATTATGTGTTATTCAAGATTCAACTTGTTCTTCATACAGTTCATGCAATAAGCACATTTTTGAAGTTTGGTCTCAGACAAAAGGATGGAATTAATAAAAAATATAGCCTAATAAAAAAATAAAAAATAGTTTCTTTACCTGTATCGGTTGGAGCAGGAGATGGGTTGGAGCCGTAGGAGCTGTATGCACCATACGATGAGTTGAACCCAAGGTCGTACGACTTTGCGTTGTATGTCATGGTGCTCGTGGCGTGGCCGTGGTACTGGTAGGAGCCGAGCTGGCCGAACGGAGACCCGTGGCCAGGCTGCTGGTTGTTGTAGTAGCTGCTGTCCGTCGCAGTGGACACCGGCAGAGTTGGAGAGTCCTGCGATTTATGCAAACTGTGGTAATTGCTTGAGGTAATCTGGTTCGAATGCATATCAGTATTTAAATTCTCAAAAACCCCGGTCATCTTCTAGTTGGAGCGGAGCAGCTTGGTAACCTATGCGCAAAAAAAAAAAATCACAAAAATAAAAAAAAAATCACAAAAATTGCGAAACTGCAAGCAGAAAAACACGACTCAAATCTTCGACTGATGACACCTTTTTGTGGATCGAAACGCATCCCCGTGTAAAACTGTGGCAAAATCAGCGGAAGGTGTGTCCCTCTCTCAGTGCCTCTCTTCTCTGCTGTACGGCCGGTGGTGGGAGCACATTTATGAGAGAGGGAGCGCTGCTGTGTCTGAGGCAGCCAATGAGTAGAGGCTGCACGCATCACTACTCCCCACCGCCTCCACCCTCCATTATTCGCTCAGGTCCGTCTGGCCCGGTTGTCTGCAGAGAGTATTCTCTGAGAGCATCTCAAAGGAAGCAGAGAAAAGTTCCTGCAGGCCCAACATGTCTGGTACTATAACACAGACTTTAGCCATTTGTGCGCAATCGGCCGTCTAAATGCTTGCTGGATAAAACGTGACTTCAACATATGTCATGTACTTGACTACACAGCAGTGGAAGGCACAGTTAAATTACCACAAATTCGTTGTCTATTGTTTTGCAGTTAGACCAGTTCATTCGAATTTTACGCTTGTCAGTAATGCAGATTTATGTCTGTTTGTGTGTTTTGGTGAAACCTGGGTTAACCCTAACCCTTTTTTGTGTCATTTTTGTTCACATTTTGGACTAAAATAAGCTCAAAACTAAGTGCAGAGTAGTCTGCAAATTGAGTTGGAACCACACAGAGAAAGGGAGGCACACTTGGGGTAGGTCTAGGTCAAAGGGGGATCTAAATGTGTTGATACTAAATTAAACCCAATATGATGCTCAAACTGGTGACAACAGGAAATAACTACAGCGCCCCCAGGTGTTGGAAATCTGACTTACTACTTGTCTGCAATGAGCACAAAGCAAACACATAAACCACCTAATAAACAAACTCCTACGTGTGAAGAGATTCACAGAACTATGGTTCACCACAACAGGTTTATATTGAGTCCAAAGTGTTGGTGATGTGTTTAGTTCTCCTGAAATACAAGAGTTAATGTGATGACACAGTTGTTGAGGCGCCTGTGTTCACCGCCACAGGATGGCAGCATAGTTTATTTTATTAACACAACTGGGACAGAGTTACTTAGTTTTCTGTAAGGCCACTGCCATGTATTGATCAGACTTAGCTGCAAATTGTCAACTTGTTTTTTTTTGTTTTTTTCTGTTGGGTACAGCATCACAAAGAACTCCAGACAGTGTCATGAATATACAGGGCTTGACAAAGTAACACTTTTACAATCTAATGCAAGCCAAGCCAATAGCCCAATACTATCTTTATTAAGCTTTTCTGTCTGTGAAATAAATGTTGAACTATGGTAACTTTGAGGTTATGAACTTTTTGGTATATTGTCCTCGATATTTTGAAATTACACAATGTAATAAAACACCAAAGTCAAAGTCTCAACTAAAATTGTATAATAACTTTAAAACATTCAATCCATTGGAACATCACCGATTTCAAGCAAACAAAAATAACAAAAAAAATGAAACCTTGCGTAAAGGGGCACTCCAGTAACTTAAGTCTTGCTGGATCCTACAAATACTATAATGCATATTGATAGTGATTTACCAGAAATATCCTAGTAAACACCCATATATTTCAACCTCAGTACACCCAGTTTGAAACGCTGGCTTTCTGTTATAAATAACTAGATACCTGAGTATCTGAGTATTCCTCCCTATGACAGATGAACTAATGGTCACGTGTGACATTGGTTGAATGTCCCTTTTCATTTCTATAGTCTGGGGAAGCCTTAATTAATTAATTAGTTGGGGTTGCATTTCAGTGAATGATTCTTTTTTTGATCCATTTCATTAGACTTTTTTATTATTTTCCTTTATTCTGCCCATTTCCCAATGAGGGCATGATGGGACCCCATAGATCCAGTCCAGGGAGGCCTCTATCTGCCCATTGTTTCACTTAAAAAGCATGCAATCCTCTTCCACCATGGGTCAGTGGGGCTGCATGTCACTGCTCATTAGTGGAGTACAGTCTCTGTATTCAGCTGCCAGGCATTAGAGCCAGAGTGAGCAAAAAATCTGTTTCTCTGGAAGACTGTTTCTCTAATTTACTATTCTCATAGTTAACAGCTGAAGTCACATGAGCAATTATCTTCTCTGTTCAGTTTGCTTTTCGTCAAGGTGCAGGTGCGTTTTCTGTCCCTGGAAAAAAGGCCTTTTCCCGATGCGAGCTAAACATGTTTGAGTGAAAAAACACATTGGAGTGTTTAAGATATTGAGCTATTTACCAAATGTAAAAAAGTAAACTGCATCTAAATTGATTATAAGAATAAGGATGTTCCCCTGGAGAATGCACGAGTCATCAGATTTTTAGATGGTGTTCAGGAAGGATTTCACAACATAGTTCCACAATCTTAGAGTTCAGGGTCAACATCTGGATATGCCAAAACATTCATAACAGCAGTGTGTTGACTGCATGGCAACATAGCTCTTATCATACCTTTTCTTTCTGCCTTTCATGAAATAGATGGTTGCTGTTGCTGCTTAAGTTCTTGACAATCACACCCAGTTGGTTGATTATAATTCCAATCCTCTGCTGCAGTGCAGCTGGTGTATTGGATCATCCCAGTGTTCAATGACATGAAAATGATGCCAAATGACGGGACACAGATGTAAGCTGCTTTTTCATGCAATCAAAATTCCCATTTTTACAGGAGCTTCTTTTGACTTGACCTTTAGCACAAGAGCAAGAAATCCTTACATATATATTCAGCTTCTTTTCTTCCTGTGTATAGTGTCTCATCTTTGTTCATTCCCGGTGTAAAGAATTACAAAACGACACTTTACATAATAAAAGCACTTCTCTATGTCTTTTGCTCTGCTATCAATAATTCAACCATTGAAATAAATATCCATTATTTATCATTTCTTGACTTCTAGAAAAGATGGCAAGCTGCCACACATTATTAAAGATGTACATCTATTGTGAGTATAAGTCTGAACAGAGCACACAACGTTTTGAATCAAAAGCTGCAAACAAGTGACAAAAGGTCTCATAACCGTACAGGAGACAAATACAGTATGTCATACAAGCAGCATGGTTATAATGTAGCCTGTTTCAATCACCATTGAATTACAGCCTCTGGATCATTTCAAGAGAAAAACATGCGCTCATGAAAGGAAACACTGGCTGATATTGACATTTTGTCTTGAGGAATCAAAGTGCACAAAACAGGAAGTCATTGTGAAAGATAACAATCTGTTATGTTTTTGTGTTGCAGAAGCTGAAAAGGCAGACAAAAGCTGAGATCCTTTCAATGAAACACCATTTATCAGGACTCTTCCCATAATGGATATGCTCCTGTGCACATAGTAGAAAGTCTGAAATCTTAAATAAACCTGAAAAGATGTTAATTTTATGTTCTGCATAATCTGCCATAACTGTGTGCAAAACAATGATGCCCCAGTAAAAAAGAAGTGTAGTTTTCCAGAACTAAAATACACTAATAGCACAGAAAGTGTGTTAAATGTACTGTATATTACTGTGTACTATTAACAGTATATTTCTTGTATTTTCATTAAAGTACATTTTTATCCAACAAAGTTTCAAAATGCACGTTGTTTTTGGTGGACTACTACTGAGTATATTAACATAGCAATACAACTCAACTCATGAATATACTTATACATTATTTTTTGAGTACATTGCCTATTGTACTAACACTTTTCCCCCATGCTGTAATGATCTTTGTACTGAGGTACATTTTTATTTAAATACCAGCAAGTAATTAGCGTTTCACCTAAGCTGTATTCTACTATACATATTAGAAAAGTGTATTCATATTTGGTAAGATGGAGTACACAAAAATACATGAAAAATATAACGTTATTATATTTTAGCACATCTTGAGTGCAGTTTTTAAAATGGATAAGTATTTATATCTATGTACAACTTCAGTAGTTTCAGTTTTAGGCAAACTTACTTTGACTTAATAAAATATACAACATATCAAATAATAGTAATATGTCAAAATGTTTTTTAAACTTAAATCTGGTAAATGGATGTCAGGTGCTTTTCATGATGTATTGTACTCAGGGTCAACAGAGGCAGTAATGGTTTCTAGCTCAGCAGAGATTTGGCTGTTGGTGGGTTTCGCTGATCTCCTGCTGGGTCTACTGGAGCATACATCACCTTGGCAACTCACCCTTTTAGTGAGATCAAATTATACTGCTAAGATTTTCAGCTTTGGCTTTAAAGTTAAATACCTCCATGAAAAGCTTCCAAACAAACCAGAAACAGTAGGAGGGTTTTTTTCCCCCATTGTTTTTCAAAATGCTTTTAAACTTTAGCCCAAGTCGCAGAGTCAGCAAATATGAGGGGCACAAATCAAGCTTGTGTGCTTCTTGCAAACATGGAAATGATTCACCAAGTGTTTCTTGACCTCTCCGTCTGAAAGGTTGAGCTTATACTGCGGGGCTGCAGACGTGAGTGGAGGTGAAGTTGTAAACCACTCAGCATGGTGTTCATGATTGAACATGTGTTTCCTAAGAATTAGTCATGGTGGCTCTTCCTCTGAAGAGAAGTTATTTTTAACCACAGGCAGTGAATAACAATTGAAAGGAAGTGTTCGGTTTTTGAGCCCATAACAAGAATAAAGAAAAGGCAGAACAAAATTGATCCTTTGCTGATATATATTTTTAAAAAAAAACATAACTTAATCTTTATACATTTTTGAGTGATTGAAACATACCCACAACCTCTTTGTCACTGAAATATTGCAAAAACAGCTTGGTGCATGATGTAAAAACACATTTCTTAGTTCCTCATGAAAATTGTGTTACGTGAAAGATTGGTGGAGATGGTTCTCACAAAATAACTCAAGTAAATTCCCTGCCAGCTATATGATTATCATGACATAACGATGATACACCCTTTGCAATTCCTTCACACCAATGCAAAAAACAGGTTCGCATTTTACAGGGATAACAAAGGAATCCCCAGAATTCCATGTGTCATCTGCACGTCCTGCCTGAGAAAGAATTTAGAGAGGTCTGCGAGGTTCCGCTCCCTTCATTGTTGATTCAGTGGCACACCCCCCACCCAGGACCCATAAATGGAGGCAGTCCTTTGTGCGAGGGGAGTGGAGCAGATTTACTGCGGATGGTCTCCCTACAAAGGGCCACGGCACTGTCACAACAGCACCAGGATCAGCTGCTCCCTCTTTCACACAGTATGATTTAACGCCATGCTTCACACAACCACTGATGCAGACACAACATCAGCAGTCACTCAGCATCCATGGACCTCTAAGACTTAGTTTGTACTTACTTACTTTTGCTTATTCTATTAACTCAAGTCTTGCTGTCCATGTAAGTCCAATAATTACCTAATTTCTTAATTTCCCCCGCTGGTCATATTTTATGTCATCACAGATTTTTGTGTAGAGTCGGAAAAGTAATACATGATTTTACATGCTCATTATCAGCAGGGTTGGTCATGGACTTTAATCTATTAGAAGTTATTTTGCAACAACAGCCATCTGTTTTAACTTTGCATTGCGTTCATTAGAAGGGTTTTTTGGCACACCAGCCGCCCCCCCACAAAAAATGCGTAGGCCAACTGTGCATTTTGGGAATGCTGCCCTTGTCTCTCCTACAACTTTTGGGTTTGGTTTCCTCCACCAGCCTCAGTTATGTTGACTTCATTACTGTGAAACAGAAGGAGTTGGCCCTTCTGTCTTACCAGGGTTTTGAGTTTCAGAGCTCTTAAAACATAATCATTTCAGCATGATGGTGGCAAATCAGTGAAATCCAACCTTTACCACTGGCACCACTGTCGTTGTGAGTCTTCCAGATTGCAGCCAAAGATGTAAAATCCTCACATGATTGCTAAATAAGCATGGAATGTTATCAATTTAACATGCCACCATGTGCTGTATAAATGTCTTCATCAATTAGACTGTGCCTAAACTAAAGTATTACAGATATCCTGCGTTTAAAGTAGCAACACCCATCTGTTTGCATTGCATTGTGGTCATCACTATGGTTTTATGCCCATGACAACTGTGCATCTTGGGCATGTTTCCTTGCCTCTCTGATAACTTTGGGGTTTGGTTTCCTCAACCAGTCTCTGTAATGTTGATGCACGGCTGTTAAACTCGAGAAGTTGGCAGTTACACTGTAATCATTTCAGCATGAAGTCAGTGTAATCCAACTGTCCATAATAATTACCATTTAAATCTCAACAAAAACCTTTGTTTATAGCTGTGATTTCAGTACCTTGTCCAGCTACAACACAATGTTCAGAAAGAAAAGACTCTGCAGGCTGAGGTTAATGACTGCATACAAGTATTACATATTTATATATAACTTTTCTGCAAATACAATGCTTTTAATAAAAAGACAAACTTTAAACATGCTGTTATTGTATACATTTACATAGATGATCTACTTAAGAATAAACAGGAAGGAGGTTTACCATTAAACAAAACATTTTGACATTAAAAGGTTTTAATAAAAACTGCCCTAAATATAAGAAACACCCTTTTGTTTCTCTGATTGAGACTTAGATAGGATAATCAATATTTAGCGTTAACTATGGAATATGTATGTAGGAGGCACTAGACAAGAAATGTGAGTCTTTATCCATAAATGAAACAGAATATCTTCACCAGTGATTTGACTAGGGGGCCACACAGACCTTTCTGAAGTCAGCGTTCATTCTGCTCGTACAAAAGTGCAGCTAATCTGTGAAGAAAGGCCTCGTCACCTGCAGGAGTCCACCTGTTGAACCTGCACCAGATCTCCGGTTTCTCTATTCTCACTGACCTGAGACAATACGAGACCAAGGAGCTTTACCTCCTCTCGCAGGTCACGTTACACAACCACCCAGGGCAAAAGTGGACATGAAAGTGCCGTTTGTGATGTTGGGTCAAACAAGGTAAAGGCAGATACACACCCTTTTGTTCACAGGGACACACACAGACCATACTTAGAAAGCAATTTCAAAAACCTTTTTTTTTTTGTTCTTTAGATTTATCTATTGCGCCAAAAGGGATTTAAGGTTTTGCAAGCATGCACGGATATGCTTACATTTGTCTTTCTTCTATATTGCACCTGTTCCTATAATAAAACATATAATGCATCGCAATAGACTACATACCATAAGCATGGATGATATGATGTGTATCTGTCTACATCAAAACTTTGAATTTGTTGCTTATCAATATTACTGTGAACTCTCAAGAATAACTATGCAATCAGTGTTAATCAGAGTCTTATTAATATTTAATTAAAATGAGGGGTATAATTTCAACAGTGAACAGTCAAGTTAAATGTGATGATTTAGTTTTGAAAGCAACAGGAAAATGAATCCATAAAAGAAATCATACAATGTCAATACACAGCACTGACAGCAGAATGGGATGTGAACAACTGTGCTTATAGTTAAGACTGTTATCCCCGACAGTGACAGGGAAGCCTGGTTGTATGAAGGATGTATCTTTGTCAATTAAATAATTAGTTCCCATTAGTGGGAAGCCTGTAGAAAAAGGTCAATGGACAGAGTGCATCAGTGAAGAGGCTTGTGATGATGCATCTAATGCATTTGTTACCAAACCCACGGCAACAGAGATGCCATTCACATATCTTACAACAGAAGCTCCCAAGTCATTTGCTGCAATTAGGAATGTGGTTAAGACCATGACCCCCCCTCAGCCACTGCCTGCCTGCATGCCAACACACATGCACACGCACACACACACACACACACACACACACACACACACACACACACACACACACACACACACACACGCTTTCTAACTTCAAACAATGCCCACATTGTGTTGTGTTCTGGTGAGGGATTGTTGGCCAGGCCAAACTCAAAAGAGTCAAACTTCACACCAGCTTCAACCACGTGCAGATACATTGATAAAAGTGAGCAGGCGATACAATGAAGCTGTTTTATGTTTCCTTCAGGTTTTAATCGGCCCACATCAATGCTGGTGGTGGGTGGAAACCTCAAACCTTTTAAATGTCAGCTTTTCAGTAACTGTGGAGATGATCCTTAAGGAGAGTTTATAGAGCCGTTTGTGAAAGCTTTTCTTTAACATCCAAAACTACAAAGATGAAATCTTGTAAATGAAATCCGTGTTGGGATGTCCTGACTATCTATCACATGTTTAATGAACACACAACCAAAAAACCTTTTCTATATAAGTATTAATTATTGATGGACATGGTCAGGTTAGCAGGTGTTGGTGATGAGGGTGTGCGTTAATATTTTATTAATTCATGAATGGTTGATCAACCCCCAAATAAGAGCTTATTGTCCATGTTTAAGTAGTCACACAGAGAATCAGGGGTTTTCCAATAAATCACGACATTGACTGAAATTCCAACCCAAAGATAGTTCAGCCTTTTAGTGACCTTCAGCAGCTGGTCTCTCTGAATCTGGGAGGTTTATTTGTCCAGCTAAGTGAAACACTTGCCGTTTATCCTTAAACTAACTGAAATAGAAAAACTACCTTAATTAGTGTGGCCTTGGTTGTTATTTGTCTGTTTTTAAATTACATATAGGCAAGATCAGATTTTGATTATATTAATTTTGTCAAAAGGCTCTCTAGTGTTTTTATAGGTCTGAAAATGATCAGCAAATCTGGCACTTAGCGAGAAATATGTTTGTTTTATCTTCTAAGCCATCAGTATGACTTTTACCTCCATTTATACGTGAGTCAAACATAACTTGATAAATAAATATATTGTACTTCACATGTGAATTAAAAGCAGTAGACGAGCATGATTGTGAAGCAAAGCGTGAAAAGTCTGGGCTGTTGGATGGTTTTCTGAGTAGAAATGTTACTGTGGCATACTAATGTTCATATTTTCAACATGTGTGACAACTTATTATATGGAAATACATTTCATAACTGTTGCCTCAAACAATTCAGTTCAGTTTAATTCAAAATGCCTTATTTGTAGATAGGCCCTTTTTTTAACAAGAAGACATTTTGACATGCCAGTCAGGAAAGCACAGGTCCAAATTATAAGATTAAGGACTCAGTTTCGGCTACTGGTAGGTGAATGCTTGCCTCATTGTTGATATGATTTATTAACACCTGAGCTTTTCCTGCTCACATTCTGCTGAAAAGGGCCTATTTGAAGCAAGCTGGTTTGATAAATCACAACAAATAAAACATATACAGTACCAGTCAAAAGTTTGGACACACCTTCTCATTCAACTACTTTGAAGAATCTAAAATATAAAACATATTCTGGTTTGTTGAGCATTTGTTTCTTTACCACATAATTCCATATGTGTTCCTTCATAGTTTGGATGTAATCTATAATGTAGAAAAAAAAATAAAGAAAAATAAAGAAAAACCATTGAATGAGAAGGTGTGTCCAAACTTTTGACTGATACTGAAAAATCCAGACTATATTAGTGTAAAGATAAAATGATATAAATGAATGCAGTGCATACAGTGTCCAATATAAAAAGACACATACATGCATTATCTATTCATCATCTATTTGCTATTACCACTGGCTTTATGATAACATACTTCAAATATATATTATAAGAATGATATACTGTCCCTTTACTTCCCTCAATAGTACTGTCGGCTGGTGGCCGGAGGGGGCGCTGTGGAGCCGGAGCGCTGAGCCCGGCGGGATGAAGAACCAGCGGCAGCCTTCAGTCACACGACACCGGGCAGAGCGGAGAGCAGCAGCGGGGTCAGCGGCTCTGGAACTTCGGACTACTGTACTGATCTGGACGGCGCTGCGATGATGCTGCTGCAGCGGCAGGGGAGACCCTCTGCGCTTCATCTTGCACTTTTCTTTTATTCTCATTTTATGGAGTCAACTTTGGTGCTGGCCTTCAACCTTGACACCGATCATGTCATCAGGAAAGACGGAGAGCCGGGCAGCCTGTTTGGGTTTTCCCTCGCCATGCACCGGCAGCTCAACCCGGATAAAAGAATGTGAGTGATGTGTTTCCCTGTACTCCTTTACTGCTCTGGTGGCTCTTCATCTGTATGTGATTGTACTCTAAACATGCACCTGACAGGACAGATTCATGCAAATTACTGACTTAAGTCCATCTTAACTTTAATAAGATCCTTATCTTAAAGTCTTTGTCTAAATAAGCTTATCCTGTGCAGGAGACATACTGGATTCTGCCTTTTCAGGATTTCCTTCCTCTGGTTATGATGCCAGGCATTGTTGCAACCTATACAATTACTGTAGTAGTTTTCTACTAAAGCCCACAGTGAATCTTCTCTGTTTTGTTCTGATTCTCAATAGCAGTCTCCCCATGGTGCTTTGAATATAAAATGGTCAGGAGTCTAGAGACAACAAGTGAATACACAATGGTTACAACTGTGATGCAAATGTGCCTGTAAAGTCAAACTGTAGGAGCACTGAGAGGAGAGCTGTAATGTTGCAACTGTTGGTCGATTAATCAGTTGTTATATATACTATTTTGTCAAGACAACAAGACAAGAGGTGATTCTCCGAGTAGCATTTCTAATTATGATAAGATTGCTGTTCACTAATAATAAAAAAGTAATAATAATAATTGATATCTTAATCGATAAAGGTTTGTTTTTGCCCAAGATATTTGTATGATATTTAAATCTGTGTTGGTGGTCCCAGCCTTTTCCTCAAAGTATTCAGCGCAAGTGTTACATTTCGATTTTTTTCTGTTAATATCTGTACTTTCCCATTAATGAGTGGTGTTTGGTGTGGTTCTCTGTATAACTGTTAAACAGAAAGGGATAAGCAGGTGTTCTTTATACCACACAACAGTTTTACCTGTAAAGTTTGTTTTAAGAAAAGTACTGCAAAGAAATGCCTTCAGTAAGTGTTAATTGCAAGTTGACTAATGCACCCTATTCTCAACTGTCGCATATTTCATTCATGCACAAATTAACAAGGGCACGCATGTTTTCAAATTGTGCCAAAACAGCGGTTATATTGTGAAGAAGCATTTAAAGGATTTCTGATAAAGCTATCATGTTTGCACTACAGTAAATAGTTTCCCTTGGCCAGCCCTGAGGGAACAGAAAAGTGAGCCTGATCAACCTGCAACCCAATTGTAACGGGGGAGTAGTGAGGAGAGGGGGAGGCATGTCAAAGCCTGTGACCAGCATTGGGCGGCATGCAGCAGGCAAAGGGTCCTGCAGCAGCATGTCGAGAAACAGAAGGAACAGATGACGAGCCCTGATAACGGGACATGGAGAGATATCTCATAGATTAGTCTTAACTTGTGGAATTTTATCTAATAAGTGTTTTGACTATTGTGCCATGGCAGCTAAAGGTGTTATGAGTGTATTAGTCGAGATAAGTCAAAGCTGTCTTTTTTTACAAGGATTCTTTTGTGCCAAGCCTGCATTCTGAAAAGAGGCACTTTTACATTCGTCAGAGTTGAGAAGTGGCAGGAGAAAGTCCTATTTGTTGGACAAACAGAGGCTCGAAATGTGACACTGGTCTGATATTTGGTTTTCAGCCAGTAAAAGTAAGAGCAGAGTGAAGATTCACATCGCTTACATGATGATCTCTGAGGAAGCTGCTGCAGTTTTACCAAATACTACACAAAATTTGCCAAGGTGTGCAAAAGCTGCGACTTCAGAACAGAAACAAACGGCATCATTGCATAGGTTTGCTATTTTTGGCTTATGCTTAAGTTTGCTTAAAGCTACTACAAGGAACTTTCATTTTGTGTTGAATTTGGATGATCATCTGCATGATTTCATATCATTAATAAATTAATAAATGTATGTAGCCAATCTTCTTGCTGATGGTTTTGTTAACTTATATATAGGCATCAGTATACAATTTTGACTTTCGTGTAACCAGTTAAAAGTTACACACAGTAACTGTTAAATTAAAAGTGATAAAGGGCACAATTGATTATTTGATTGAAAGAAAATAATTGGCAACACTTGACGATATTTTTTTAAGGAACAGCTTGTTCTGACATCTCCAATGTGAAGATGTACCGCTTTTCTTTTCATATATGATATGATGATGATGAACGGAATATGTTTTGGACAAAAGATTCTTCTTAAGACGTCACACCAGTTTCTGGGAACTTGAAATGGGCACTGTTTTATAGGCAACAATAGAAGCTATTGTTGCCTATAAAAAAGTGCCCTTTTCCAACCAAAGAATATCAAAAAAGAGTGGGAAAAATGATTTCACAATTTCCTGAAGCCCAAGATGACAAATGTTCTTGTTGTCTGACCAACAGTCTAAAACAGAGAAATATTCAGTTTATGATCAAACTAGACAAAGAGAAGCAACAAATCCTCATGATTAAGGGTTTGGCATTTTTTGCTTAAAGAGAGACTCATACAATTAATAAAAATAGTTTGCTATTAATCCGCCGTAACTGTAAATTTTCTGACTAATGAATAAGTAATTGTTTCAGACAACTGGTTGGCTGGTTACATTACATTACATTATATTACAGTCATTTAGCAGACGCTTTTATCCAAAGCGACTTACAATCAGTAGTATATTACATATCATTCACCCATTCACACACTGATGACAGGGCTACCATGCAAGGTGCCACCATCAGACTAACTAACATTCATCATCCAGTCCACACCGATGGCAAGCCTTCAGGAGCAACTTGGGGTTAAGTGTCTTGCCCAAGGACACATCGACTGCCGAAGCCGGGTATCAAACCACCGATCCTCTGAATGGAGAACTACTTTGCTCTCCACTACGCCACAGCCGCCTGGTTGATGTCAACCCTTAGTTGCAGCCCTAGCTATAATTGTCCGCCTTGTTTTCATCTCACTTCCTGGTTGAAAACACATGGAGTCTGTGTTACTGTATAAAAACGCTGCAGGTTATTGTAACTGACAGCGGCTCCCTCACCCCAGCTCTAAATCCTCATGTGATCCTCAGATTTTCAGCCAGCCAAGTCAAGTGAAAGCTCAGTAGAGCAGACAGAAGTAGGTAATGAACAGCCCGGTCTAACTTAAAGCTGTGAGGCACATTGAAGCCGGCAATGCGTCACACACATCTGCGTCTGTCTCTTTTGTTCTTATACGAAGACGTTTCTGATGATCACTAGCAGCTGTAAGACTCTACCGGCTGTCACTGTGTATATTAATCTGATTTTAATACATTACATGTGAAGAGAGAAGTCTTTTCTAAACACTGAATATGTTTGGTGAACAACATGTGTGACTAGTAGATCGATTGAATTCCCCTAATGTCAAACCCCAACTGGCTTTTCATCCTGTCAGTGATTACAGTGATTTTTAACTCATATTGCTTACAACCATGTGTGCCACTCTCACCATGTCGTTCCTAAAATGGGTTCATTGAAAGCAAAACTTTGATTGTCACGGTCTTTATCATTAATGTCACATTGGTTTGTGATGACAGGAAGAAACAAGAAGATGCATCATTGTGCAACGGAGCAACTGGATGCCTCCTCCATGAATGATGTGTTAGGTTAATGATGCAGTTATAACATCCTCTGAATGAAATCAGAGAAAAACAGACATTTGACTGGACATGCACGGCCATCTGTGCCCACGTAACCTGATAGATTAAACGCATCAGTGAATCATCAGTCGTGACATTCCAGTCAAACTTCACGCTGGTGTTCGAAAGAGATTGTGTTGCCTACAATATGGTTAATAAACAGTTAAAATGGGCGACTTAGTCTTTGGTTTAAACTTTATTCTTTACCTAAAGTTAGTCTGTATCTGTAGTGAATATTCATGACTTCTTCTGTGATGTGTACTCAGCCAATCACAGGTCAACCAATCAAAGTATGTGTGTGTGTGTGTGTGTGTGTGTGTGTGTGTGTGTGTGTGTGTGTGTGTGTGTGTGTGTGTGTGTGTGTGTGTGTGTGTGTGTGTGTGTGTGTGTGTGTGTGTGAACTGAAACAGTTAGAACAGCTGCAGCGGTTCTTGTGGCTTTGAGTGCACAGCTGTGGGAACACTGGACCACATCTGTTAACAAAGACCAGTGAAATCACTCTGTAAACCCACACCAGTCACTGTGTATTCCCATTGACGCTGCACTGCAAGACACGCTGCATGATGGGACGTGGTTTCACGCTGTAGCCTGGCTGTTACTGCAGTAGTAGTAGTTATAGTGTAAAGAAAACAGTCTGCAGTTTTGGTAAATCCCACTCTTGTCAGGACAGTTTGATGTTACGAGAAGGTTTCTAACTAATCTATAGCTACATCCTCAGAGTTTATATTATCATCACAAGCAAACATTGCATTCATTTCTGCTGCAGAAAGTGAAATTAAAAACAGGAATTGAGTCTTTTCTTTTTTTAAACTAAAAATACTTGAGTTTGCTGGCGGACGTGTGACATGTCAATGTCAATGTTTCCCCTCAGCTACTTGCTAAATTCTACAACTGTCACTCTCCAGAGTAGCTGTGCTGTTTATTTGGAGGTGGTTTTCTTCACCTGTGTTACTGTCTCTTCATAAATCTGGTGTTTTCCTGCATAAACGAATGCGACATGGCTGTCCTCAACCTAAGAAATGTTCAGTCGACTCACATGATTAGTTGATTTAATCAACAGATCTGTAAAACTGAGTTTCTCCACATAGAATCACACAAAAGCACCACTTTAAATCTTGTTTACCAGAGATGTGATCACATGTTTCTTAAAAATAAGTCATTCAGCATTAAAAAGCATAAAGTATGACTTATTGCCTAATGAAATCTTAGTCGACTAAGACCAAAACAATTGATAAACTGACTAAGAGGGGCAGCCTGATAAATCTAAATATGTTTCCCACTAACAATTACTTTGATAAAATCCTCCTTAATAGTTTTCTTTATAAGATGTCAGAAATTTGTAAAAGATTTGTGACGAAATTTCCCAGTCGGAGGTGAATTACAAATTTGCCTCAGAGGGCTTTACAATCTGTGCACATGCGACATCCTCTGTCCTTCCCTCACATCGGCACAGGAAAAACTCCCCTAAAAAACCCTTTAACAGGGAGAAAAAAGGAAGAAACCTATGGGAGAACGACAGAGGAGGGATCCTTCTCCCAGGATGGACAGAATGCAATAGATGTCATGTGTACAGAATGAGCAGCATAACAGTTCTTAGATACAACACATTCAATGTATATGACATAAATGATTCATATAATAAGACTACTTATAATAACAGCAGCAATTATTACAGTAGAATTATAGCCATGAAAATAGGGATAGTAATGTGACTAATAATAATAATCGATATAGCTTGTTGTATTTGACAAAAGATATTCTGTTTACCATAAAGAATCAAATCTTGACATTAGAGAAGCCGGATCCAGCAAATATTTGTCATTTGTGCTTGAAAATCCGAAAATTATTAACTGATTATCTAAATAATTGCTGATTAATTTCACCGTTGATCGACTTATAAACTGTTACTCTAAATCTTAAGCAATCCAATTTAATTTATTGGTTAAACTCTGAGGTTATTTCTGAGGCAGTAGATTGCAGTAGTGTTGGTTTGGAAAATATTATTCGGTTTGCCTAATATTAAACAACAGCGTCGTCAATGTTTCTAATGTTCTGAGGTGCTTGTAGGGCTAAACTACTGAAGCGCAGAAGCTAAAGTGTCAAACTGAAGCCAACTTTGTATAGGCTCTGTTTGTATTTGCATTTCACTGGGCTTTGTTTGAGGAGAGGATTTGGTCTTCAGTCTCACATCAGTCCTCCTCCGTCAGAAGAGTCTTGTTTAACAAATGAAGGGCCACGGGGACCATCCCGAAGATCAATAGGTTACTGACAGAACTGCAGAGAAAAGGCTGGAGAGGATTTCCTCTCAGGCCTTTGAGAAAATTCCTACTCAGTAAGTAAGCTAGTGAGCTCACACGTGATAGTTCAGCTAAACACTGTGACATGTGCTTTTTGCAATATTTTAACCTTCACATCAAAGGAAATTTAAAACAAAGAAAATATCTCATATTTTGGTAGTTTTGACATCATACTACACTATTTATACTATTCTTGTATAGTGTGAAAAATCTTTTGTAGACTTATCAGACATTTCTTCTGGGTTGAAAAAATTGATTTGTGCTAACCATTCATTAGCGACTGATGATGGCAGAACATTTTTAAGTCTTATGACACAAGTCCAAAACCAAGCAACTCTCTCTTCATAAGTACCTTGTGAGTCATTTCAAGTCAGTTGTGTGTCAAAGTTTAGATATATATAGTTTGAGATGTTAGATAGCCATGCCATCTCTTCCCTTAAAATGCATGATAATAACGCAGCTATACAAGTTTGACCCATCACTTTTTTATTTATTTAAAACAGCCTCAGTTGAAAAGATTGAAAACGTTTATAACCAAGTCAAAGAGCTAAATTAAGTTAGCCTAATTACGTAGCTAGCAACAGGTCTGAGAGGGACAGTTGTCATTACAGCTGACAAAAATTGGCGGTTGCCAGCTATAAGTGGGAAGCCTGCTTTTGTTTGTTTTTGTCTGAAATTAGGGACCTAATTGTTTAAACAGTTACTAAGAAAACCAAGTGGCAAACATGTCTCCATTATCATATAAACTGTGTAAGTGCCTTAAAAGAAAAAAAGTTATGGGGATCAGCTAACGGTCAACTGCTGACAGGATGTCGTGTAAATTGAAAGGTCAATTACAAAAGTATGAACTAAGTTGTGAAAGCAGAAATGTAATCTAATATGAGATGATTTCATCAACAAGTGGACTTTTATTCTACGAGAGAAAATCCTCCGTTGATTTCTCAGTACGCAGGATAAACTAAACACATTTCAGGTATCCAATTCTGTTACATTACATTACATTACATTACAGTCATTTAGCAGACGCTTTTATCCAAAGCGACTTACAGGAAGTGTATTCAACATAGGCTGTTCTTTTGAAGTAAAGGCATGTGATAATTCACAAAGAGACAACTACATAATTCACAACTAAGCCTGCTGTAACCAAAGTAGATTATCGTTTTGTTGAGTGAGTCATGTCCCAGGGCATTGATGATATTTCATTCAAAAGTACAAATTCACAAATATTGCGACTTTACTTAATTTGAAAGTCACATAACATTAGCGATATCTTTGATTGTTTTGTCTAGTCCTTGAATTACTTTGTGAAAGAGAAGTTGATGAGTAAATCATCCCTGTGTCTGCTGTCACCGTACTAGAAACACATCGCTTCTGCATGCTTGCTGACACTGCATGATGATGTGGATTTAGGGACGAAGCTGTTGTCAGTGAACTATGGTTGAAGTGAACATGCTGAAAATAGTCTGCCTCATTGCTTCTTTGACCTCAGCATGACGAGAGGGCAATAATCTACTGTCTCATATAGAAGTTTTGTTTCTTATCATAAACTACAACAGCTTTTTGTACACAACCACTTTTTTAACACCTTATATCTTCCTTCCTGCAAAATATGCAATACGTGCAATAACCAAAGGAATATAGAGAAACAGCTTTATGTCCATTAATATTTACTATTATTAAGTAATCGTACCAGAGGGGACAGAGCATTTACAGGCTCTGGAAGGACTTGCTTGAGTCAGAATCATCTGTTAAAACGCTTCTTAAAACATACTTAGCATGCTAACATGCTAATATAGAAAGGTGGCCTGTTAGCATTGTCATTATGAGCCCCTTGATGTTGGCATTTAGCTGCTCAGAGACACTCGTTTGCGCTGTGTCCCAAATTAATTCCACAGACTTAAAGTTTTAGTTTTAGCAGTTCGTATTAAAAAAAACAACTAAAAACACTATATACTAATTGGAAATGACACAACGTTTGCAACATGCAGCGTCCATCAAACTGTAACTTTACAAATTAAACTTACAAACAGATTTAGTCTTCCTTCTGTCTGGTTTGAGTATAGCTCATATTCAGTGTGAACACTAATAGTACTATACCAAAAAAAACCCTAGTATTAGTATGTAGTACGACTTCTGGACAAACAGGTTATCCTGTTAACCAACTGTTGTTGTTGGCTTAAATTGTGTTATTTTAAGAGCTTTTTGCGGTGTTGAATCTCACATCCTCCTGGTTTTTGGCTTTTTCTTGTAGCATTTAGACCCTAGTATGGTCTTTGACATACTGGACCATGCCATTCATTAGTCTGGATGGGGGTCTCCTGCATTCTTCACATTTATCCAAGCAATTCTTCACTCTCTCACATAGGAGCTATTTGAGACAGAGCAACTCCTCTTCTTCCTATATGGAGAAAAGTCATGTTTTTCCTTTAATTTGTCACCAATTTAATAATTATTCATAATTAAAGATAAACTTGCAGCTCAACGACATGTATTTTGTTAATCTGACACAGATGTCAGCTTTTATTGTCAGTTGGCTGTTTCCTATAATTTTTGACTGTTTCTGGCAACTTTGACAGTCAGATGGAGAAATTAAAAGTGAACCTATTGCCCTGCTAACAGCAGCCACAATGAGCTTTTCAAGATAACACCCGGCGAAATGCAAATTTTTATAGACAGGAAATGCTATTTCTGTCACTGTCATTGTCGAACTTCCCACATACATGTCTGAAGGTGTAGCTGATAGCTTCTTAAAAAAACCCCCAAAAAGACACCTCAGTACATAGCAATACATTGTTTACTTCAGAAAACAAAAGTTTGTTAACATTGTTTTTTTCTTCAGGCTATTGATTGGAGCACCCAGAGCCAGAGCTTTGGGAAAACAGACAGCCAACATCACAGGAGGCCTTTACAAATGTGAAATCACTCAGTCCAACGATTGTGAGCGGATTGAATTTGATAGTGAAGGTGAGTTGTCTGTCTGTCTGCATATACATTACAGTTCCCAAATATATGAATATAAATGCTTAAATCTTTATCTTGTCTTTGAAAGAGGACATAAGTGTAGAGAACAAGGAGAATCAGTGGATGGGGGTGACGGTTCAGAGCCAGGGGCCTGGGGGAAAGATTGTGGTGAGTCACACTGAGCACCTGGGAACCAGCGTTCCCATTAACATCCAGTCCTGGTGTGGTCTTATCGGCTACTGAGGTATGAACTTAAACTCCTCTGTTTTTTTGAAATTTCAGACTTGTGCTCATCGCTATC
Organism: Anoplopoma fimbria; assembly: GCF_027596085.1. Classification (NCBI taxonomy): domain Eukaryota; kingdom Metazoa; phylum Chordata; class Actinopteri; order Perciformes; family Anoplopomatidae; genus Anoplopoma; species Anoplopoma fimbria. The sequence continues at coordinate 12,959,050 of NC_072464.1, read as the reverse complement.
AGAGGCGCTTGTTTGTGAACACGCCTCGGGAGTACCGGGACATCACCGGGCGCTGTTATGTCCTGAGTCAGGACCTGACCATCGACTCGTTATCCGATGAGGACGGAGGTAACTGGAACTTCTGTAAGGGCAGAGCGAGAGGCCATGACATGTTTGGATCCTGCCAGCAGGGTTTGGCTGCCACCTTCACCAAGGACTACCACTACGTGGTGTTTGGAGCACCGGGAGCTTACAACTGGAAAGGTCACTAACAACCACACACACAGTGAATAACAATATTTAATGACTCTGTTAAAATGACTTATGGAATATTTGTGTTTTTTATTATGAAAATAACACGTCTGCAGGCATAGTTCGAGTGGAGCAAAAGAACAACACTTTGATAGAGATGGAAGTGTACGATGACGGCCCGTATGAAGTTGGAGATGAGCTTGAGCCTGTACGAGCCAACAGCTACCTCGGTGGGTTTCAACACACAAAACAAAGCTATATTTGTGGGTAACTTGTATCCTGTTTGCTCAGCAATGCACTGTGGTTACTTTATTATTACGTTACGAGTTTGGCATGAGAAATGTTTTACTGATGTCATTTCTAGCTTTGCCTCAACATTAGTGCAACATTATAGCAACTGCTGAAGACAGATGATCAGAGGGGACGTTTGGAGTGAAGCTAAAGTTGAATGGACGGACTGTTCTCAGAGCAGATATTTTGACTTGTCAATCACAGGTTTAACTGATAACATAATCAATTGCTGCATTGTATTGATTGCTGGAATTGATCCATCACTAATGTTATTAGCTCCACCTGTGGTGTTGCTGCTATAACAAGTCTGTATGTTGTGAAAAAGTATTTTAATCTGATCATTTGAGAATGATAAAAATACCCCCAAAAATATGAAATAAAAATATTTCCATACTGTCTGTCCCATAAAGGCATAAACTGACCAAAAACACACATAATCGCCACATTATTAGGCACACCTGAACAATCTGTTGCAATTCAACACAGCTCTGCCAGTTTATAATGTTCATGCATTTTGAGGTACGTTTCTTTTTTTTGTCCTCCCTATTTACATTCACGCCAGTGGAAGAATATACCGTGACCAGGTTCTTGATTATATTTTTTAAATTCAATTACTCTTCACTCTCTTTGTTGGAAGTTTACAAAGTATTGTCACCCGTTGATTACATTTCTGGCTGGTGAAGAGGGGGCATGACAGATATAGTTTTGGAACCGCTGCAATAAACATAATTTTCAGGTATAGACATATTGTTGCTGATGCTGCACTAGTGTCTCCTAGTGGTTCGTCAGGGCAACTGCATAGAGAAAGGATTACATTATTAATCTGTCTGCCGCCCCTCTGAACTGAAGAAAGTGCTGCAAAGAGAAGTGGTTGTCTTCGTCTCACTTTTCCAAATTAGTGAGAAAAGGGGTTAAAAATCTAACTTTTCTTCAGTGTAAAAAAAATATATTTATTTCATACAACATCTCTCACACTTAAGGATTCTCCCTCGATTCGGGACACAGCATCATCAGGAGTCGTGGCCTGACGGTGGTGGCTGGAGCACCCAGAGCCAATCATAGTGGAGCTGTGGTCCTGTTGAGGAAAAAGAGCGAGACCTCCTCCAGACTTTTGGTGAATCAAACTCTGCGCGGGCCAGGACTCGGGTCCTCGTTTGGCTACGACGTGGCCGTGGTTGACCTGAATGGTGACGGGTAGGGAACTTTTCAGTGTCTATATTCTGCTTTGGTATAAGAATAATTAATCTAATTTAACTTCAGACCTGACTTCCTTTTTATTACAGTGGTATCTTATTTGCTTCTAATTTATAATTTCATTCAGTTCTTCATTTTGTTTATATTCTGTAATGAAATTTGTAAATATTTTTCTCCCATCTTTGATTCAGATGGCAAGACTTAGTTGTGGGAGCCCCTCAGTTCTACATGAAGGACAGAGACGTTGGAGGAGCTGTTTACGTTTACATCAACCAGGACAGAAGTTGGGAAAGTATCACTCCTGTTCGTCTAAATGGGACCAAAGACTCCATGTTTGGACTGGCAGTCGAAAGCATCGGAGATATCAATCAAGACTCATATGAAGGTAATTTAGCAGCCATTTTGTAGCTTATTTATGTGTCTCCATCAGTCTCTGTCATATAAACTGGTTTGTTTCTCATGCAGACATTGCCATTGGAGCTCCTCATGATGACGGCGGTGCAGGAAAAGTCTACATATATCACGGCTCTAAAGAAGGAATCAAAACCAGCCCTGCACAGGTCGGCTTGTTGGAGCTCTGTTTCAAGTGGCTGTAATCAATATTTTCATATTAACAAGAAAATCACATAGAGATATTATATACCTAGGGTTTTAAAGCTGGTCATTTGTCAGTGTTGTTTTCACAGCATATTTATGCTGCCCCCATGTGGCCAAAACATCATTTCTGAACAAATATTCAAGACATTCAGTTGTCTGGACCTTCCTGTGGACAGGGACTCACTGTAATGATCCATCAAGCATTTCAATGGCATTGATACATAGTCTTGCTCTGGAACCCAGAGTTATTGAAGTACTTGCTGTCAAAAGTCTTAAACTCATTTTGGCTCCTGATACTAAACCTAACACTTCAATGTTATGTTATTTTATAATTTAGCTGATCAAGAAGCCCTAATTCTTTCTTGTATTTTTCCTCTGTCATTACAGATCCTTTCAGGAAAAGAGCACAACATGCGCCTCTTTGGATATTCTCTGGCAGGGAACATGGACTTGGACAGTAACTCTTATCCAGACGTGGCTGTGGGTTCTCTGTCGGACACAGCCCTAATTTACAGGTAATTATTACCCATTATAAGGAAATTCAAACCCTGATGATTTCTACCACAACCTCATTTATCAACCTTTATTTCAGGGCACGGCCAGTCATTAGCATCAGGAGAGATGTCAAAATATCTCCACGGGAAATTGACCTTACAATCAAAACCTGTGGTAACAGCATTTGGTAGGAGCTCTAACATTCTTTCATTTAAACAGACCTCATAGTTAAAATGTCCTCTGTTGTTGTTAAAAACAAATCCATGTCCTGTTCTTAGCCTCACAGTGGACGCGTGCTTCACCTGGAAAGCAAACACTGCATCTTACAACCCCAGACTAAGTAGGTGAAATGCTGAAAAGAAACCATCTTCTTATACAAATCAAAGATTTGTTCACTAAATTTTTTATGCTTCCTTCTTCACTGCAGCTATCGGCTACTCCGTTGAGGCGGACGGAGATCGCAGGAAACACGGGCTGCCCTCCAGAGTGATGTTCCTGAACAAATCCCATACCGAAACAGACTACCAGCTCAATGGCACCTTGGACCTCCGCGGCCAAAACCAGAAGTCATGCATCAAGTTAACAGCCAAACTAAAAGTGAGACAAATCTCCCCCTTACTTAAATCACATTTGTAGGATAAATTCTACTCAGAGATTAACAGTCAGGGACAATGTGTGCCTGTTAAGCTCAAATACTGCTTCAAAAATATGTTGTTGCTAGTAAAACAGAGAGGTATATTTAGGTATTTTTGTAGCAACGCATCTGAGCACACCACATATTATGTTTTAATAAATTTATTGTCACAGGAAACATAGTTTATTATTGTCACAGGAAACAATAATGTGACAATAATAAACTATGTTTCCTGTGACAATAAATTTATTAAAACATAATATGTGGTGTGCTCAGATGCGTTGCTACAAATTTTTTTTCTTACGAATGAAACAAATCCACTTTCTCAGCTTCTTAAACCAATCCTACACATATTTACAAGTTGATTAATCAATTAATTGATCAACAGAAAATTAATCGTCCACTTACTCTCAGATGTTGGTATTTGCTGCTTTTTATCTTATGTGATAGTGTATTAAATATATTTGAGCTTTGAGTTGTTGATTTAACGCTTTAGGAAATAAAAAGACGGGATCTTGCACAATTTTCTGACACTTATAGACCAAAATATTTATCAATGAATCAATATTGAATGAAACTCTCTTTTTGCATGCATGCAATGGCAATAAAAACCACGGAAACGAACATGATTTTATATATATATATATGCGGTGTGAGTGTGTGAGGAACATGTCCATTGTCGTGTTTGTGTAGGTCATTCCAGATGTGTTTGTTCACCACCTTATTTGCCTCTATGAAGGTTTATTCTCTGGTGGGCCCACTGCCCAACAGACCTGTAAATATATATATATTTTTTAAATAAAATAATATATATATATATATAAAACAATTATAACAAATTAATAAAACAGTCTCAAGATAAAAGTAAGGACTTCTTGAATATTTAAATACTGAGCGTCTCAGGCAGCGCTGAGGAGAGCAGCCAATCAGGAGCCAGTTGTGATACAGACTGCAGTTAGTATTGCCCAGAAAATGCTGCAGCAAAGGATTGATTTTATTGATTTTTAAGTATAAACAGAGAAAGATTTTCCTGTACAATAGAACCCATATAGAAATAAATATAATGCGCCGTACTATGTTTGCTGTGTTTGATTTGCACAGGACAACATTAAGGACAAGATGCGCTCAATCCCCATCAATGTGTCTGCAGAAATTGTGGGTACTAAACGACAGAAGACGAAGAACGGCCTCGCTCAACTCATGCCCATATTAGACTCCTCTCAACCGAGCAAAGACGTCATTGAGGTAAACATTCAGACTAGAACATTTATTATTAAGTTAACATCAAAAGGTTCACAGGGGAGCAACGTTTTTACATTGTTTTGTTGTGATTTGTTGTTGCTGCAGGTCAACTTTGTGAAAGAGGGATGTGGAGGTAATCATATTTGCCGGAGCAACCTGAAAATGGAGTACAAACTATTCTACAAACAAAGCAGCCTCGATGTGTACTCCCCACTGCCCGTGTGAGTAGAATGTGATCTAAAAATGAGGTCACGTTCATTGATTAAATCTGCATTAAACAACATTGCTCATTTTAACAATCAATCATAATTATAGAACAGCTTGTACTTACATTAACAAGAAAAATGCTGCTTTAGTCACATGTACGTTGCTCAGTGTCTGCTGGATGTACAAGTCGTAAATGGTTGGATAAAATATCCACCATAACAGTTAGATAAGACAATTTTAATATATGAAAACATAACTATAGATAATATATCATATGGGTGTTTTTTTTCTTCATAAAAATCAGCCTAAAATGAGTGGATATGTTTTGTGTATTTGCAGCAAAAACAACATCCCTGTGTTTCATCTGAACTACGAGAGGAAGGACTTGGCTCTGCGTGTGACGGTCAACAACATGAATAAAGACGATGCATACGAGGCAAAGCTGGTGGGGACGTTCCCAGATATACTGTCTTATTCTGGAGTGCGCCCACATCAGACGGTAAGCGAGACCTGGGATGGAAAGAGACTGGAATGTTTTAACCAAGTAGAAGTACTGCTGCTGAAAATAAATTTTACTCAAAAGCAAGTAAAATAAGAATGAACTTTAATCAAAGTTAAAAAAAATAGGTTAGTCAAAATGTAAGCTACCAGTAAATGACACTGCCTTGCATATTTGTAAGAGAAAGCAGGGCTGGAGGGAGGGTAAAGAAAACATGTGTTATGATGATGAGTTTATATTATAGACATATTAAATGAAAGAACACAAAAAGGCTTCAAAATGTGCAACATGAGTCCTCATCTCCAAACCAACAGATTATTACTTTGCAGCCTGTGCATACAACGTATTATTAATTATAAGTAGCATATACAACCTCCTAATTTAGTGTAGCCTCAGCAGAATTATCCAGAAAAGACGATATAACTAAATCAGATAAACCCAAATACCTGACAGTATATAATAACAAGTTTATGGACAATACCACAAGCATTAATGAAGTAACCTGAGACTTCTTATAGAATCAACAGCAGAATAAAACATAACATTTATAAACAATAAAAACTCAACAGTGGCTTCAGCCACAAACTCAAACACATTAAAGCCAATAAAGATTTTAACAGTTTAAATATATAGGGTAGTGCACATATTTGTACACAACGCCATCTTGCTTTTATGTTTGTTGTAGAACTCACCTGTCTGACGTCACCGTGAACCTCGTGCATCGCGAAGTCCTCCTATATCTCCTCCACGTTCAAATTTCTTGCTCGTCCATTCTCAGTGCATAACCAGTCAACTTAGCCTCTCTGGTCCCAGTATAACCAGTCTGTCCCAGTCTGGTCCCACTGCGCTCCTCAGAGTTTTCCAACATTTTGAGCTGATTGGCCAAAATGTTTTTGAAAAACGCGCGAAAGCCACCTGGAAGATCAACCACGGTCACATTAGCATGTTAGCCCGCGTAATGTTAGGTGCATTAAATCCGATTCTAATCAAAAAGTAAGATTCGGCCTGCAGGTGGCGCTGTCATTACCATGCTAACATGCTAGGATTTAGCATTGGGCCTGGACTTTTCTTGAAAGTGAAAATATGACCAAGTTTCACTCGAGTATTAATTTACAATATTAACACGTAAGCATGCTATGTTAGCACTGGTAAACTGACACTGATTTGGTGATAAGTTTTAGTATCTTGTCATGAATAATAATAAATAATAATAAATTGTTGGATGAGTGAAAATGTGTACCTTATTGGGGGCTGGAGGAAAATTTAGCTGACTATCAAATATTAGTTCAAAATTTTATGGAAAACACATCTAATAGTTGTGGTTATGGCCGATTGACCGCCATTATTTCATGAAATACCACAAAAAAAACGTACAATTGTATACTACATATGCTTTCTGATTTACTAATTGTTTTTGATTTGTACTTTTATTTACGTGCTGTTTTCCAGCTGGAAAAGCCAATCATCTGCACAGCCAATGTGAACGGCTCTCAAGCGGAGTGTGAGCTGGGGAATCCTTTTAAGAGAGACTCAAAGGTACGGACCAGTTTGACATGTTCATCCTGACACCTAGTTGTTGTATTTCAAATGTGAGAGATGTTTCTTCTTTTTTTTTCTGTTTTTGCACCAGGCTACATTTTACATCATCCTGAGCACTGTGGGTATCACTTTGGACACCACGGAGATTGACATCGACCTGCAGCTCCAAACGTAAGTATTGCTGCTTCTTGCTTTTCCTGTTTCTTCAGATAAGTTTACATTGACATCAATAAAAGTATTGTACTACATTGGTGTGTTTTTTTTCTTGCAGTACAAGTGTGCAAGAAAATATTGCCCCTGTTAAAGTGAAGGCCAAAGTGTTGATTGAATTGCCGTTGTCGGTCAGTGGGTAAGTCTGTTAGACTAATGTTTGACTACAGATAAAGTGCTTACAATAGGATGTAAATTAATATTTTTGCTTGTTTTCATCAGGGAAGCCAGCCCCAATCAGGTTTCTTTTGGAGGCGTTGTGAAAGGTGAAAGTGCCATGAAGACAGAAGAAGAGATTGGAAGTTTGATTACTTTTTCATTCAGAGTAAGTTTATTCATCAAACCTTTGATTTTTAAGTCACTGCTGATAGTCTTTGAAATCATAACATATTGATTTCTCCGTCAGATAAACAACTTGTGGAAGTCTTCTGTCAAAGCCTCACTTCATATTCAGTGGCCCAAATGGAACAAAGATGGTAAATGGCTTCTGTATCTGGTAAAGATCACTTCTACAGGATCGGAGGACATCCTTTGCTCTCCTGAGTCTGAAATCAACTCTCTCAAACACATCCAGGTAGTATTTCTAGCTTTACTTCCATGTACTCAAGGTGAATTCAGCATTGGCCTGAAGTCGGCTTGGTTTCACTTTGAATTAATGAGAAGAAATGTACTTTCAGGAAGCCTCTGCGTCCAGGACAAAACGTGAAATTGGAGAAAGAAAAACTGTTGTTAAAAAGTCGTCCCTGGCTGACAAGAAAAAAGTTTTGGTGAGTCTTTATATGGCTGTATTCACGTTTGTTCATAAACAGCCATATAATGTAACTAACTACATTTACTCCAGTACCACACTTTAAGTATACATGTGAGGTACTTGTGCTTGAGTATTTATTTTCATGCCCATAGTTACTTTGCAAATTCAGATTTTTGCATACAAAACATATGAAAAGCTTACAATAAATTATGTTTTGTTAAAAATGAAACAGTACAAACAAGTACAGCTGAAATGGTTAGTCAATAAACCAATTAGTCTATTGACAGATGTATTGGCAATTTTTAAAAATATTTATTTAATTTCTTGGATCCAGCTTCTTAAATGGATTTGCTTCTTGTCCTTTTAATTATTTCAATGTATTCACATCATTTTGAGGTTTGGACTGTTGGGCTCTTGAGTAATTGTGATGAACATTTATCACTTATTTCTGAATTTTTACAAACCAACAATCAATGTACAAAAAACAGTGTACTGATAGCAGTTTAACACAAGTAAAATAACAAAATATGTCATCCAAAACTGTTTATAAAGCTGTAGATTGCTCAGATGTGTAATGGACACTCTCCTCCTCAGACGTGTGACAGTGGGATCAAATGTGTGGTGCTCAAGTGCCCCCTTCAGGGCCTGGACGGTACTTCGCTTGAGCTGAGATCTCGTCTCTGGAACTCGACCTTTATTGAGGTGACACATTGTGTTTTAATGCGTTCCATGTGCCTCGTCTGTGATCTGGTATGACTGTCTTACCTGAGCCTCTGTTTTTGTTTTCACACAGGATTACGCCTCCATCTCGAACGTCTACATTGTTGTGAAGGCCTCACTCGTCCTCCATACTCAGGCTAAAAACATGATCCTGAATACTCCTCACACTGATGTAAGCAGCTCAACAGCTACCAACATCTTAATAACGTTTTATCTTGGTCCTAACTCACCTGCTCTCGTGGTTTTTCCTCGTCGTGGTGTTTTATTGCAGGTGACAGTGGCGGTGTCCCCTGAAGGTGCAGTAGCACAGCTCAGCGGAGTTCCCTGGTGGATCATACTGGTGGCTGTTCTTGCGGGCATCTTGATTTTGGCTTTGTTGGTGTTTCTGCTCTGGAAGGTGAGATACACGGATGTTACACCTTCATATCACCCATGTTTATAATACAGGATGAAAATAGGAGATAAAACATAAACTTTATTGAACTGCTTATGTTAGATCTGAAAAGACAAGAGAGTTAAAAAAAATAAAACTTTTTTGTTTTTTATTTGATGGTTACAGATTAAAAATAATTGTATTTTTGCTTTCTTTTTAATATTAATGTGAATAGCTTTTATATATTGTTTTGGGTGTCAAATCAATTATTTGACGGTGTCATTATGGCTGTGTAAAATTGCAGTTTCACTTGTTATTAAAATTATACTCTATACCACAAATTACAGTACGAACAAATATAGAATATATTTTAGAATAACTCAACAGATCATTTGTTCATATAATGCATTCAGTAGGTTACAATGTATCTGCCAATAAACAAAGTAACATTTAGTTTTTGTCAGGTGAAATTTGAGCATCAACACTGGATTCTTTAGCTATAGTATTATGTCAATAAAGGGAATTTTCTCTGGTGTTTTGATGGAAGAAATCTTAACATCTCTTGAGTATTATGTCACTCTTAACACCTCATCACTTGCTCCCTCTCAGTGTGGTTTCTTCAAGAGAGCATCGAAAGACGAGTACGATGCTGCGTACCTCAAGGCAGAGATCCATGTTCAGCCCTCTGACAAAGACAAGCTCTCTGCTGAGGCCTGATTTATGCTCTGAACAGGGTAAAACCAGCTGTCAGCATGGAGTGTGACTGCTGCACTGACTAATGAACTCACTCTACAGCCAATTCAGCTGACTTCACGCAGAAAAATTCCATCAGACACATATTGTACTGAGCTGATGAAACCGTAACATTTTCAATAAACTAAATAAAATGCAAAAAAATAATAATATTGTATTGATAAAGTGCTTAAGGTTTCTGATTTTCATACAATATGCGTCTCTGAATTTTGCCCCCCTAAAAAAATCTTTGCATTTTCTTACCGAAAGGCTTTTTTTGGTAACTGCTCTGCTCTGCAGGTGCCTCTGCTGACATCGCTGTGACTGCTTGGCTGTTTGAAACGTCCCTTTAAAAAAACTGCAACGCATGCTTAACATTCCTGCAAATCTCTCCTCTTGCTGTTTACAGTGTGAATGAATATTTCTGACATTTATCAGTTTTTAATATTACATTTTTTTTTTAAATCTCCCTTCCCAGTGTGGATTCTTTAAACGCTCCAAACAAGAGGACAGCGTCCCCAGTTACCATGCAGTGCGGATCAGAAAGGACACTCCGGAGTATAACGATGGAAATGTCAAGCTTGACCCTTTTGAAAAAAAGCCGTGGATGACAAATTGGATTGACAGTGAAAGTTACTCATGATTTTTGCAAACAGCTACAACCTGATTTTTTATTCAGTCTCAAGCTGCAAACAGGGTGAACCTTGTCTTTTCTTGCTCACTTGGAGAACACCAGTGAGTTTATGTCTTCTTTTTGTACACTGTAAAGATGATGAAATGTTTTTTGTAAGTTTTGTATATATTTAAATACTTCTGCACACTGTATATTTATTTTTGGATAAGAAAATAATTTCATGCAGCCAAAGAGTTTTTTTAGTCTCACGTGTCCTTGAGCAGATGGACGAAGGGCAAACTTTACTACTGTTTCTGTGGAGTTGTAACGTCTTACTAAAAGACGAAAATCTATGCAAGGAAAGTTCACCTAGATAAATATTAAATGAAGAGATGTGTCTTTTTTCTGTTGTTTTATGTCTAGTTTCAGTACGTTTCAACAAAAATTCTATTGTCCTTTTGGAATGACATTTGGGCACATTATGATTTCACAATAATGAATTAATGTCCAATTCTGTTCATTGATTCTTCACCTCTTCTCACTGTTGTGGCATTCAGGTAGCATCCACTGTACTGTAGGTCAACACTGAATTAAGATGTTTTTGTTCTTTGTGAAGAATCCAAAGGGAAGATGGTCAATAGAAACTACAATGTCAGTTTTATGGATTCAATTCAATGTGAATGACTTGTCGAATTGTTAAGTGTAATAAAATTCTTAAAAACTGATGCTACTGTGGCTTTTCATTACCATTAGAAGTATAATCCTACATAAAGGTAGGGCTGCTAAGATCATCTTTATACACCATTTATCTGATGAGCCGGATTAGGTCTATAAACTTTAATAGTGAAAAATGCCCATCAAAATTCCCTGAAGCTAAATGTGACAAATTAAAATTACTTGTTTTGTTTGACCAAGTCAATTTAAAAAAATCAGTTTCCCATCACAGAAAGGGAAGCAGCAAATACTCACAACTGAGAAGCTAGAAGGAGGTAATGTTTGGCTTTTTGTTTGATAAAAAGACTTGAAGTTTCAGTAAATTGACTAAGTAATTAAACTAAATCACACAAAGGTCTACCTCTGTGACTTGAACATTGCCACTGACACATATGGCAGTAATTCGTATTTGCTATCCAATAAAACAGAGCCTTACTTCATTGATTTATTTAATCATACTATTTAGAACAACCATAGCATTTACATGAGAACAGATCATTTGCTTCACTACTCTATATAAAAGCTATTGCATCGGAAATATAGATCTTTATGCAACCAAACGACTCAGCTTAAAGAAAAAAAAGCAAGTTAACAGGAATCGTGAATGTTTTTTTTGTTTTTTGCATTCAAAATATCTAAACCCCTAAAAAGACTTCCCTCTTTAGAACGACTCAATCATTATGTCAATATACATGTCAACATATTTATTCCAGATCAGTCAAACGTTAAACGAAAGGTTTTCTCCTGCTCCTTGCGCTGGTTGTCACACAATTTAGACACTTCTTCCACTCTTCTCTGCAGAAGAACAGAGTTCTGATCGATCCACTGAAGTGAATCCATGTGGGTGTTGAGAATTTTGCAGATCTGCTGAAGCTGAAAGAAAAAAAAATGGGGAAAAAAAGAGAGGTAAAAAGTTAATTTAAATGTGCAACAATTTATGACAAAGCAACAAAAATGTGTCACGGAAGGTTAAACTTGAATGAGGTCTCATCTCACCGGGTCACTGGTGTCTGCTGGGCCACTGGACGTGTTCAGGTGCTCGATGATCTCCTTCAGATCCTGCGACATCCTCTTCAGTTGTGCGTCCACGTTCTCGGCGAGCTTGTACGTTCTTTCACGTTCCTCGTCGGCGTTCTGCATGTAGATGGTTCCGCTCTGCTCCTTCACCGACTCCTCGAGCGGGCAGAGTAAGTCCTCCAGCTCTTTCTGTTGGGACAGGATGAAATCCAGCTCCTGGTTTAGCCTCCTCTGGTCCAGCTTCACCTTCTCCATCTCCTTATGCAGGGATGTGATCTTCTCTCCGTTCTCCACCAGCATGCGGTCCCAGGCATTCACCTGAGTAGCCTGCTGTAGGAAATGTCTCTCCTGGTCCTCGAGCTCAAGGCTCCACTTGTTAATGAGACCCTCTAGCTGGGCGTAGGTCATCACTGGAGGAGCAGTGGTTGTGGAGATGGTTGTTGCCGTAGAAGTTGCTGTGATACCGGTTGTTGAAGGTTTGAGCCCCAGTGTAAAGGCTGTCGCAGCACCTGTTGTGGCAGCTGCAACAGTGGAAGCAGGGGCGGAGATGGGGACAGAGGTGGAGGTGATGGTAGCTGCCCCCAGAGGTTTGAGCATAAAAGCCAAACCTCCACCAGCTGCTGTGGTGGTTGCAGGAGCAGTGCTTGCTGCTAAGTTTGGAGCTACACCCAAAGTGAAGCCTGTGGCTGTTGCAGCTGCAGTGACAGTAGCAGCAGCAGCAGTGGCGGCGGCGGCAGCAGCAACTGCAGCTGTAGGGATGGGTGAAGCAAAGAGAGACGGGCCTGGAGCTAGGGTGGCCTGGGTTGAAGCAAGAGGAGCTGGGGTTGATGAGGGTTTAATCCCAAAGGCAAATCCTCCACCCTGACTTGCCGTGACTGCAGCAGTGGGTGGTTGCTGGGCCTGCATGCCCATGGTAAGGTTGGACGGAGCGCTGTTGCCAAAGCTGAAGCCCCCTCCTGGGGCGACAGTGGGGGCAGCAACCGGGGCTGCAGCCGTGGTGGCCTGGACCTTGGTGGCTCCAAAGCTGAACCCTCCAAACGACATGCCGCCTGCTCCTGTAGTGGCTGTCACTGCAGCTGTTGGTGGTGCTGCAGGTTGGTGTTGAACCACAGGTTGGGGTTGTTGAGCTTGAGCAGGTGTACCAAAGGCGAAGCCCCCTCCTGCAGGAGCGGCCATGGAGGCCATGGAGGCCATGGTGGTCTGTGCTGACAAACCCGTGCCCATGGGGAACCCTGACCCCATGGCTGGAGCTGCTGTGGTGCCCAGAGTCAGCCCCTGTGGTGGTGCTGCTGCGGCTTGAGGGGTGCCCATGCCGAATGAGGCGTTGGGGGTCCCAAAGGAGAAGCCTCCGCCGGCTGGGGTGCTCTTTGCTGGGGTGCCAAAGCTGAACGAGCCGGCGGGGTTGTTGTTGTTGGCGGCGGCCTGGGGGCAGTGCCGAACGCGAAGCCTCCTCCGGCGGCCGCAGGCACGGAGCCGGTCATCCCGAAGCCTGTGGCGGGGGCCGCGGCTGCCGGCTTCGGAGCTCCGAAAGAGAAGCCCGTGGTGGCCTGACCGAAGTTAAACCCGCCACTCATTTTCTCAACTTCAATGTCTCGATGGTGGAAACAGCCAGCTCACAAAATGGTCACTTCCTCGCTGAACTTCTGCGGGTTTTTGGCGGGTCACAAAACACGAGCTGGTACTGCCGACTGTTTATCTGCTACGACGGGTTTCCAGACATGAGCGGGTAATAAAGTCAATCACAGGCTCGGGGACGGTACGTTGACCCAGACTGAGACAAAAAGAAACTAACAAAACGTGGCCCGCCGTTCCGCACTTCTTCAAACAGGCGATTCTGTAGATGACTAAAGGAAGTGACGTCAGTAAGGACCAACCGGGGAGGACTTTTGCCCTGAGTTTTGTCTGCCAGCGCAGAACCCGCCTCTCTTGGTGAGATTGACAGCTCTACTGTCCAATGAAGGGCCTGACCAGACTCGATGTTCAATTTGATTGGTGGAGCTTGCTGCCTGAAAGACTGACCCCAGGGAAAACAGACCCATATATTTTTCCAAAGAGTACCGAGTCTACGACAAGAAAATAACTTGTGTGCAGAATACGAGCTGTTTAAGAAAACGAAACACTAACGTAAAACTACATTTTAAAGACACATTTTGCGAAAGGATTTATTTAATTGCATTAAAATGAATGCTAATTACATTTTTTAAAAAATCTGAAAACTGTACACTTTTTTGTAATAGCATTGTTTTATTATTAAAATAAATACGATATGCCATTATGCTTTCTCATTTATTTTGTATGCTTTCTCTAGTTTTTTGTTTATTGTACAGTACCAGTCAAAAGTTTGGACACACCTTCTCATTCAATGTTTTTTCTTTATTTTTATTGTTTTTCTACATTATAGATTAATATTGAAGACATCCAAACTATGAAGCAACACATAAGGAATTATGTGGTAAACAAACAAATGCTCAACAAACCAGAATATGTTTTATATTTTACATTCTTCAAAGTAGTTGAATGAGAAGGTGTGTCCAAACTTTTGACTGGTACTGTAGATTTTTGATATCATCAAAAAAATAAGCATATTTTCATCAATAAAGTATTTTTTCTAAGCATCCCAACGCAGTGAAGGTGCTCACACTCTTGACGCCGCTGTGACTCTCTGTCTGGGTTATCTGGACGCATGCGGAGTATGCATAGCCTTCTCACCGTGTTGACATTTATCCCACTTCTCCATGTCCAACTAAAGTATTAATAAACCTTCTACCAAATCACTCAGCCACAGGACGTTTATTTCACGAGAGTGTTTGCGGGCTGCTGAAGTTAATGTCAACACAGATCAGCTAACTAACTAACTAAGTGCGTGTCGTCACGATGAGGCTGTTCAGGTTTCTGAGGAGCAGCGTGTCCATAGGAAAGGACATTGACTATTACTCCAAATTCTCACCCTCTCCTCTGTCCATGAAGCAGTTTCTGGATTTTGGTAAGAGTCGGTTCTCACACACACACACACACACACACACACACACACACACACACACACACACACACACACACACACACACACACACACACACACACACACACACACACACACACACACACACACACACACACGTCTTGTGCCAACATTTGTAGCATTTAAGGCAAAGGATCCCAACTTTTCTATGCTTGTGATCACTTAATGTAAATAGGAGCTGCATTTTGGCCTTTTTGTAAAGTCTCCTTGGTGGCAGCAAGGGGTGGAGGATATGGGAACACATATTTAATCAAGGCACTTTTATCAGGCTCCATCTGTTTGATGGAAGCTGCTTGACATCCACCCTTTTCATATGTGTTCACAATGTAGGTATCATTTTGTCATATAGGTTTTTTATATTGCTATGTTGTCACACCAGTTATTGAACGCATTTCCATCCTGGGAGAGGGATCCCTCCTAAGTTGCTCTTCCTTTGGTTTCTTTTTTTTTTCTTCTCTCTGTTAATAGAGTTTTTTGGGGGGTTTAGTTTTTCCCTACCAGCTGAAAAGGTCCAAGCACAGAAGATGCTGTGCAGATTGCCTATTGTAAAGTTGTGATATTGGGCTATATAGATAAAATTGTCTTGACAGTAAATTTAGATGAAAAAATAATTTCTTCTTCTTTCTTATTAAAAAAACCAGAAAGGCATGTCTGTTTTTGACTAATCCAACAAATAAAATACCCGACAAGCTAGAAGTTGTGTAACATGAATGCAAAAATCAAATATATATACAGTGGGTACGGAAAGTATTCAGACCCCTTTAAATTTTTCACCCTTTGCTTCATTGCAGCCATTTGCTAAAATCGAAAAAGTTCATTTTTTTTTTCGCATTAATGTACACTCAGCAACCCATCTTGACAGAAAAAAACAGAAATGTAGAAATTTTTGCAAATTTATTAAAAAAGAAAAACTGAAATATCACATGGTCATAAGTATTCAGACCCTTTGCTCAGTATTGAGTAGAAGCACCCTTTTGAGCTAGTACAGCCATGAGTCTTCTTGGGAATGATGCAACAAGTTTCTCACACCTGGATTTGGGGATCCTCTGCCATTCTTCCTTGCAGATCCTCTCCAGTTCTGTCAGGTTGGATGGTGAACGTTGGTGGACAGCCATTTTCAGGTCTCTCCAGAGATGCTCAATTGGGGCTGGGCCAGTCAAGAATGGTCACAGACTTGTTCCGAAGCCACTCCTTTGTTATTTTAGCTGTGTGCTTCGGGTCATTGTCTTGTTGGAAGGTGAACCTTCGGCCCAGTCTGAGGTCCTGAGCACTCTGGAGGAGGTTTTCTTCCAGGATATCTCTGTACTTGGCCGCATTCATCTTTCCTTCAATTGCAACCAGTCGTCCTGTCCCTGCAGCTGAAAAACACCCCCATAGCATGATGCTGCCACCACCATGTTTCACTGTTGGGATTGTATTGGGCAGGTGATGAGCAGTGCCTGGTTTTCTCCACACATACCGCTTAGAATTAACGCAAAAAGTTCAATCTTGGTCTCATCAGACCAGATATCTTATTTCTCATAGTTTGGGAGTCCTCCATGTGTTTTTTGGCAAACTCTATGCGGGCTTTCATATGTCTTGCACTGAGGAGAGGCTTCCGTCGGGCCACTCTGCCATAAAGCCCCGACTGGTGGAGGGCTGCAGTGATAGTTGACTTTGTGGAACTTTCTCCCATCTCCCTACTGCATCTCTGGAGCTCAGCCACAGTGATCTTTGGGTTCTTCTTTACCTCTCTCACCAAGGCTCTTCTCCCACGATTGCTCAGTTTGGCTGGACGGCCAGGTCTAGGAAGAGTTCTGGTCATCCCATACTTCTTCCATTTAAGGATTATGGAGGCCACTGTGCTCTTAGGAACCTTGAGTGCTGCAGAAATTCTTTTGTAACCTTGGCCAGATCTGTGCCTTGCCACAATTCTGTCTCTGAGCTCCTTGGGCAGTTCCTTCGACCTCATGATTCTCATTTGTTCTGACATGCACTGTGAGCTGTAAGGTCTTATATAGACAGGTGTGTGCCTTTCCTAATCAAGTCCAATCAGTTTAATTAAACACAGCTGGACTCCAATGAAGGAGTAGAACCATCTCAAGGAGGATCAGAAGAAATGGACAGCATGTGAGTTAAATATGAGTGTCACAGCAAAGGGTCTGAATACTTATGACCATGTGATATTTCAGTTTTTCTTTTTTAATAAATTTGCAAAAAATTCCACATTTCTGTTTTTTTCTGTCAAGATGGGTTGCTGAGTGTACATTAATGCGAAAAAAAATGAACTTTTTCGATTTTAGCAAATGGCTGCAATGAAACAAAGAGTGAAAAATTTAAAGGGGTCTGAATACTTTCCGTACCCACTGTATATATAATCCAATATAAGCATAAACTGTCTGGGTCATTCATTTGCAACATTTCCCACAATGGCCTCTTGATAGCTCCCTCAGTATGAACTGCTTGGCAAAATTACATTAAACCAAATTATATTATACATTTTTATATCACCCAACCCGACAGATTCGATGATAAATCATTTTTGTCTGCCATAATTAAAAAAAAAACAAAGACAAAAGAGATTTCCTAAAGTCCTGTTTTTGTTTACACCCTCAGGCTCAGAAAATGCGTGTGAGAAAACATCATTCACCTTCCTCAGACAGGAGCTACCTGTGAGGTTGGCAAACATCATGAAAGAGATCAACTTGTTGCCGGACAACTTACTGAAGACTCCATCGGTGCGGTTGGTTCAGGGCTGGTACGCGGGCTTCATTCTGCTTTTTCTCAGATATCTCTCAAATTACGCTGACAGGCTATATCAGCCAATAACTCATGGTGTTTCATGTGCAGGTACATGCAAAGTCTTCAAGAGATTCTTGAGTTCAAAGCCAAAAATGCTGGTGATGAGAAAGTCACATATGAGTAAGTAAATAAAAAAACCAACATTCAGTTAAGTTTTATTTCTTCTATGTATGATGACCTAGTGCCTTGTAGCAATTTTTATGTCTTTGTTTAGTTTCACAGATGCGGTAATAAGGATCCGAAATCGGCACAATGATGTCATTCCCACCATGGCTCAGGGGGTCGTGGAGTACAAAGAGAACTACGGCACGGACCCCGTCGTCAGCCAGAATGTTCAGTATTTTCTAGATCGTTTCTACATGAGCAGGATATCCATCAGGATGCTGCTCAACCAGCACAGTGAGTAGACCCTCCTCTGCTGGATAAATAGATGATCTCTTTTTGTCAGTCGTGAACAATGTGTGTGGAGTCGTCTCGAGGAGCGATGTTTCTTCATGAACAGAAACCAAGAGGCTTATTCATGTTGGTACGGTCTGCAACCTTTAACGCCACTGCCACAGGAATCAACAGAGAACACCCAGAGACATTCTGGAAATGAACCTAAAATGACCTCTAACGGATCTCGAGTTTTTGAATGAATGAATAGTTTATTACGACATTTAAGAGACAGTCAACCACCTGGATGTTATAACAATAATGATAATAATATTATTGGTAATATTAAGACACACAGTTCCTGCTTTGCGCGTGGCCAAAACAATAATAATAAACAGGAGCAATAAAAGGGCATATAAAAGAAAACAAAACGTTATAATTAGATTATTAGGAAGGAAGGAAGGAAGAAAGAAAGAAACACATCAAATCATAATCAAAAGTTTGACAAAAAACTTAAAATCATCGATATGCATCTCGGAGTAACAAATTCTCCTGATCTTAGCTTTGATCTAATATAAACAAGTCAACATTTAGGGATATTATATTAGTTATAATAGTTGTTTTGCCTCTGTCAGCCTTTTAAAGATAAATACTTTTTACCCTTTTTTTTTTTTGCTGTTGCCTTACTGCTCATGGATAATTGCTGTTACTGATTTATAATGTTTATAATGTGGATGTTGTGTTGTCTGTTAACAGTATTGTTGTTTCTTTTGATGTAACCGACATAAAGAAGGTTTCTAATCACATCTTAGTGTAAAAGTAAGAAACATTAAGAATGGGCTTTTCTGTGTTTAAAAGATTAGAGAGTGACGAGCTGGAAGGTTATAGCTTTGGGTCATCATGCTCCCAGTGAGTTTCTAGTTTAGAAATAACAAAACATTTAACAAGGCCAAAACTTTGGGAATTGATTTTCAACACATTACAGGGAAAATCTCCAGTTTCGGATTAAATGTTGCAGTTCTCAAACGGTTAATCGATTAATAGAGAATTGGGGGAGAATTATGACCACGAATGTCTCTTTTGTGTCCATTCTTATTTGCATAATTAACACTTGATATTGTAGCGCCTCCGTTTAACCCCTGTGTGTTTTATTCCAGCTCTCCTCTTTGGTGGGAAGGTAAAGGTGAACCCAGCTCATCCCAAGCAGATCGGCAGTATTGATCCAAACTGTGGTGTCAGCGAGATCATCAAAGGTGAGAACGCAAACATTTTATGAGGAAATGCTCAGAAATGTCCTAATTTTCGTGTTCCTACCTAAAAAAATAAAAAAAACCCTCTTCCCTACAGACGCCTATGAAAATGCACGAAACCTTTGTGACCGGTATTACATGAACTCTCCTGAGCTGATTCTGGAGGAATTCAATGGTAACTTATTTAGATGTTTTTCACTAAAACAACATGCAGAGCGACACATTTAATTATCTACATTTCAAGCACTTGTTTATCTTAAGTACTTTAAATTGCATTATTAATAAATAGTTACATAAGAATGACTTGTTTCACGCTTTCCTGATCAAATGTAGTCTAATCTTTGCTCCTCTGTTTGTCCCGACAGCCAAACCCATCACTGTGGTCTATGTTCCCTCTCATTTGTATCACATGGTGTTTGAACTCTTTAAGGTAGGGTTTGCTTTTTTGAACTCATAATTCAACAGCTGGTTCACATGATACGGTTTGACATTTGAGTACGTCGCCTTTCTCTTTACGTCAACCTGCTCTCTGTGCTCTCATTGTTGCAGAACGCCATGCGGGCCACCATGGAGCTGTACGGCGATGCCATGGAGTATCCTCCTATCCACGCACAGGTCGCTCTGGGAACTGAGGATCTGACAGTCAAGGTAGAGCTGTGCTGCATTCAGTCTTTTTCCCCCAAAACACACCAGTGTAAACTAAGACCGTATGTTCTTCTCCAGGTGAGTGATCGGGGAGGAGGCGTGCCGCTGCGCAAGATCGACAGGTTGTTCACCTACACGTACTCCACGGCTCCTCGACCCAGCATGGACGTGGCCCGCGCTGCTCCTCTGGTCAGTGTTCCTGATGTGTGATCGGTAGTGTGAGAGGTCACTCATCTGACTTTGCTCCTGACTTATCCAATTTGTACTCAAAATCTAAAAGAAAAAAATCACCTCCCCTTGACATTTGCCACCGTGTTTCAAAACCCAAGAATCCGTGATATACCCTCAGCAGACCTTATCACTCGTCATAGAAAAGCACATGGAGAACTAATAACACTAAGATAACATAATAAACTCATACACATTTTAAGATTTGTCAGAGGATACGTGTAGGACTTAACTACTGTTACTACTACTACTTAGTAGACTAAGACTGGGTGATAAGTCAGTATTATTGATTATTGTCTAACCAAAGTGAATTTTCCTAAAACACATTTTTATTGTAATTAAAAACTTAAACATTATAATTTTGCATACATCCCTATTTCATGATCTATGTCAAGATGTGTGGATCTTCATTATTGTATCATTTATATCAGCCATATCACCGAGCTTTTTGTAACTGGATTTAAACCAGTAACCCAAAACTTTCTTTTTACAAACCTTAGCGATCCGTTAATTTACTGAAATGTCTGTACAGTTAGATGAGAAAACAGTCCCAACTCAATGTCCATGTATTAGCTTTTTCCAGAGCTTTCGACAGCATCAGACGGTCTTCTAGTTGTGTGTTGAAATGCTGTAATGATTTAATCCACAGCACTTTAAGGACTTCTCACCTACATTGGCTTAAAAGTGAAGTTTACAAGTTCAGTCTTGACCTTTAAAGTAGCAGGTGACAATAATTAATCACAACTGACCAACTTATGTGATTTTTTCCCGGAGCTTTCAGTGCTATCACATAGTCTTCTAATGTTACATTGCTTCAAAAGGAGAGAACATACGAAAGCGTTTGTGTAATTTTCTCTCCTTTTCATCTTTACAGCAAATAAATCTGTATGTTTTATTAGTTTGTTCCAATGCCAGACTAACTTCACAGTCTAAACTACAGTACCAGTCAAAAGTTTGGACACACCTTCTCATTCAACTACTTTGAAGAATCTAAAATATAAAACATATTCTGGTTTGTTGAGCATTTGTTTGTTTACCACATAATTCCATATGTGTTGCTTCATAGTTTGGATGTCTTCAATATTAATCTACAATGTAGAAAAAAATAAAAATAAAGAAAAACCATTGAAGGTGTGTCCAAACTTTTGACTGGTACTGTAAATTCGCTCTTTTCCATAAAACTGCTGACTGCTCAGTTGTATTTGTGTCCAGGCTGGTTACGGGCACGGCCTGCCCATCTCTCGACTTTACGCTCGCTACTTTCAAGGCGATCTGAAGCTCTACTCTCTGGAGGGTTATGGAACCGATGCTGTGATCTACATTCGGGTAATTGAGTTGTGCATGAACATTATATGTGTGTGTGTTCATTCTTTACACCGTGTCTTAACCTTTTCCTCTCATTGTTCTCGTTAGGCGCTCTCCACGGAGTCCATTGAGAGGCTTCCCGTGTACAACAAGTCGGCCTGGAAACACTACAAGACGATCCACGAGGCCGACGACTGGTGCGTCCCCAGCAAAGAGCCGAAGGACATGACGACGTTTCGCAGTGTCTAGAGCCAACGGGCTGCAGTCCTGTAGCCCTGTATGCAAGACAGGTGGTTTTGTGCCATATTCTTCATAGAGGTCAATAGTTTTGTTATTATGAAGATGCGTGAGTGCAGCAGCCCTCGATTAAAAGCGTGTTTCTTTCTCACTCCCACTGGTACCATTAATGGGAATGACTGGGACTAACCTGGACCAGGTTAAGCCAAACTGATTCTGGAGTTTTCAGGCTGATACTATTGTTGATATTTGGGTTTTAAAAAAAAACGCTGATAACATATTGACCGTGTAACATAACCTGTGGACAAACAATAATGTTATCAATGTTTCTAAATGACCTCGAACATATTTTTGCACAAAAAATAACCAACATATGAAAAACAATAACAGTACATCTGTTATAAAGTAAAGTCAGCTGATGAAATTATTAAATAATATAATTATTTAACGCTTTGAGGAGAACAAACTAAATTCCATAAAGCGACATATCATCATGTGATAACATCACCAACTGAAACTATCTTCATAGTAAAGGTATGAATTGTTTGTATTGTTTGCTCTACTGGTTTAAAGCTTTCCTTAAACGTGTAGCTGCTTTTATTTTGCTAAAAGTTGATCTTTAACTGTTGCACTCCGTCTCTGTGCAGTGTTCAGCTCTGCTCATCTCTGCTCCGTGTGAAGCTGGAAACTTGTGACACAACTTGTTGCTGCTTGTTTTTAAATTCATTGGAAGTTTCTGCTGATGAGTCTTATCAGTATTTCTTTTTTCATTTAGGGCATTTCTTGCAACGTGATCAAAAACGTTGATTTGCCGTCTGTATAGAGACATTTTGCACCTATTTTTACTTTGTGTATTTAAGCAAAGTATTATTGGAATTCAATCTTGCTGACGCACAAATGTGTAGGCTGAAACGTTACATTTTAAGATTTCTTCTTAAGTTGTATCACATACAATATAAGAGCAAAATATTTGGATTCCTGTGGTTGTATTATTAAGACTCATCCTGTCAAATAAGCTATACTCAATATTTTCATGTTACACTGAAGCAGTTATTCTGTATAGATCATGTTCAGTGAAAAATAAATGTATCAAGACTGACAGATGTGTATTTGTGTTTAAAATCTCAGTGAGAGTGAAGGTGGATGGAAGATATGGTGGAAACTGTCACTGGATATGTTACTTGTGATCACAGATTTCTATAAATGCAGATTAATAGAAAGAGACACTAGAACGAAACACAAGCGTACCATATAAAGTGAGAATTAGTTTTATTGATGCTGTATGTACCAAGAGCCACGATTTTCTTGCAGTCCAACATGTTTGGCATACAGAACATGGTGTAATGCGCTAGAAGACGTAAAAGGAAGCACTTGGGTTTGGCTGTGAACAACCCGTTGCTCAGCCTCACATTCATACGCGACGCTGTGCTCCCGACTCACACAAGTCCTTGTCGTAGGCTCTCTGACCGTCTGATGGACCGGCAGTGAGGTGCACGTGTAGCAGACCTGCTTGCTGTGTGTATTTACATGGAGCCTCACGGTACCACCTCAGCGACACACAGCCAGAGTCAGGGAGAGCAGAAGCAGCATTCACTTCGTCACTACTTGATTTGTTTGCTGCTTTTCATTCAGGGAAGAAAAAAACCCCCCAAGAAAAAAAAACACGGCCTAGCTATTCTACTTAGTAGAAAAATGTATACAGTATAAAATGAACAATGGTATTTAAGTAAAAAAAAGAAAAAAAAAAGATATGCAGTTAATAAGCACATGTATAAAACGTATTTATACATTTAAAACCTTGTCGCCCCTTGAAGCTTAAAAGACAAATATAGTGCTTTTATCTGAATTGTACAACAACAGTTCCTGCAGAAGAGTTCGTGTACATGGAAACAGGCAAGTTATACTAGCAAAAATATAAAATGCTGGAAAAGCAGAATACATTTGACTTCCATAGGTAAATGTTTGCATGATCCACAACAACTACATTAGATTATTTCATTCTGAAAACAGACTTTTTGTTTTTATAATTATAGCTTTGAGCTTTTAGTGGTAAAAAAAATGTTAGGATTCCATTTTGGTCCCATACCCAACATTTCTTTTTTTACATTCCCCATCTTTCATTTAAAATGGTTTGAGCTGAAGTTTGTTAAAACATTCCAGAGAATCAGTGATGAGAGAAGAATCAGGAGCTACTGATGGGCGTAAATCACAACTGGCACATCGATTGGCACGCCTGGCAGTCATTTCTGTGGTTGTTGGTGTTAACACATGAACGTCACTTCATGGCACCAAAAGTGTAAAAAAATAGGGGTGCTCAGAGGCCTGGGAGTGAGGAAGTTTATGGGATTCATGAATTTGTAGACGAGAGCTGCTACCTCAGCAGACGGAGTCGGTACTGAGAGGCGGTTTCCCACTGCGCCGGACCTCCTTCTCTCTCTTCTCTTTCTGTTTCTCCAGCTTCTCCTGGGCCTTACGCATGTCCTTCAGCTTCTTCTTGATGGTTGAACGGTCGCTCTGACTTGACACACCGAGTGCCTGAAGGTTAAAAGAGCACACAGAGTTAGGGCAAAATAATGCTACCCTATTCTGGCCACAAGGTGGCAGTTAAAGGTTGACAATGTTTGACTAAACGTGACTTATTTTGCTATAAAAGAGGCTTTGTATGATCGAAACAAAGACAACATTTCCCCAGCACTCTTCAACTATCATTCCATTATTATACAGATAATTCAAAGTGTTATACATTTTTCTTTTTCTTTTTTACCTTCAACCTTTCACTGTCCAAGTTCAAGAGCTGCTGGCCGTCCACTCCCTTAGCTGTGAACTCAGGCGTGTATTGGTCCATGTTCATGCCCATCAACCAGTGACAGACCTGTTGATTGGTCCATTCAGAGACCGGCCGGTTCTGCCAATGGTACTCTTTCCCTGTGGCTACTGGCTCATCATCCAAAGTCTACAGAACACACAGATAACACAAACAGACATCGGAAAAGTCAACATACTGTCACTTAAAGAGTAAAGAGAAGATCACCATATAACGGTGGTTATTAAAATAACTTCAAATGTCTTTTTCTGAGAATTTCTGTGGATTCTGAAAGTCAGAGGTGGTTCAACCACATTGTTTTTTTAATGGCATATGGTTTTGTACACTAAAAGGAAAAGTATTGCTCATGTCTGGTGCGTGGAAGAATATATAAAAATATATATAGTTGGTGCCTTCCAACAATGTGCAACAGCCATTTAAATGCCATGGATTATACTGTTTTGTTTAACAAAGCACAGTTAAGTGACGAGTGGTGAAATCCAAACATGACTCATCTTTTCCACTACATTGACAAAAAATATCTTAAATAAATGCTGTTTGAAATGAATTCCTCTGAGTTAAGTTATTCTTTTTTCAGGTGGAGAAATTGCTGAAAAGCAGTTTACCTGTGTGAGGGGGTTGAGGCTTGACCAAAATAAAAAAGTGAAGCCAACTGCAGTATGTATACAACAAATAAAAGAACATGAAGTGCAAGTTCTGTTGAACAAACTGTGTGCAGTGTATACATTTTGTAAGCTAGCACCAAGAAAACAAGCATGCAATGAAGGCAAAATATCACTGACATTCTCAGATACAGGTTATATTCTGTATGTTTTACTAAGAGAGACTTGGATACCGGACACTATAATAGGAGAGAAAACTGCTGCTGAAACACCACTGAGCAGGCAGCAGAGCAGTCGACGTTGTTCTGTGGTCCGCCAAAGCTTGTAAAGAACATGAAGCACTGGTTGACAGTTTGACAGAGGCTGAAGTACAACATCACAGCTGACTTAAGAAAAGCCAAGCCACAAGACCTTTTCTTTTTTTAAAAACACAAAACAAAATAGCTTTAGTACACACACACACATGCAGCTCTCTTCAATCCCCTATGCATTCATGATTTAATCTCAGCTGTGAAAGGGAGGGAACGGCTCAAAGAGCATGCTTGAGAATGTCCCCTTTCAGACTCATCAAGGCGTCCCACACAGCTTTTGTGACCGCGCAACAAGGAGAGCACTCACCTCGCTGGAAGAGAAGATTAAAGTGTGTGAGCGCCCAGACAGATTGGGTTCAGCAACTAACCCAGAGAGGTCTGAACTGGGGTTGGCAGGGTTAGAATCATCTATGACTGAAAAACTCTGGAACAAGTGGAAACAAGGAACGCATTTACTAAAGCAACACATCAGCAAAACAGTTCTGTACCAGGACAAGCAAACAAATACAACGCTACAGCTGTGAGGGGTAAGTGCAGTGCTGGTTACGTAAATAACTGAGATTATCATGATAAATGATTAAAACTGTGATTTCAGTGGCAGCAATCCAGGTTATTGATTTGAGTGATGAGTGACTGTGATCTTCAACACACTATGTAGCACAACATCCAGGGTAATTAAAACCAATCCACCACCAAAAACAACCTCTAAACTACAGCAACTTACTATACTACCTCTAATGAAAACACAAACACACAAAAAACAGGTATGGGGTAATGTTTTTTCATTAAGTTAAGTAGATGCTTTGAGATTTATTATTTTGTTCATCAAGATCATTTTTTTTTAATGTAGACTAAAAAAAGTTTTCCAGACACAAGTGTGGGTTAAATTTGGAATCAGGGAAATATGGCCCAGACTTGCAGGCTATTGCACCAGCTATGTGCAAGTTTATATGAAGTTTCATTTCAATGTAGCGTAAAAATACACTCTAAAAACAAATGTTGCACTATATAAGTCAGTAACATCGAGCAGTTAGTGTTGATGTTACACACAAATCTCCCATCAAACTTCCTATTAGCTGGTGCAACAAGCCCTAGAAACTACTTTTGGCTCCATCTGTTTCCTCTAACACAACAAATGAGGCTTTCTGAATGTGGATAAAAGCAAAATGAGATAATATTAGTTTCCTATAACACTACCACATACCCACTCGAAAAGAAAAAGGTGAATTATTCACAAGATATGTGGAGGTGAGAAATTACAAATCGCAGAACTCGATTTGTTAGTAATGTGCTACTGTGGCATCTATAATCAAAGGTAAAACAAAAATGCGCATACTGTACCAAATCTAATGAGCGACTGAATAAAGAGGACCAGGAGAGATTTGTCTGTTTAAAAGTAAAAAACATGGTTCAGTGAGATAAAATAGCCAGGCAGCAAAGCACTGACTAAAACTACCATAATGCACACAGCAACAAAACCAACATTTTTCTCTTAATAGTCATTTTCTTCATGTTCAGCTGGTGTCTTGAACTCATTAAACTGCTTCGTGGGAACACCAACCTGACAGCTGCCTGTGTGACAGTTAGCCACGCGTTTCACTGGATGCGTTTGATGTGAGACTATTTGCAAACTCATTGAAAAGCCACCAAATCCTTCCCTGCTGGCTCTGTGGCTAACATATGGATCCAGTTATTGTTGCCTTTGCATCATTTATCTTATGTAGAGAAGTAGCCAATGACGGCACATGTCTGAATACTGCCTCCTGTTAAGTTTCTACTTGTTTTACTCTTTCAATGAAGATAGAAATATATTGTGATGATTCTACAGCTGGCCAAGGGGATCAAGTTTGTGACCCCAACGGATGTTATTATATCTCAATACTATACAACTAATATCTTTTCACTGGATGCTAATATTCTCTATTTCCGATATTCCTGCTCACATAAAGTTACAAACCTTATTCTTGCGGTCCTGGCTTTGCTCACTGCTGGTCTCAGTTGCAGCGTACGGCAGACTGCTGCTGGAAGAAGAAGGCTCTCTGTCTCTGTCCCTCTCTTTGTCTCCAAACCAGGAGAAAGGCATACAGGTGGGAATGGAGGTCATTGAATCTGCAGGAGACAGGTTCCCTCCAGACTCCTCCAGTAACTCTGCGGATCCCCTGGGCATCGGAGAAATAAGAAGGTTCAGTTATCAACACTCACCTTAAACATGTGACAGTAGGTGTTAACCATCAGATATAGGAGGAAAAAACTTAATCAAGATTTGGCAACAAGAAAGTAGAAAGCAGTTCTTGTGTAATACTGCGGTTAACGTGTGAATGGAGTTTGGCTATTAACTATAAAAAAAAAAAACCTTCTTTGTTTGAGTAACGCTGTTTCTATTAATAATCCAGTTTTTAAAAAAATTATCAAAATGTTGCACTTGTGCTACAAATGTGTTACAAAACATGGAACCCTAACATCTCAATTATAATTTGTAATTTTGTCACCTTTAAATGTTAAATATTAAGTTGAGCAATCACAAACCTGCTGTCCAAAGACGCTCTCATAGCCTCCTTGTCATGTTTCTTTCCTTTGCCACCTGACTTCCGAAGACCTCTGTTAATGACCAGTCAAAAAATGTTTTTGAGCAAAAAAAAGATGGTTTCTTGGGAGACGATTGACAGTGATCATGATGGACACTTACCCAAAGTCTGGAAATCGTCTTTTAGGTTTTCCTGCTGATGAGGGCTCATTTAGATCCTCTTTGCTCTTTCCTTTTGACTCCCTCTTCTTGACATTCCGCAGGAATCCAGAGGGGGAATGTGGTGACAAGGTGTCTTTTGGAGAGGATAAAGGAGGACTTCCGCTGCTTTCAATACTGTCTCCTTGTGATGGTGACAAAGACGGGCTGCTGGAGAGCTCTGCCTTACTCCTGGATCCATCCTTAGTCTCTCCTGGATCCTCTTTTTGTCCATTCCCAGGATAGCAGACAGGCACTGGAAGGAACAGGCTCTCTTGAATGGACCTCCTCCTCCTGGGAGATATCTGCTCCTCATCTTCTTCGGTTTCCTGTAGGGACAAAGCTAATTATTTAGAAAGATAATGCAAGGAGGAGAGGATAAAAGCTTTATTATATAACAGAAAGCTCCCCTCTTCAGTTCTGATCGGCTGAGTCCTGTACACACACATTATAAAAGGTGCATTATTGTTCTGTACAATCAAAGTGAACTCAAGGATGTTCCCTCTTGTGTTTAGAGCAGCTGTGAGTATCTTAAGGCAATTCCCTTTTTAGGAGAACTGCTGCCTCAACAGTACAGTGATTTATTTCCAAAATATTGCTCTGACAGAGCAAGAAAACAGATCAGCTTCCATCACTGCAAAAAATCCGACCCTTTTCACTGTGATTGGTCAGCTCATATTCAGAAGGTTAAATATTACTCAAGTTTATATGTGCTCTGCTTCTTCTATAAAAAGGGAGAAACGGAGTGTTTTGTCACCATTAGTTTTACCTCAGAGATAGCATTCTGAGCATGACATGCCTTGCTAGGGTTTCAGGTTTCATGCCATAGCTTACATCTGGCGTCAAGTGGCTGACTGTTCAGTCCAATCACATTTTTTCATTCACCAAAAGCAATGTATCACTATCAGATGTTCCTGGCTGACCTGAGAGGGACTTGAAGCCACCGCGAGGCTCTCCTTCAGTTTGTTCCGAGACGGAGGCTGACGTTTGGCCTTCTGAGCCAGCAGGCCTTTTGCTCTGTGTGCACTGGTGTCCAAGCGCTCAGTCTCAGGCACCAACTCAGTCCAGTCTTGTTCTACACAGGAGGAAAAAAAACAAACAAACATACCAACAAAGTCATAAGACGGTGTGCACAGTTTTAATCATTTACCAGGGTCACTGGAGTTTATGATGTGTGCTTGTGAATGTTTAACAGATCACACAATTTAAGAGTGACGGCTATACTTCCGTTTTTCAATTAAATTTTATTTTAGTAACCCTCTGTACCGAGTAGTGAGTCAACAGATTGCGTGTTGGCGTCTGGGTCTTGGCCGATTACTCTCTCATCTGATACTGAGTCCTGACCACCATGACGCTCCTCGTCTGAGGCCCCTCTGGACTCCAGGACAGCTATCTGTGGATAAAACAACACTCTGGCTTAGTTCCGTGTCTCTAGCATGTCTGCTGTGGTGTATATGCATTTTCTTTTCAAGCTGCAGTCTTACCCTGTTCTGCAAGCTCTCCAGCTGCTCCTTATACCACTTGTCTTTTTCATCTAGGATTTTCTTCAGCTCCTCCTCTTTCTTCACAAAGTCTATCTCTCTGAGGAGGAAACAAGAAAACGTGGTTTCCCATCAGTGCTTCAGCTTGTAAACAAGTTTGGATTTGTTTGGTTATCACTATACCACTGAATTCCAAAAATGTAAAAATCTGATTTAATACTTTATTTTAACAATATTACATTACATTTTTTACATTTGTTTGTTTGTATGCTGTTGTTTGTTTCTTAAATGTGTTATATAAATAAATTGACGTGAGTAAATTCAACAACATTGAGCCCTCCAACAATAAAGCATTGCATAACTCAAGACAAACTTACTTCTGCTGGTAGTCCTTGAGCAGTTTCTTGGCCTTGTTGTACTTCTTGTCCAGGGTCTCTTGCTGGGCCTGAGCCTCAGCTAATTGCTCATTCACAGTCTTACACAGACCCTGGGCTTCCAGCCAGTAACTCTCCAACTTCAGGATTTTGTCGTCGCTATCCTCCATCTTTTGCTCCAGTGCAGACTCCCTTGCTTCCCACAATGATCTATCCTCCTCCGATGCCCTTAGCTGCTCAGAGATGGTGACATGTTACTTGGGTGGGCTTATTTGAATTTGCAGGTGGGCCACTGGCATAGGACAGCCTCTGTGTTGCTTGTAGTTTTAATAGTAATTTAAAAGAACTAGGTCTCACACTGTGTTTGCTTAGTGATAGACCCTGTTTGCTTCAACAACATTCTTCAATAGAATCTGTGTGTGCGGATTGCCAAGAGGCTGTCAAAACTATTTTTCAAGAGGTATCTGAGGATTAATCATCACTTACTGCGACTACAGACGAGTTAAAAGTTCAGAGGCAAAAAGGCTGCGAGGAAACCACCATTGTCATATTAATAAAGTATAATTATTAATAGCTGAAACTTAAGCTAATACAAAGTTTATAAAAAGTCTACTATGTGTTGTGCTTTTTACATCATGGTACATTTGTATTTACTGTATCATATATTTATTTGTCTCGTTATGTGAATATCTTAAATATCATCTTTGCCATACCTTTTCCTTTAGTTGATTTATTTCTGCTGCAGCAGTGCTGTGTTTGCGCTGCAGCTATGGAACAGAAATAGGAAAAGATTTGGTTACACCCATGACTGTATGTTAATCTTTGGTTGTCAACACAGAATACAGAACATTTGAGATACATTTCATATCACATAAGACTGAAAGTAATGGTGAGGTCGATACCTCTTTGAACTTGAAGACCATCTGAGAGCTGTCCATGTTGGTCGGCATAAACAGAGCCTCTGTGTCAGGCAGCTCAAACAGATCTGCGTTCGGCCCCGGAGAGAAATTGGAGCACAAAATCCTCTCATCCACCCCGTCGTCCTCCTCATAGCGCTCCTCCTGAAATATGACGTCACACATGGCATCACATATTGCAAACATTAACACACCCTACATGCCCACGAACATGCTCAGCATGTGTCAACAACACTCCGAGTGGGCCAGTTCACCGCAGTCCGGAGGGAACGTTGTAATCAATACATCTTAAACCAACATTGGAGAGTTGCTTCCTGGGAGGCACTGAAAGAGTTTGGCTACACGTCTGCAGCATTGAACACATAAACATGAACAGTGCTCTCACTGGAAAACAAGACTCAACACACCATCACACACTTTACATAACCACAGAGTCTCTTGGAAACAGTGTCCACTGCCACTAAAAGTTATGCCACATTCCTTTTTTGTCTTTGTCTGCTCCAGTAAATCCCTCATATATTTTCTGCCCAGTGTCTTTACAGTCAAACAGGAGATTGGCTCCTAGAAGATCAGACAGCAAACATTTCACAACTCTGCCCGACAGGCAGAGGCCGACCACAACTCCCAACACAGCCGAATGGTGACACATGGATTGACTCACAGCCAGCTGCTCATTTCCTGGTTGAGCTAGGTGGGATAGGAGTAGGCGTTGCTAGGGGGCTAATGCCGTGCTTATGATTATGTTACTGTAAGAGTAATATTAATTATGACTGTTAAACTTGTAAATAGCATACACATCAAAGTCATATTTATAACTGGAAAACCGGAATTCTTCTGGGCACTTAATAACACAAAAGTTGCTGAAAACCATATTTTCTTACCTGCTTTGGAAGCCTTTCTTTAATTGTTTTTGGGTTTATTCATTAACTTTCATATCTAAACATCATAATAAATTTGTAGCCGTTTGGCGACCTTTTGGTTTGTATGTACCAGCTAACTCACCTCTTCTGTAGAGGGTTCGTAGGGGTCATCCAGGTGTTGTTGCTGTTCTTGCTGGTTCTTCTCCTGCTCTAATGTCTCGCTTATGAGGCGGGCTACCTCGCTTTGGGTCCCTGGCTTCTCCCGTCCAATCAAGAACCTGTTTTTTGAACGCAGCGCGTTAGCGTGCCATAAAATGGAATATTTTACATGTTGTCTGTAAATAGCTTACCTGCTACAGGGAAATGCAAATGTTGAGATGCAATTTACGTCTGACCCTGTCATGTGTGGGTGTTTTAATTCAAATCATTAACATGCCACAATACTGTGTGTTGACCATTTCACTTAAAGGAAAAAAATCAACAAACAAACAATCATTCATGGCTTCTGGACTCTCAAAAGATTAAAAAAAAAACGTTTTGCTAATCATGATAACAGTGGCTTAGTCTTTTAATCAACAAGATCGTTTTAATAAGGTTGGTTGAGGGGTTGAGGAGATGGGCTTTGAGCTTACCTCACTGAGCCTTTGGTGTTCTTCAGGACTGTCGCAGCAAACAGTTGGGTGACGCCCACAAGACTGATACCATCCACCTCCACTATCTGGTCATTCACCTGTATGCTAGAGACATAGATGATAATATTTAGAAAGGAGAGGTTTTCAAAGAATTTCCACAGAAGAGTTATGTACCGCCTTCAGCATATTGGTAAAGAGGAAAAAAAAAACAGTGGCCTCAATGCAGCTGTCAATAAGACAAATCTAAACATGCCTGGGAAACAGAAGTAAGGGTTATTTTCTTTAGATTCCTTGCGTGGTTATAAATAAATCTGGTTGTTTATTTTGTGTGCCCTGGGGGAATGAGCAATTCCTAGAGTGTGATATTAAAACAGTTGCATTGGTGCAGTGTACACTGAATGTACACCATGTTTCTGGTAACATACAAAACCACTACTAGTGACTCTGTAACAAGAGTTAAATGTAGCGTTGTACAAAAAGGAGGCAACAGCGCTCTAACTCACCGTCCGTCGTTCTCAGCTGCTCCTCCCTCAGTTATGGTTTTCACAAAAATGCCCAGCTTCTCCAGACCCTGGTCAGCTCCCACTCCCATTCCGATGATACTGATGCCAAGTCCATTGTCTCCTGGAGGCAGAAACATTAGGAAGATTTTAAAATGTCCGTAAGAAGAGCTGCATACACATAGGCTCAATTTTACACGTTTATGGCCGTAACACTCAGACATATAAAAATATAATAAAGGTGAGGTATAAAGATTAAGATTAGTAACTGTGTAGACTGCAGACTATACAATTTAACCTAATCGATGCAGGTTTCCCCCCTTATGAAATGTTTCTCACTCTTTATCTTCAGTGTTGTGTGAGCTTACCTTTTTCAATTTCCACAGGGAACACATCCATCTTTTCCACTCTCTTTTCCAGCTCGTACTCTGCAGAGGCTGCGACTGGATCCACGTCATCATTCCGCCGATCATATTCCTCATTGGAGAAGGTACTGAAGACCTGTGTCAGTCAAAATATCAAGAGCATAGCTTCAGTATACCACCGTCTGTGTCCTAAACCAAACGTCAGACAGATTTATAGGCACATCATTTTCACTTTTAAGTTTGCCTTTTTATCTTGGCAGGATGAACAAGGACACATTATTCATTTGAAAGAAATTGCATGGGGAGGGAGAATTACGCCAGAAGTTGTACCATTACTGGGGACAGTAAAGTGCAAGTGCACTGCTGAAGCACACTTTAACAGCTGCTAAGGGACAGCAGAGCCTTTTGATGATGATTTGGACAACTGGCATTGAAATTCCTTCTTTTATTTATCAAACTCTGGTAATTGTTCTCACAATAGTGTCTGGCAGAGATTATAACCTTCTGTTATCTAACTGTATCGACTGCAACTCTAGTTTATGATCTTTTGCATCTTTAATAAAAGCTATATCCATCACATTTCTGAACAGATGTAAATCAAGCGACACTGAGGCTTCTCTCTCTTGAGGACTTTTCATCAGAGTTTTAAGAAGTTGTGAACGTGAACTGGATGTGTCCCAGAGGCCGTTTCCTGGTTGGAATCATAAAGCACATAGACACAGTAGAGCAGAACACGAGCAGCGTGGAAAGTAGGGCACAGCTGGGGAGAGCTGAGCAATGAATGTAGCAAAGATCAATGCTCAGAGGCGACAAGTGTTGTCAGCAGCACAGTTTAAAGACATATAACTAAAAACAATACAAAGAAAAAAGTAATCCCATCGCCTTTAGTCTATGGGATTTACCCAGTACTCAACACCAGCCATTAGGGTTATTACATATAACACTATGTGCCATTTACCTTTAATACCATTGATGCCACCAAACTGAAATGTTATTCGTAATCCAGTCTGAACAACTATCGCAGAGTCGAGCTGAAGTGAACGCTAAAATATTCACCATAAAATGGTCTGGGGATGACCATCTGTTGTGACTCAGTTACAACATAGTAATAATAGTATAAAGCTAATTCAGGGTTAAGACAAGGTTAGCACCAGGGCTGCAAGAAACAACTATTTTCATTATTGATTATTCTGTTGATCTTTTCTTGATTCATCTTTTAAACATGAATACAGAAAACACTATAGTAGGCCAAGGTCCAAAGATTGTTCAGTGTTTTCCACAGGACTTTTTGAGACTCTGCTGGATGAACCTTGGACCCTCTGGGTGGGTCTAGGTGTGTGCTCCCCCCAGGGAACATTTTGTAAATTATAAATAGTGGGGCAACGGACCATTGTCAATCCGTGATCCATACGGATCCACCCCCCTCGCTGTTTGGCACGCATGCAAACTGTGGATTCATTTCACAGTTCAACGTTTATCATCACAGTGTGAAATA
Organism: Anoplopoma fimbria; assembly: GCF_027596085.1. Lineage (NCBI taxonomy): Eukaryota > Metazoa > Chordata > Actinopteri > Perciformes > Anoplopomatidae > Anoplopoma > Anoplopoma fimbria. The sequence continues at coordinate 12,924,068 of NC_072464.1, read as the reverse complement.
AAGTTTTACTAGCGATCGGTATCGGCCAATGTTTAGTAAAAATATGCGATCAGGACATCTGCATTTTAAAGAGATTACATGTGAACACATCATGATACATTATAATTTACTTTCGCCCAACACTCATTCTCACGGAACAGAGCCTGAACACATCATAATGTTACCGAACAGTACCTTCATTCATTAGCCGTTAGCAGTGCTGCCCCCGTAACTGTCTCTAACCCTGGCAATTTCAACACAAATTGGTTTGTTTACGATGTAACATTTTACTGAATATTGGCGGATAATAATCGCCAGTTAAACTTTAATTCACATTTTGATGGTTAACGTTAAACTGTGAAATTAATCTGCTGTTCACATGTGCCATACTGAGAGAGGTCTTAACAGAACAGTGAGAGAAGAACCAGAGAGTGAGTTCAATTATGAGAGACTAGTTTATATACATACTGACATAAAGTGTAGTTGATAAAAAAGTAGATAAGAGTTTGGCAAACTGCATTAGGGGCTAAGGTCTGATTATAGGGATGAACTCAACAGTGGGTCTGTAACATAACCCCTACTTGGTCATCAATAGTCTTAATCTGGGTGGAGTCATGATGAAAATGATGGTGGTGGTGACAAGGATGCTGGGAACAGTGCCCAGGTGCTGATGACTGAGTTAATAATCATACTCTGGCTCCTCTGTGCATATGAGGGGAGAGTATTTTTTCTGAATAGCAGGCTAATTGGATGGAGCACCACAGAAGAGTTGCCTTTTTGAAATAAAACAGAAGTGGAAAGACATAGGAATGGATGTAAATTGCAGGTAGAATATGATTAAAAGAAAATAATTAAGAAGTCTTCAATTGAAATCTTGCTAAGCTTGATTCCATTCTACTAAATCTTATGAATGGTCTAAAAGACAAATATATAAAAAAAGATTTTACCTTTTTTAAAAGCATTACAGGGGCAATGAATCCTATATTCATAAATGTTGGATTACTTGAAACCTTGGCTTTGAAGTTGGGATTTAATTTTGGATTTTATCCTTGTCTTGAAACACAAGGTTAGACTCAAGTGGGATGATTGCAATGTGTTAATGAATACTCAATACACCTTAAATCAACAACCACACAAAAATGTGATAACATCTTGCATAACATAGGTGGTGAATTTGCACATTCAAATGATTCACCAAGCATGTTATTTAGAGCCTAACAAACTCTACAGCACAGGGCCACCATACCGCTGTATATTGTCTTAAAAAAAACACTAAAACACACAAATATGGGTTACTCGCAAACATTGTAGCTGTCTGTTGATGTGTTGTATTAGTGTGCAACCTTCGATATCTGAGAGAGAAGCACATATCCAAGTGGCAAATGTTTGAGTTGTGGTCTCACACTACCCCCATGATATAAAGAGTGCAACCAATAAAAACAATCAAACAACAATGGGCGATTATTTACTTTAGGATCACAGGATTGATCGCAACATTTGCCATGAGTATGTATGATGAAATCAAGTAAACATTTCCACTCTAGGCCACCAAGTTTGAGGTCTAGATCCTACAGCATGTCAAGGCTTGAGGAATCACCTAGAAACAATCACCTTTTCTTTCGGTCTTTCTGTCTCTTAACTATGTAGCCTTTGGACATCAGCCCAAAACAGTGAAGATAAATTTCCATAACGGCTCACTGAGCTCTGTATTCATTTTGTTAAAAAGGGAATTACTACAACTATTTCTGTTTTCCATCTTGCTGGTTTTCACATTTATCCAAGTGGAATGAATCATAATGTTATCTTAGAAGCCAAACATCTCTCCCATGTTGCCTCCCAAACCATACGAAGGAAGTTTAGAAACTTGAGGATTATGCACACTACTGCAGCTCTGTGGTGCAGGCAGGAATGCTATTCATGGGGCCTTGACCCTCCATCAACCCAAGGGAGCACTCCGCCTGGGTCCTCCTCCCTCCTTTAATACTCATTGGCATAGGTTTATTAAATAGGTTTTAGTTAATGACATATATACTGTGGAAGAAAGGTGTTATCTTTATCACATGAAGGCAAAGCGATTGCACATAGCACCAAAGAGCACTGAAAGCTTTAAAAAAGAACCATACATTGTTGTCCTGCTTGCATGTTGAAGCTTATTTTGAATGTCTCCGAACAACAAGCTCTCTTAATAAGACCGTAAAAGCTTATCAACTTCTAATTTAGACGGTTAAAAATGGATTCACAGAACTAGAGCAGAAAGAAATTTCATTAAAGGCTGAAAGACGCTTTTTAAGTTTAGACTTTGGAGACTTAAGTAATTAAGGGTTGAAAATGTAGGCTAATAGAATATAGGGAGCAACACTGCATCCTTGGCGCCCCTATAAGATGAGCAGTCGCAGTCAAATTGGCCTCTCCCCTCTACTTCCACACAACTCCAAAGTCTGACTTTCCTGTTGCCATGGACTCACGGGGCTTTTTCAAACAATGTGCTCTTTTCAGAAACCTAATCACGCAACAACCGTTTTCTCTGCTAGAAAGACAAAAATGTCTTTATTGGCCTCTCACTCACAAGCAAGCCTCGTACATATCTCAGGCTACATCCACTCGACTACGTTTTCATTTAAAAAAAAAATGCATTTCCACACAACTCCGGAGTTTTACAACCCCTTAAATGGAGACGTTTGAAATCACTACAGATGCCGTTTCTGTTTGAAATCTCTGGGGTTGCGTTAAAAAGGTTGACATCAGCATTGATTACTAATCGACTAACAGTGGTTAATTAAACCTTGATAACAGATTAAGTTATGACACTAAACAGACATTTCCCTTTATTGTTCAGGACATCCCCAGACCACCAACAGCTAAAACAAAACACTCTTTTGACCAGGCAGACTTACGAGTCCATTCTGTATAAACAAATATATACAGAACAAGGTGTTTAACATGTTATTTTAATGTCAATTGACCTTTTGCTAAGCCCCGCCCACTGCTGCTTCTTATTCAAACTGTCAGAGCTACCACAAAGGCCACTTTTTCACTAACTGCACACAATGCAATCATAGAATCCTTTAAGCCTACAGATCCCAGTGTAAAAGGTGAACCGCCACATCACCATCAGGACAGAAGACAATGAAGTTAAGGAACAACCCTGTTCCTGTAGAGCCGGGTAGGTCTGCCAAAAGCAGCATTTGTCTTCAGTATTAACTTTAGTAGTGCGCGTGGCATAGATGTTAGTTCATGGTGTGCCAACGTTCTCTGCTAATGCTAGTTCCACAGGTTTTTCAAAAGAAAGGTGAAGTTTTAGAAACGTAAATCTCCTTCCAACCTCCCCGAGTAATGAGGTTGTGATGTGGGTCAACTGACTGCTATGCCATCTTCATATTTCCATTCCCTCAAACAGTCTATCCCAGTAGTATGTGTTGGCCATTCACCCATCTTCAACAACTTCAATGGTTTGTCCTCTCTACGTGTGCTCACATGCACAGATGTACACATGCCCACACACCCAAACCAAAACCCTTCCCCTCTTTCCCCCCCCATTCCTCTCCCCACAACAGAATACCAACATGGGAAATGAGTCAGCAGCTGCGAGGAAAAGCAAACCAGAGAAATCTCTTGCCAGTGCAAATCGACGGCTGACCACTGGATTGGGGAGCTTGTAATGTAAGCAGGCCTACAAAATGACAACAAATCCAAACATGCTGTGAGAGCGAGCTGGGGCAGGGATGGCGGCCTGGCACAGATCATAGAATAATTAGGGAAGAAGACATGGGACCCGCTTTTTAGATCCTGTGTAAACACACCGGGATAAAAAAACGAAATAAAGTACTTCCTGTATGCATGCCCTTGGAATTATCAACACGTTGTTAACTTCACAATGATTGAGTGTAACTGAAATGACAATATTTAATAAGTGTGAATGTATGACCTACATCAGGAAGAGGTGGAGTCTGAACGGATGGAATCACATTTCCGAAAGGAGTGCAAACAAAAACAGGTTGAACAGGTTTGTATATAAATAGAACACAAAAGCTGCTCTTGTCCTGTAAGTTTTTTTAAATTGTAACACACTTTTACTGCTAATGTGCAGTAAAAACACACAGCATCTTCTGATGCGTTTGTCTGTAATCACATAATGAAAGCGTTTAAGGCAATCACAATCAGCCCCAGACTTGTCCGATGCCAAGTTGTTTAATGAACAGCATTGAGCCGAATGCATTAGTATTCCGCCGAGTTTTTGTCGGATAGTCACCCACTTGCCCAGGTGGCTGGAGGGAACCCAGATCCCACAAGGGGAGGGCCTGTGTGCTGGTTGGATGAGGGTGGAGTCTTGTCAGACACATTCCTCTGCCTAGCTGAAGACCTATCTCACATAGGAAATGGAAAGCATAACACTATGGGATGGGTTGGTTACAGGGGCCAGAGAACCAAAAATACGGGAGTTTGCCCGTATTGCTTTTCACGAATCACATGAAACAGCAATAGAAGAGCAGAAGATTCTGTCCTGCTGCAATTAAATCTGAACTTAATGTCAAGAATAGGGGTCGGGGGGAAATAAGGATTGTGATTATTTCCCCGAATGATTCTGAATCGATTCACAAATGGCAAAAAATGTATTTTTGTACATTGTTGATAAAGTTATGTTGACGGAATGTAAAAAGATGAACTCAACCGCATTAGCACAGTACAGCACCCGGAAGATGTTGTTGTTGATGGTGCCGATAACATTCTATATTTATCTTGTAGATCTCTTCACAAAATGCAAGAGTTTAAAAAGAGTTAAAAAACTAAATTATTAGTTTGTGTTATGAAAGTGAAGTATTTTGTGGATACTATTTACTGTAATAACTCATATTAACTCATATAACTCATATTCATTGCTACCAACACACACTGCAGCACTTTACACAACTCCCAGCAAACTCTGGTTAATAATTATAATTATTTGCACAAACCAAGGCATGCCAATACCCGTAAACTCCCTTTCTAGACTTTTGCAGAAACACCACTGAGCACCCATTAACTTTTGTTACACATTAATATCTACCAACTGTACTCTACCTGACAAAGGTTAAATGTCCACAGATACTAAACAAAAGTTTAACTGTGGGCATATGGGAAGCCAAACTGACAAAAGGACGTGTATACCTGAACAATAATCAATGTGGACAGAAATAATCTACAGTGCAAACAATGAATGCTGAACTCTTTCAGTTAAAATGAACAAAATTTGAATCTTTTACCACACCCTGTGTGTTTAAGAGGCACGTGTTCTCTCTTGACCAAAAACGGCTGCTGGTACTTCTGTGACTCTGCGAGGGCGGGGCAAAGAAGCAGGTGTAGATCCTGGTTTCAGATATATTTTCATTTCAGTAATGGTGAACTGGTTTTGAACGCCTGTTCCAAATATCCTCATATGCAACCTGACACACAAAACCCAAGACAACCTCTCTAGCGATCCGACATAAGTACTCTGAAAATGACTGTGAAGTCTTTGTCCCCAGGCAGATAACACTGCGACAGTAGATAGCGTTGATCATTCAATAACTCTTGGTTTTCCCCCAAACTTTAGAGTGAAAGGAAATTCCAGTAGATGCAAACCTGTTAAAAGGCTTTAAAAAAGTGATCAGAGATTTAAAACTTCGTCTGGATGAGGTATTTTCTTGACACACCAATATTACAGGCCTGGTTTTTATTTGCAGTTACAGAGGAAATAGCCTCCTCACTAACACCAAAGATATTATCAGTATACGCAGTGGTGCAATATTTATTATGCTCATACAGCCAGAGGGTATAGCAAACTTATATACTGACACAGCAGCAAAGGGATTGCAGCAACTCAATGCCCTACTAAAGTAAGTCTGTTACCATATATGCAGAAGAATCTTCTCACAAATCATAATGTATAAAAAATATTACAGTAATTTCAGCAATTTTTCCTAACATTACATATTATGAGTACTTTGAATCACAAAGCAACTACATACTAAATGCATTCAATTAATTCACCAACCACAAACATCAATTATTTGGCTTGACAGAAGACTTTCATTTTTTAGGACTTATTGAGAATGTGTCTAACTAATCTTAACTGCCTTAGAAAGCCCTCTTCAACAAAGTTTGTTTTTAAGGCTTATACATGCTGAAACCGAACATCTCCTTTCCTTCAAATACAGGACCTTTTCCACAACAGACACCTTCTCTGTCACGGAGACTCGGGTTACGCTGGGACCTAATCCCGGTGTGAACCAGGAGCACAAAGCACTTCCTCTCTCTCCTTGTTAGCTACAACTCAAGTGTGCTCAATCCCAGAGCCAGCTCTGACTAGCAGACTGTGGAGAATGATTCAGTGCTGGCGGGAGGCCTTTGTTAACCAGGCCACAGGTAGAAAGGTTGGCAGAGGGACATTTGTGTGACTTAATTGGCTAAAACATGCATACCACGTAGCCTTGACCCCGTGGTTTTAATCCAAGCGCAGGCCATTGTTTTGACAAAATCGCTCTGTGTTCTTTCCAGCCTTTCAATTGCATGCATTCACTCATGCAATTACATAAAAGGTTAATTTGAAGTGAAATTTTGAAAGAATGCTTGGACATTTTTGGACTACTTATCTTCAATTTACACTTGCTAACTTGTTGCTTCATACCTTTGTATCCTTTACTTTCCTCTGCGGATCATATAGGTGCTCTCACAGCAACCTAGAGAGTAGACTAGGGACTTGGGAAAAAAAAAAGCTTGTCTGAATTCTTTAAACATTGAAAATACTAACTAATAATGAGTATTTATGGATTACTTGTATTATTTGTATTCGCATAACAACTAAACCTTACACCAGCTATATCTGTTTTGCATAAAGTCTCCCACTCATGGTTGTTGTGAGCAGTATGTGAACTGCAAAACAGAGGGGACACAGTCTATCATATTGTTGTAAACTATAAAGCTGTGTTTATCTATGTCATAACTTCACTTTGGGCGGAGGAGGCACACTGTTGTTTGTGTCCACTCTAGGGTCAGCTTCTGGTCCCCTCTCCCAGGACCCCCTGCCAGGATGACTGGGGTGGGATGGGGGGGTCCACACCCTGAGATAACAGTGCATTTTAAGGCCTGGATAAACACTGAGCTGTCCACAAGCTAGGTGGAATTTATTTTTCCCTGCTTTAGCAAAATGTTGTTTTGGTGATTGTGGAATATCATTGGTGGAAAATATTACCTCCAGTTCCACCACATCTCTTAAAAACATGCTTGTAATGTTTACAACATAAGATGTGTAACAATACCAAAATAAATTACAGCTGCAAAATAAGGTCGGAGCACAAAACTGTAAAGCTTGAATATATATATCAAATACGAACTATGGATATGATATGATACTAACGGAATTCTTGTTACTGCAAAATGCAGTATGATGCTGTCTGTTTCTCTAAACTTATTTGTTCAAGGAAGAATAAAATGAATCATATTTAACATTATATTGGTGATGCCTATTGTACACAGACCATTTGGAATAACCCCAGCTGAGATTGAAGGACTTCATCAATGAAGACATATTGAATATCTCACTAAACTAAAGAAAAGAAACAGACAGAAAGTCACTCTCTGCTTTTCAAAAAAAGATTTATAACCTTGTACATTATTGGATAGGAAAAATTCCCCAAGTGTAATGATATAACTTAACCATGTCTGTAGAAGAGGTCGTATGCATGAATACAATCCCTGAATTCCTAATATCCATGTTGGAGAGAAGTGAAAAGTCCCTCATGATTCAGCAACCGAGGGGAACTACTCTAAATTAGTAAAAATACCCTTGCAATGTAGTGACTCAGAGGTAGCCATGCCTTTTTTTTTTTTTTTTTTACTGTACAGACTCAAGTTTCACGTCTCTACTTCAATCCTCCTTCCTTCACAAGCTCTTTATGCAATGTCAACAATATTTTCTTTAGAAATACCACAAACAATGTTGCCAGCTAAACTCCCCAAACGTCTCCCCTCTCTCTCCTGATCTCTCAAGGGGTTAATGCACCAAGTGTTGAGGCTGTCAAACTACACGCCTCCCTGGTCACTAAGATTAAATCAACCATAGTTTACATTTTTTTGGAACCGGGATGATAATACAGTGCAGCAGCTGTGACGTCAACCTGCCCAACAAAAGCACTCATTCTCAGCCTCGACTAATTTGTCTTGCGTCTGCAGGGGAACACCTAGGTCAGGCAGACGCTGAATCAGTCCTGACTGTGGTTTATAATGACGGTGCTGTGCGATATGTTTTCAAGTGTTTGAGTTGAGCAGCAACAGCACAGATGTAAACAACATAACACAAAATGCTAACCTGAATGGGGTCTGTGGAGAACTTGATTTTCCTCTTTGGTAGAGGCTCCTCCTCATCCGACAGGCCCGTGGTCTCGTAACATTCTTCATAATCCCTATACATTCGATCTTCCTCCTCTTCATATTCTTCATCTTCCTCCTCCTCCTCCTCCTCTTCTCTTAGGACCTGATCTACATCTCTGTCATCCACAAATGCTGCATTCTCAATTCCGTAAACGACTGGTGAGGCTCTATCCAGGATGATCGGGCCCACCTGCTCCTCCAGCTCACTCTCCTCCTCTGCAACCTCATCATCTTCCTCCCGATAATCGTCACCATCTTGGTCCTCAAGTGAAATGTCTTCCTGTCTCTCCTCATTGTCCTCCAGGACTCTACCTTCACCCACAGTCTCTTCTATCCTTTGTGTGTCTTTTGAGACATCTCTTGCCAAGACATGATGAGCAGTGTTACTTTTCAGGTTTGATATTAGGTCGTCTTTGGGGCTTTGCACCTTCTGTTCCTCAAACACATTATCTTCAATGTTCCCATCCTCATTCTCATCGCTCTCTGACGACTCATTCTGAACCACTACCAGTTCTGCCCTTACCACCCCCACCCCCCTGGAGTCCAGTGATGAGGTCTGGCTGGATGGCTTGTCCGTTGTAGGACTCCTGGCTTTTTCAGGGGATTTAGCCCTGTTGGTGTTCTGAAACCCACCAGCTGATGGAAGAGGCTGCTTCGCATCCCTAGGGGGCGGACTATGTCGCTTGCCTTCATCCCCACCAACAGATGTCCTGCTAAATCCATCACCCGATGATGATGATGATGAGTGTTTGTAGCCAAGACTGACTGGGCTTGATTTTTCTGGTTTGTGAGTGACATCAGTTGTTGGGGAACTGGTTTTGTATGCTGCATTTGTAACTGGGGTTGTTGGTTTAACACTAGACGTTGGTCTGTTAATGACACCAGCCGTCTGGGATGTGTTTTTGTTAGTGGCATCAGTCACAGGTGTAAAGTTAGTGCCTTCTTTAACGGGAGAAGTAGATTTGTGTAAGTCGTCCTTTGTTGGAGAAAAAAACATTTGTTCAGGGGCACTGTGTTGTTTAGCAGACGCCATTCCTCCCTTTGCAGAATCTGTGTTGTTGTTGTCTTCGGAGTCATTCTCTGCCGCATAATTCTCCAACCTTTTGGACATGGGTCCTGCATTCAATGACACTTTAGACGCATGTTTTTTCTCAATATCAGCCTTCTCATCCGGTTGACATTTAACTGTCGATGTAGGCGTTTGATCTGATTTGATAGGGGTCTCAGAGGATCCTGATACTCTCCTTGCACTTTTCCCCTCATCAGAGGCACTTCCGAGGGACAAACGATTTACTACTCTGTTTGGTGACTGTTTTTCAGCCGCAGGCTGCTCTTTCATTCCCCTTTCAAAGAGTTTCCTGGTCACAGAAAACTTCTCTGCCAAAGCCACTTTGTCAATCTCAACATCTTCCCCCTTGGGTGTTTTATCTAAACTGAGTGTTTCTGGGCTTGTGGCATTGTTGAGGTTAACTCTGGGAGTGTTGACTGGCATTTGCACCTTCGGTGGGGATACCGGTAACACATCAGGCTTTAAAGTCACTTTACCCTCTTGGCACTCCTGCTGTTGACCATCCATCTGCAGGAATATGTTCTTAATCTTGTTCACTCGGGTCCCAAAAGGCCTCCCCCTTGAGTCCTCCCGGTTGTCACTGGATCCATTTGCATATGATTTGGCATCACCTTCGGGTTTTGACCCATCAAAGGAGCACTTAATGGCGTGGAAGTCAGACTTGTATGCATTTCTGTGAGGGGACGCGCTCCTCAGGGTCCTCTCGCCTCCTTTGCTTTCCGCTTTGATCATTTTGGGTTTCTAGTGACTGCAGCCCTGTTAGAGAAGGTTTGGAGACACTGAAGCGGTTTGTTGGTGAAACTATTCTCCCTTAACTTCACAAAAGCGGTGCCATGGGTCCGGGGGAGGCTTCTTCAGAGCTATTGTGGTAGCTACACAGTCACAGTGAGGGTATCTAGAGGAAGAAAAGGATACTTTTAGACGAATACTTAACACAATGAGATAACACAGAGACAGGATCCCTTTATACGAGTCCAAACCGAATGATCTCTTTCTGCATGCAAAAACAAAACAGCATGAAAGTCAGGTTTGATTGAAACATGAGAAGGTAAGACTATGAGGGTTAAGGTCAGGATGCATTTCGCTGGTTGTCTGTCGTTAACATGCGTTAGCCTGCGTTGGACCAAAAGGGTCTGAATTGAAGGTAAAGTTAACTTTAACCAGCCAAAAACTTTAACCAAACTGTACTCTGTTCAACCAGCCAAACGCTGTCACCAATGCTTACGTTGCATCACATTTCAAAAAAAGGCGAAATAAAGTTAAACTCGCTGGGCCAGCAGACCAACACAGCCCGACCCGGAGCCTCAGCGTGAACAACTCATTGTGGTGTTTCAAGCAAATGTTAACTCCGGCTCTGCACACATCACCAGAAGGTAAACAACTCTTAACAAACACACCTCACCTCCTGCTTGCTTCATCGTGTTGGGCGCCGAAATATGGCCACACACAATGCTCCAGCCTTTCTTTACAGTATCAAACTTGTCCCTTCTTTCCTGCTCAGCGCCATCGCTCCCCGCTCCAGCAGCGTTTTTCCTGCGCCCTCCTTGCACTTCCAGAGACCTGTCGCGGGCAGCGCGCTCACGAGAGTCTGTCTGCCCTGCGCGCCGCGGCCGACGAGAACAGAGGGAGAGATGGCGGGGGCGCGCACACATTCCAGAGCTGTAACCCCACCACCACCATCACCACCACCACCACCACCCCTCCCCTCTCCTCTTTCTCCTCTTTCTCCACTGAGACACGAGGAGTTGCAGAAGAAAAAGGCGTGGGAAAGAGCTTACTGTGTGTTTGAGCTCACCTTAGACGTCTAATCACTTCACTGTGCACGTTTATATTGCAAACATGGCTGCAAAAGGTGGACAGTAGACTTGGAGAGGGGCCTTTAAAACTTTCCCCTTAGTCTATGCACTCATTTCGCTGAGAGAGTGCTATCATTATATATTTGCATTAAAGGGACACCACCGATTTTACATATGGCGTTCAGTTTTTTTACATACTACTCTATATTTTGGTTAAGGCTTGACACAGAATATCTATGTTATAAACTGGAGGGGTGGGGGTCTGAAAGATATATTTACATTGATGGGGCAGATAAGAAAAGATGCTGTTGATTTGCATTATGGAAAATGTAAGAACAACTATTTGTTGCGTTTAAATAATATATATCTCTGCCGTTGCTAGTACGGCAACTTAATGGAATTGTAAAACCAAATTTCTGGAGTAGCCCAGTTTCCAAATGGTGTAAACCTACTTATAGGCCTAAAATGTATCTGAAATAGACTCAGCCAGGGCTGGATTACCAGCTGGGCAGAACAGCAAACTGCCCCCAACCCCCCAGGAGCCAAAAAGCCAATGTCAACAGGATTTGGTTATCTGATTAATAGGCCTTTTAACAGAAGATATTTTGACATTGTCACTCATTGCAGGGAAAGCATAGTTGAAAATGATTAAATCAGCGATAGCTGAACTTTTTAAAGCAGCTTCAGTCTTGGTTTCAGCCTTATCAAGACCGTACTAGGGTCCTGGTATTGTGTATGGTTGAGTGCACTTATTGTAAGTCGCCTTGGATAAATGCGAATAAATGTAATTTTAATGTAAATGTAATGTATGCTGGCTGACTGTCACACTTTCATGCTTCCTGGGAAATTTAAAAAGAACAGAGCAATTGTTAACAACTGTACTGTAAAAAAAAGTCCACTATGAGAAATTTGCGCCCTAAAATTAGGCCTTAAATATTAACATTGTACCTTATTACAAATGTACATTATTACAAATCTTCTGAACCCCTCACTAGAGTTAATCCAGGTTATGATGTGGGACTAGTCTAACTTTATTAATGTGTCATATGTATTAAGTGGATCAGTATTTCTTTATATTACATACAGTAGGTCTGGTTTATCTATTATTGTAACTCTAAATTTGCCCTCAATTAAAGTAGGTCATCAACAGAGCTCCTATACCTTGCATACATTTCTTCTTTTTAATATATTTTTACGAGTTTTTTTGAGTTCATATGCAGAACAGATCAGTGAAAGTGACCTCACAGGACAGAAGTATAATGGATACAAACTCTTAAAGTGTTCTGTATTTAGTTTTTACTTGCCAGTCATATTTAAAATCAGGTCTCCCTCTCCAGAGAGCAAGACTGCAAGTTAGCTCTTTTTTTTTTTTTTTTTTTTTTACAGAACCATTTTACAGAACCATCTTGATTCACAAAATAAAGAAATACTGATTTCATTGAGATCAGCACAAAGATTTACTGAATGAAAGTCAGTTTTCCTTGGTGGCTCAGAACCTACATTACAAAAATATCCTCCAGTCAAACTGACCTAGGAAATAGAAGCCAGATCACGTGGGAGAAGATATTCTTTGATCGTGACTGAATATTTTAATGTGTTTTATATATTTTATCTATGCATATATGAGATGATGCTTTTAAATCCAAATTTGAATAACTTATTTATCAGGTTATTATTATAAAATACTTGAAATACATTTTGACATATTTTAAAAGAGCATAAAGTTAAGTTTTTTTTTTTTAAATCGTCATACATTATTGATGTACATGAGGACAATTACGTAACAAAATGCAAAGGGAAATGTAATTATTGATAAATATATGAACCAGACTGCCGCAAGAGGCCTAAACAGATGGTGATCTATTTCGAAGGCCTTTTTCAGTTGCCTAAAGTGTAATCCCATTTACATTTTTAATTCCATAGAACATGAAATATTGAACCCTCAACACTTCGGGGAGTTTGTTTTTCCACAGAGCATTGCTTTTGCCCTAAATTATTAGTTAGCAAATTATAAACATGAATGAAATAAATGTGCAAATTATGAAAATAATTTTTTTACTTTTGTTTATTTCAGCCCATCATATCCGAGTTGTACATTCAGGTTTTTTTTTTAAACATTCCGAAAGATGTCTTTTGAGAAAGTCCGGTTATCAGGCATTTCCCCTGGAGTTATTTGCCCTCACGTTCCATTTGAGACATAGTTATCTGATAAATAAGGATATATATAGCTTCGTATAACCACTGATAAGTACATAATTTAAGTAAGTGTCTGTTTGTTTACACTGTACCTAATGGCTTTCTAATGTGTTCTGTATTCATGTGTTTTACATCAATCTGTTGATATGTTGCTCTGGGGATGTGAGCTGTGAGTGAATTTTCTTGACTTAGGAATTCGGACTTTACTCTTTTAAGTAAGACTCATGTCACCTACAACAAATGTAACATTTTTGTCTGACAAGAAGAAGCAAATACATTTTAATGGTAGTTTGAGCCTGAACATTCACTAAATTATACTTAAGTGTTCTACATACCAGCAATAACATTTATCTTTCCAAACGCTCATCAGCATTTCAAATTATGCCGTGTGTGCACATAAGGGCTGCATGTGTCCGTGTGTTTACCATTTCCAGCTTTCCGGATCATCTCCTAGCAACTGTGGATCTGAAAAGCCATATATACACAGTCAGTGGGCTCTCTCCCAGGGGTAACATGGCAAGCTGCAGCCAAGCCAGTGGTCCCTATAGCAACCCTTCAAACAACATGGAATGAACAAGTCAAACCAAATGGAAACAGGAGCAGGTGAAGAGCAGGTCAGAGTAGCCGGTGTAACCATTAAGACAATGTCTCAAACTCAATCCAGCCAGGCACAACTAACAGAACAAAACTGTCCCTACACCGGGTTCTTCCTTACTGAAGAGGGTGGAATGTTTAAATATTGCCTCTGTCAGTAGTCCTTTTCAGTATGATTAGCAATTCTATAGCCTTTTCAGGAAGATTGTGTGCACACTTGCTTCTGATGGATAAGGATGTTTATTACCCACAAACCCTTGAGAGTACATGCAAACATGTGATTTAAAGGTTTCTCTGAGTTTCCCTTCTGCTGTGGTTTGTGCTCTGGCTACTTACGAGAAGTAATAGCAGGTTGTGGCAAAGTACTGCAGTGCGTAATGACATCTTCACACATTGTTATGTGTTGGTCGGTTGCAGCTCGGAGTTGTTGGCATGCAGCATTACAGGAATGTGTGTTTTGTGTTGTGCATGCCCCGGCCTGACCTCAGTCTTGCATCCTCACTGTTTTTCTTAGCAATAAAGGGGGAGACAATGTGATGGGAAGGGTAAAGATAAAGATTTGCACCTGCGTGTTCATTCTTGACTATTGGAACAGTGATTTTAAAAAATAATCTTAATTAATGTTCACTTACTAAAAATAAAAAGCTAGTTAATTGAACTTAAGTCAAGATACTTTGTCCAAAACTATTACCAGGTAAATGAGTACCCATGCAGACAATACATATGTATAAAATGTCCACCACACTTTGGCTCTCAATTTTCTTTCAAAATGAACTATAAGATGCAAAGCATTTTTGGGAAAACACACAGTTGACATTTTTTCTCATGCTAACGAACTTTAAATATGTCAGTGTCAGACTGAAGCCTTGGTTACATTCCCAAACAATCTTTTAAATCAGTGTCAAGGCAGAATTTTCCTCCCTTCTCTCTCTGAATGGGGAGTTGAATCACATTCTACTCTGATATGCTCATCTTTTTTCTTTTACATAGGTCATGCTGCCATCTAGTGGCTGATAGAAGTATATGATTTTAAATATTGGTCCCAAAAATGGATCAACATCAAAAGCATCCTTATCACCATTTCCCTCAAAAAAAATAAAATATGATTATGCGTGACCTGATCCAAACCATAGGAAGAGTTGTAAATGTTTCATAATCATCACAAAACAGTTGAAAATCCGGGAGCATTATAATATTCTGGATGCACTTTGCAGCTTTAAAAACATGCCAAACTGCCTCTAAACCATCACTGACAACCATTATTTCATCAGTAGTTTAATGGATTTCATCATGACACAAAGGCCCGATCCGTGATTCCTTCACTCCCACGTTGAGTATAAGGTCTTTGGATAGAGAACTGACACTACAGGGACTGATGATAGCAGTTACAGATTTGTGCACATCATTAATGCTCATCTATCATGGGAGAGGATTGGCCTATACGTTTCATTTTTATCAGGTAAGAGACACACAAGTTGCTTGTTTTCATCCATGGCCAAACTTTTTAAATGAACGTTCAGATCGTAAAAAACTCAAAAAAACTAATGATGGGCCTTTTATTAGTAAAGCTTTGGAAAAAAAACACCTTTTCATTTATTCTCATTTTTCTATTTCGGTTACATTAAACCATTTTTAAGGCAATTTTATGTTTTGTTTTATTCCCTTGCTTATTTTCTTTATAGTAACCCCCATTATCAGCCCTCAGTTTACAGTGATGATGAAGAAGGCGGCACACAAACGGTTTTCTTCACACGTTTCATCAGCACAGAAGGCATTGTGGAGCTGCACCACTGAGTCTCGTTACTTCTGTCTCTGTGGCAGTGTGTTGCCAAGGTAACTGAGTGAGACCAATGACCCTTTTATTATGTGGCCCCTAATCACAAAGCAGCATTTTCTCAGGGCCATAATGACAATGCTCCCACTTTGATAGAAGGCAAGTCATCAGCAAGCGCTGCAGGAGGCAGTGGCAGTCAGTTAGGCATGATTTATGCAAAGGAGATTATGTTGTGAGTCCCTGCATATTCCTCGATGAGCTGTGGATACCTATGAAGATAATGTGGATGTTAGGCTACCCATAAGGTCACCCTTTTGCAACAGTATGCTAATATCCACAGAGAAGTCAGTCATTATGCTGACTGTCCAATTTATTCAAGGCACATGTACCATTGCCCTCAACCTGCAAACTGCTGCCAATTCCTTCAATGCATGCAGTCACGTCAATGTCAATATGATATTTCTACCACAGTCCCAAGGCAGAGATTGTGAAGACATTAGCTGGTATGAGCTGCTACACATCACCCTGTTAAAAAGTGTGAAGAAACAAACATTAACATTGACAATTTATGCTCTATTATTTAACAAACGAGACAATTCTACACCAGGGTGGGACTCTCAGAAAGAATATTTAATTGAGACAACCATAAGCAACCATACATATTATTTTTTAATTTACACTCAGTTGTCTATTTTATTAGGTCAACATAGCAAAAACTAACACACTCTAATACAACAGCCGTGTAATAAAGGCTAACTTCATGAAGGTTTGTTGAATTGTATTTGGTTATGCTTCAAAATTATTATAATTTTGTTTTTAGTCTATCCTTACTGATATAAGTAGTGTTGGCAAAATATTAGACACACCTCCCAGTATATACAGTGGGGGAAATAATTATTTGATCCCTTGCCGATTTTGTAAGTTTGCCCACTGACAAAGAAATGAACGATCTATAATTGTTATGGTAGGTTTATTTTAACAGTGAGAGACAGAATATAAAAAAAATAATCCAGAAAATCACATTATATAAAAGTTATAAATTGATTTGCATTTGATTGAGTGAAATAAGTATTTGAGCCCCTACCAACCAGCAAGAATTCTGGCTCCCACAGACCGGTTAGATTAGTCCTCTCACTTTAAGAAAGTACTCTGAATCTCAACTTGTTACCTGTATGAAAAACATCTGTCTCAATTCATTACCTGTATAAAAGACACCTGTCCACAGAATCAATCAGTCAGATTCCAACTTCTCCACCATGGGCAAGACCAAAGAGCTGTCTAAGGACGTCAGGGAAAAGATTGTAGACCTGCACAAGGCTGGAATGGGCTACAAGACCATCGGAAAGCAGCTTGGTGAGAAGGAGACAACTGTTGGTGCGATTATTTGGAAATGGAAGAAACACAAAATGACCATCAATCGCCCTCGGTCTGGGGCTCCACGCAAGATCTGGCCTCGTGGGGTATCGATGATCATGAGAAAGGTGAGGGATCAGCCCAGAACTACACGGGAGGAACTTGTTAATGATCTCAAGACAGCTGGGACCACAGTCACCAAGAAAACCATTGGTAACACACTACGCCGTAATGGATTAAAATCCTGCAGCACCTGCAAGGTCCCCCTGCTCAAGAAGGCACATGTACAGGCCCGCCTGAAGTTTGCCAATGAACACCTGAATGATTCAGAGTATGCTTGGGAGAAGGTAATGTGGTCAGATGAGACCAAATTCAAGCTATTTGGCATCAACTCAACTCGCCGTGTTTGGAGGAAGAGAAATGCTGATTATAACCCCAAGAACACCATCCCCACCATCAAGCATGGAGGTGGAAACATTATGCTTTGGGGGTGTTTCTCTGCTAAGGGGACAGGACGACTTCACCGCATCGAGGGGAGGATGGACGGGGCCATGTACCGTGAAATCTTGGGCGACAACCTCCTTCCCTCAGCCAGGACACTGAAAATGGGTCGTTGATGGGTCTTCCAGCACGACAATGACCCAAAACATACGGCCAAGGCAACAAAGGAGTGGCTCAAGAAGAAGCACATTAAGGTCATGGAGTGGCCTAGCCAGTCTCCGGACCTTAATCCCATAGAAAATCTGTGGAGGGAGCTGAAGCTTAGAGTTGCCAAGCGACAGCCTCGAAACCTTCAGGATTTGGAGAAGATCTGCAAAGAGGAGTGGACCAAAATCCCTCCTGAGATGTGCGCAAACCTGGTGACCAACTACAAGAAGCGTCTGACCTCTGTGCTTGTCAACAACGGTTCTCCACCAAGTACTGAGTCATGTTTCCTTAGGGGATCAAATACTTATTTCACTCGATCAAATGCAAATCAATTTATAACTTTTATATAATGTGATTTTCTGGATTTTTTTTTTGATATTCTGTCTCTCAATGTTAAAATAAACCTACCACAACAATTATAGATCGTTCATTTCTTTGTCAGTGGGCAAACTTACAAAACTGGCAAGGGATCAAATAATTATTTCCCCCACTGTATATAGTCCAACACCATCACAAGCTTAAGCCTCCAATAGGACCCTGAAGTGAAATACACACCTCTCTAAACAAAATCTGAACAACTTCAATGAACGCATGATTTATTGTTGTATTTCAAATCTGCAAAATGAGTCACGTTTTCTCAGTAAAAAACCAAACTGAGCATCATTAAATCACTGCTTTTACTGGCTTCACACTCATTTCAGATGAACCCTCATGTGTGTGTGTCCTGTTGGTGCTGGTCAGGTAAGCACTGATCAGCAGCAGCATCGACTGTCAGCAGAGGGATGAGTGAAGGCAGATGAAGTGTTGTGGTCCAGCCCTCTCCACCTCCTCCACCTCCTCCACCTCCGCAACAGCAGCAGCAGCAGCAGCAGCAGGATCTCAAGATGGTAGCAGCGCACACTTCTTCACATTCGTCGGAATCTGGCGAGTGGATTATTTGTCTGGATAAAAGGTATTTATTTATATCACGTCGCTGCAACTCATTTTAGGCCACTGTGATAGCCACTATTGATGGAACTATAACGCCATGTTCAGCTGTGCGTTGGGGTTTTTTTTTGTAGCTGAATTGAAACATTGCCGGCTCTGGAGTTTTAATTTCCCAACGGAATTAAGAACTGATGCTCAGGAGTTTTAATTAGGGCATCCTCGAGCGCGCCAGGTGTAGCAAACATACGGTTACTGCGTTCATATCGGGACACGCGCTCATTTGGGCTTCAAACAACGCAAGCAACTGTACCTCTGGTCAAAGTAAAAGACAATCAATTGTAGACAGGCGTTTGATATGCTGTTAAAATATGACTACTTTAATCACTGACTGTAGAAAACGGTTTAAGCTCCTCACTTAAATGTATTTTTAATGTCCAAATATCATGATGGTACATACCCAAAAACGGTATGCACGCAGTGTGCTCTATGGATTAACAAGAGCAGGTTAAAGTTTAAAAAATACATGTAAAAAAAAAAAGCTCCCTTGGCATTATGCTCTCTGTAAAAAGGAAAACATGAGCCAGAATGATGCATTTGCTCAATGCACAAATCCTGGACTACCTGAATATTTGGTACATTATGTATAATATAATATAATATAATATAATATAATATAATATAATATAATATAATACAATTCAGCATGATGGCCCTTCATATTTGTGTGTTTTAATAAAACAAGATTAGTCGTGAGATAATATATACCGTCAATAAGCCATTAGAATATTTGATACACCATGTGGATAGCTCTGATCATGAATAAGTATGTTATTTTGAGGTGCCTCAGCTTTACATTCTGCCCCAAATCACTGCAGAGCACTTGCCCAGCAGGTGATACCACTGCAGGAACACCTGCCAGAGGAGCTATTAAACCACCAAGCAGCTGCAAGGGTCTTGTCCAATGACAACACCTCATTTTAAAAGCTATAAATACTGAAAAGTCTTTCAGATATTTGTGAGTCACCATCATTTTGCATCACTGACAGGTGCACTGTTGCACAACTGTAACACACATGTCCACCATCTACAGCAAATGCACTTTAATTTGTTAATTCCATTGTGGGGATTTCTGACAGCTATTCCTTGTGCATCGATTTACACCTTGAATTCACACTCTCAGACTCAAAATAGTTGAAAGTGAACACAAGAGCTTTAGGAGCCAAATGGGCAGGGATATTGGACTCATGGCTCAGGTGTAAATGAAGAGGGGCTCTGACAAAGAAAAGGTCCAAAGTGCATCGGCTATAAACAGCGAAGTGACGCAGTGTGCCAGACGTGTTTACACAGTAATGTCCTCTGGTTAGTCCTAGAAGCCACCTGTGTCGTTCAGATCACACAGTTCTTGTATGACTCACGTTTTCCGAGCACATACCTGTAACATGTATGCTTCACGTTATGGTTCTGTGTTCATTTTGAAATGCAAGTCAGGTTATAAACACAAATGTTTCAATGTGCTTCCTCACTCCTTCTAAAAACTCATTGGACTTTTTTCACAGTATTTAGTGCAAAAAACCAAAGATGTCACTTAAATTGTTTGTGTTTTCACAGTTTAATGCAGAGCAGCTCTGTACTCTTTGAAGCCTCATGCTCTGTGACTGAACTGTGAATTAGACACAGTATAGGTTTTATCATCGCTTGTAGTGTTCATACTGCAAGAAACTGACCTGTGAGGAAAACATTCTGTCCTCAGGTGGACACTAAATCAGCACCTCTTGAAACCTTATTTTTGTTATCTTGGCTGGTTTCCAAATAGACGCCTCAGCTTTAAAAACTTGTGCTCCCACACATCTCTCTGTTGCCTTGTTGTCCTCCCTGTGTAGCGTGTTTGACAAAGTACGCAGTGCTGAAATAATGCAGGGTAGGCTCAGGTGTGATTATTCAGTCCAATCACGATGAGTGTAGTAAAGAGATACTTTAATGTGACTACTGTGAGTTGAAAGGCTGCCAGAAAATACACGGTCTAAGCCTGGTGATAGCTGTATTATTGTACTGATAATGTAGTTCAATAAATCATTTTCAGAGCTACATTAAGTCAGAGGATTGTTGCAGCGGGGAAGAAAGCAATTGTTTCCCTTCCTGAATTATTGATACTGTTTAGTTTCATTTTTGAAAGGATGGATATGGATTTAAAGGTGATATAAGCTACAGTACAACCACCCACATGTTACATCAGAGGCTCCAGATTTAGTCTAACAAATTTGGGGCCGTGTGATACAGGCAAGAGAGGAGTGAGATGGATTAAACACACACTGATCTGTGATGATATGACCCTGATCAGCATATTCTGCCAAAATGTAGGTCATTCACATTGTTCAAGCTTAATGCAATGAACAATATTTTATAGAGGCACTTTAAGCAATTCCATCCTTATGTAAATTGTCTCTTTTGGCATTATCTGCTTGAAACAAATGGTCAGTGAGCAGCTTGCTTTCAAAAACATGTGAAAAGCTCTGTGCGACTTTTCATAGGGAAATCTAGACTTATAATGTAAGCAATTTACTGTGGAAACTGAAACAAAACTTTTGACGAACCTAAAACCCTGCAGAATTACCTATTATGATCTTTATTTTTACTCAACCTTTTATATAGGAGGGAGACTTTGCGAAGACAGCACACTAGTCAGAGTTTCAATACAAATAAAACACAACAGACAGGAAACACATACAAGTAAGAGACTAAATGCAGCTCAAACGAAGTAATTGCATTTCTCAGATACATGGACTTTCAACATGGCTTTACATTTTTCCAAGGGGACTCTATAATCAAAATATAGTGTGGTCTGCAGATTATTCCGAATCAAGTGAGCACAATAGGAGAAGGATTTTCCCCTCGGCTCAGGTTCCTTGGAACCTTGTAAGTAAGCCATTTGGTGTAAGGAAGCTGAAGATTGATGGTGGTCTGCGTTAGCATATTAAATATTAGTGGAGTTTACCCACGGAGACAACATCAGCATTGTCCAAAACACAAGTTTTTTGTAACATGTAAACCAATAATAAAAAAAAAACAGCTTCTTTGCAAGATTTTCAATGTAAACTTTGATTAAGGATCTAGAATGTTATGATATATATCTATGTTGTATCCTGCACAAAATAGGAAAAGTTGAAGAGGCATGTTAGTCTTTGGCGATTAGACTGGTCATCATTTCATATTTGACGATAAGGCGTGACATAAATTGTAACAGTAAAAACAATGTTGGTACCATTCTACATGTGTTTCTTGATTAACTGTAGTCTTGTTTGGTGTCTATGTTCATGATGACTACAACAAAGTGCTGTTGTGAATTCTGACCTTCTGTCCGGGGTGCTGCTGTTGTGCAAGTTAAGTTATGACATAAGAGCTGTAACAGGAAACCAAAGGACAGTGTTCCTCGGGGATAAACTGGTGTCACATCTTTCCTGCAGAGCTTCAGGTGTTTTCAGAATGCAGGCCATGATGTACTTATGCCAGTTCAAGCTCTGCAGCCTATTTAGGTGCCTTATGTCAATTTATTGTTACCATTACCTGTACATGGGCCCTTTTCTTTTTATTTCTCCAGACCAGCAGAGCGCTCTGGAGAAGATGTTGACATAATCCTGGCACGTCTGAAAAACGTGAAGGCCTTCGAAAGATTCCACCCCAGTTTGCTGCAGCAGATTTGCCTGTGTGGATTCTATGAGTGCTTGGAAAAAGGCATCACCTGTAGGTCGAAACACAAACTCTGAAAGGGTCAAATTGTATAGCCAGCAACAAAATAAAGTAATTTTTCCTTTTTTAAAAACATGTTGATTTTTTAAAACTGTTCTGTTTTTTAGTGTATCGCCAAGGAGACATCGGCACCAGCTGGTATGCCGTCCTTTCTGGTTCACTGGACGTCAAAGTTTCAGAGACATCAAGTTATCAGGTACGACTGATTAAATGAATGATAATTTGATGTGCTAATTTAAAAAAAATGGGATTAAATCTGCATTATGTTCTAGAATTTACAATCTTTCTGTGAAGATTTGACAAGATTTTGTCAGTTAAATTGCACTTGAAATTCAAACACATGCAGAAGAATTTACATCCAACCTCCAGCTTGTTTGGAGCGTAGGCTCTAAAGAACATTTTTCTCATTACATTAGGGAACATTACTGATTAGTTTTTAATACTGCATCTCCATGGCCCTCAGTCAGTTTGTTTGGTTGCTGATTGGAGTAATTTCTCTGCAGATTGGAGAGCGTCAATCTATCGAACACAAGTGTTCAGGTGATTGCCTGTAGATGTTGAAAGTGATCTGATCAGTGCTCCTCGAGTGCCTAAAAACAGGGCCACTCATCAAGGAGGATTAGGACACTGCATTAGCATTTTAGAGCTTCTTTGTCTGGCTGGATTTTTGTATCCTTATAGAGGAATGGTCCATGTAAAGCACCCTCTCTTTTTCTGTTACAGGATGCTGTTACTATATGCACGCTTGGCACTGGCACGGCATTTGGGGAGTCGATCTTGGATAACACCCCCCGGCACGCCACTATTGTCACACGGGAATTCAGTGAGCTCCTACGCATTGAGCAGAGGGAGTTCAGGTCTCTGTGGGAGGTGAGTACCTCTGTCTGCTCCATCTGTACTTGAATCATACTGCAAACAGTCTCCGGCTACATGGCAGCTCGTGACACATCTCCGAGATTAACTCAAGGTCGATGCTTGTATCAAGAGATCTGAAAGAGCTCCTAGCAAAATATATGTTCAAAGTATCTTTAATGTCTCTTATAGGGAAATTATTTTGCAGCCAAGTTGCATAAAGACACACAAAACCCTAAACACTGATGGACAGCAAAACAAACGACAGGACATAGTTTACAGACTATTTCGGCAGTAGGTTCTGAAATACAGGAAACGTTTGTCATTTTCTTTAGTCTGACTTCATTTTCCCAGGACAAAAGTTGGAGACATTACATAAAGTATTCACATTTCTTAAAACAAAAATGACAAGAATGCATTTAACTACATTTTCTGGAATTAAACTTTTTTTATTTTAGCAATTAATTAAACGAGGTGAAAACAAAATTCAGCCTGATTATGAGGCTATAATGCACGGTAATTCTATATGTAGAATCACCCATCAACAGGTAAATGCAGTTGTTTTTACATATTTTTAGTAAAAAATGTTACTCTTTTTTTCATTGGCAGCTTACATCTCTGTTGATTCATCCTTTAATTTCTGACCTAGCTGAGGGGGCTGCTGCAAGCCAGCCACCTGTTTTGTTTGTTCTTGTTGCAATTGAAATGTTCAAATTTGAAAACTGTGATGAATTGGCATAAGCGCAAGCCAAAGTGTAGGTGGACTATTGGCAAATAATCTTGTGGATTCGTGAAGGTTGTTATTGTGAATTTATTTAATTTATTATTTTACGTATACTGTAAGCTTTTCGCTCCCAAGTTTGTGTGTGAGCACTCCACAACATAAATGGTCTATCAGGGAATAGAAGGTTTACAGTGTCTGACCACTAGATGGAAGTGCAGTGCTGAAAAGAAAAATATTAATTATGATTCTTTGTTTACTGGTGTGTTTCTTTATTGTGTGCACTAATTCAGTCACTCAACGCAAGCATAACACAGACCAACTATTCAGATAACCTGCCATAACAGTATGGAAGTATATCTCCCTGTGTCAGGACTAACCTGAAATTCATGTTATTAGAATGATTGTAACAAGATGCTTAAGAGAAACATTATTGTTTATAATTGGTCCCCATGCACCACCCATCCCTACATCTCCTTCATGTTAGTTGTTTGATGTCATGCTGCGTAGAGGCCCCTCTTCTCTCTCAGCTCCCCCTTTGCTGGAGCCGCTGCAATGGGCTGGTTTACTGAGAGAGACAGCCCATTTCCTCTGGGACCGCAGGGCATAAGGGGCTGGTAGATTATGGGCTGTGTGTCTGTGTCAGCGTACTGGCCAGCAGCAGAGTGACCGGATCCTTAACGTGGAAGTACTACTAGGCTACACGTTCCACCTCTGCCCTCAGACGACCTCTTCAGTAAGGTGTGTTTCAGATGAGATTTTATGGCTTCTGATTCTGGCGCCCACATTGTCATATCTTGTCCTTAAGATAAGATCTCCTTGGTCTTGGTTGTTTTGTGATGTATCGACCCATTGTGAAGTGACTGCGATTGGACGTAGTTCGGGCAACATGTTGTTATGTCTGTAATCTAGTTATGAAGAAGCAAATGTCTACTTAATATCACACATTTCAAGTGAAGCTGGAGTTTTGTTAATTATATGTTGGTTTAACCCTCATATACCAACATATTTAATAACAAGGAATACCGACCGGGCTATTTTCAGATTTTTTTTAATTTAAGGAAAGTAACAGTTTGCATATTGTGTAAAACCAAAATATACAGAGCAAATTAGGAAATCTGTGTCTGCTGCATGTGTGTCTATCTCCTTAATATGACTGACAAAGTGCCACAACCGCCCTGATAGTGTGTGATACTTTTAATTTGGACCCATGGCAAGCATGAACTTAATAAATGGTTACATCTATTAAACTTTTGAGATCTGACAATGACTACAACTCTGGGATCTGCAGGGATAAGGCATAATGTAGTATATTTTTTAAACAATTTGGTTCAATCCATTGGGTAAATCTTATATAATCTTTTCTAGCTCTTAAGGGACAAATGTTGGAGAATTATATTCTTGTTATTTTTATTCACCTATAGTATTATTTTAAAGCTCTCATCTTTTCAGAAATGTGTTTTGATTCTTGCTACTTCACTTGGATGTTTGACCTTCACTGTGCAGAAATTTGACTCATTCATCTGCGGAGGCGGAAAACGTTCTCTCTGCTCTACTTAAATCTGAGTTAAACAAAAAAATTTGGGACATCACAACTTGTATATGAGCCAGTGATGATTTATTTATTAACATCATTACTGTAAATACACATAGAACAATTAACCTCTTCAGTGGTTTTTGATTATCTTATTAAGCAACTTATCATGGTACACTTATACATACACCCATATATAGTACAGAGGTGAATGAAAAGGGATATTCATTTGTTTTCTGTGGTGTTTTAATCAGAATCTGGATCTTTCAGATCACTTTGAGGAGTGCCTAGTTGCATGTTGCACATTTTAGTGTCACGTGTCATTCAGTGTGGGACCTGCACTGGTTGGTCTTGACTTTGTGTCGATAGCCTTTGGTCTTGATCATGACTTGGTCTTAGTTCAGGTTGTCTTGACTACAACACTGATTTGAAGATGATAATTAAACCTTTTGGTAAAAAAACCCAACATATCAGAAATTATTATTCCAAGCAGAGTCTTAAAACTTGTTGATGTTTGTTTCAGTTCCACTACAGGTTCTCCAAATGAGATATCCACTCTGTACTCAGTAATGTTTCTAGATGTACTTCACCCCAAAACAATTTACCATGTACAGAATCAGCATCAATACATGGATCTTTTGTTGTTAGATGTGCTGAGCTGGCTTTGCCTTGCAAGAATGCCAATCTGTGACTGAAGGGCTATCGAGTTAACATTCACATAATCAGCTTGTTGACACGTAATCTTTAGTTTAGCTCCCGGTATTTTACAATTTCTTGTTGGGACAACAGTTTCATCAACTTATTCTACCTGGCACTGGTGCTCATTCATTCCTCCCAGCACTGCCCCAATGCAGTACAATTGCTTATGTAGTATCGTTGTTACTGATGGAAGCAGACTTCAGACTTTATTTGCCAGTCCTGATGCACTGTGGGGCAAAACCATCTCCAACTTCCCTGGATGTCTTCTTGGCTGTTAAAATAAATGAAGTCCATTTACATCACAGTGGCTTTATTAAAGTTGAAATACATTTTATGGTGCATGGAAACCCTTGAGCTGCATGAGATCAGTATTTTTATTGCTTACAGCCCTGAACACCAGGGTGAACAGAGAAACCCTCCATTTATTGATGCCAGGAGGAAACTCTGAAACAAAGTCACACACCTCCTCCTCCTCCCACACAGATCTGTCCTCCTGTGGCCGAGTACTCTTACAAAACTATGCCAGACGGAGCACGGCATTGCCCTAATAAACCAATAGATAATACTATTTATTCATCCCTGTCCAAGTCCATTATTCAGTGTATATCTGTCTCTTTCTTTTTCCTAAAATGTTTAATTGTTCCATGCATTTTAGGTTATGTATTAATGTTTGTTTCCATGTTGCTTGCGTCTGACAGTAGTGTATAGCAAATGCATGAATTAGTGTCTATGTGTGCCGCTCATGCATGCAACTCGTACATTTATTGTCTTATGCTGCTGACTGCTACAACCGCTGGGAACGAGCAGCCGCGTGCTGTTTGTTTAACAGAGCAGACATGAGCCGAGCTCAGCACGCTCGGGCACGCTGACCGAAGCTCGGCCTGATCATCAATTTGCTCTTCCCTTTGTTTCCTGCTTCCGATGGGCACTGTGATTGAAACAACACGGTTGTGATTTTTGTTTGAAGGGTCATAAGACAGCCCTCGTACAGTCACGTCAGCCTGCCTGTGGCCTGGAAACTCTGATATATTCGATTAGATGTGACAAATTACACATCTTAGGAGGACAGTTTGATAAGCATTGCACATGCTTTGAGTAACATTGTGTGTAGGTGCTTTTGGCTGTATGTATTATGCAGGCATGCTTATGCTCCGAGCGTGTCTGTTGGGTGCTGAACAGAGAGAATGGGTGGGTGGGATTGGTGTGTCATCAGTCCATAGAAGCCACCTGGTGAGCAGCCAGTGGAGAAGGCTGATGAACAGGAAGTGGCAGGGACGCAGCGTGCCCTCTGGTGTCTGAGGATTGGGTGGAGAAGGGTTGGAAAAACAAGGCCACATGGATCCTTTGGTAGTTCAGTATCCAAGTTGTACGCCACATCCAGGGCGAAGTCACTCAAAGTGCACAGCGGATATCTGCACAGGAGAGGCAGGAAGATTATATCAACCCATTTCTGTTTTATTCCCTTATCTCTGCTCACAGAGTCATTACATCATCAAAAGATGATGTAATGAACTCCAACCTAGAAAAAAAAAACCCCCACAACCAGCCATGCAGATTTTTTGTTATCAGCTCAATTTTTGCTTCTTTATTCAATCCACAAAGTAGGAATTTTTGTTTTAACGGCTTTTACTGGATTTATGTAAGGCTTTATGATTTAGATGAAATTAGATCAACGAGATAGAAAGATTTAGGATGAAAGTTAAGAGTTACAGCAACTGTAAACCCACAAAACGCAACCTATTTCTGTAGTGCAGAATATTGTGTCCAGTGAAAAGAACAATGCTGTGCTATAATCATTCAGCTGGCACACACACTAGATTTCTCTCAGCTGTCATCTACCATATCATCGCCTCGTTTATGCGTTTTTCACATGGGACCAATATTTTTTTCATTTTGCTTATTTGTTCTTGATTTTCAAGTTAAACCATTGCATGGAGGAGCTGACTTAACTGACGTCAAACAAATAAAACAGTGAATCTATTTCAAACGTCAAATCAAATTTGTTGCTGGCATTGGGATTTAAGATGGAAAATTAAATATGTTCTTTCTCGAGTGACTCAGTCCATCATATTGACATCTAAAATAGATTTTAGGAAATTGCTTTGTCTTAAATTTGTCCCTGTTCAATACAAACTTGTATTCCATCAAATTCAGGGTGACCATGATGTCACATCCAAAATAAGACATAATTTCCCATCACATGGTTTTACTAAAAGTGTGGCAGCTAACCTGTTATGGTCTGTTTATTCAATAGGGAGGGTAAAGTGACAGGGAATCAGATTTGACATGGTGAGTTAGTGACACACATCCACACCTGCTCAGCCCGATCTCTCCTTTTTTTTAAAAGTTACATCCATTCCCGGTCTTTATCTCTTGACTGAAAATCAATTTGATGGCAATTCATGCCTGAATGTCTGTTCAACATTCAGAGCATTAATGTGCAAATAATGATTTCCTATGTAAAGATATAGTTGAGTAATGTCTATCTGAGCAGAGAATGAAGTCACTCACCCTCTGTGTGTTTTGTAATCCGAGCTTCTCAGTGCTTTCTTGACAAACCCAAGCCGGCTGCACGTGACTTTACAGTGCATCTTCTTGCATGTGAGCGTGCCACAGCTCATGGACGTACTCTTCACCGCGCTCATGCTGCGGTCATAGCTGATAACGCCTGATATTCCTACCTTAACCCTAACCAGTCTCTCTCCTCTAACCCTAACCCTAACCCTACACTCACCCAGGCCTAAACCTAACCCATCCAACAAACAAAGGCAACAAGTACTAGCCAATCAGAGACGGAGTAGTGTTGGTCATTATTTTGCCAATGGAGGATTTGCCTTTCATTCCCCTGCAGGTTAGCACTGTTACTTCTGTCAGCACTCTTGGGGTTATTTGCACTGTTTGTGTTGTTAGCGGCCAGTCTGCGAATCAGCCGTCGCCATTTTGGGAGTCATATGAAGGCAATAGGTATGCTCTGAATTTCTTATTGAGCACTTTTAAATAAACACCAAATGTGTTAATGCATAAGGCTGTTTTCTTTTTTGCAATACTCTTTGAGGCATCAAACATGTGGTATATGACCTATTTAATGTGCTTATTTTGGTCAGATTTACACAATGAGCATTTTAGGAACTGTTATTCTTTATTAAATTCAATGTTACAGCCCGTTACAAGCAGCCACGGGATGAGCCTGTGTGGTTTAAAAAATCTCTAGTAATGTTCACACATTTTTGCTTTAAAAGAAAGGCTTGGACGCTTCACATTGTCCATTTTTTTTTAGAGATTAAACATTGCAAAATGGACCTTCATCAGGCATCAAATTGATAATATGAAACAACAACATCATATAAAGATTTATAAAGCTACCCACTGCAAAAACCTGAGATAATAACCAGATCAATTAATAATTAAAGTATCCTTAGAATTACATTAATGACAAAATATATATTCAGTTCATACAACTTAATGTTGTGGGAGGCATACATATTATTAAGCTCTTGATGGTGTGATCAAATTCTCAGGAGGTTCAATGCAGCTGTCTTGTTGATTTGATACTTAACAAGGTCAAAGATAAGATGCCATCTGGTCTGTGTCCTTGAGAGGAAGAAGCTCAGTGATAGGAGCATCATACTGGATGGTAGACTTTACATTTAAGAGTTGGATTGGAGTCACAAAGGAAAATTCACACGTTTAACTAAAGTCTGCCAGTGTGTTCACGGAGGAAATCGCTCCCTGAGGAGTTATAAGTTGATGAAAGCAGCAGAGACATCTTTCCAATATTTATTTTATATATTTCAGATATTCCGGATCCTGTAAGACTCTGCTTTAACTCTTCCTTTGTGAAGGTGGCCAAGCAGAAAATGGGCAACTACTCTGTGTTATGTGTGAATATTAGCTAAGGTTTGGGAGCGAAAGAGAGAGAGGGAGAGGGAGAAGGAGAGAGAGAGAGAGAGAGAGGGGGGGGGAGAGAGAGGGGGAGAAAGCAAGAGAGAGAGAGAGAGAGAAAGAGAGGGAAAGACAGAGAGGGATTGAGAGAGAGTGAGAGGGAGAGAGAGAGATGTAGACAGATAGAGAGAGAGAGACAGAGTGACACAGCGAGAGAGAGAGAGAGGGGACAGAGACAGACAGAGACAGAGAGAGAGAAAGAGGGAGAGGGACAGAGAGAGACAGGGATAGAGAGAGAGAGGAGAGACAGAGAGATAAAGAGTGAGAGAGGGAGAAACTGCTCTCCTGTGTGCTCAGTGACTGTAGTTAAGTTATCACCTAGCAACTGCTGCTCAGAAGACTGACTGGCACTCTGCTGGGCTGAATGTCTGCTCACTCTGCTCTCAGAGCGGCGTGCGGGCTGTGGTGACGGAGCTGCTGGATGATGCTGGACCTATGACTCTTAGGACTGGACTTACATGCTTGGAGTGTTTGTTAACACCTGGATTAAGAAGGTGTGGAGGACCTTCCAGTCAGTAACAACAATAATAGGCTGCATGGGACGCGGGTAGCAGCTCTAGGTAATCTTTGCCAAACTTTTGAACAATCCAATGCGTTTGTTGCATGAGAAACACTGTATTATATATTGGGAGAGTGAAAGAAATGCTGGTTATAAATGTGTCCAGAGTCGTTTTTGCTGGTGTTGCAGAACTATCTGGAGATTCAGAATTTGTTATCCAAATCTCAAAAGTGGTATTCAGTATTTTTCCTACTATCTGCTCTGTCAGATTTCCTCTCTGTTTGAGAGGAAATCTGTCAGAGCAGAAGAAAACGTGAAACTCTAAGGGAGGAGTTTTCCTCCCAATTGTTTCCCTCAAGTGGCCTGAAGTGTGCCTGTGAGAGTACACAACAATCAGTGCCTGCTTTGGGAACAGTTTGCACTATGTGGTTTATGTAATATGGGGTGAATTATTCAAAATACAGCAGTGCATTCATGCACATTGATGCTCATAATGCAATAATGTAATCAAGCATGAACAACAGAGGATGAGCTGGAACTGCACTGTAGCTGGAGATGACTTGGTTAATATATTCACTGATGTGTTGTTATAACAAAGATGAGACTAAACTTATCTGTGAGCTCTTGCAATCTTATTAACAGTGTGTATCAGACAGATATATTGACTCACTCCATGGTGAAAACATTGCTGTTTATATAAACAAGATGTATGGGGGAAAAGATACACATTATTAGTATTAAACAGGGTTAAGAGACATGTAAGAGCTCTGCTGCTGTGAACAGTGAAGTCAGTGTATGAGAGCAGATGAGTGTAAACAGTTGACCAAAGTTTCCCTTGAGGAATACAGAATGGCACATCTGTTATTGACAGACATTTGTAAACCCCTTTTTAAATGCAAATTTCCCCGCTGCGGGACTAATAAAGGATTATCTTATCTTAATCTGAGGAAAAAAGTTGTGTGATGATGATGTTGGATCATACGCACAAATTACTCTTGGATGTCTGTTTACACTACATTTACATGATTATTAGTCAAGTACGTTCAATATTAATTGTGTAAACAGTTTGAACATTCTATGTTTCAGAAAATATAACTTTCAGAGGTTTAAATTACATTTGCTTTTCTATTATTAGCAAAGCACAATTGGCTATCACTAGCCAACTGCTTTGATGAGGTAGGTGTACTACTAGGTCGATTGGTGGGTTACCAAGGAGGAAGTGGGTGTACTTTCCATTTTATTCCAATGGCATTTTTGGGTGATAAGTGGGTTAACTGTAAACCACCTGAAAAAGATGTGGGTAAACCCCATTCACCTGGATATTTCCTCTACTACAGCACTGACAGCAGTACCTGTGGCCCATTCAGTGTATTTTTCACATTCTTGTGCCACAGCCTAGCCACTAATGCTGCTTTCCATTTGATGTGGGAAGTCACATTTTATTACCTGGAATGCAGCCTGAAAGTTGGACGAACCCTGACCCTGAAATCAAAGATGGCTATCATGTGGACACTCTGCTACGGTGTGTGTATGTGCAAAATACCAGCGTAATACAACGGGTATTGCAAACAATGGCTAACAATTGCTTAACTTGTTTAAGCAAAGTTTTCCTACGTGTTGGACTGGAACGCAGTCAACTCGGATGTGAAGTTATTCCCAGCTTGAATTTCAGATTTATGAGGTAAATGGAAAGCAGCATTACTCCCACTAACCCTGATGATGTAATTGACTGGCAGTTGTCTGTCAGTTTGAGCACTATTTGAGTGTGTGTGAATTTTCTGTTTGAGTCATTAAATGAGAAACCAATAAAAAAAAATCTTGAACTTTGATAAAAAGTTAAAAGTACAAGACTGAGTGCTTAAAAAGAGAGAATTAAAGTAAAACTCTGACAGAGTAAAGTAAGAAACATCTCGTCATTAAGCATCAAATCCAGGGCCTTAGATATTAGATTTTAGAAGCCACCAAGTCAATAAGCTTTTGGATTCTTGGTCAATTATGGAAGAATTTAGCTAATTCATTATGATGCATTGACTTAATTATTATTAATTTGCCATATCTCTGACTCACATGTCTGGATGGCACATTTGCCTAATTGCCTTGCTTGTGCACTTACTTATAATTGATCACATTCAACATAATTCTGTTGTTGTTTTGTATCTGATCTTTTCAAGATATTTTTTTTATGTCCAAATGTTTTTGTATCACTCTCAGTCATATTCTTTGAGCTCCATGAAATTTTAAAAAACTAAAAAGATGCATGGTTTTCGACTAAAATAGGCTACCTCTACTACAATTAAAGGGATTTTTAAACTGTCTTTGGGGTAAAAGACCTTCTATAGGAAGTCACTTCTTTTTATCGTGCAAATGTTTGTCACAACTGTCAGTTGGTCAGAATAAATCGATGACAGAGAGATGAGACAGATTGTCTTCAATAATTGTGTTTATTATATAAACTGATTCCATCACTTTAGAGAAGATTGACACTATAAGCTGTGTGACTACACCATCGTGCTCGCTGTCTTGATGTCGTGACAGATTACTTGACACAGTTGAACACGCTTAAAGGTTTATCTGTGTTTTACACAGTGAGCAGTTAGAAACATTGGTGCTGCTAATGCAAAAAGGACGTTCTATTCACAGCGGTCTGTGAGTCCCATTGGGGCTTGTTTGTGCCTTTTGACTATTGACTGTCCATTTTTCGGTAAATGTTGATGTGTAAAGTGAAAGACAATGGGGAAGTATAGCTGCACAAATCACAGCCACTGGTTGTTTTATTGTGACTTGAAATGTTGTCATGAATATTTCAATATGCATTTCGAGGGTACAAGACACATTTAGTCCTATGTAAACAAGGCTTATAAATCTTAGGGCCTTGTTATGTATTCATTAGAACATTTGATCACAGTTCTAGCATATCAACAGATGAAATCTCTCTACTTGATGTGTGAAATGATTTAATGCTCTAATATTCTTTGGGGGTTAAATTGATGAAGGCTTATGTGAAAATAATCGCACTGATTTATTCAAAGGAATAGTTAGACATTTTGTGGAAATAAACATATCCCTTTTCTTGCCAAGTATTAGATGAGAAGATCAATACCACTCTCTCGACTTGATGGTAAATATGAAGCCAGAGCCAGCAGCTGGTTAGCTTAGAATAAAGACTGGAAACAGTTGGAAAC
The DNA here is from genome assembly GCF_027596085.1 of Anoplopoma fimbria. NCBI lineage: Eukaryota > Metazoa > Chordata > Actinopteri > Perciformes > Anoplopomatidae > Anoplopoma > Anoplopoma fimbria. The sequence continues at coordinate 12,890,174 of NC_072464.1, read as the reverse complement.
AGCTAGCCTGCCTGTAAATAATATATGTGTTAAAGGAGAGATAACATTTTAAATAGTTAGCTTTAGTGTTTCTTCTATTTATGCTAAGCTAAGCTAAACATAAGCGTGTTATCATTCTTCTCATCTGACTCTTGGCAAGTAAGCAAATATAGTTTTTTGTCCCAAAGTACTATCAAAACTATCAATTTAACCCTATTCAGTACCAAAACTGAGCTGTATTGTAAATTGACATGATTATGTGTTTTTGACAAAATAGTATATAGTAATAGAGTTCATCAAAAAAATATAATAAATAAACGTAGTTTTATAGAAATCAAAACAACAGTTACAAAGAGTTTTTCACAGAGCACAAAAAAGACAAGAATAGACAGACAAGAGCAGGACTGCAATTAATCCATACTCAGATTCATTTGTTAATCTGCTAATCATGTTCTCAGTTCACTGACTAAACATTTGGTCCATAAAAGTCTGGAAGTCTAGAAAATGCTTATACGCAGACAAAAATGAAAAATAAAAAAAACAGAGAAAAGTCTGTGACTCAATGTCAAGCTAGAGAATGTAAAAATAATCAAACGCCAGTGTCAGAGACATCAATGCTAACAGAATAGAAACTGAGTGCTTTTTACACACCTGACAATGGTCCTAATCTGCCTCTAAAACAAAACCCCCACTCTGCGTACTGGATTTAACCCCTCAGGGAGCCCGGCTTTATTGGCTCAGAGGGGTTGAGTTCATTTGTTCATGTGGTGCTCAGTTTAAGTGCTCCTCCCTAATCCTAAATCCTTTGATTGTCAACAAAGATACACAGATAGACTTGTGGTGGTGGGTCTTTGAATATGTAAATCTGTTGTTTGCATGTGTGCAAAATCCCCTCCACAAAAGACGCATTTTAATAATTGGTGTGTGGCGATAGACATTAATCTGTATCTTTTAGTGTATTAATGAGCAGCTAGTCGATCCTCATTTTGGAATAGATACGTGGTTTGAAAACTGAGGTCACTGACACGTTTCTAACCTGCTTCTTAATTGATGGGAAATGCTGCGTGTCCCTGAAGGGTTGCTAAAGTGATTAACTGACTTCAGGGGGCAGAATTGAATTTAAAACATGACCTCTGAGAGTACATTACACATGCAGGAACAAATGGTTCTGTGGTTCTAGCTCTCGTTAGGTCTCCCCTGACCAGATGATAGCGAGGTACAGAGAACTAAGTGGTCCTCAATCAGCTTTTTATCGACTCAGAACCTAGTTGCTTTGGCACATAATCAGTTTTTGTGTGTCTTCACTGCAAATTCATCTTTATCTTGATCAGTCTACTTGACAAATCGTTTAAAAATCAGTTTGAAAATACAATTTTAAGAATCAGCAAAGATCTATTAGAGTAGATACAAAATGTATTGGGGATGCTTTCACATGATCAAATGTTTGAGTACTTTCTGTTAGAGAAAAAGCAACCAAGACAGAATAGAAAGCCCTATTAGATAATAATAATTATATACTCCATCTCTGTTTTGCAAAATCCAAATATATATAAGGTAATCCTAAACCAAGCTTTTTAAACAATGCCAGGGGAGCGTTGATACTAGTGTATAAGGTCATATACATATTTACAGCTCATTGGTTACGGTTGAATCTGCCTCTTTGTATAACAGTGTCACGAAAACATTTTTTTTACAAGAGTGCATGCATGCAGTATGATGTTCATTACATAACATCTGTGCTGCTGCAGGGCACCGTGATGGTACAAGGCATGTACAGTTATATAGTCATGCTCTCTTTGCTCTGTGGCTCTCTCTGTGCGGCTGTAGCTCAAGCGGGTTTTCCTTATTCCGGTTTTATCCCCGGCTTCTACTGTCAGCATGTTGAAGTGTCCTTAAGTGAGACACTGAACCCCAAGTTGCTCCAGGATTTACAGTAGTTCCTAAATGGTTAGGATGGTCTAAATGCAAAGATGCCCCGAATCACATGCAAGCAACTGAAAAAGTGAGTTTTTCATGTAATGTCCCCTTTGAGATACATTTTGCTTCCAATTTTTTTTTTTACATGGTTATGTTTATACTTTCTTTTACTTTTCTTTCTTGCTTTGAAACAGATACTTTCTTGTCAGCTATGTCTGATTTGTTCTTGTATTTTCTTTATTTTCATAGAAATATCATCAGTGCATGGCTGGACTGCTCGCCCCACCCTATGGTGTGATGGAAAGTGGTTGTAGCGGTGACAGTAAGTATTACTGTTTACATCTCTGAGTGGTTAAGGATCAGCAATCACACATTTTGTCACAATGCTTGTTAGCTGTTGTATTAAAGTTCACACAGTGCAGGCTATGGGAGATTTGAAAGCATATTATGAACTTTCAATTAAATTTGATTGATCAAGACAACCTTTGCCTGTAAAATCAGAAACAGGTAGAGCAGTGGATTTGGTTTTACTGTCATATTAGTTACTCAAGATTTAAAGGTACAGATATGAAAAAAACCTAAATTGTAGTGAAGAAATCATAAAGTGAATAAAATGTATTTCAAAGTTATGTATGCAGATTGTTTCAAGATAAAGAAAACTGTAAATGCCGTCACTTTACTTTTATAACATATATGATCTTATTTTGTACAATATGTAATAATACTTTTGTATGCCTAACTCTATTACCGTCTGACCCTCCTTCATCCTGTTGCATTGTGATAAATGCTGACTTTTATTTATGCTTTTCTGTTGCAAGTTAACTCAATATTTGGTTCATTTTGCTCAAACAGAGCACTTAACTTGCTTTAAAGTCATGTACCATAAAAATGATGAACAGCAGTGAGGAAATCCAGAGAGTTTGTTGGCTTACTGGCAGCTTGTTTACTGTACGTTGTAATGTATTTCTCGAAAGGTTTTGTAAATGATGGATCATTTTGAAGAAAATATTTTTCTGATTTATGTTCCGATCGAAGAAGATTTGTCTGACTACTGCAGCCTCATGGGTTGCTTTTAAAAGTCGACGTGTCCCCTTTAGTATTCATCACTGTTTCGTGCTGTGGAGCAACACTTTAAGAGCAGAGCTCTGGGCGTTTTTTGCAGTATACAGTAAAATACTCAGGGGATTTACAGTATGTTCTCTATGCATGAATGCACCAAGACATAAATCGCACATGCATCAAGCAGCTGGAGGCTAATGCACTTTCTTGTACAATGCATTCACAGCAGCTTAGTGGTACTGTGACTGTAGTGGCGAATGAATTAAACATATTTTTAAACAGTTTTCTCAGTTACAAGCAACGCTGTGCTTTAAAAGCACCAAAGTGCTTATAAAGTCAGCATTGTTTCATTCAGTCATGCATTCAGCACCACTCTACCTGAGCACCTTTTAAAGCACACTTGTGTTGCCATTAATGTTCAATAAAACAAATCACTTCACTCTCAACTCTGACAAACTAAATCTGATCTTTTACCAACAAATTCAATTTCAGATTTATATTGGATTCATCTTTCACATGTGATGATGTGAACAAATTGGTATGACACTTGAATGAGTTGCCTGATATCACTTGGACCATTATGGCAGCATCACAAATAAAATGATGGACAGCTGTGTTAACTTCTATGAAAACAAAACAATAAACTGGCACAGATTATGTTCAGACCCACAGCATATAAATAGAAATGCAGTCCAACAGTGTGTAAGAAGATGACAGACACAATTATTCGCTACTTGGTAAACAAAGTGGAGCATTTAGCAGATAAAGAACCAGCTATTTCCCTCAGCAGTTGGTGGAGACCAAAAACTAAGCTAAAAGAGAATATTAGACCTACATTCATCAGGAGGGAGGAAACACGACTCCAAACAAATGATAATGTCCCTTCATAACTGCTGGATGTGTAAATAAGCAACTGTTTGCTAAAAAGAAAGGACTTTAAAGGTGATGATGTGTTCATGATGTGTTTGCAACTTTCTTCCACAGCCCCTAAGTGGTCAAAATATTAGTTAATGCAAGTTTAACATAAGTATTAATTATTTCCTCTCTTCTACTGAAGCTGTCATACAAAAATGATTTTCATCACAATATAATTCAAGAAGTCCTCAAAGGTAAATGACAAAATGCGTCATTGCTTTTTTAAAATAACCAGTATAATTGATAATCAAATGAGTACTTTGGTTAAATTAAGGCACTAAAACTACTGATTAGATTGTATTTTTCTGAACGCAGCCATTATCATTTTTCCTGCACATTGTTTGCCTAGTGGTTTGGTGGTATAAACACTAACACATGTTACGCAACATGCAGGCAACAATAGAAAATGAACATTTACAAAAATAACCAGTGATTTAAAGTAGCCAGGTATTACACTGAGCTTTGTAAACAAAGTTACACCGATGCCTGAGTTTCCTGGATGGTTAGCCAGATGCAAAACGTTTCACTCCTAGCTATGTTCCACTTTCTGTGGATTGTATGGATTCTTTATCCGTTTTTGTTGTACAGCAGTCTAAGAAGCCTGTCTGAGAAAAGCTGTGTTTTCCCTGCAGATACGATTGTGACTGAGCAGCTCTGACTGATTATGCTATTTGTCCTGGAGGGGAAATGTACAAGCATAAAGCTCCCAACACTGAGAAATAACCACACCCTACAAACTCGCTGCAGAACTGTCACATTTCCTCATTGATTTGATTTTTAAATTATTTTTAACATCATTTTGCTGCCCATGTACAGTCGCTACCAGAATAATAATGTTTAATAGCATGTTTATTTAATAAGAAATGTAAATTAGAATGCATTTTTCACAATAGATTTGATAAGAAATGGTAATTGTCCTTCAAAGGTAAGCGCACATGGAAGCATAAATAATTATTAATGCCAGACCAATAACTGAAAAGAATATATATAAGAATATCACTGAATAGAAATTGATAGAAATAGATGACATTTTCCACTGTTATGGATATATTTTCTGTTTCATAGACAGAAATGTCATATTTGTTTGATTGGATAAGTAAAAGAAAAAAGAAAAACAGAAATTTCAGGATCATAATGATGTGTTGCATCTATATCATTGTTTTAAAGTCAAGCTAAATATGTTTATATATACAGTATGTTGTTGTTCTTATGAATATACTCTCTGTTTTTTGTCCCAAAAGGAATGCCGGACAAAGAGAACATAAGCCACAACTCATTTGTTTCTGTCTCCAAACATCAGAATAAGGTATTTTGCCTGACACACATGAATTATTTATCTGATTTATTGCCACCACAAGTTATGAAAGAGAGGGAGAGACAAACTGAGAGGCTGAGGCAATGCTGGTTCATTGGCATTGTTCCTGTATCGCAGAGGGTGACTGAACCTGAACAGTTTGGCACTTAAACCTAAAGACTATAACTCATTCTGTGCTTCTGTTTCGCCTGACATAGCGGCATACTTTACCGTTACTCTCCAACAGAGGATGGAGGAGAGCGGGGAATGTGACGTTTATGTTTAAAGTTGGTCTAAATATAAACAAGATGACTGGAGTTTTTGTCTCCATCCATAACAGTTCCTGTCCCACCTTTCTCCTGTTGTCGTTTCCTGCGTTGATAACATGGCACTGCAGCAGATTTATGATGCCCTGTGCTTTGTTCCTACATAGTGTTTGGTTACAACATGGCCACAGAGTAGTACTGTTATCTAGAAAAAAAAGCGTGTATTCACTTTATGTAACAAACAAACTGCTATTATTTACTTTAACATATATGAATAATGGTGTTTAATAAAGCCCAGCTTCTTTTTGTACTGAGCGGACACATTTTTCTTGTAAATAAATCATGAACTTAAAAGCCTTCACATAAATGCACGAGTTGAGCCGCTCTCTGAAGCATGCAGAATGCACTTTAAATGTCAAAGCCCCACAGCCCACCCCATGGCCCCAGTGGGGACAGAAACACATTCCCATACAGTAATTGACATTATCTGTGTCCCATTTAGGCAATTGAGTTCAGCAGTCAAGATTCCGATAACAGACTATTATTTTAACTGAGAAGCAATATAGAAAGACATAAGTTAAATTAAAGTTGACAGCTAATGTCAGCTGTGAGTACTAGCAGTAAGGAAGACATCCTGTGGCCCGCCGTGAGAGGAAAAACACTTGACTTGTCAGTTGTGTTGTTGCTTCCTGATGTATTTTATTGCCAATTACTGAATTGGTGTTTCCTTCAACAACAAACCTTTATTTTCACCCATTTCTGTGATGTAGAACCTCAGTTTTATTGTCATGCATGATGTGTTTTATTTCAAATCCTCTTATATTTTGTTTCATTTTATTTCGCAGAAGTCATTCATTGAAAGTCCAGCCAAATCCCACCTTAAATGCATTTCTCAGGTAGTAAACACAATCATCCTTCTGTATGCAGGGACCAGTCATTACCTGCTTATGTGGCAGGTAGTATGTAGGACTCTACTATGCTTAGATTTAACTTGAGTTCCACTCTGCAGGTACCCTCTGAGAAGATACTGCGGGCGGGGAAGATTCTCCGAAACGCCATCCTCTCCAGGGCGCCTCACATGATCAGAGACAGGAAGTACCATTTGAAGACGTACAGGTTAGATAGCATCGTAATTCTTTGATATTTGTGAAATACTGCATCATGTAAATTGATACTATACTAGAAGGGGCAATCTGACTCTGGAAAAAACACACATTCTCCTCCAGTCAGGAGCAGAGCTTTGTCTCGCTGATACAGAAAAATTAGAGGTTTTCTAAAGGAACTCTAGTGCTGGGAAATACTGTAGCTTTTGTCTACAGGGACCACCAAAATCATCACAAAATTAAAGTTACTTGTAGTAGCTTTAACAAACAGACTCCGTTATGGCAACACCCTGTTAACAGTTTAGTTAAAGAAAAGAAACAAAAAAAAACAAACAAGAACAGGCAGTTTCAATTACTAAAAACAGTCAAACATATACTGCTCAGCCTTGTATAAGATCTTAAACAGACCTTTCCTGTCATTTCTGCAGGCAGTGTTGTGTGGGGACAGAGTTGGTTGACTGGCAATTGCAGCAGAGCTCATGCATCCACTCTCGTATTCAGGCAGTGGGCATGTGGCAGGTGTTGCTGGAAGAAGGTGTTCTCAACCACGGTGAGACTCTGTGTGATGTCTGTGTCTGCAGCACATGTACTATCAAAGCAGGGATTTTTAATTTAATTTGAGCCCTGCTGTCTGTGTTGTTGTGACGCAGTGGACCAAGAGCTGAGCTTCCAGGACAAGTACCTTTTCTACCGCTTTCTGGATGACGAGCAGGAGGATGCTTCTTTTCCGGACGAGGAGGAGAGGAAGGAGAGCCAAGAGGAGCTGCAGGACACCCTGCTGCTCCTCTTGCAGATTGGACCTGACGCCCACATGAGGATGATTCTGAGGAAACAGTACGACTATAAAACAATACTCTCTTAAAGCAATTTAAAAAAAATTGAATTGGTGTTTTGTTGTAACGATTTCCTTTACGTATTTCCTGTTTTGCAGGCCGACTGAAAGAACTGCAGATGATTTAGAGATAATTTATGAAGAGCTGCTCCATATAAAGGCCTTATCTCACCTGTCAACCACTGTGAGTTCTCTGTCTTATGTGGCCATATGAATCCTGATGTCACTGTGCAGACATTAAGATTGCTTCTGCCTCTTGTGGAAGTAAAACACTTGTTCATCTCCTCAGACTCTTGTCACATTTAAGAGCAGAGCGAAAGACAAGATGCAAGCATGCAAACTGCACACCCTCCTGCACTTGTGTAGTCATCTCAGTACTAATCACCACACATTTTGATAGCTGTATTGCAAGTAAAATCATTAATTTGCATTGCTGCTGGGTTTCACTCAAAGTTGGGTGAGAACTGCTGAATACTGCATGCCTTTTTTAAATGGATTTTAGATCACATTCAATTGTAGGTTAATCAGTCTTACACTGGAGGGGTATTGACTAGCAGGAGAATACAACTTTGCATGGTTGTGCTCTTTCTGGTCGCTCCCGGTTGCACTAGTGAGTAAACTTCATTTCTGTTTATATTGATCCTCCTAACCTATGAATCTGTCTACTCTGCAGGTAAAGAGAGAACTGGCAGGAGTGCTGATCTTCGAGTCTCATGCTAAGGCAGGCACAGTGTGTAAGTAATGCTTTGAAATTAGTAATGTGATGGTAATGATCTTTCCCTAAAAACTGATACCAAACTATTTAATTTATAAATGAATGATAGAGTCATAATGAATCCAACAAATCCCAGATTAGGGAATCCCAGAATACAAAAGCTTTTCTTTGTTTCTTTTCTCTCTCAGTGTTCAATCAGGGCGAGGAGGGCACATCATGGTACATTATTTTGAAAGGCTCAGTCAACGTTGTTATCTATGGAAAAGTAGGTATTTCTCCAGACAAGATGAAAATATTTCCAAAATCTATAAATGATTATGTTGCTCTGACCAGGGCATTAATTCATCGGTAAGAAACTGATCAGTACGCTGTGTGTTGCAGGGTGTTGTTTGCACTCTACATCAGGGAGACGACTTTGGGAAGCTCGCTCTCGTCAATGACGCCCCTCGCGCTGCCTCCATTGTCCTGCGAGAGGACAACTGTCACTTCCTGACAGTCGACAAGGAGGACTTCAACCGGATTTTGAGGGTGAGTTTCTTTCGATGCTTTTACTGTAACATTTAAAAAAGTTATATTGCCCTCTGTTGTCAAAACCTCACCATTGCAGCCATAAAGGTTATTTAATGTATCCTTCGAGATAGTACTCCAGCCCTCTGCACCCATTAGCTTAGTCATCTAAATATGAGTTATGTTGGTAATGACTTGTGTTACTTCAAGCTGGAGATAAAAGGCAGCTTTGGGTTTAATTAGCTGTGGATGCAAACTTGTTGTGTGAGAAACTTCCATCTGGGTGTTCATAAGCCGTCACAAAATGTATAGTTTTGGCTGAAATACAGCAGCAGAGATTTGACAGTATGACCCGGGATGTGAATGAATGTGATGCTCCAGCAGGTCTGTAATGTAAATAAAGTATAAATCTAGTACCAATGAACTTTATAAAGATATATCCATATAAATGGCTTCAAAATGTAAAAAAAACTCTCAGCTAACCATTAAGCAACAAAAACCTTAACATACAGTTTTCACAAATGTTTCCCCATTAGTAGCAATAGGTTCAAAATCACATTCCTGTCCTGTGTTGGCTCTTCATTGTAGCTAATATGATGTTTACACTGACTGAAATACTTCAAACCAAGACACCTGAGTTTTATGGTTACACCATCCAACCAAATAAATATATTCCAGGTGTCTTGTTTATTATTTAATACACCTCTACCCAAAATTCGGGTTGACAATTTTTTTATCTTTGAAAACTTGAACAATGTTTGGCTACACAGAATGAGTTTGTAAAGACTGAACCCCAGTAGGCCGCTCATCAGGGGTTAAAATACTTTTTTTGCAACAATAACACTGACTAGTAATAAAGTCTTGGGTAAATTATTATATATATTTTTTAATTAAGTTAGTTTATATATTAAATAAATTCACATTTCTTAAGAAGTAACAATCACCACACTGTGATAAGACTAACAAAATATTATTTGGTATCATTGCATTTTCATGAACTCTATTTAAGCCTCCTGCCTGCTGCTGTTAGCGTGGTTCAGTGCTGACTGTACACCAGACAAGGCGACTAATCCACTGCTCGGTGACCAAAAGCCAAGTGTCATGGCACTTTCTCTGCAAAAAAGGGAAAATAACAGCTGGCTCTGATGCAGAGAGCAGAGAGGAGTCAAACCTCTCTGTAATTTTGAGATGATGGTGTCAACATTGTGTTCAGTTTATGACGCGTTAGTGTTGGAAGAGACACCTCATATTCACTCAAACAGATATTAGCTCAGATAGATTTACATTTACACAACCTTCCGGTGTGTTTTTATTATTATTATAGCTGATTATCTGTCGGCTCGAAAAACGTCTTTCTCACTCTTTATAATAAAATGCATAACTTATGTGTATTCACTGTGTGTGTATTTGTTTGAAGGATGTGGAGGCCAACACGGTGCGTCTGAAGGAGCACGGTCAGGATGTTCTGGTGTTAGAGAAGAGTCTCAGCAGCAGTCGAACCTCCAGCCACGGAGCCTCTTCCTCCCATTACAAGTAAATGTACCCACAATCCACTGAACTGGCTTCGCACAGGAAAGGTTTAAAAGCATCGTGTGTGTGTCTGTTGAACTACTTTAAACATTATGAGGTGGCATAGTGTGATATTTATTTATCTTTATTCAATGCTGATATATTGCTTATAAATGCCAAATAGGGGAACTTTGCCATTTTAACATTTAAACACCTGCCAGACAATAAAAAAATGGTATTTGAATGGATCATAATGTTTTATAAGGGCTCTTAAAATACCATTGAGTTTAGAAATTCAAATGCTGTTTTATTTAACAGTTTACCTGTTATATTTTTCAATTCAGTCAGAGAGCAAAACATAGTATACTGCAGTTGACTGTAGTTACAGTCAATGGTGAAATAGACCTTTAGAAATGTGGATGATGATTTAACAGAGCCTCCCTTTTTAACTATTGAATTAATCATAATATTTTAGATATCTTTGCAATCTGATGTAATGTAATGTAATATTCTACATTACTTGACTTGACTTGATTTGAAGTGTAGTGTTAATTATATATTCTCTTTCTTTCTTTCTTTCTTTCTTTCTTTCTTTCTTTCTTTCTTTCTTTCTTTCTTTCTTTTTATCTTTATCTTTCTCACTTGAAGTTACAATCTTGAAGATCTTGTTTCTCTTTCATTCTCTTTGGTATCATTATTGGCAATAAGTGGTAACTGCAGGTGTGTTAGTATGCTCTGCTGGACCAAACCACTACAGAGGGATGGAAACGCATCACAGACATCCAGTTTAATCACCATTCTGTTTCCTCATTCTGCGATAGATAGTGATTTAATGATAATCTTCAAAATTATTACTATCAATACTAAAACCAACAATATGTAACACTATCGCTCAAAACTTTCAGGCCTTGGCATACTGTCTGTTTTTCTCAAGCCCATTCATTGCTACTAAAGATGTTAGTCTTAAAAAATATGGGTCACAAATATATACTTTTATTTATTTAAAATAAAAAAAAGGTCCTAATACAAACTGTAGTTTTTAGCAAACATTATCCAGGACTTATTTGTGTATTTATAGGGGACTTTTTTCAGCTGTGGATTAATACATGTTTGGTGCTATAGTGATGTTTCAATGTAACGTATGTAGGATCGACTCAGAATTAACTCAACACATAACCCAGTGAAACAATGTGGCTATTTTACCGTTTTTTAAATAGTATGTCGAGTGGAGATGAGATATAGCAATCTTTTGCTACGCAGATAATACTTGCTCCTGTTGGTCTATTGTTTGTTTTGGCCTTTCAAAAAATTGGGCAATATGAAAAATATAGAATATCCTCAGCTTTATCCTTAAAAACAGTGCCTTGTTAACACTGTCTCTATCAATCAGTGTGAGAGCAGATGAAAAAAGGCTTCCTGATCATGTCTAGTGCCACAGGCAAAGAGCAATCCTGTGCACTGCAGCCAACAAGTGTTATCTTAATAGAAGCATCTGTCACTGCAACACGGTGGCTGTAATATAGAGAGACACATTAATGGTAATGATGGCCCTCGCTCCTTGGGTGATGAGAAGGCCCGGCAAGTCACAATTACTTGTTTGGGGTTGCCCTCTAATCAACTTGGCTCCTCACACATGAGAGTGTCAAGACTATGAGGGGAAAACACAACATGTCTTGTGCGGCTCCCTCTTGTGATACTGTTATCAAGTAATGAAAACAACTTAGGCTGGACTGTGTTGATTCTCCTTCACTGACAAGATGCCCCTACCTTTTTATTTTGGCTTCTCTGACAGCCCTTGGCCAAGACTCCCCTTAATCTTCAACCAGGCCGAGAACCCTGTGATTGTAAATAGGATTGTTATCAAATGAAGCAATCACAAACACGTGTTCAAGTAAGACGAATCAGTCAAGGGCCACGGAGGTGTCACAGATCATTTAGAGCCAGTGTTTCTTGATTAGTGAAGGGAGTGTTTTATCCTGTGTTTGCTGCAGATACAAGGTAATGTCGGGGACTCCGGAGAAGATTTTGGAGCACCTCCTCGAAATGATGCGATTGGATTCTCATTTCACCGAGTCAGGTACTGCTCGGCATGCAACATTCAGCAAGTCATAATAGAGCCATCCAATACAATATATCAGTATGATGATCATTTACTGTGAAGGATTTTCCTATATGCTGTATATTTATTCTTTCCGGCTCAAAGTTTCTCTCCTCTGCCCGTTCCCTGCTGCTCTGCACTGACCTGTTTGTTCTCATCTATAATTAGCCACACGTTACAGAGCTGATCTAATTACTCACGCTTGTGTGGATACAGAAGGTTTTAATTTGCCTGCAGAGGTGACAGAGACAGCGCCATGCAGGATCAAGGCCTTGTGGCTCTGGAGGCCCTTTGATCTGCTCTAACACAGATGTCTGATGTAATCTTCTCTTTTTTTTTTGTCACAGACTCAGCCTTAGATGACTTTGTGCTCACGCACTGTGTCTTCATCCCAAACAGTCAGCTTTGTCCGGTGTTGATGGCCCAATATCCTTTCAGCACTACGTTACCTGATGTTGTTATATGTGAAACTGACATGAAAAAAACCCTTCCTACTCTGCTCTACTGACACTGTTTTGATCTTTAACTGCTGTGCACTTACCATGCCCAGGCTTTGCAGGGCTCTGAACAGGAAAAGCTGGACTACACGCTTAACAACAAGCGCAGGGTGATCCGCCTGGTGATGCAGTGGGCTGCTGTACATGGAGATCACCTGCAGGAGGAGGACATCTCTGGGGCTTTCCTAGAGGTCAGCATATAGACACTTGAACGTTATAACCACTGTTCTAACTACTGCTATAGGTGCAGCGTGATAACAATAATCATGATGTGGTTTAATAATCAATGTACAGTCAGTGTTTCTATTTCAATTTTTCAATTTTAATTTTGATATTTCATTGACAGTGTATGTTGTTGTACACCAACATTTAAGAATTTAAGCCAGAAGATATATAAAACATAAAACCCCTCAAGATTTACTTTTTGAAAAAATAAACAAGTAATTGTAGTTTGTAAATATCTTAAAGAGAAAACAATTGTGCAATAACAGTCATGTAAATAGCATCTACAAACCCAAACAGTTTGAAATTCCTTGATTGTAATAAAAGCAGAGGAAAAATAAAAACCTGATTTCGCAAAGAGGTTTGTGAGAAATCAACAAGTCCAGATTCACACAAATAAAATTACATTTTTAATCAACTGTCATTTTTTTTTAGATATTGCTTACACAAATAGCACTTCCTCCAATCTCTAAAGCTAAGTCTTACTATTTGTACCTTGAGTGTACTACTGGCACCTTTATTTACAACAGCAAGCAAATACATGCATCAGTTACTAGTGGACACCTGCCAACCTATCAGAGTAGAGAATTCTCCCTCGGTAACCATGGTAAAAAAACAGATTTGTTAGTCTTAATAAATGTTTACAACATAGTTTATACTTGCCCTGAGCAATAAGGCCAGGGGATGAATATTGCTTGCATTTACATGTTTATTCTTTGATTTGTATCCATGATATATCTCCAGATGTTAATCTGAATAAATATGTTTTGGTTTACAAAATTCTTTTTATTGTTGCTGTGCTTTGCAGGAGTTTCTCATGGCGGTATCTAATGATGCCAAAGCAGTTCCAGCCCTCAGGGATCAACTCGCAGAACTAGAGAGAATCGTAAAGCGAAAGTAAGGGAATGGATGGCCATGTGTATTTATCATTTTGTACCCACCATGATCCAACTGTATGTGCACATAATTAAAAAGCAAATTTTTTTTTTTCATGTTTTAGCACTGAAGATGCCAGAGTCTCACAGAAAAAGGCAAGACACTGACTTTGATCTTTTCAAATTAAAGTTCATGTGCAAAAATATTATGATAACTGAACCTGTTAAACTTCACAGCACAAAGTCCTACTACGGCAGTTCAGTATGGGAGACGAGAAGCTTCAAAAACGTCAGCCCATCAAGAGCAATGATGAAAGTGAGTAAAGGATGTGTCTCCACATTCTGAGATCAATGTATGATACATTTGTCCCAGACTAAAGAGGATCATATCAGTACATTGTTGCTAGACCCTGTTGTCAATCACTGTTACATTTTAATTGCAATTTGAAACTTTTATTGAGCAATGTGTTAACCTTATCAGGTCTTAATTAGACAAACACCTAAACCTGTTTGTTTTAAGTTTGGTTGATACCTGCCATTTAGCTGCTTACCATGTAAAAACACAAGCCAACTTCTGTTTTTTACTTGTTAATGAGGATCTTATTTCTCAATAATAGGAAATGAGTCATTGGTGTTCTTTGCCTCTTTTTTTCTCACACATTGACATTTCCTGTTTGCATATATGCTTAATCAATTTCAGTTTTCATTGAATATATCTGGACATAAGAAGCTTTAACATATTGAATCCTAACCCTTTTTAGCTCATGACCTCTTAAAATACAGCAATGTGTGTTGTTTTACTTAGGTAAATCCATCCAGGATTTCACAAGAAAAGCAAAGATTAGAGAAAAATGTATTTAGATATTGTTGTTTTTCTTGTGAATAATATCACGCAGATTTGGAACTATCTTGCTCTTATCCAACTGCCCCCATCTTTCCAGCACTGCTTTACCGCTCCTTCCTTCCTTTTTGCTGACAGTCGCATATTTGCTCTGATTAACGCCTTCAGTTCTGCTCAAAGTCTACTGCTGTGACCACACCTACACAACGATTCGTGTCCCTGTGGCCGCCTCAGTCAGGGAGGTCATCGGTGCCGTGGCCGACAAGCTGGGGTCAGCAGAGGACCTGCTCCTGGTCAACCTCAGTTCGGCAGGAGGTGAGAGCAACGGCAGCTAAGTGTTAATCAAATGGTCAGGGGCAGCACAAGGGAGAGCCCAAACAGGAGGATGTACTAATAAATCCCCCAGCTGACTTAGTGAGAAATTAGCTGCCTTGTGCAGACTGTGATGGCTGCTGCAGTAGATGCTAAAGATGCCCTTAAAAGCAGCTTTAGAAAAACGTGAGCTCAGTTTTCCTCATGGCATTCAGCATGAGGCTGTTGGTGCTACTGGCTGCTCCTTACTGTTGTGAGAGTCTCTGCCAGAAAACTCTTATGCAGCTCTAACTTGTCCACACTTGACCTTTCATGCTCCTTATCAAAGGCAAGTAAACAGATACAGAGCTGGAGCTGCTCTCTTGCTTGGAGCAGATTGTCATACGGCTCATTTATTATATCTCTAACCAATGAACTCAAGGTTCCTGCTTTTACATACAATGTAGCATGAAATAACTCTTGTATTACAGATAGTACACTTATAATGGTATAAGTTGTTGTCCAATATCATCAAAAAATTTGAATCTTTTTCAATCCTTTGGTGTTATGTTTTTTGTTCTACAGAGAAAGTCATCTTCAAGCCTAATGATGTTTCAGTGTTCTCCACTCTCAGCATAAATGGACGGCTGTTTGCCTGCCGGAGGGATCAGTTGGATTCTTTGGTGGGTTAATCTCTAATTACACAGCACATTCTCTTCATATAAAAGAGGGCTGACTGAAACCCTATGTATAACTGTACATCTTTGAACTCTATTGCTCTAAACACACTCTTCTCATTTTATTTGAAATGCTTTTAGAATCAAGCTAGCTTTTAAGCAACCTAGAAAATGTGCAGTTTTATATTTTAATGTTTTTATTCCAGACTGCGGTATTTACCCTTATAAGCAATCATATTGTCTCTTTTTTAAGATTTGAATATATTTTGGCTGATTTTTCAGTTTATTTATTCAAATTGCAAAGCAAATATTCCTGAAACAGTACATGATTATCAAATATAAAAGGCAGTTTTTCTTGTTTTCTAGACCCCTTTACCCGAGCAGGAGGGTTCCTCTACAGGCCTGTTGGCCAGCTTTGAGTTAATGAGCTCCAAAGATGTGGCGTACCACATGACTTCCTATGACTGGGAGCTTTTTCACTGTGTACATGAGGTAAAATTGTGATATGAGGCCAGGTGACATAAGCAGAACTGATTCATTACTAGTACACCGGCTTTGATGTTATAGCATGAATTGAAGTTAATTTGTTTTTATTCTTTCAGTTGATCCACTATTTTGTTCAGGAGAACTGTTTTTCTTTGGTGTTCAACAGCTTGAACTCGTCTACCACACATTTGGGAGGCAAAACTTCAAGAAAACCACCGTGAACCTGGACCTGTTCCTGAGGAGGTTTAATGAAATTCAGTTCTGGGTGATCACAGAGGTGTGTCTGTGCTCTCAGCTCAGCAAGAGGGTGCAGCTTCTCAAGAAATTCATCAAGATTGCTGCTCAGTAAGTAGACCGTGTTTTACTGTCTATTCTGCTTTTCTTTGACTCAGCTTGCAGTTTTGTACATTCACTTTCTTAACGTACCTTTTTATGTTTTCTCTCAAAGCTGCAAGGAGTTCAGGAACCTGAACGCCTTCTTTGCCATCATTATGGGATTAAGTAACCCAGCAGTGTGCAGATTGAGTCAAACCTGGGAGGTGGGTACCTGTCTGTTTCAATATTATTCTTATCCTAACTCCAAGTTAACCTTTAATGTCATCTGTTTTCACAGAAACTTCCCAGCAAATTCAAGAAGTTTTACGGGGAATTTGAAAACCTGATGGTAGGTTGAAACAACTTATTTTGTTCTTCAAAGCGTCTCCATCTTTGAGTTGTCTGTCCAGCATTTCTTGCACCGTCAGCTAGTCAAGTGTGGGTTCAGCAGTATCATCCTCGGGCGGCATTGTGATGGATCTGTTTGACACAGCGACGGCAGATCTCAGAACAGTGTGTTTGTTTCCACAGGACCCGTCCAGGAACCACCGGGCGTACCGACTGACAGTTGCCAAGCTGGAACCTCCCATCATTCCCTTCATGCCGCTGCTGATCAAAGGTCAGAAAGGTTAACTTGATGACCCTATATTTTTAATGTAACATAATTTTGACCTGTGAATCACAGTTGTTATTTTGTTGAATTTCTTCTTCAACAGCTTTAACCATCTTAACAATTGGTCTTTTTCAGACATGACATTCACTCATGAGGGCAACAAGACGTTTATCGACTATTTGGTCAATTTTGAGAAAATGGTAAGGCTCTGAAGGGGCAGATTATTGTCTAACAGTTGGTGTTAATCTTTTTTTTTAAATATTCAGTGAATTGCTGATATCTGTTGCTGATTATAGCTCTTTTTCTTCCAGCGGATGATTGCTAACACGTTGAAAATAGCGAAATACTGTCGGAGCCAACCATTC
This sequence comes from Anoplopoma fimbria, assembly GCF_027596085.1. Classification (NCBI taxonomy): domain Eukaryota; kingdom Metazoa; phylum Chordata; class Actinopteri; order Perciformes; family Anoplopomatidae; genus Anoplopoma; species Anoplopoma fimbria. Next base: position 12,872,798 of record NC_072464.1, on the reverse strand, counting down.
AGTGAGTGTGCATCCCAAAAGTTTATTTTATATTGATAGAAATTTGGATATAATATAAAATGGTTTCATTACAAATAATGTATTTAAATTATACTCCAGTTCTATGTCGATTTTTTAGGGAATGGCATTAATTAATTTATTACTTAACCATTTTTGCTCCTCTTTCCACTTTAATCAGGCCCAGATTCACCTCTGGCCAGCAAGAACCACCAAGAAGTTCGGACATACGTACGTCAGCTCAAGGTGATCGACAATCAAAGGACGCTAACTCAGCTCTCCCACAGACTTGAGCCCCGCAGGTCTTGAAACCACTCAGGGACAGAAATGTTACACTCTGATGCTGCTTCACTAAACGACATGCGCTTGCATTTGGATGCATTTACAACCAACACAGGCAATCACATGAGTTTGTCAGATAATGGGATATTGTTTCAGATGCCTGACTTGTTAAGCCTTTTATTACAGTAATTTGTGATACTTTAACAGCAGTAATTGTTGGTGGGTGAAGTACCTCTCATATCACAGAGCTGCAAGTCAAACAAGAGGGACAATTGAGGGAATTAACAAGCTTTTGAGGGGATCTCATTCATCAGATTAACATTTCAGACGTAAACACCATGTGACGCTGATGCTTTAAAATGCAAAGTCTTGATATTCCTGATATTCAGTTGTTTCATATCTTTTGTATCAAACAATATTTATACATATTTAAGCTTGTGAGAATCTTGTGTGTTGTAAACTGTATGCAAATATTTATTTTGACATCAGCATGCAAAGAGTTATTATGATTGTTTGCCTTTTTATTCATGTGAGCTTATTTCTCATTGGAGATACAGTAAATGTTTGACAACCTTTTGTGTGCTGAAAGTATTAAATATTTAGATGTATTTATGCGCTGCATTGTCATTATGTTTTGCCATTTCATTAATACACTGTTTAAAATCATGGCATGTTTACAAAACTTTTGTAGTTTGCAGTTTGATTCTCCATACAATGAAATGGTTATGTGTTGTTAATCAGTATAGTGGAGCATGCAGTTACCAATTGCTTAACGTCTTAGACTGATTTTTTTAGTTAGGAGGATTCATTCAGATATCGAGGGTTAAGGAGGAGAGGAGCACAATATTTGGGGCAATATAAAGTGACAAACCTCCAATCAGAAGTCAGTATCATGATCTTCTGGACTCAGCTCTGAAGGAACTGAATTATATAATCAAAGTGACTTTGCCCATTACACTTATGACCATTGTGGGGGAAATATTTGAAACACATTTTATTATAATGCAGTATTGAACAACATCACAACTAACTATTACACAACAATAATCATATAATTTAGTTAAAACCTACCAAGCATTATAATCTTGCAGATCTGTCGGATTGCATTAAATTGCAGTGATGGAAGAAGTACTTGGATTTGTAACTTAAGTTAAGTAAAAAGAAATACCACTGTGTGAAAATACTCTGACTGTTACAAGAAGTCCATTGTGCATTCAACATCTTATTTAAGTGAAAGTACAAAAGTATTAGCATGCATAAACTTATAGTACCAAAAGTAAAAGTACTCATCAAACAGGATTGCCTGTTTCAGAATTATTAACATTATACAACAGCATTATAATAATAATAATTGATGCATTAATGTATAAATCACTTTAAATATTTCAGCTGCAACTTCGAGCTTAATGATAGTAATGATAATAATAATAATAATAATAATAATAATAATACATCATAATGTATTAGTTGATATTTTGTATTCATAACCTGAATCTGAAGGTAACTAGTGATTGATATTGTCAAATAAATGAAGCAAAAAGTGTAAAACGTGAAAAGTGTTGTCTTCTAAAATGTAGTTGAGATAAAATATAAAGTAGTAGTTCCCCTAACTTGAGTACAGCACCTTAGTAAACGTTGTATCTAACTCTGAAATATAATAAAGTAGAGTAAAATAATATTTAATGGCAAATCTATGAAAGGTAAGAGCTCATTTGTGCACTCAATGCATACAAATACAATGTTTAAAACACAGTGAGAGGAACATTATCACAAAATAAAATTGACACAGTGACATTTGACAGAAGAATAAAAGCTACAGAGCAGTTCCAGTGTTATTAAAACTATTTAGTGACCTATGCAGAATTCTAATGTGGACCTGGACTGGTCCGCGGACCACACATGGAGCACCACCGTCCCGGGACGGTGTGGGAAAACAACGTTGGAGAACCTCGGAGTCTGTCCCACTTTGGTCCGGCGGGGGGAGCTGTTGTCATTGGGATCGGGAGTGTAAAAGAGTCCAGCCAGCCAGTCAGTCAGTCTGGGCTGCTACTGCTGGTAGAAGTTGTGCAACCAGTAAAACCAACGCGGGGTGAGGTGAGACGTTGGGAAAACGTCACATGAGAGTTCCCGGAACTCTTAACTTCTCCGGTTTTCTTACTGTCAGATTGAAAAGTGCACCTACGACGAGTTACTCAAGAGAGGAAAGCTTTCCTACTTCATGTCGGTATGTATGTTTATAATGTCGGAGTATAAAAGTTTAACCCAGTATTCACATGGTGGCTCACTGGTATCCATGTGAGTATGAGCAGCAGTCTTAATGGTAGGCGAGTTCATAATCTACAATAGGCTACACCATCCTATTTGTACAGGTTTACTTTTGGTTTTGAATTGTTGAGTGTGAGGCATAAAGCAGTAGTTTGTAAAGGACGGTACGTGTTATTCATTATAACAACAGTAATTATACTGATAATGATAGTAATGCACGCTATGTTCCATTCTCTCAATTGTTGATACAGTAAACTATGCACTTGGCTTATTCCTGTTTAAATATTGAGAAATGTTTGCAGTGCATCATGTCTTTATAGAGACATGTAGTCATGCAAATTCCCCCAATAATCTAAGTTATACAGAGCATGATCAATACCATGCACTGTTAGATCATTAATAACTTTTTAAGATTGTGTAATATTTTGATGTGTTTTTGATTAAACATCACGGCTGCAGACTGTTTTGGGTTTAAATTATAAAAAAGTTGACAGGTCACGCTACTATCTGCTAGATTTATTTTTCATTTATTTTTGATTAGAGTAACTGCCTGTGGTTTGACATATGGCTATCAGGGCCGTTATTGTTGCAGTGTTTGCTATTAAGTGAGAACAGGCAGGAAGGAGATCAGGAGTGCTACCATATCCCAGTAACCCTGGCTTCTTGAGTGGACGACAATACTGTGGGCTGGTCCACTGAGCAGATTGCTGTGAGGCTAAGTATAGCATGCATACAAGTAAATCAGCAGAGAGCAATGGCCCCCCTTTGTGACAATGGAGGCATTTCCCGCTGTGTTGGATAGCAATCCCAATGAATACCCAGGTAACAGCCTTTTAAAAGCCATAATTGCTAGGCTTGAAATGGGAAACCTATGAACAATAACAGAACTACAATTTCCTGTATTGATGGAATAATGTATTTTACAAGATGCTTTTATGTTCTTACGGACAAACAAAGGGATGCGATAATCAATCTGTGTGGACTCCAGTTTGGGAGCATTACATTTCTTACCCTTACACTTATACTGGATGTATGGCCTTAGAGAAGATGAGGTTTTTCTTTCTCTATGTTTTTCTCTAGAAACAGTCAGACAGTCCATTTTCTCTTTCCCTCTCTCCTTGTGGCCTTACTTGTACCGAACACTGTAGACCGTGCTGGAATAGTGTGTGACTCTGGCTGCATGACCACGGCATACCAGGCATGCCATCGTCTTTAAACAATCAGAGTCTGGACCCTGAGCTCATTGCTCACTGGTGCTGCTGATGATGATGAGGAGGAGTGTGTGTGGAGCAGAGAAAAGAGACGGTCAGTGAAGGACAGAGCTAAAACCAGGGCTATCACACTGACACGACATCAAAGACGCTATTCTTTGAAGCTTCTTGCACAGCAGGAGCCATTTGTTTGACCATACAGGACTCTGTTGATGACCAAACTTCCTTCCTTCACTGTGACCCCTCCGCAGAAGCACTCTTGGTGCTGAGTGTCATTATGAGATGTCGTCTCCAAGCGCCTCCTTCGTGCAAATCAAGTTCGATGACATCCTCTTCTACGAGAACTGTGGCGGCGGCAGTTTCGGGAGTGTGTACCGAGCCAGGTGGATCTCCCAGGACAAAGAAGTGGCAGTGAAGAAACTGCTCAAGATTGAAAACGAGGTAGGAGTCATAATTGCCTGGGCTTTTCATATACTTTTTAATTGTCAGTATAGTACTCATTTTAATTGCTACCCCATGTAGGGGGATGTGTTGACTTCTGTAGCCATCACTCATGATCATTATACACCCCCACTCTCAGAAATATGCAGCGACAGAAACAGTATTGCCAAATGAAAGAATGTATTTGGCCCAATTACAGCCGGGACTGTTCCTGAGATCTTTTTGAAAGCTCAGGCTCATTGTCTTACAGACAAAAAAAGAATTATCTTTGAAATCTTGTCAGGGAAATTGTATTACATTTGTTGGCCTGTGATAGGATGTTCAGAAAGCGATTCATGGTTTCTTGTTTGAAATTGTAAAAGATCACAGATATCCATTCAACTTCACTCAAGTGTTGGAGAGATGATTGTTCAGTGAAAATTATAATGTAATCCTTTCACGTTGAACCAATTGTTCATTTAATTACAGTGTTTGGCTACAATTAGATAAATTGGTTTTGTCAAGTTTCTGTTCATTCAAGGAATAGTTTCACAGAGATCTTTCTGGATTTCCGTGTCATTTTTTTTACAAACATTCATGATCCCAAGTGGATGAAAGTTACTGACTTTGGTGATTCCCTTTTTCTACAGTGCCACCAAGAGGTTGACATTTGTGTTTTTTAGTGAAATAACTCAACAACTTTTGGATACATTGCTAGGACCAAATAGCTGAAAAACTAATGACATTACCATCAGCCTCCTTTGTGTTAAGTTTAGTGCTAATTACCAAACGCTAACACGCTAAACTAAGACAGTAAACATGGTGAACATTATACTTCCTTAGCATCAGCATGTTAGCATGTTAGCATGAGGTTAGCATTTAGCTCAAAGTGTGACTGGCCACTAGCATAGCTGCAGACTCCTGTTTCTTAAGACACTGATATAGTGATGTTCAGACATTTGTATAGCATTAGCATGAAAAAGTTACATTTCCTATGTTTATTGTTTAGGCTGAAATCCTCAGCGTCCTCAGCCACCGTAACATCATCCAGTTTTTTGGCGCGATTGTTGAGGCTCCCAACTATGGAATTGTCACAGGTAAGATTTAAGCCTTCATATTGACCGTGTCATAAAAACAATATGTCTCAATGATAATCAGTGTACACCAGAGCTGCCTGGCTACAGAATGAAAGAAAACGCAGCAGTTGAATCTGTTTGCATCAGTTGCAGTTTGCTCAACGCTGAGTGGTGCAGAGGTTTCTATAGAAACATTAGTGAATGCCAGAGGGTTCGGGAAGTGCACACATTGATACAGTAGTTGTTTCTTTTGTGTGTTTAGGTTATAGGCTGAGAAGAATAAACCTCATGTAACAAGGGGCCCACAATGCCTCTGCACAAACTTTCACTTTACTGTGCAGGTGTCATTTAAGTTTTATTGTATTTTAAACCATGTCTTCTCAAAATCAGAATCAGCTTTAATGGGAAAATAAGTGTGAGCACATACAAGGAATTTGCGTATATAGACATACGGCCAAAGGGGAAAAGTGCAAGGCCCTAAGGTAGCTCACTTGGTAGAGCCCATGTACATAGCCTGAGTCTTTACCTCAGCAGCCTGGGTTTGAATTTGACCTGTGCTGCTTGCAGTCCCCTCTCTCCCCATTTTCAGTCTCAATATGTCCTTTCTAATAGGCAAAATAAGGCCAAAAACATTCTACAAAAAGGGAAAAATGTCCCAAAAATAAAACACAAAAACTAATAGAAATTAGTGGCAATTAGTTAGTAATGTCTGTCACACTTTCCCAAAACCCAAGAAGACGTTTTCAAATTACTAATTTCGTAAGACCAAGAGGAGAAAGATTTTCAATTTACATTGCTCTAAATCAACAAATGAACACATTTCAGAAGCTGGAAACAGCAAATCTTGCTTCTTAAATTTAGCTTGACAATTAATCAATTTTCAAAATGTCAATATCTCTCTACTGCAGTGTTAAAAAACTACTACCGAAACAAAAGGCCGGGTTTTGACAATAGGTGACGCAAACACAAAAAAACTTTGTTTCAGTTTGCAAAACACATGCTACAAGTTAATTTCAAATTCCGCGTTGAAAAAGAAAATTCTGTAACAAAATACTCAGTCAAGACAAAAAGAAAAAACACATTATACATTTTATTTTTAATATTAACAGCCTATATTATCTAGTGGTGATTAAAACAAGAAAATTAAACTGTTTTCTACTGCAAAACATTCCCGGCATTTAAATCAGGAAATTATTTTCATTATATCCTGATGTAAACCCACTGAAATGTTTTCCTTGCGTGACACGTCCATTGTTAGCACGACTACAGTCATCTCAGGTAAACTCCACAACCTCAGTGACCTGAGATTTCTTTTTTTATATGTCCATCACCATGCTGATATAATTATAACTATACTATTTATGTCCTTTTCTTGTGGAATGGAGAGTGGTAGACTCTGCTGAAAGTCTCTCATGTGAAATATTGTACTCAGTTTCTGCACTTGAGTCAAATGTTATGCAAACTATGCTCTCTGTGTAATAGCTGTGTGGGAGAGCCGTATAAAAAGAACATGAACATAAACAAAAAACTCATGACACCTCAGCAGTCTCTGTAGTATTTTGCAGCCGTGAAAGAGAGAGGTTATGTTGTCAAGGAGCTGATTGATGTCTCTATTTGTCAAAGCAGAATCTAATTAGCACCGATACAGGAAAGATGTTTATGGCCATCCTGACCATGTCATGTCCACATTCATCAGCTCTGTTATAAATTTCCTCTGTCTGTTGACATACAGCATCAGGCCAAGCAGTTCCCTCTTTCTGCAGCCAATATCTACAACCTGTTTCAAAAACACGTTTGTCTCTGCTCACCTGCATAAGTTGAACAATATCTGTCACTCAAAGACCTTAGAAACGTAATATATGGAGGTCAGTTTGGGGTAAAGGTACATTTACCTGTGTTGCACACAAACTGATTAAAACGCCATTTATTGATCAAATGAAAGAGCTGTATACAACATACCCTCAGCAGCCATATTATTCATGGAATGTGGATGAATGTACTATAATAAAGTGCAGAAGCAGACAAGTCTTTACTTGCACGCACAGGTGAGGTCAGGTGAGCTTATTTGTACATCTGCCGTCAGCCTGCTTTTGCCACATTGCAAATGCAAAAAGCCATGCATGATCCAGACTCATAAAATAATAAACATTGGTGTATTTTATGATTGTTAATTAGACTCCTGCCTTGGTGCCTATGTATGTTTACACTGTGTTGGAACATGATTGGGTTATTATGCACAAACAGAGGTCTCATGCTGTTTTAGCCGGTATGATGGAGCTTGTTTATCTTTATTCAGGCACTGTACCTCACAAGATCTCTGTCTGCAAACATGTTGATTGGCTGTTCTACATATCTTTGTGTTTAATCAAAGCTTTATCTGTATGCTTTGGACAGTTTTCCAAGGGGGATTTTGCACAACGCTACCTAGTTGTCAAGACTCATGAAAAGTCTATTCAACTTTAGAAAACAGAGCAGAACAACTGTTTATTTGTGTTTTAGAGAGTTGATAACATGTTGGCTTCCAAGGGAGCGGTGTTCAACTACACTGTGATTAATTGAGTTCATATACAGCGACAGTTCAGTGAAAGGAGCAATCTGTAAACAAGACAGAGTCAGCAGGCTTCCAGAAGTCCTCTGGCAAATTTTCTACTGCCAATTGTTTTCACGTAATGCTCTCACATACTGCACTCATATGTACAATTCAACGACTCAAGAGAACAGTTTCTTTATAAGACATTTCACCATCAGAAGTCAGTCAATTTCAATAATACAATCTCAAACATGATCACATTTCCCCACAGAGTATGCAAGTGGAGGATCGTTGTATGATTACCTGTCCAGTGATGAGAGTGAGGAAATGGACATGGGGCAGATCATGACATGGGCTGCAGAGATCGCCAGAGGTAAATGTGACATTTTATTTTACAAACATTTTTCCTCTTTGATTAAATAAGTAAATAACAGCTTGGGCTTGCAAATAACATTGTCTTTGAATTAATCAATTAATTGAAAACCTTTATTTTTACAGTGAGAGATTAGGGGTAAGCTCTTGCCTGTTTACAGGGTTTTACAAAATAACAATAGGCTTCACACATGGTTGATGATGAAAAAATCCAACTAAACAACAACAATTGATACTTAAATTGTTGACTCAAGTCATCATTTATTGCAGTCATTAAGTGATGTTCACACTGATAACCAACGTGTGTGTGCAGGCACTGTAGGTGTGCTTTTAAATAGCAATATAAATATAAGATACAAGTCAATGAGTCTTTATTTTGCTCAAGAGTAAATTCCTAGTAGTATACATGTTGCCCTCAATGCTACTCTACACATACAGTATTTCAAACAGGATAAAACAACCTCAATGTTCTCCTGTGAATGATCAGAGCCACCAGTGAATATAGTGTTTCCAGTGACCTGCTCTGAAAAACGTCTCTTTATTTCCACTTTAGGAATGCACTATTTACATTCAGAGGCCCCTGTTAAGGTGATCCACAGAGACCTCAAGTCCAGGAATGGTGAAGGATTTAATTTTAAGAATATTTTTGTCTCCAAAGCAATATTCATTTGTACACATACACTAATGCATAATATTCTTTAAAGTGAATACATAGTTTTATTTACTTTTTATTTTCTCTTGCAGTTGTTGTGTCAGCAGACAAGGTTCTCAAGGTGGGTTTTTCGTAATGACTTATCTCAGATACCTTTAACTGCACAATAAGAGTGCTCTGATGAGGTGATATGTCTGGTTAACTGCATAGTTACATTTTTATCTCAGAATTTAAAAGGAATATGAGTAAGTGGTATGCCATTTACCTACAGTATGTGGACACAAGAGGGCAGTGACTAACTTAGCATTTACAACAAAAAGCATTACTGATGTGCTTTACTGTAGACAAGATTGGTAGAAAGGAGATTAAATAAAACTCATGAAAGAGAAGTAGTATATTATGGAAAACTATTCAGTAACTCAAAACATTTTGAAGCCTCTTTTGTATCTGATGTATCATGAGACAAGAGCATAGTGTGTCAAATTACAGTGATGAAAATAGCAATTGTGTCCAGGCCTTAATGATGTGATTACAGAACAGTAGATATCCACATTGTAGCATTTACCAACACCAGCATCACCAACAGATACACACTTTCAGATTATTACAGACACTTTTTTTCTGAATTGTTGGTTTGATTAGTGCATAGTAAGTACATTGCTATATGGATGGTAGCTATGGATACCAAACTAAACATTTTGATTTGGATGCAATGAGAATCTTAATTTAGTTTTTTGTCCACTCAGATCTGTGATTTTGGGGCATCCAAGTTCCTCACCCACACAACACACATGTCCTTGGTGGGCACGTTTCCCTGGATGGCTCCCGAGGTGATCCAAAGCCTGCCTGTGTCTGAAACATGTGACACTTTCTCTTACGGTGTGGTGAGTGACAAGAAGGAAAGGAGGGGAAAGCAGAATTCCCCCAACTGATGGCATTTTTAAGTTTACTTCACACTGTAGCCGCTCTAACAAAGTATGTACTGTTGCATTCAGTAAGCACTCAATTGGGACATACTTCTTCCTCATAACATTGCAGCTTGAACCTTTTGCTCATATATCCGCTGCACAGAGAATAGCCAGAGAAGCATGCTGGTTTGCATACTAAAAAATGCAACCAGATGGAGTGCAATTTCCTGGTATTTTTGGCATAAAGCATTAGACATATTGGAGACACACTTAATCATTTTCCTCCATACTAAATTGTATGGTAGCATGGGTATTTGAACTCACAAATAGTGTCTTAGACAGTTGCCCATATTCCAGTTCTTAAAACCATTTTAAATGTATTTATTATGGCACATCAAAGATCAAACAACAAATGATTGACAGGAACAGTGAGACGTATAACCTGATTCAAAATGTTTTCTTTTGTTCTTAAAGAAGATATTGGACTGCAATAATGTTGAAAAAAACAACCTATGTAATATTGAACCAAATATGTTCAATATATTTTGAAGAAATTGCAGCTTAAAAAAACAACTGTCAGTCAACCAGTCCCACTGCTATCTTTATTTCTGCATTTCTTTCTCTGCTTAAGTGGACAATATAAGTTATTTTGACCTTTGCAGAAGTAAAGACTCTTAGAAAATGTGTTTGTCTTTCTTCTTCCTGAAACTCTTTTTTGAAGTAGTTTCAAAATGGAAACCAGTTAATGGCACAAAACAATTTCAGTTTCTATTATGCAAGTGTAAATCTCGGAAAGAAAATCTTGTTTCCTCAGATATACAGTAGGCAGGATTTAACAAGCTAAATAGTCAATTTTTATAATTGCAATGACGCTTTCTGTGTCAGAGGTAAAGCAAAATAATTACAGATTTACAGTAAGTATGCAGTCTTTCCGTACTGACAGACTTCTGAGGAGCTGATTTCTATGGCAAAATACATACATATAATGAGAGGCAGCTGGCAAGTGCAGAAATGAGGAAATGTAGAGTACAGTAGAGCCCTTTGGTGTTTGAAAATGGCTCTCCATCTTTTTATAATCTCATTTTTTAAAGATGTTGTCTCAGGTTGAATACCTGACACTGAGGAATACCACCTGAGAAGCACCTAAATGATGAAGGGAGTGTTGTTATGCACTTCAGAAGTCATGGCAGCCTTTTCATTATTTTTTTGTCTATTTTCTATGCTGCATTTGGTCTCCAAGAACGACAGAAAAGTGTTTTAAAGGTTTATTTTTATATAAATACACAACAGAAACAGATAAAAGCTACCTATTTGGCTCTACAATAATTATTATTTATGCAATAACTAATCTAAGAAGATTCATAAATGTGTGTATGTTGACAGAGCATACACATACATCTATGCGTACATTTATTATAGTTTTATAACTTTGTTTGTTTACTGACCTTGGCTCTTGACTTCTGTGACAGGTGCTTTGGGAAATGCTCACTCGGGAGATACCCTTCAAAGGTCTGGAAGGTTTACAAGTGGCCTGGCTCGTAGTGGAGAAAAATGAGGTACTCTAGTGTGTGATTATGTGTATGTACCGTGTACAGTATTGACCCTTGAAACTGGGGAATCATTTTTGTCAAGAGGCTGAAGCGTATGAAGCCACTGCTAGCAGATGGTTAGTTTAGCTTAGCTCAAACTCTCAGCAAGTTAATAAGCATAAATTTCAAAATGTCAAACAATTTCAATCAGCAGCCCTTCAGCTATTCTTACATCTGACTGTACGTGTTTCAGAGATTAACCATCCCGAGTGGCTGTCCTGGCAGCTTTGCTGAGCTCATGAGGAACTGCTGGGCAACAGAATCAAAAGTGAGTGATCCGCTAAGTTACATTAGCATGCAAATTGACAACACATGTACGTTTTCATTTGAATCATACAAAGAAATGTTTGTATGTTGATTCAGGAAAGGCCAATATTCAAGCAGATCCTCTCTACTTTGGACTCCATGTCTAATGACAGCCAACTTCCTCAACAGTGCAACTCTTTCCTTCACAACAAGGCTGAATGGAGGTAATGTGATCAGCCAGTAAATGTATTTATAACTCTCTTTTTCACCACTATACTGCCTCAGCCTAAGGAAATGTGTGACTGTTTCAAAGAGTTATGTGGAAATGTAGCTGATGGGGGCCGTGAAATACAAAAAAGGACTTGAGATCGTGCATATAGATCTTTAATAATTACACTGATAGCTACATAAAGGCATGAAAACCTCCAAAGAATCATCCATCTGGATATACTTCCTCTCTTTACCCATAAGGCCCTAAAAATAATCACCATCTTTTTCAAGTAGAAGTGTTTAATTGGGTTGTATGAGCAGCTGGAGGTTTGGTGATGTTCAGCACAGCCTGAGTCTCAGCTGTTACTTTATTCTCTGTCTGCCTCTCTGTGGGGCTTGTCTTTGCTCTGAGGTTTTTCTCAGAAGTTGTGCTTGTGGCATCGTGTCCAGGCAGCCATCTGCAGGTGCAGTAGGTTGGAGTGAAACTGGCTGCTTGGAAACAGAAACCGAAAATGTGTGACACAGAAAGATGCATTTGTTGTAGCGCAAGAGGTTTGGTACTATAAGCCTGGCATGTGGGTGATCAGAGCTGGAGGTAACTTCACCTGATAGGGCAGTGAGATATTATTTTGGCCATGTATTTTTTTATGTACCGTACCGTACAAGACTAAGAGTCTATTGCCTGCTAGCAGCACTGTGATACCGCACTTATGCACACAGCGGTGCTTTGAGCTAAATGCAAACATCAGCATGCTAATTTGTTCATGATTATAGAGCATGCGCTAAAAGAAAAGTCTGGGAAGTTCTTGTCCCCTGAAGGAGACAGGAATGAACAACAACAAAAACTTGATTCTGCAGACAGTCTCACCTTTTTACACCTAATTTGAATCCTCTACAGCGCTCCATCATCACTTCTTTTTCATGTACACACAAATTGTTAAGCTGCTCTTATAGCCAATGAAAACACCTTTCACTTAAAGGGGAGAGTCGCTACTTTAACCTGACACTTATTGTTTCATGTCAGATCCGCTTCACTGCCTTGTATTGTATTATTTTATACTGCATTGTTTGTACAGACATACATCAAGAGAGTGTAATGGTCAAAAGCAGCTGATTTAATACAATGATTGCTTTGCTATGTCTTATGACACCTAAAGTTAGAACTTGTATTTGTGATCTAATTATTTGTCTAAGAACTAAATATAGACCCAGTCACAATAGTTAAACATGTTAAAACTAAACAGATGTTACACTCTGTATCAGACCAGTTTGGACAGAATAAGAACAGAGTCATTTTTCTCTGGATTAGACATTCTGCATGTACAGGACGATGTGAAATGCCAAGATGTTTATCAGGAAAGTGGTAGGCAAGAGAACAAATGATTTGGGAAGTTAAGCTAGAGTGGAAATTGTTTGAAGTGGGAAGCGTCGGGGTGGAAGAACCGGAGGAACCGGAGGACTGGGAGGAGTAAGGATGGGCTTTCCTGCTACATGGGTTTATGAACAGAGGGAGAGTGTGAGAACTAAGTTTTTGTTGGGCTGAACTCAGCATGAATTTCCACGACACACTGTGCAGCCCCACCTGCTGGGCAAAACAAACTTCCCCCACATGAGACATTGTCCCGTCCTTGGCATCCGAAGCATTAGACACAGACTAATCACCTTCTGACTGCAGGGCATCACTGGGTTTTTTATAGTTTTACTTTATTTTGTTTTAGTATGTACCACTGCTTACTGCCATAGTACTCTAACTGATATGAATTTCACTATTCCTCACCCTGGGTTGTTTAAAGGATAAGGCTGGTGATATTCATTATTTTTGTTATTGTTAACAAATCAAACAAAATGACCAAAACTTAAGCTAAGAGCTCTTTAACCTTTTAAACACACTGATCTGTCAGTGACTTACTAATTCATTAAACTGCTCTGTGCCAAACCCACATAACTTCATTTCAAATTCTAGAGGACATCCTAAAGATGCCAAATATATACATTTAATAGAATAAAGCAGCAATAAGAGCAAGGAGCCTTACAAATATGATAAATCAGTTAACCTTAATGCTAATTAAGTAAAAATAAGAAAGGAAACCTAGACTTTTAGGGGCGGAGACTCATCAATGAGCCACAGTTCTGCAGCAGATACAAGTTTCTTCATTTCAATGAACACAAGCATTGTAGTTTACTGAGTCAATCCCACATTCAACACACCCTGCTGCAAAAAATACTATTTAGGGCATCAATTGTGTATTAATCCGCAACTGAGAATAGTCTTTGAACAAATGCACTATTTAGTTCTGACAAAAAGACAAATATGAAATCATGCCAGTCTTTAACATTCTTTTTTTTTGTATTGTAGAGATATTTGGTGAATTGTTGACTTTGTTCTGTCACTGTAAACTGCAGGTGTGAGATTGAAGCTACGCTTGAGAGACTTAAGAAGCTGGAGAGAGACCTGAGTACCAAAGAGCAGGAGCTGAAGGAGCGAGAACGCCGTCTGAAGATGTGGGAGCGCAAACTCATCGAACAGTCCAACAGCCCGGTGAGTTCCTCTTTACGTCCTCTCCACCTTGGTCCACCTTCACCCGCAGGACGGCTGCCACCAGCTGTCAAGTAGTCACAGAAGCATCACCTCACGTTGGCACTGATGTTCACATGCTAGTTTCCTCAAACCCATTGAGAGAAGGACAGAATCCCTCACAGATCTTTCTCTGGGCTGACATTGAAATGTGAAAAGCAGTGGAATGAAAATAAAAAGTGTGGAATGAGAAGTGAAGGGAAAAAAGCACATTATAAGAAGATTATGTGTGTACTATTGGCAGTACTTCATTTATGTGCAGTGTAGTGCATGGTTTCCGAACAAGTACATCTGCATCATGATGCACAGAGTGAATGCTGCATTTCTCACCAGGATTCATATTGAATTGTGAGCGTTGCAGAACTGAAGTTCACGGTGGTGTTGTTTTGTTGTTTGTTTCCTTGCATAGTAGTATTTGCATGCAAAAGACACAACAGATTATGTGGTGTTTTTGCTTGTTTGCACTTTGTGTTTCTGTGATCAAAACGTGGTTGCCTTCTCAAAAACCGTGTGTGACAGAATGCCACAGAAGTGTACAGTGTAGATAACTCCAACACCTTTGGATCAAGTGCACTGAAATCTCTTTCTGTGTTTCCTATCTTTTCTGGTATCTTTCTTTTACCATCTATTGTTCTTCTTGGTTTGGGGTTAAACTTGTCCACTTTTCTTGTTTACACTTTTGTTGTGTTTTGAACTGATTACTTACTTCCTTTTCTTTTCTATCCTTTCTTCTTTTCTTTCATCCCTGTGTCCCTCCTTTCTCCACCTGTCTCTGCCTCTCAGCTCCTCTTACCTGTGGCTAAAAAGATAAGCGCTAAGTCGTTCTATGAGTCTAAGACGGAGGAATCAAACAGTTCACAGATGTCGTGTCAGATCACAACCTCTAGTAACGAGGAGGTGAATCTGCAGTCCATGATGAAGGGCTTTGAGGACGTGTTTTCCTTGGACTTTGGCCGGCCTGTCCTGCACTCGGGCATGCAGGTCAACATGCAGGCCAGGCAGAACTCCTCCGTGTCGAGCTGTGTCAGAGAAGGACACAAAATCAACATGACTCTGGGAATGGGACGCTTCACTTGGTCTGACGACAGTGAATAAAGCTCTCCGACGCTCTGCATTCCCACCTGCATCTATCAAAATACTGCAATATCACTTGATGCATTATTGGTGACGTGGAAGCAATATTTCATCATGAATTACTTGTTAATTCATGATTATTTTGATAATTTCATTAATCATGAAAACATCAGAAAACATGTATTGACTTACTAATTCTTCTGCTTTGTTCATGTTGTATTCAGAAATCGCTCAAAGTAGCACAGAAAGATATAGTAGAATATATTCGTAGCCCTCCACCTATGTATATTATGGATGTCATTTACCGTATGTCTAATGTACTGGATGTATAGTGCCGTGCTGTGAAGAAAGAGCCACATGAGCCAGTTGCTTAGAGAGGGCCAGGCTTTTATGATGAAGTGACATTTTGCTGACATTAAGATTGGCCAATTTGTTCTGGATGTGTTGGAGTGCAGTTGTTGAGACGCAGTCTCTTACCAGGATGAGAAAGTACATGTTTTTTCCTCTGACTGACCCAGGTTCAAAACAGCAGGAGAGGGACGTGTCTGTATGACTGTCAGCTTTATTGCTCATTTCACATTTTACTTTTCAAGACAGGCTTCTTGCTAAGGCCTTACAAGATTTAAAAAAAAAAAAAAAAAAAAAAAAGAAAGAAATAATTATAAATAACAACGTTTCTGCGCTAAAAGGCTTCATTCAGAAGTCCCAGATTTACCAAACGTAGATTTTAATAGAATTATTTCCTTCTGTAGACACATTTTACATACAGTATCACACCAATACGGTCTAACTGAATATTCACCTCAAGACCTGCACTTTACAGTGGAGAAAATCGTATTAGCATTAGTGTTGAAGTAGGTATTAGGCTTCATCTGGGGGAAGGACATGCTTCCTTGAGCATAGCACATTAAATTGTCCCATTCACTTGTTATCATCAGTCGGTCTCATGAGGATGTAATCCTCTGCATTCCTGTGTTGTTGCTTGTTAGCATCCTGCCTTGAGCTAATATTCAAACACTGCCTGTACTCTTGTGCCATCAAGCCCCAGACACACTAGACTAGACATAACAATTAACACAGACTCTCTCTAATATTTACATTTCCCTGTGTGAAATCCTGACACAACCAGCCTCCACGTTTGTTAGTCATCTCCTCGAGCTTTCACCAAAATCATACGACCAGCAGCTTTTTGATGTGAGTTATTTCCCTGCATCCTTCACAGTTCTGTCAATAAATCAGTTTCCTTCAACTCTCTGCTGAACTGTTTCATGAGAATGATGTTGTATTACTACTATTATTACCAAACCCTTTATGGTAGGAGATAGAACAGAGCGTGACTGATTCCATTTTTAATAAGATTGTAAAATATATTGCTTCACTGGGCATTTATGTTGAGCTGTTTCTTGTGATATTAACTTCATGCCAGTTTATAACTCCCTGTGTTCATGGTCTGGTTACACATCATCCACTTAGTCCACATGGGGGCAGAATTGTGTGAACTAAACCTAAGTCTTTTTTTCTTTTTTTTACCCCTGCAGATTTCCACACACATGTCATAAACACAAAAACTATGCTCCCCATTTTTAATTTGAGAAAGTGCTTGGAGAAAAATCTTGGCAGCACATTTGTGAAATACAATATGCTGCTTGAAAAGTGACGTTAAGTCACTCCAATGAGACTTTGGCAGCGGCAGAGTGTTTCCGAATCTGTTTACTTCCGAACCGCGGCACTGGAGGAGGCGGAAAACGCTGCAGGGCTGAGTGGCTTTATGAGGCGGCGGGCTGCACTGAAATGTATGGCAGCGACTGTCTATTGAGACAGGCATTCAGCTCATAATCTGAGCTGTTATCAGATGTCGTGGGAAGAAGACAGTGAATGGGGGATTACTCATTCATTTAGTCATCTTTCCTCCAATTTTCCATTGCATTATTTCTGTCATTACACACCAGTCCCATGATCACAATGATGAAATCTTTATTTTGGCTGGCAAGTTTCTGCCTGATTACATTTAATGAGCAATAAATGATTTATCATTCAAACAGATCACGTTAGATCAGTCAGATGGACATTTCGTTTGATATAGACCATTAGAGGCAAGTCTTCTTCATCCCACAGCACAATAAACGCAATAAGTAATGGCTTCACAGACATGGAAAACATGGCAAATTTCCATTTTAATAACATTTACTTAAGTCTGGTGATTTTTATTTAAAATCTGTCCATCATGAATACACATGTTATACTGTCTGTATCCATCCGTATTCTATTGCTGTTACTTCTGTTTGTCTTTTTTTTTTATGCAGTTGCTGCCCCACTTTGACATCTATACATGGACAGAGGAGCATGTGGTCAGTATCTTTGCATTTACCTTATAACTAATATATTATTTTAGATTTCCACACTATTGCTATTAAAAATAATGTATTACCATTTTTTTCTCTCAGTATTTCTGGATGCAGCAAATATTTGGCACAGGTGTGTTCATTTATCTTTAGTCCAACTTTGGCATCTTCAACCTCTTTATTTGTGATCAGTTGTTTAAAAACTGCGTTTGTCCTTTTCTCAGAGGGAGGAACATTTGGCATGCAGCTGTATGCTGACCTGTTTAAAGAAAATCACATCACTGGAAAGAGGTTGCTGTTGCTCACAGAAAACGACATGAGGGACATGGGGGTCAAGTCCAAAGGTCACGTCATGCACCTAAAGGCAAGGCACAGTTAACCATTAACCACAACTGTCTTATTTTGTTTAATCCATTTGTAATTAACAGGATGAAATTTATGTTCATTTATATTGGAATCACGTTGAATTTCACATTTTCTCTTTGGCAGGGTGAAATTGAAAAGCTAACGAATGATTTCCTCGGTTTGGTCCACTTCCCACCTCTGTTGAAGGTATAAAAGTGTATTCTTTATCTTGAGGAAGGCAAGGGCTCTCTGTCTATATTTGGTGCCTAAACTCCCCTTTATTTCCCAGGATGAGCTGGGAAAGGAGGTTGAGATGAGAAAAACTGTAAATCTGGAGCTGGTGTTTGGGTACCACTGGAAACCAGGAACTGGGAAATCTGTGAGTTTATAGTGAAGCACACACAAACACACACTGACTGCAACAAAAATGTCTATAGCTGTGAGAATCAGATGTAGTTCATTATTCGCTCTATGAATGGTGACCAAAAATAAATTTAGGACAACCAGAAAGAAATGTTGTAACTACTTTGATTATGAATTGTTAACATCTTTAATACGTTTGTTAGTATTGTTCCTTCGTAAATGGATGTACAGAATAATGTGTCTGCCACGATTGAATCAGCCTCCGTGTACTGAAGCTGTTTGTTCCAAGGATTCATGATGATGGCTGTTATACTGACCATTGAAGGCATCACTAGACATGCATAAAACCAGACGAATAAACATTTCATTCTCAGCCATGTACCACATCCACCGCGACTTGCTCACAGCCCTTTGTTTGGGTCTCAAACTGTGGAGAAAGGGTGGCTCTTCACTTGCTGTTTGAATTTAATCAAAAATAGCCCATTTAGCCAGAAGTCATTTTCTTTTTAAAAGGCAAACGTTATTTAATCTTTCAGCTGTTCATTGTCCCATCATAAATAGTCCTCTTTCAGTGTGTTCGGCAGGGCTGAAACGAGCCTGCTAATTGCCTCCCATTTCTTCTGACATGTGGTGGTTTAGTGGGTAGAAAACACAGCAGGGAGAAGGAAACAGGAGGCTGAGAAAATGAGAGCTAATTATTTTCCCCTGCCTGGTGTCAGGTTCCGTGTCAGCCTTGTTTTTACAAACTGGAAGGTTTTTTGCACTAAATAAAACAAACCCGCACTGCATTTTTTTTTTCTTCGCCCCTCTTTGCTGGCGATGTCATGGAAGCAGCTGCACTTCTCAAAGACAAAATGAGGGCCTGCGATTGTGCGGCCACCATCTGACAGCCACTGAGGGTCCCCTACTAATGAGGATATCACCGTGCAGCCAAGTGAAAGGTGCTGAATAATGTATGAGTTGTCATTAGACGCACTCGGGTCCTAGGCATCATTACCAGACATTGTTTCTGCTGGAGTGATTAGACTAGCATGGACCTGGAAGCCCCGGTGCGACCGTCCAGTGCCGACAACAGGCCAGCACGGGGGCCACTGGTGTGTTTCTGAGCCAGAGGCCTGCTGAAGCTTCCCCTTTGAGCCGTTTCCAGCCCCTGGGGACGATGCAGGAGAGGGCGAAGGCTCCTCAGACGAGTGTGTTAGTGCCACTCCTCTGATGTCTTTCTCTGTGATCACTGCACAATGGATTGGCCTGTGCCATGAACCCTGTGTGGTTAAGCGGTGACCTGTGGCTTCGTGGCCGGCATTTGGGGATTGGCAGAATCATTACTGCTCCGTCAGCATTCAGTATGCAGGAGAAGAGGTCTGGGGAATTGTTCAGATTTGTGCCTCCTAGTGAGGATTTGATATGTGCCGCATGCAGCAAGTCATGAGGAAAAACCTTCACCCTTATCACCTAAAATCGACCCGATTCCTGCTCCAAAAAATAATCCTGGATCCCACCGAGAATAATAACATCTAGTGTTTGACAAGGAATTTACAATGTCTACATAACAATCTTTGCTACTGTCGTTATGTATTTCTGTCTCCCTCTAATTGTATTTTATGAAATGTGACAATTTTCACTATAATGTTGAGGCATTAGTACTGATTTCATTAAGATCTGATCTCTAAATAAGGAGTTTCACAAATGTATTTTGTACAAATTGACTTTGATATGATTTCCTATTTTTCGATATAAATGTGATTTCTGTCGTCCCCCTACAGTAAGTGGCTTTGTAGCCACTACCATCAAACTACCTCTAGGTTGTGCTGTTGGTTTATATACAAGAGTTACCAAGTTCTCCACACAGAATACTGAAATTAGAAACTTTTCTATACAATCATGTGTTGTTTCTGAGTGCACCAGACCAGACGTAACCTATCTCACCATTATAGTTTTATTTAAATCTGATTTTATTGCAGCAGTACAATAACAGAGATATTGGTGTCACAAAAAAAAATGTATATGTCGAAACCCATCTTTTTTTCTTTCAAGGACTGCAAATGGAAGATGTACATGGAACTTGATGGAGATGACGTTGCAGTAACCTACATCAAAGATGTCATCTTTAATGTCAATCGACAAGATTTGGAAAACCTGAAGATGACTAAGGTGTCGTCGGAAACACATTTGCTAAACAAGTTACAAATTACATGACCAATCAATGCTAAATGCTGTCTTTGTTTCTGACCTAATGGGTTGCATTTTATCACTAAGATTGTTGTTTTGTCAGATAGTCAGTCAGATTTTTTTAATGAACTAAAATCATTGCAATGCAGCCACCTTTTGTGATGGACAAATGGATCGTTGGAATACAGCCGAACCATAAAGTCGACTACACAGTAAATTATGAGGTGAGAGGCACCTCACAAAACAAAACAAATATACACATCAGCCATTTGAAATATGAATTTGAACATGCATCAAATGCAATCACAAAACTGAGCATCAAGTATACATATTTAAGACACTAAATATATTACATTATAAACTGCATTCTCCGTCTCTTTTCACTTCAGAATGATGTCAAGTCACCAAAGTCTACCAGACACAGCTGTCCATTGACGTGGAGTCAAAGTGGTAGACAAGACGAGATCAAGACTGTGGAGCTGGTCATCGAAACAACACCAGCTAACATCGACTGGAGCCCCATAGACAAGTCTTACTCTGGTAATTGTAACTATTGTATTGAACTAAAGAGTGCCAAAACAACAGTTTTCACTGCTGGACGAATTAGATTGTTGAATTTCCTGATTTGAAGATATCACAAATATATCTAACAGTGTTTAACATAGACTTTGCCCCTAATTGTATCAATGCATATCTTCCTTTTTAGACATTGATACCACATGGATGTACAACGTAAGGCAGAGGCAGTTGATGAATCAGAAATCTCTGCCAACTACTGCTGCTCTGACTTCCTTCACGAGCTCCGATGCCTGCACACTGCCTCAGTTCCTGTCTGCACATGAAAGCCAGGGGTGTTCTTATGCCGCAGCTGTGCGTCGCTCTCCAATCCGCGCCCACGTGTCTAGTTGGATTGACTCTCGCAGCTCCTCTCCAACTGCCAGCCTGTCGGCCAAACTCTCCTCGCTCCATCTGGGGTCAAAGGGCAGCAGTCCTTCCAGCACTACGTCAGAGAGCGCCTCAGATAGGGAACGGGAGCGCCCACGCAGTGCTGGAGCAGTGCATGACCGCTGCAGAAACCTCTACTTTGGCAACACATTAACTGTGGGAGGGGAGCAGCGTAGGGGTAATGCATGGACCAATACCAGAGGTAACTATGTTCATAATAAAACCAGCAGAACCACGCGACAGCCAGGGAGGCCACGGTCCAACAGTTACAGTGTCACATCACAGAACCACCCCTCCATGATACCAGGTATATTGTCTGTGACTGAAAACCCTAGTGAGGAAAAAGAGGGGGCCAAAGCCAGCGATGGAGGGTGGATCAAAGTGGAGCGGCAGAAAAGATTACCACGTCAGGACAATAAACAAGTCAGAGGTCGACAGAGGAGGGGGGGCAGGGGAGGGCGTGGCGCTGGTGGAAGAACTTCATGTGGACCACACGTGAACTGACAGCTCCCTGACATGTCATGCTCTGAAAAGCTTTTATATGATTTATGCCTGCTTACATGCTGAAAATGAACTGCTTGTTTTAAGAGAATCACACTGATGCCTATGATCGGATGTATATATGTATGAACATGAGCTTTTATTATAAAAAAATATAAATGATTTATTATTATTTTAAAAATGTACAAGTCAAGTACTTCTTTTTCTTCCTCCCATAAAAAGGCAGATGTTGACCTGTAGTGTGGATGCATTACATTTTTAAAAATGATTATTTATAAGCCTGGTTTCTCTCAAGTAATCAAATAAACTGTTATCACACCTTTACCCAAGATGAAATGTTCTTTTTTTCAAATCTATACTTTCTGACTTGCCTCTTTAGTGGGGGTTTTTTGGCATATAAATATAACATGATCTTCTGATTCTCCATTCTTTGACAATAGTCACAGGAAATAAGATGAGATACGCCTTTATTGCTACCCAATGAGGAAATTTGGTTGTTGCAGCAGCACAAGGAGGAGGAAGGAGGTATTGGAACTAGAATAAGAATAGAAGACATACAAATACACTATTACAAGAGCATTAAATACATAATTAAAACGCAAATGTAACAGTGGTGGGATGTGATTAGTAAAAGCACAGTCAGCAGGGTATATAAACAGCATACACCAGACTGAAATATGATATGATTAAGTGATGAGACTTAGAGTTTGTCTGTTTTAAAGTAGAAATATAACAGAGATATACTATAGTTTATAATGTACCAAAGGGGTACAATATATTAGCATATTTAATATAATATGATATAGTATGGGATATAAAATATATTATAAGGCAGAAGTAAACTTCATAATCCCAGATGTGCAAAGTTCTTTGAGGTCTGGTGTGCCACACCTCAGCCTTGTTATGTTCTTGCTTTAATCATCCATAGCCACTTCCTGCTGTTTATGTCACACAGTTTTTGTCTTATCTCAGTTTTGTTGCCAGTCAGTGCTATCTTTTATTATTAGCCCCTTTCACTCAGCTTTATTAAATTGAATTCCCATATCTCCCCTTGTGCTTTGCCTCTCCCTCCTTTTAATTTCTTTATAAACTCTAACCCCAAATAAAGTGTAACCAAAATATTCCTATGTTATTAACTCTAATCAAAGTTGCATATATGTTTCATTACTGCCTCCTGTATGCTATAACTTGAAAGTGACTGATGTACTTCAGCAGGTAAACGTTGGCCCTGTTCAGTGGCTGCAAAGTTGGACAGAGCTCAACATTTTACCCGCCTTGCATGCAAATTCACAAATAAAAAATTCGCGCCACGGCAAAGCACATGGAAGACCCACCGCTCTCATTCCCTAAATGCCTCAGGAAATAATACTATTGTGAAGTTTAATCAGCCAAAGAAACACCAAACATATTTTAAAATCTTGATGACGGGTATCGGTTATAAATTTGACCTCCCGTGTCTTACAGAAAGTGTATTACTCTGTTAAACTACGTGACTACATTTTATGCATCTTCCAGGACTTTCCGGTGGCGCGGGAAACGAACAGGCTGAACTCTCTGCAGCTGCAGGATCCGTATTGTTCACTGCAGAGCTGCTGCACGCTGCCTTCCTGTGTCTCTGTGTATGTGCGACTTAGTATTGCAAAAGAAAAATGCCTGCCACCCGCTCCATGGTAAGAAAAACTGCCTCACATTTACTTCATTATCAGCAATACTACTTTATTATCTTCTGGATTATAAAACATCCCGTTATGATAACTCTGTAACAACTGAGGGCTACCATGGAAGGGCAAGATACGTTTACACATGATCACTAAGTTAAGTTCACTTTAAAAAGTTTAGAAGTAACTTTAATGTTGGCTTGTTCATTTACAACGACTGGAATCCATGCCAGTTTTATTGAAATATAAATGAGCCACTTAATATGGATGGCTTACATTTGACCAGGTTTAACCAACAGGGGTGTGTCCCCTAGGCTAAACTATGTTAGTAGTTTGATCTGAAACATTAGTGTTGGTTGATCAATTGATTAGTCATTGTACAGAAAGTAAATATTTATAACACTTTAACAGATTAACTAAGTAAAAAGTAGGAAAACCCTTTTTTTTTTTAACTTCTATGAAAGAAACTTTACTCTTTGGGGTTTTAGACAAAACAAGCAGTTTGGACATGTTGACTTGGGCATATTGCTCTTTGTTAAATGTTTACTGACATTTTTAAGACCAAATGATCAGTTGAGAAAATAATTGATGATAAAAGTACTCATTACTCAGTCCTATCATAAATCATTTGAAGTCTAGCAGGCGATATCACTTAAAGAGGTCCAACTGTTAGCTGTGCAGATGCTATTTCAGAAGTTGGTACCCATTTTTGTAACACGGCCTGATTTGATGCTCTGCTGTCCACAAAGTTCAGAGGTCAATGGTATCAGTCACTTGGGCTCATATTCTCAGGTGGCATGTTAACAATTAAGTGTCCTGTGCACTTTAGTAGCTTTTCCCTAAACATGTTGTGATTCACAGAAACTGGCGGCCCAGCCTCCATCGACCAGGATGAGTTTGAGGAGCTTCCGCAGCGTCCCTCTGGTTCCCATGGAGACGTCCTCTTCTTCCTCTGATGACAGTTGTGATAGCTTTGGCTCCGACGGAGGCTTTGCAAACATGGTAACAATAAAATATCTAAGTCCTACTATTAATAAAACGGTGTTAAACGTGTCGGGGTCTTTG
This sequence comes from Anoplopoma fimbria, assembly GCF_027596085.1. NCBI lineage: Eukaryota > Metazoa > Chordata > Actinopteri > Perciformes > Anoplopomatidae > Anoplopoma > Anoplopoma fimbria. Next base: position 12,848,003 of record NC_072464.1, on the reverse strand, counting down.
CAACACCATCTGCAACTAAAGATTGTGTCTGTGTTTAGAGGAGCAACTTAAGACCGACGAGGAGGATGGCAGTGAAACCAAAGGTGTTTAAGGCCTCATCAGAGGAGGATACATGCAGCGGGTTTGAGGACAGTGTGATCAACAGACGGATGAAAGCCATGGTCAGTTTTCAGAACATATTTCAGAACTTCCTCACACACCACAAAAGTTCAGTCCTAATCATTAATTGTATTTTCCTTCAGAAAGTAGACTCTGAACCTCCGAGACGTGGGCGCAGGTCCACCATCCTGAAGGTTGCCATGACATTCCCCACCAAGAAGACGGGCAAGAAGAGGCCTGCATCCGAACCACTCACTCAAAAAAAAGAACAGGACTCCGACTCTGAGGGAGAGGAGAACTTCATCAACAAGAGAGCCATGAATATTAAGGAGAACAAAGAAATGGTACAATTTGCTCTATTTATTTCACATTAATTACTTACAGCATCTAGTATTATGAACTGAACTTTGACCTGAACAGCCTCCATTTTTACTATTTCACTCATGTTGTATGTATTTTTTTTTTTTTTTTTAGCTGGCCAAGCTCATGGCAGAGCTGAACAAAGTACCCGGACTTTTCCCAGGACGGGGGTCAATGTCTGCATCCACTACGGTAATTTAACCCCGACGATAAATATTTGACTCTGTTTTGATACTTCTCATCATAGCACACGGTAGATTGTCAGTGCTCTGTATTAATTGGTGTCGCTTTGTCTTATTCAGCCTCGACAGGCACCTCGGCGGTCCATGGGAACTCCCGGAGGTTGCCGGAGAAACAGCGAGCGTTTGTCTCGCCCCCACACACGGTCCCGCACACAAGTGGACGGACCCCCCAGCCCGACCCCAGAAGAAGAGCCCGAGGACAGCTTCAGCCTGGTTCGCAAAAGCCGCTACTTTGAGGAAGTCGACGAGCCGGTAAGTCAGACCACAAACCTCCTGCGTGTCTCGTCCCCTTTTCATCGCATCGCATCAAATTCTCTTCATGAACAGCGCAGTCATTAACTACATTTCTTTCATTAGCAGCCGCGTCGCCGTTCCTTCAATGGTGCCAAGGCCATCCCTCATGTAGTGCGGCCTGTGGACGACATCACAGAGGCAGAGCTGCAGGGCATCTGCAACAACGTGCGGGAGAAAGTCTACAACAGCTCCACTGTAGGTCCACCATTCACTGCAATGCTGAAATAGGTTTGAGCGGCTGCATTTGCTTGTTGAGCACTTTGCCTGAATATTTTTTTCTCTTTATTTTTTTTCAGGGATCCACTTGCCACCAGTGCCGCCAGAAAACAATCGACACCAAAACCAACTGCCGTAATCCAGAGTGTGTGGGGGTCAGGGGTCAGTTCTGCGGCCCCTGTCTTCGTAACCGCTACGGAGAGGAGGTCCACGACGCTCTGCTGAATCCGGTGAGTACCTTTTAACGTACAAGGTAGTATTCACACGTGATTGGGAGTGTGTTGGGCAGCTCTGACTGACTTCTTAATCGTTCTTCCTGGTAGGAGTGGCATTGTCCGCCATGCAGAGGGATCTGCAACTGCAGCTTCTGTCGGGCCAGAGAAGGTCGCTGTGCTACAGGAGTGTTGGTGTACCTGGCCAAATATCATGGATTTGACAATGTGCACGCCTACCTCAAAAGGTGACTTTGTCTTTTTCAAAATTTGAAGCGTGTTTATTTAGACTTGACTGTCTTGACTGTTTTTTAACACTGAGACTCATTTTATGTTCACTGCAGCTTGAAAAAGGAGCTGGAAGATAAAGGCGAGTGAGCTGTGGAGGAAGGAGCTCATCTTGTACCTGACTGAATCAACTATTCATGGTGTTTCAAGCAATATAACACAATGTTAATTGTTGTTCCTGTTTATGAAATTTCACGTGCTTTTTAAGCGTTGACTGACATCTGGAGGAGGCCCATGCAGCCAGTTCTCTCCAGCCTAAAAGCTTGCTTTGTTTTTGTTTTCCTGCCTGTTCAAAAGAGCTGAGCTTTTACATTAAGACTGGTTGACTGTAAACTCAGGTGGACAAAAACAAATTTTAGGAATATGTCTCATACTTGATTGTTGTCCAAACATTCACATGGGATCTCAAATGTTTTAAGACAAATGATGTATATATTCACATAGCATGGGATCATAGATGAATCATCATCCTCCCTGCTGCAAAAAGTACATGCTTGTTCAGATGATCTTCTGTATTTTTACATTGTTTTAAATGTACATATTTTACACTGCCATCTTGGGAATGCCTTTTTTTTTTTTTTTTTTTTTTTTTTCTAGTTCCAAATTAATGCTTGTGTTTTTACAAGTTTTGTAAATCTGCTGAAAGTGTAAATGTAAACAAAAAACCCCAATATTTGCTTTAGTTGGGATGTTCTGCAGCAATGGCCCAATGATCTGCATGCCAGTGAGGTGGTGCAGGTGGAAAGGGCATAGACTCTGGGGTCCACTGCCTCTCACTTTTTAAACCGAGAGGAACTGTGTGATATACTACAGCGCCTGGTTAAATATCCTTCATTAGATAACTGTCACTAATGGTGTGGAAACAATTAGCACACTCTAATGGGAATCTCTTACCTGTAAATCATTTTATCCTGTTAAAGCACATTCTCGCTCTGCTCCAGTCTCTTTGGCTCATTTTCTGCCTTACACTGTTAAGTAGGAATGGTTGAAGGTGCCACTGAAGTGGCAATAGAGTTATGGGCTGCATTTTCTGTTCAGAAGTGCGATACTCTACACGGAATGACATGAAATTAACCTTTGTGTCGCTCATCTTTGAAATGCACTTCATTCGACCTGCACCAGGACACACTGATTATATGATACTGTTTCAAAATAATCAATGGCTGAGATTTCGTCTTCAGTGTAACGGCAGGAGGAGGTTATCTGACTGCCGCTTGTATTTATCAGGCACGGCACTCCTAACAGGAAGAGTGATGCTGAACTTTTGATGGGGATATCTGTTATGCTGATGCTTGATTTGTGCTCATTGGGTTAACTGTACATTTTCATTAAAGTGTTAATCGCTGCGGAATCATGTTATCAGTTTTCTTTGACTTGACTCACTCTATCCAGAACAGTGGCAGCTGTAATTACTGTTATTGAAACGTGTTGGGAGAACATGATGATTGAAGATCTTGAGGAGCCTGAAGGCTGGAAGTTTATTAACGTTTCCAACGCTGTTAGCAAGCTATGGTCAGTGTTTAAAGTAGGCTTGCATTCCTTAAGAGAGTAAAACTAATGTTTTCTGGCTAAAAAGATGACACTATCCTGTCTGCACAAGCTGCCGGGGCCAAATAATCACAGTTTACAACAATAAGCTGCATTAAACTACACAAAGCAATGTTTACTTCAAGTTCACAGTGTCTATCGTCAGAATATAACTACAGTAAATGAATAGTCTGCAGAATATTGACTTTACCATCTTAGACAATCAGGGGACAAATGTGCACAGGGAACTTAACACCCTCGCCATGACTCACCATCCAGGCTTTGAAGTGGTGTTCATGAATCCATTGGTTCTATGAGTCCAGTCTGCATACATGGTCCAGCACTATGTTGATTTTGAATTCACACATGAGCTTATAACTGTTGCTTTGCTCTCCTTAATCAAATAAATTGTATATGCAGCGTTAGCCGTACCTGGAAAATGCACTTCAACTATTTAGACACCGTTGTATCGCATCCTCGTATGACATTCATCAATTGAGATAAAACATTTTTTAATTCAAATAAGACTAAATGTATGCTATGTGTCATTTGATTCTCTACTCACAAAAACTATTACCACTGTTTCTAGTAGATCAAGGAATGGTAAAATGGCTACATGGGGAATGCATAGCCTCAATCTGTGGCCTTACACACACACACACACACACACACACACACACACTTCCTGTAGGTTACTTTCAGCTCAATCTGTGGCCTTAGCCCACAAACAAAAAATCCTTAATTTCTCATTATACTGTTGGGGTCAGCAGTCTTATAAAAAAATTGATCGTTAAATTATTTGGGGTTTTGTATCATATGGGTGGTCTTCAGTCAATGGTTAGCTAACTAACGTCACGTTACCTAATTTAAGACTGTCATGTATTAACATTTAAAGTCACAGAGATAAGCATTATTTTATTTTTTTCAAAGAAAAGAAACATCTTATCGAGAGTTTGGTGACAAGATCACTACCACTCCCATGTGTGTATGATAAACATGTAGGTGGAGCCAGCAGCCGGTTAGATCACTACCACTCCCATGTTATGCTTAGCGGTTAGCTTAGCTTAGCTTAGCATAAAGATTGGAAACCAAAGGAGACAACAGTGGATGGGAAAAACAGCTAGCCAGCTAGCTTTCAACAAAATGGACCTCACACATCAACAAATTTAACATGTAATGAGTGTTAGATAAAGGTGAAAATGAATTTTATTTCCTTTAGACAGAGCCGGGCTAGCTGATTCCAGTCTTTATGCTCAGCTCAACTAACCGACAGTTGGCTCCAGCAAGAATGAACATATTTCCCAAAATGTCAAAGTATTCCTAAAATGTTTGGACTTGTCATTGACAAATTGATTGATTGATCCATTTAATATTTTCTTTGTCGTACTTTCAAGTGTCTTTAAGTGACTATAGTAACAGTGAATAAACGGTTACTAGCCGAAAAGATTTTGCAATCAACAATTGTGTTAATTCAAAAAATCCAATAGGTCCTCTATTATTAATGCTGTTTATTAATAATGAAGTCTGTAGATCTACATTACATTACATTACAGTCATTTAGCAGATGCTTTTATCCAAAGCGACTTACAGGAAGTGTATTCAACATAGGTATTCATATCTAGTGTTTATTAATTACGCAACTGCACACAACAATGAAACAAAACAATAAAATAGAATATTATTGACACAGCAATATTACACAGATATCGACACAACAATAGTGTCATAAAAAAATGCCAGGTTATATATTACCAGGAATAGTTAAAAAAATAACACGTTTATTAGATACATTTGTAGTGTCTGTGTTTTATTTTGTCTTGTCCCATTTATGAGTAGAACATTATATTTGGAATACCTCTTTATATAAGGCAATTCATTAGAACACTAATTATGGTAAATGGTTAAAGGATAGGTTTTCTCGCAGGTTTTTTTTGTATTGCACTAGGCTACATAAATAAAATGTTATATAATTAAAATGATCACATGATGATACTAATACATTGTAACTTATATTCCAAAACTCCTCTTTTTTTCCTCCAAAAGGAACATTTCAAAAACTATTATTAGTATAATAAAGATGCACTTGAAAATACTAGTCCTGTATTAAATACCAATGATCATCCACTTTGGCGTGATGAATATTTAGGGAAGTAATTGTTTACAACGCTCAAGCATTGAGCTGATCTGGTAATCAGGCTATGAAATACAATATTTATTCATTAGAGCAGATTTAATGAGGCCTTGCGGCGCTAATTATGAAAACCAGTGTAGCAGCAAATGAGTAGCGCACGGTGGCGGGCTGCGGGGTACCTGTGAGGAGGGACTGGGGGTTGAAGTGCCCTGAGTGCCATGGCACACTGAGCAGCAACACACAGCCCTAACTGCGGCCGCCCAGCCCACAGCATACATCAGCCGACCTGTAGACAGGTCGCAGATGGGCCCCACATCCCAGCAAACCCTGCTCTCCTACCTCCAGGAATAGAGCTTGGATTTCCCCAAAGCATCTTTTGTCCAGATTATCTGATTTATCATTATCACGATGTAGAAAATCTCGGTACAGTGGTGCTTCAGGTGGACGTGCCAAGAGCAGCGAGGCTTTTAAATATTGTGTCACTGATCTACTGCCAGCCATGAAGCTGAAACAGGCTGAGCGCTTACTCTGCAGTTTCTATTTGTATGCAGGTCTGAAGATATGTGGTGGTGTTCACAGCATAATATGGGTTTGATTGACTGATATTTTCATTATGGCTGCAGGGTAGCGTGAAGACTGTTAATTTGCTTGGGAGTCCTGCAGGTCTACGGTGATTGTAGTAGAGCCAGAAGAAAAGCTGAATAAATGAAACTCACAGGGCACAATCACAATCTGTGGGTCAAAATCAACTGATTAATTATAATTTAGAATCAATCTGTCAGGCCTCTGTAATAAACACCCTTTCAGACTTGCTGCTTAATAACCAGCTTTACATGGTACAAATGTAACATGGTACGCGTAGTAAAGCGAAATTATTACAGGAAATACATACAGAATAATTGGATAAGTACGAATTGTGGTTATAAACTGAGGAATTATATCAACTCTTCCTGCTTTTTTTGATGCAGCTCAGCAAGATAACTTTCCACACAAGAATCTCCCTTCTGACTCTGACCTCTACATCCTGCAAAGCGTAGTGAGGAGAGTGCTGTTAAATGCACAGTGAGTGACTCTGGGTGGCAGAAGGCTTATGACATGTTCCTTTCCTCCTGTACCAGCCTGCAAAGTGATGGAAACAGCAGTTTGGTCCAGGTGTCAGGGACATTATCAAAGAAAAGGGCTGCCTGCAGTTGCTCCATCTCACAGGAAATTGCCAACTCACCCTAACAAAGAAAGGCATAAGTGCACTTGCTGCTGCCTTCAAGGCGAGCGTGATAAGATGACATTATAAATACAGAATTGTTCATGGTGGTGGAGGGGTAGGCACATCAGGAAGCTGAACTTGACAATTCTGTTTTTCGTGTGAGCGCCTATAAAGCCTGTATGGGTTTATCTAAAACAAAATCAGCTTCTTATCCACTTGGGATTCATCCATTTCGTCAATGTGTTGAGCTGGTATTGTGGATGTTTGTATTTTAAAGCACTTGCAGCTTCACATAGTTCACAACGTCAGCTCCAGGAGGAGTGAGACAACTGACAGGAAAGAAAAGATGATACAGAGCTTATGAAAATTATGCAAAAACATCTCTTGCACACTTCATATACAATGAGTATATAGTAAGTAAACTGTGAGCTGTTTCTGCACATTTAGCATAATTTACAACACGCTAAGAACAAGTAGTAAGGGGATTTTAATTGCTCTCATTGGATACAAAGTCTTGTCTTTGTCATCAAAAACATTGTCAAAAAGGTTAAAAAATAAAATAAATAAGCCTACAAAATGCATGTTCAAGATCTATCTATGCTGGTGCTAAATCATATGGACATGCTGTAAATAATGCTGCTGCCTCTCATACTGTTGAGCGGTCACTCTCAGATACATATTTCTTAATGGCACCTGAAGGGGGAGCTCTAATACAGGCAACTTGCTGCACCTTATCTTCCTCCAACTTTCAACAAGTCTTCAGGAAATGGAGGAGAAAGTGAAAGGACTATCAGCGCTTTGCCTCACATATCAAATACATTTAATCAAACACAAAGAAACTCTGCACACCAGAAAACACTCAAAGAGTTGTGTAAATGTGTGGCAGAAATTAAGTAGTTTAGTACACCTTATGACTTTGAAGGGGAGGCTTTTACACCTGCAGCATCAGAGCTGAATATTCAGCGATCTGACAGGAGGACGATGACATTGTCTGAGCACAGTGTTGTGAAACTTCACATTAAATTCTCTTGAGTCCAGCAGCACACTCTGACTGCGGGAGGGTGAGGGGAAGGTGGGTGTAATTATGACCAGGGGAACACAGGGTTGTAATCTGTAAATCTATTCTTACCCTAAGTGAGAACTGGTACATTGGATTGATTTTATTGAGATCATACATTATAAATGGGGCATGGAGGAGCTTACAGCCTTGAGATGGTGGTGCTCACGTGCTTCATTAATTTTTACTTCATTAACTCTCTCCTTCAGACCCTTCAACACACAATTCACTGCCGACCATGAATCCTGGCTACAGTCTAATGGACAAGCCTGGGTCGACTTTCAGTGGAGTGGATACACTGAAGTAACGCTGTCCAAACAAATCAGTAACACATGAAATATACATAACCTCAGATCAATGCGTATTCATGCGCAGGTCATGTATTTTTCAAACTTGTGGCTTTACATAAAAAAATGACATAAAACATAAAAGTCACAATGAGATGAAGTGCTGTGTCAATTTAGCTGTCATTCCAGTGAGTCATTCCAGTCACAGAAACAAAAAGCATGGGAACAAAAACACTCAGAGGAAAGAGTTCACAATGAATCTTATACATACAGTGTTTCTTGTTAATTGTGCTATTGACTACAGGGCATTTTTATAAAAATTATGAGTGTCACTTTTGTTGTTTTCAAAATTAATCAGTGATTGGTTTAAAATCCAGCAAGATAATTACAGATTACAGAGCCTCGTACTTACATAGCTACTGTATTCCTGCAGTGTGCTTACTTAATTCTGTGTTTACCAATTTATAAACTAATAGGGGCTATAGCGGTCACTTTTTGTTTCGCAGCAAGGTATTTAAAAATTCCTGCAGCGGGCTCTTTTCAATGGGCCATTTGTTTAATATTATAGCCTTAAACCCAACAATAGCAATCAGTCATGAAAGCACCTATGCATGCTGCTCTGCCCTGCGTCACCATTAACTCCAGACAAGTGATGGCCTTCGCTGGTTTGCAAGGTGAGAGAAGGGAGGTTGTCGGTAGGTAAAGAGAAATAAATGGATAGTGTTGGTTTGCGTTTTACTTTTTCCCCCTCTTTTCTTAATGATTGACCTATTGAGCAACTGTGGGAGTGTGTGATTTGTTGTGAAAAATCAACAGTGGGTGCAGTATTCTTGAGAAAAAGTTGGAGAGAGACTTGGTGAGAGCGTGTTGTTGCAGGTTTTAGGCAGCGAGCTAAAGCTGTGGAGTGTCAGTGTCAAATGGAAAGTGCATCATTTGACTTTAAAGACACCCTCAAAACATGTTTCAAGACATATAAAAATACTCTTCTTGGAGTATAGATTTGTGTCCGAAATGTCTTTTCGATAAAAAAAAGAAGGTAAAATTACTTAATTAAGAATTCTTCTTCTCCCTCTTTAAAAAAAATCCAGAATCTATGAATACGCATACCTGTTTCACTAGACAAAAGATTTCATCCATTCTCAGTGTATGTGTCCTGTAGGCTTCTAGTCTTGGACCAGGATTGGCTGCCAAACTAGTAGTGATGTCACAAAACTACAGGCTTTTCAAATTCAGCATTTGTATGTAGCTTGAGTGCATCCGTGTTGAGTCTCATATGGAGGCGGTGAAGTTGTTCGAGCTTCAAACCTGTTGTCAGACTCTTCCCTCACTGAGCATGAGAACAACACACATCAGTGAGCAGGCGCTAAGTGCTTTTCCTCTGAGGCAGCATAAACTTCTTAACATTTCAAAATCGGTTACGACAGCTGTCCCGGAGAACATTTGTGAGATCTGTTTCACCACACATGTTGAAATGATGATTCCCTCATTACATTTGCCATCAAACAATATCTCCAAAGCTAACAGTTGACAAAATCCAGTTAAAACATTCAAGGGGGAAAAGCTCTTAAAGGAAGAATTAATGGGAGCAAAAGAAAAACAGCTCTTAGACAATTAGCACCAGAGACCACTCTATAATCTTAAGATTATTTTCACCACTTTAAAGCAGCACACATGGTTCGTATTGTGGCGGGGCAGAATGAACAACACTTGAGTGGATTTGATTTGGTCTCCCTAATCTGCATTTCCTTTAACATGCCTTTCTTCTGTTCCAAACTGTCAGTGTTGATCAAATCCAGCTGGAATAAGCCAGTGTGTGTCATCCCAGTTTCCAAATCTTTCACAAAATTTTTCCCTTGTAAATAAAGTGTTTGGTCTGAGGCGTGTTTCCAGTTGTTGCCTGTCATTAAATGTTTATTTTTATTACGCTTGTCTGTAAATCGTCTGTAAATTAAGATGCATTTTATTGTAATCCCTAATATAGTATGTATACATGTTGAAAAGATTTATCCCATATAAGAAACATTACCCATCACATCAAAACTATATGTTTATCTATCACTTAAATATTATGGATTCTCACTTATTTCACAAGAAAATATCTAAGACAATAAGTATAGAGACATCTTGTTGATGACCCACAAATGATGATTTAAAATTGAGTGAAATTAATCTACAGTTCATTTTTCTCGAGAACCCAGAGGGCCCTCCACAGGGCCCATAGGCGTCCCCAGAACTCGCTTTGAGAACCACTATATTAGATCTTGTTAACAGACACATCCCAAAGCTATTTTCATTTAAATAACACATTGTATTTTTCGTGGATTAATAAAAAAAAAAAAACTGTAATTGCAAAATCTGTAATTTAACCCTGGGGCTGGTTGCTTAACCAAACATGCTTTGGCTGGTTAGGCTTAGTCACAGAGGAAATGTCTGGCACACAGATTGAATTTGTTCTCTCTGAAGTCAAAGGCAGGAAAACAATTAAGTGTCTGCCGCACATTTCACTGTGTACCACTTGACACAGTTTTTCACATCACTGGGGCAATTGTCTGCAGAGAGCGACGAGACAAAGCCATTACTTCCAATGTCTCAAAAAGATGGCATGGTTATTTTCTGATTTTGAAACATTTCAATTAAGCCACTGTTGGAGATAATAAACATAATGTTGGGAGACTTGCTCTGTTGTCTTTTGTGCTGTCACGTCCGTTTTGTGGACGTTTACTGCCGTTAAACCAAAGGTGCATCAGAGGGAGCTTTGGTCCCAGAGGTAGATAGGTGCTATGTGTGTATGTGTGTGTGTGTGTGTGTGTGTGTGTGTGTGTGTGTGTGTGTGTGTGTGTGTGTGTGTGTGTGTGTGTGTGTGTGTGTGTGTGTGTGTGTGTGTGTGTGTGTGTGTGTGTGTGTGTGTCACCATCCTCCAGAGCCCCTTCCCCTCCTCTAACTTCGTCTTTCATTCAACGTTGAGTCCTTTCAAAACAAGGTGAAGTTCAGCAAAGTTTCTCTGCAGAGATGATCAAACAGTCACATCACTAATGGCGATGGGTGACAGGGCCAGTGAATACAGATCAGCTTTAATTGTGGTGGGTCTTACTGCCACTGTCTGTCAATCTGAGCCTTTGAATTGGTGAAAATTTGCTCTGTTCATTCTGTTAAATGACGTATCCAATTAAATGCTTTAGAATTCATGATCTTCAGTCAAGGTTAAATGAAAGCAGTTACTCCTGTCAGTAAGGTGATTAAAAGCTGACTACATCAGGCATATTTTGTGCAAAAATTTAAATTTGGAACTAAAGCATGAATCTTTATTCATCATGCGCAGTCCTGCTATATAAATGTCCAGCACAGTCGCTTTTAATCATCTTGTTCATTTTAAATCTCACTTTAGTTTTTTTATAATAAGAGGCATCAAATGACTGTTTTACATACTTATGAAACTGTCGACAGCACTAAAGATGCTTTTTAAAAGCACGTTGTTGTTGGGTTTTTTTATACTGCAAACTCTAAAAAAGCAGGTTGAGACCTTGATAGCCAGCCAGTTTAATATAATGCAAAATAATGTTTGTCCCATTACCTTTTTTAACTATGATTGAAGGGATGGAGCAATTCCTGCTCAGCAAAACAAAGAAAAAAAGGGTTTTGACAATTGGATTAAATGAACAAGTGCACCACAGCAAGGAAATTAATTTCCTTCCAACAAGATGGATGTTGTACCGGGTTATTAATGAGCATATAATGTGCTTGTGCAAGTAAGTTTTCTGTGTTGTGATAAATGTGACGATGGAGGTGAAGAGCATGTTGACTAATGAGTGTTGTCCGGGGATCTGATCCCGGTGGCCACTGGGGAAAAAGACACCGTCTGGATTTCACACTCCACATGATGTTAATACCCTCGAGGTTCACCAGTCAAGCTGCTTGTTAAAGAATCACCACTGTCATTTCTACATTCCCTCTGACCCAACCAGATCCAGGTTTAATTTGTACTGTTCATAATTGAAAGTTATACTTACAGCTTCTTATATGATCTGATTTGCTTTGAAATGGCAATAACTGGTATTATGAAGTCAAAATCAAAGTCCTCCATATCCCACAGTGAGGCTGTAACCTTTAGTAACTGCTAGAAACTAATTAGACACCTAATATTTCAACTTAAGTGTCCCATTTTTTTAGCATCTTTAATTATATCTTAAAGAAAATTGTATTTGTCGCACTTTATCAGTATCATATGAACAGATGTCAAAAGAAAGGGACTTGAAAAAAACAACTTTACTAAAACTACAATGTGTAAACCTACATGTCAATATATGTTTGTTTTAATACGAAAACCTGAGATTTACATTTTCCTGTGACATAATAACATTTCCATATGTTGTTTTCTTGCAGATGATGTTCTGTTTTCAACTATAGAGCATTTATTATAAGACGAAATATAAAAAATAAAAAAAGCTATATGTGATTTCAATTCATGTTTGTGTTCAAATGAAATAAGAATCACAAAATCTATTATAAGATGGTTAAGGATTAGCTGCAATATTGAGATATCTTTATATGTATAAAGTTGGTTTATGCATGAGACACTAAAATTTAAACTGATCATATAAATGGTGTCAATTTGGCTCAAGGTTAGCAAATAGTTTGCCGCAACTCACCCTAAAAGTTACAAGGAAGAAAGAATGCAGCAGCAGACAATCATTAGAGGGAACTTTAGGTTCTTCTGCATCGACTCCTTTAGATACATAATGGGACACAGACCTGAGGGCCAAGATATACATTTGAATGACTGCCAAAAACACAAACTAGGCTCACTCAGGGGTTCATGGGGAATAAATAAGGCTGTGGATTACATCAAATCTCTTTTCAAACCACTACTCTTGCACACCACTCCCAGTGTAGAGACCATTTAAACTCTAGAAGGGGCCAAACATCAGCAGTTGGTCTCCTTTAAACAAGTCTGACTAAAGTAGAAAAATAAATAAAGCCTCCAGCGCTCTACTTTAATGTATTCAATTAACTTGGGTCCCTCTAGAGAACTCCAGCGCACACTTGGATAAAGAGAGAGCGTATCGCCTGGAGATGAATACGCTGAATGCACTCATTCTAGAGACCATGATTGGAAATCTTCCTCAACAGGTTCTTACTTAATTAAACTTCCCTTCATCTGACTTTTCTGTCGCTTTCGAGGGAAAATTGGGAGAGGCATATTGAAAGCCAGGGAAACTTTGTTCACCATAGCATGTTGTTTACAGGGCAATTGGGGGGGACTTGTAGGGCCCGTGATAACCTCCACCATCACTGTGGAAAGTCAACTCAGCCTGAAAGAACAGAGAAGTATACGAAATCTCCAATTCAATCATAGACAATTATGTGGTGAAATGAGAGGAATTCAGCAGCCGTCAAGTCTGAGTGGGAGGGATAATTATCTGGCAGTCATTACTGCTCCCATAATAGCATTTAACGACATTCATATACTGTATGGACATATTGCGCTAGCTGGAAACATGTAAGTTGAAAATAATCAGACCAAGCTTGAAAATATATGAAGCCCTCTGTATGCTGGGAATGGTAACATGTTCATAATGTCCTTGAGTGAATGATGTGTGCGAGTGTGAAATTTATCTAATTATCTCAAATGTGTCTCGTGAGAATCCATTCAGCGTCCCTTTGTACCTTATTTTCCCTCTGCAGCCCCATTGTGCAGCAAAGCCCCAACAGAGTTTCCTGTCTATTAAAATCAATCTCTCATCACTTCGCCTACATCCACCATTTGCTGCACTTTTTTCCATAACAAATCAACTTAATCAAGCTCATTAAGTGTCATTATTAGCTATTTATTGTTATCTCCCTCAGTGTAGCGCTGACAGGTCCACCCCGCCCACACGTGTCCCCCCTGATACCGGGACCTTTGCTTGTCAAGACGGCTCTGCACTCAGTTCTAATTGGCCTTTATTGTGTTGTTCTCGCAAGGAAGAGGAGAGATGGGGCATCATCTGCAAAACATGAAACATCTCTGTATTGCTCCTCATTCTTCAGAAGTTGCTAAAACAAATCCTGTGAGGAAATAATGCCCTAAAATGAAGCGATATGGTGCAAGGACGTGGAAAATGGGCATGAAGAAGGTGCCCCACATTCCTTTTGTGTTTGAGTGTGGTGTTTAACGCTGTGGACGCTCCTTAATGCAGCATGGCGAATGTATTTCCACAGCTGTCAGGATGATGGACAGAGGGGCGAGTCTCTCCATTGCAGCGACATGCTTCTACCTGCACACAATAGACCTGCAGGATGGGAGTGTAGACTGATGAGAGGGGGAGAGGGAGGATATATATGTGTGCTGCTGTGGAGGAGGAGGAAGGGGGGTTTGAAGGGTGCTGGGAAGTTCGTCCCATCGCAGGAGTTATTAAGTTTGTCTCTCGGACACACTTGGTTTCACCAGGGTGCTCGTCCCTCATTCATAATAGATGCTAATCTGTTCAGGGCTGACTGATGACAGAGCTTCCTGCCCTTCATAGAATTAGTCCTCAGCTTTATCAAAGGACCCAAACTGCCTGCTAATTAGACTCATTTCCTCCTGCATGAATTATTTATTTCCATTGTAACTGATCAGAGGCGATTGTGACGCATCACGCTGCCACCAGTTTTCACACAGATGCGCATACCAACACAAGTTCTAAAACTCGGTGTATGAATATGGAGTTTAATGGGAGCATGGACTGGTTCAACTGCTTCCTCGCCAAATGAAAGGTTTTCATAGTAGTTTAAATGACACAATTTGAATGGGCAGTTTCAATATACACATTAGTATTTCAGAGAGGTATACCTCATTATGATCAATCTTCATGCAATACTTAGAATACTTGTGTTGCACTTAAAGAAAAAGAAAGGACATTTGTCATCATCCTGTTTTTACTTCTCAGTGGTTGAATGTTAGAACATTTACTTAAGCACAGTATTTGACAAAAAATTTGAGGAACTTGTATTTTACTTCAGTATTTCCATTTTTTTTACCCCACTATATGTATCTAATAACTTACTAGCTACTTTGCAGACTCAAATCAATAACACAAAATATAATCAACAAATAAATTCAGATTCATTATCATAGTTTGACATAAGACTTTGTTTATCCTGCAACATTAATATTTATTGATGCACTTAACGCATCAATAAATATTGTATCTTATTATATTTTAATATATGTTATTCTGAAATAGGCCATTCTGCATAATGAGCAGCCTACTTTTACCTTTGGTACTTTAAAATGGCAATAGACAAGTGAATTGATTGTACAACATAATGACTAATGTCACCACTGGCGTTTAGATGGGTTTCCTATAAACCTCACTTTCACTATTCTTGGTTGTTTCCAGCGTTAACCATGTAGCTAGCCCTAGCCATGCTAGCTATCGCTAACACTAGCAGCCAGGAACGGACTCATTGTCCATTTGATAAACTAAACAAAGAACACATTTTCTTGCGGTGGCCTTTCTAAATAGAGCACTGGTGAAACTTACTATTTTTTGTTACATCTGATCCGGCTGTCACTGCAACAGTGGCGATAACAATAATACCACTTGGAAACACTACGGGTATATTTAGATGCTAATACATTTGTACTTTCACTCAAGTAAAAGTTTGAAGGCAGGACTCTTACTTTTATAACATAAGAGTGTAGCCTACTTCTTCCATCACCGTAAATGCCAATATAAACATTAAAATGTTTTTGGTCATTAATCCACTCCTGTTCATACTGACTGTGAAGAGACTGCCTCCTAATACTATTTCAATGCCAGAGATGTTGGAACAACACGTTGCAAACCACTTGATTTATCTGGTCATTTAGAATTAATTTTACACAGAATGAGTACATTGTAACTTACATTGTAAAGAGGAGAAACAATTACAACAACCAATAAAGCTTAATGTAAGCATGAGTATTGTTTAAAAATAATGTTTAAAAATCTAAACCAATCCTTTAAATAGGAGACACTACACAAAGTTACAAATGCACCCTTCCTATAGTTGCTGTATAATGTTGTAGAGTGAAGGTTTATGGATATATTCCATAAGTTCTGTTCTCCTCATCAAAACATTCACTCCCTAATTAGATCTACTTAAGCAATTTTGTCGAGGGAAAAAAAATGTTGTGCTTAATTGCATTACTATCTGGAAGGCAGAAATATGCAGAGCGAAAAAACGTATAGCAACGTGAGGGAACTGCTAATTAGTCCGATATTTGGTTTGCATTACCAAATAGCACATTACGCCCCGCACGGGTAGGAGGCTAAAGAGAGTGAGGCTTCTGTTCTTGAAACTGTAATCAAACAAAGACAGATGTACGGATAAACACTAGAGGAAAAGTTTGACATAATTGTTCATCTGCTCTCTGTTCACTCTGATTCTTCTTCTGGGAGAGAACGGCTTGTTATAGACGCTTCCTTCTCTGTGATTTCACATTTATAGGCGCCGTGTGTCACACAAAGTGCATATATCTCAAACCACAATACCTACTGATAAGGTTAATAAAAACAGTTCAAATATTACAATAGCATGAAATGTGCAAGAGCTGAAATATTCATGATGGTGTATTGTGCCGCATTTCAAAAGCGTATATTTACAAATCAGCCCGATACAATGTGCTCCAGAAGCCTGCCATTTCTTCTAATTTTAAACACCATAAGGCTCAGTTTCATTTCACAATTTGAAAGTTTATTGAGACTTTGAAGCGGTCTTTTGAAAAAGAGGTGATGCCCTTCAGTCCACAATAACACTTACAATGCTCTTTTGCCACCCGTTTTCACATGAACAATAGGAAATTATGTTGAGGCAAGAAAAAAGAAATCTTTTATAATGAATGCCACATTTAGTGATTGCAAATAATTGCGTTAAGTGGCTTATTTGCCTTAGGTCGGGGAGGGTGACTCCTGTATAACTAATATAAGAATCTGAACCCTCACCCTCACTGATGAGGCCTATTCACAGCTCGGCTGCCCTGTGCCCCCTCCCAGCTTCTTATGCTCCAACCTGATGAGGAGTGTGTTGTTAAAGTTTCAAAGAAATGATTTCACACAGTGATATTCATCCCTCTGTTATGGAAGTAACAGACTGCTGCTGCTTCTGTTCTACACCTGGAGGAGGACGGTGGGAGCTAAAAAAGACACACTGGAAGCGGTATAACAGCATATTATGAACAAAATGTGATCAGTGCTACAATTAAATTACCAGGTAGAAAAAGCAAATGTGGATTCAAGAAAACGGCATTAACTAATTCAGTAAATGCCGTTTTTTTGAATCCACATTGAATAAGTGTACATTGCAAATTAAAAAAGTCACACAAAAAACTGTTATTTAAAGTAAGAAATACTTTTCAAATGCTATTTGCCCCTGTGTTGTGTGTTTTATTTTGCATTGCACAATGTTTAGTCTTCCTTTACCAATATGTATAATATAATTAGATTTATCACAATTATTACAGTATAGCGTGGATTTTTTTTAGTGAGTTTTAGTGTGAATTCAACTAATGCTAACACTGAGTACAGCTTTGTACTCAGTGGTACTTTACTTCAGTATTTTTCATTTTATGCTCTTATATTTTAATCTCATACTTTACTACATTTCAGAAAAATGGAAATATTTTAAAATGATTTTATACCACATTTATCTGTCTACGTTAATTACTTCATAGATTTTATACACAAAACACCCGACCAACCAATTAAAAATAGGATTATTTGTCATACTGTAGATTTAGTGACCCAACAGAAGTGAAGTTTTAAAATTTGTTCGACCTCCACCAGCTACATCATTTACATGCTGCTGACATGTTAATGCATCTGTAATAATATTTAAATAATATAATACTATTATAATGTAACACTTTGAAATGGGGCATCATCTGCACAATGAGTAATTTTTCTGATACATTAAGTCCTGCTTATAAAACTTAAGTAACAATCTCTTACCGATACAGGACTTTTACTTTTAAAATAATATTTCTACACCTCTTTTTAATACCGAAAGAGCAACAACAGAGAGGTGACCAAACCTGGAAAACTTAAAACAGAATAACATTGCTCTAAAACTGACAGAATAAACCCCTTTTTTGTGTTTTTTTTGTGCAATTCATGTCATGTATGTTTCACTCTGGCCTGCAGCCCACTTTAAAAACAGTCTAAGTTTATACTCAGCTGTAAAGTGGTGAATGCATTATGTTTTCCAGTTTGTTTTACCTCACCCTCAGCTGTGTGCATCTTTTTGCGAGTTGAATGAAAACTTTGTAACATAAACTTCACTGCAAAAAACAAGGTTTTCCACGTGTATTCAACATCTGTTTATCTCCTCTGGACACTTTGGCAGGGTCTTGAAGCAATCTTTGGAAACAAATTGTGCTGTCTATTATTCATGGCCACACGCCATGCAACATGAAGCTTACTATAAACACAGTTCCAAAACAAAAAAACTTGAACTGTTTTGTTTTCGGCGCTGACCCATCCCACCTGGCTGTGCTCAGTTACAGTTAACCTTCCAGAAAAAAGGCCTTCATGGATTATTAGCGGTATTCTGGCTGATGGTGGAAAACAAAAATATAGAAATGATTGGGCACATTGTCCTCCATTTGAAAAGAGATGCCCAGGGAAATCATCAAGAGAACAAAAAAAAAAAAAAAATCAGGATGCTACAATAATTACTTTAGGGTATCCAGTACTCTCTCATGGAATATATCAGTGGCCACCATGTCTGGGGTTTGACCCACAGTTGCTGCGGAAACCTCAAGAAAACAAGGGACAAGAAATGAATCTCCCATTATGGACCGCTTAAACAGTCCTTGGATAAAAATAATAAATAAACCCTGCACAAACTGACCACCTGGACAATGACCACACAGACCAACAACAACACTAGTCAACCGTATTCTGTTAAAGTAAATAAAAAGTTGACTTGACCTCTAACTCTGTAGACAAAGAAGGATAACGATCTCAACCAGATAACAACAGTAATGATTGTTTAATCTGGTAAAACCAAATTGAATCTGTAAAATCTGCAATTTAACATTTTACATAAATGTCACAATTATGTTAGATTTTCCCAAAAATGTAATGTTTAACATACAAATTATCAATTAAATTTGGCCTTTATTGGCAAGAAAGTTAGCGAAAAAAACTATTTTGCCAATAAAAATAATTTAAGATAATTTAAAAAGTACACAATATTAATAATATGAATATTCACACAATATTAACTTAATGTTATTCTTACTGTACGGTGTCAAATATCCCTCAGATCTCCGTTTAACTTTGTGAATTAAGATATTTTTGGGGATAATGTGTGTGTGTTTAAGGTGTAAAAGTGTTACTATTTTGCTGTCAAATAATGTATATTATCGTGCGCAACATGAGTCTTTTTTGATAAAGACAGTAGTTAAAGAAATAAAAAATGTGTTTTAAGGTGATTTGCCAACAACACCAGCTACTCTGTTTCAGACTTGACTAACATGCCGGGAGGTGGGGAGCTGCTAACAACTTGGAAACCCACCAGATTGGATGGAATTTGTTAATTAGTGGAAGTGCAAATAAAAACAAACAATATTTTGTGATTTTAACAATGTTTTCATTACACCTTTTGATTGTGTATCCATAATAAAAACACAACAATTTTCCAATGTTTGATAGCTAGCTATTACCTATTATGTAGTTTATTATTTAGAGATACTTAAGGATTAATACTATCCTATTAACTCTCTGATAGAAAGTGGTCATGATCAGTGTTCAGTGGGATATTCAAAGTCCACATGCTGCAAGTTGGGAAAACTTTATATAGCCCTTGTAAGTCTCTGTTGAGTCTGTTGGACTAGCTAACCTGAACACTGTTGGAACATTTGGTGGAAATTTAAATCCAAACCACAACAGATTATCCCAAGTGAGTTACATTTTAATATGAATGCACTCTGCAGGAACCTCAGCACATATTTGGCAGAGGTAGTGTCACACTGAGCTCACCAGGACCGTTATATAAAATAGAATTTCCTGGCAATCCTCTTCAAATACACATTTCAGCCTGAAGTTACAGCACATTTACTAGAAATACAGCTTGTTTTAAATTTCACAAATGATAAACATGACTTTCAATAATTGATATACTGTGCACGACTACTCTTTATTTTTAGATTTATCTTAAATCAAAATGACTGATTATTTGTGAACCATTAAACAACTACTTAACGGAAATATTTGTGACAAAGGAATGCTTTTATCTTTAAATTCTGTTTAAATTTACATAAATCTAACAGATCAGAAAGTGTGATTTTCTAAAATAATGTCTGGTATTTGAGATGCAGGAGGGAGGAAAGTTTTGCAGTTCATATACAGTTCATGTAATCACCGTAGGAACTAGCACTTGGCCTATTAGGACTAGTTCCTCAGCAGCACGCAATTAAACGTCTATTTGCAAAATGAGCTCTCAGGTCACTTTTAATGGGCAGAGAGCTAATTAAGGTTGGGTTGAGCGGGAGGAGAGGTGACTCACCCTATAGTACACTACAGGTGCTGCAAAGACAAGAGTAAGGAGGGCCACTGGTCACCGTGAATATTTCGAAAGGCACCCTATCATCAGAGACACATCTCATCAGCAGCTACGAGCCTGCAAGTGCACACAACCTGAAATATCAATCTCGTCTTACTGGGCAGGACTCACATCAGCAAGTTGAGAGTGTAATACAGAATAAACAGCTTGTATCCATATGAAGACATATATTAATATATTTATGTAGTCATTAATTGTCATATACATGCACTCAAATGATAAGTTCCTTTTTGTACCAGCTGTTCTGATGTTATAAATGTGATATGTGCTCAAGCTGAGACAAACAGCATTACTGTTGGTGTTGTGCATCACGTTGGACGCTCATCAGCTGCAGCTACGTGGCTCATATGTTCCCAGTAATAGTGTAGACAAAGAGACAACATGACACATAACATAAACCTTTGAGTCGATAGTGTGCTTTTAATGGAGAAAGATGAAAATATCAATACCAGCTCATTTACAAATGCGTTGCATTGCCCAGTTACTTATAGTTAATTGATTTTAACAACCACATGGGAGACGTAGCAAGAAATCAATTGAAGGGCCAAGTTAAGTGACTGCATGACAGCTCATATTGTGGCCAATTTGACATAGTCTAATCTGAAAAGACAATAATCCAAAGAGGACAGGCAGGAGTGAATATTACAGCGGCGTTTGACACTCCACCTCCCTCCACAACAGAAACACCAAGCTGTCTGGCGAGAAAACATGAGATGAAGTGGAATAAATCCTCCTGGTAAATGTTATTACAAACAATACGCCTTCATGAAAAAGAAAGAGGGAAGAGCAATCTGCACAGACTGACCATTCTGCGAACCGTTTATCAGCTTGAAATGCTATTTCATGCATTAATACTCCACAAACAGCATTCCCCCCAACACTTTCAGAACAAAAGCCCTCCAATTTATGATTACCAGTCAACTAGGCAATGCCTGTGGCCCCCACCCGACACAACGCTTCCTTTTTACTTCCCTCAATGGCAGCTCATCTCAGGGCCCCTGCAGGTTCAGAGACAAGGCTGTCAGGGTAATGTGATCAAGGTGGATGCAGGCTGGGAGAAGCTAAATCGTGGCCGGGGGGGTTGACATTCTTTGATTTTTAACCATTACAGAGTTTTCATAGAGCTGCAGTCAATTTATTTTATTTATTCTAATGAAGAGCATTAGGAGTGCCATACTGTGCTGCACTGCACATTGATCGCCTCGTTAATCACACTTTGCAGACACTCGCAAATCAAGTTCTAACAGCAAGCACTGAATCAAGCGCAATGAAGCATAAGCTCCTTCACAATTTATGATCTTTCAAATTGCATCTTTTCAACCATTAAATTGCAAGATACCATAAATTTTTATCCTCTCTTCTTCAGTCCTGGTATTGATTCTGTCGTGTGAAAAATAGAAGAGTAGTAAATTCAGGCAGTTAGACAGAATTTAAGCCTTGTCTTCGGAAAGGAAACTGAATGGCACAAGGAGGGCTGTTAATTTGCCATTGAGAACAAATATCAGGTGTGATAAAAATGTAAAAGTCCAACAGGGGCTTCAAAGACGTGGCTCAGATGGGTTTCAGTCCTCTACAACCTTGAGTTCTTTTACATCACTACCTCTGAAATGCCAGTGCACCTTCAGGGTCTTTTACCATTTTTTAAGATTAGGTACCTGATGTGCTGAAGAATTAGAATTAATATACGATCATATGTGGTCCTCACCATATATGAGAATGACGAGAAGACAGTCGCACATCCTTCAGCTTTTAAAGAGGGAAAAATCACAAGAGGTGCTGAGTACACGAGCATCAGCAGCCCGTATATGACATTATATCTGCATATACACGTATACAATGTCAATATGTCACTTACTTTTCTGGCCCTGAGCAAAAGCAATTTGAATACAGAAAGAAATCTACACAAACTCAACACTTGAGTGGTCATTACATTTGACCTGTGAAAATCTAAAATGGTTCTTACCTGCCCCATACTGTTCTCAGAAAATGGCATAATTGTTCTCAGATTGCATCTCACTCACACCAAGCTGTAAGGGACACTTGTCAAACAATACAGTCAAATTAGTTCTCTGTGATTGAGCAGGTTGAGGATCTATCCAGTACATTATATGACTAGGAAAAGAAACAGAAGTGCCACCAAAGAGTCTCAATTAGTGTGATAAAGTAAAGGAGAGGCAGGAAAACCAGTCAACAGCTTCTGTGACGGAAGGGTTAACCTCTTCACATCTGTACGGGGACCAACTCTCAAGTTATGATTGGAAAGAGAGCCTGCTGTTACGTGTGGCATGAAAATAACAATGCCTGCAATATAAGGCCCCGTCTCAGAAGTTAGACACATCTGCAAGTCGTGTGTTTTCTTTTCTTTTGTATTCATGTTAAAGGAGAACAGCAGCTTGAGGTTTCAGGTGCATGAATACCTTGATGTAAAGTGAGGAAAAAACAGCAAGTTTTTAGCAAAATACAAAATGACATTTCCAAATGTCTGAATCTTTTTTTTTTACTCCTTAGAACTGTGGAGAAGAAAGCCTTCACTGACCTCTGCACACTGATGAAAGCAGGGCAGCCTTAATCACATAGTGTGCCAAACAACTGCTCTGAAAAGGTGAACAGTAAAACTGCAACGGCATGGCGGACAGGCGTGGAAGATAATGCTGCTCCAGTCACTTTCATGGGAGGTACAGCCAAACTCAGACAGCACAAAATGTGCCTCCACTTCCTGAGAGAAGTAACGCTGGTGAGGCAGCAAAAGCGTTTTTGACACAGACCCTCCCCAAGGGAAGCAGAGGAAATAGCACGTAAGGAAAACAAACCATAATAAAACGCATAAAAGCTCACAAACATTGGATTGATCAGACAATTACAACCCATCTGGCCTGTTAAACTCAATCTGCTATCACACACAGACTGGCAGTGTGGCTTTTCTACAGTTGGACTGTTCCCAGACCTGCCGGCAGCTGAAGCCTAAAAGACGAGTCTGGTGATAAGCTATGTTTTTGTTATTATCAACAAATACCATGAAAAGACAGAAACAAACAATTAGTTAATTCTAATAAACAAGAAAAGGGCAACAAGGACAGTATTTTATATGAGTGGTAAAAGTTTTAAATGTTTACAGAGTGCTGATTTGTGTTATTGTGTTATTTTACAGATCCAGCATCAGTCCTGGCAGTCTCACTGATTTGCTTGTAAGGGAATTTGATTATGAGAAACAGGAAGAAACTGGGCAACACTGTCAAGGTGGCGAGTAAAATCATTTATGAGCAGGGACCTTCTTTGTCAGACATTTTCAGACAGCACTAAGTGCATTTATCTGCAACTGAAAATTGTCTTTTTTTAAAAAAAAATAAGACTATATATATGTGACTCATTTTCAAATACTAACGTCTTCAGGAGAAACAAAAGGCCTGGAGAAGACTGAAAGTATCGCCACTCAGACTAATACATTGTTGGTTTTGGTCTTGTCATCAGATTTGTTAACAATAAAAAATATACGATATCTCCATAAACACAACAAAACAAGCACCATGTTTGGTGCTTGATTTGATGATCCATAACTAGGGCCTCTTGTGATGCTCTGCACTGATCTAAAGTCGCAGCTGAATTCTACATAATGCGACACCCTCCTCTTGTGATGATTCAAATAGATAACTGGACCAAAACACGTTCTCACTCTATAGGCAAGCACATATCAACAAGCACACAATAGTGCACTCAAAAAAGACACTTTCACCGGGCCAACAAAGGGAGATGCTACGAGGTATGACAACTTCTTGTGAACGACAAAATGCCGCCTGACAAGCTTTCAAGGGATGGTTGAGCTCTGGCAGATTACAGAGATCTTTATCTTTTCATAAAACGGAGTGCAGCATTTAAGTGCCAATGACTGAGAATACAATCTGAATTGTAAAGTGTGTCACAGCCATTACATGGAGATGTAGGGCCAGTAATGGTGAGAGTAATTGTGTGATGACAGTTTCACTGCACAGTGACATTCTCCAGGGCATTGTCATCATCCCTGACAGGTAATACGGGTCCACTGGGAATTGGGTATGTCTTACAGTTGGAGTTTCTTCTTCATAAACACCCACCAACCCCCCCAACCCATCCTTACTTACAGCTTTATCCAAACCCCAGAACTCGCGTTGGCTTTTCAATATAGCTGCGGGTCGGAGTAAGGTAATTAGATGTTAATGTGAAATAATGGAATCATGGCGGGTTGGTACATAGGGAGAAATGCAGACCTTGGCGTGATCTCTGAGTGAAAAGCACAATTGCTTAAAAATCAAAACATGCTGTCAGCCGCTCACCTAAGCAGCAGAAAATGCCCTGACTACATTACAATGGTAATTGCTCTGACAAAATTACCTTGTCTAAGATGAGCTCGACCAGACATCTGAGACATGCATGTCGATTGGCTCAATTTCATGATCATTGGGAGGCTGAAATCAAGGCCTTTATGTGAGAGAAAATCAACAGGGAAATTGACATAAACATCTTGTCGGAGACATTACACTGAATGGTAGAGGGAGCTTCGGTTTTAAACTCCATTGTTACGAATCCATTTAAAGTGAAGCTATACTTTAAAAGAGCCATTCTTCAGATGGAAACTGAGTATTTGAATCTGCAAGACGTCAATACGCGGTGATTGAAAATGAAATTCTGTGCATAAATAATTAATCTGATATCTTGATTAGAAATCAGAGCATGTTGCTCCCTCTAGTGGTTAATTCACCTTTTTTTTAATTAATAAAATTCGTTGAATAAAATGTTTACTTTGTGCAGCTGGATGTCAAATGTAAGATTTGTTGCCTTTCTTTTGACTGCTGCGTTAGATACCAAACTTGTGCTTTGTACGTTTAGGAGTAACAAAGGAGGTTGAACCACAGCCAAGATAGCGTCAGATGACTTAATAAACAAAAACATAGCATCATACATGGACTCCACCTTTGATTGTTAGTTGTGTCTCCTTCTGTCTGGGCTTTTCTTCACATGTAACAGGACGGGGAGACTTAAAATGCCTCTCGTGTCTGTGATCTGATGAGGATCACCTTCATCCATTTGAAAGGTGATTTCCGAGCAAAATTGTTTCTCCGAACACACGCTGCTTGAGCCGAGAGCACATTTTTCCAGCATGTTAACAAACATGTAATTTCCATAAACACGTCCAGTAATTGACAGCTTGATTTGGGCTCTGCCAGGGAGCTGACAGACAGTTCTTGGCTGCTTTAATGCAGGCTGCACAGACTTAAGGCCTCACCAGGCTGTAATGAGCTTCTCAGGGCTTTGTCTGGATTAGACCAGCAAACACCAAAAAATATCACACAAATCCAATTCAACATTCTTTATCTTGTTAGATTATACGACGCACTGTAATTCAGAATTACAGTCAAATTAAAAAAGAATTTCCAATAACTTCACATTTAAATCTAAATTAACCGTGGTGAGTCAGCCTTTTTTACAAGGTGCCTGCATATATCAGAGAGTGAGATCAACTTTTAAAATCCTTTTTTTAAGTTAAATGCAAATAAATTCAAATCATGCAAGAATGTTTCATCTGTTTGTTTTCTCTGTTTTAGATGAGGAGGAGTTTATCTGAAACAGAAACAGAATTCAAAATCAGGTTTATGGGCTTTATAAGGGAATGTTTATGTTAAAGTTATTGTGAATATTATTTTTTGACGTAAAGAAAAATTGATTTAAGCATCTTAAATGTTTATGTAAGAATTAAGAGTTCAAATATAAGACAATCTAATGATTTTCAATATCTGTTGTTTGTAATTCTGAATTGAGTATATTTTGAGACTTTTTAGAAACTTGCACTATTCATTTATTGAACTGAAATTACAGTTTATTTCCTCAATTTCCATTATCGCTAACACTACATAAAAATACCAAAGCAAATGTTTCAATATGGAAGTTTCTGGGAAAGTATTGATATTGGCATCAGTGGACTCTATATTGAACCCTCCAATATCTAGAGGCAAAGGTTTGCTGCTTGAACACCAGCAGCCCATTCAAGTCTATTCTCCTTATAAAAAGCTGTGGTTCAAGAGCAGCAGAGAGATGACGGCGAGGATCAAGAGGAAAATAGAGCCTGATAAATCTGTATTGAACAGTGAGTGAAGGATGTTAATACATATTAATGGTGACTTGAATATTTGCAAGTGAATACACTGGCAAAGAGGATTAAACATAACTCTCCATAGAAGGGGAGGTATCATCACTCCCATTCTGGCGTGGGACTCGGCCGTATCAGATTCATCCCCATGCACATTGCCAGCAAACACTAAGCCCTTATCTCTCCACTGGGCCTCTCCGGAGAGTTTACAATTTCTCGCTTCGTTGGAGCCTGAGCTGAGCTTGTTACTGGCACAAAGGCTGAGAGGTGGCCTGGTTGAGAGCACAAAGCCGCCCTCACCTCTGGACGGATACATTTCCCTCAGATAACGGACGACTTGTTGGACAGCGCCACTACAGTGTCCCTATACATTAGTATGACAGCCACACATCCCCCGCACCGTGGGACTCACAACAAAGTTCAAGTTTAAAAAAAATAAAAAAATACATGACACACTGACATGGCTTCAGTAGACAATCCTTATTAATGAGTTGTGTTAGAGGTGGCAGAGGGACGTGAACTCAGCAGATGTCCGTCTGGTCCCTGGGAGACACTTTACCGTCCCGCCATGGGCGCTATTCTCTGAGGGCCCAGGCATCAGAGACAACGTCCCATTTGCTTCTCGGCTGATCGCGTTAACTCCCAAGGGGATTAATGACGGGAACACAGACATGAAATTTAGAGTAAATGTGCCTTTTAACCACACCAAAATGTATGTTAGGTCATTTGTGGACGAATGAGGCCATTTAGCAGTTAAACCTATCAGGGTAATGTCTATATACATTTTACAGCCCACTGAAACATGCTCTTTATCCAGCTGTACTATGGCAACCACACACACACTGCCATAAATATCAGTTAGTTACAGAAACAAGAAAGATATGGCTTGTTTTCAGAAAATATGCATGTATTTTTCCTCCGCGTATAAGCGTTGTTTGAATTAACGTCTATGGAAAATGAATTGATGTGAAAATAGTAAATGATTCATGTCTTTGTGACCCACAGAACATTTCCATCCTCTGAACATAAAGGTACACTATCCAGTTTGTGACCAATTCAGAAGAAATTATTATTTCTTGAGCATTCGTTGTCTAATAAGTAACCAAAAGCTACACTTACTTCAAATGTTGATAGTGTGACTTCAGGAGAGTTTTTTTATGTTGCACTGTGTCAAAGCACAGAGAGAGACAACTTCTAAAACTGAGTGATGGCAAATGGATGTATGGGTCATAATACTACAAAAACTGAACATAAATAATAATAAACTTCTAAGGTCTTTGTTGAATAAAGGTTTGCCTGATAAGGACAATGACAACATGGAAAATACAAGTTATTTGCCTGTATCTTTTATAAAAGAAGAGAATGCCATTATGGTTTCAGTAGGTTTTAAATTGACAAGTAATATTGGATTGCTGCTCGTCTTACAGTAGGTCTCCAAGTCACAGCAATTTCGGCAGACATGTTGCTGAGACAGCTCTGGCATTGTTTTCTGGAACACAGTGAAATTCTATTTTCAGTTTTACTTGGTGCAGTAATTATCTGCATTGTTGGTGAGAATAAAGAAAATAAAGTGCATGAATATGTGCCGGTCAATTGGATTCTGTCAGTTCAAGCAGAATTGGGTACACAAGCGAGCAGCTTGCCAGCTTGTAATAACGATGGTGTTTGCGTGGAACAATTTCCTCTCTAAAACAGCTCATCAACAGCAGAGAGAGTCTGTCACCCAGGGTACGGAGTGACAAGTCTTCTGCATCTCCGTCTGTTATTAACATGTCTCTTACGACAAGCTCAATTATCTGACACTGCCCGTAATTTCCATTCCTTTTTCTGGCACAATGTAAAGTTCCTCTCCTTCATTTTCAAAGCTGGTCGTTTTGGATCCGGCAAATACTGATATAAGACATGTGTGGGAGGAGGACGTGAAAACTGAGGGAAAAACATCTGCAAGTTAGAGCGAAGTTGCTGCAGGCTCGCAATGCCGAGGCCATGATCGTTTTTGGAAATTTGTTGTTTTAAAAAGCATGAATGCTAAACCTTTTTTATTACAATAATGTTGTTTCCATGTCAGAAAAATATGTGAGAATTAGTTTGTAGTCAGCAGCACCCAGAATCACTCACAACTTCCTGTATCTTTTGTGACATAGGCTGATATCAACACTTGTGCTCGAAATATACTAAATGGACCTTGTGGTGAGATTGTTTTGAACTGTTTAAGGGAAGCAGATGTGAGAAGTCTCTTCTAAGCAGATTGTTCACGATGCTATTGAAGTTCACTGATAACTAAAGCACAAAGAGATTCTTGAAAACGTTAATCAGACCAGATTTCAGACGGCCTTGCAATCAGAAAGCTGCGTGAAGTCTGTGACCTCCACAATTTTGATCCCTGACCTGTATGTAGTGCTGCTGTACTCATTTAAATGTACAATAGTTTATAAAAAGGATTGCACTAATGAAAGGAAAAGAAAAAAATATATAAATTAAATTGAAGGTACTTCCTAACAGCAAGTCTTGATTAACTAAATAATGTAGAAGCTTTTGATTCATTCTAATGAACCATTCAAACATGTTTTTTTTCAACAGAACTGCCTAATGATTATTTCAGACTGTACAATCTTGCAATCATTTTGAATAAATCAACTAAAATAGAGGATAAATGCCATTCAAATGACTTACCTCAGGTTCTTCATATTTTGACATGGAGAAAATTTGGATAGACACTGTTACAACCTTTCATCTTCAAGATTTTTTTCTTTATGGCGAGCATGGTTCTCAATCTGAAAAGTTTAAGTCAGAGTCATAGCTGGTGACTGGGAGGTATTTTGGAAACGTTATGTTTTAGTGCAGACCCCAAAGGCCTGTTAGAGGTTACCTTACTGCTTCAAATCTTACGGCTAGACTGCCTCTGCTCGTGTACGGAGGGACGCATTATAAAAAGTGAAAATGTTCAACCAAAGTGAAATATCGCTGTAAGTGGGAGTGTCTGGGTTGCTGTGGGGGAACGTTAGAGGAAGTGGTAATGATGACAGCTCTAACTCAGTGCAGGTGCAGCAAAGCATGGCAGGTTGGTCAATTGCCCAGAACCCATTACTTCTCCCCCGAGACCAACCTTGTAATGTGCTAGGTAACTTCTGTAAAGGATTGACCTACTGTCAACAGAGAAATCTATTTTTACATAAAGACACAAGTGTACCTCACAAGGTTACGCAGGCAGGTTAAGGGCGTGTTGAATATCTGAGTGTACTTTTTGGCAAAACATTATATATTATTCAAAAAGAAAAAAACTTTAAATAATAAAACCTTTGGGTTGGCTTTATCCTTAAACAAGTGGAACACTTTCTTTGTTCAGATAACAATGCTGATATGTCTTTATTTCTTGGTTGGTCTTGTTGGACAGGTTTGGCCAGTTGAGTTGTAGGAGTCTCTTTGCATTTTGTAAACACAGAACACAATGCCGGTGAATGTAAAATTCATAATATTGTTTCTCTCTTTGTGCCGTCACAGGAGCTTGAAACATTTGCCACAGTGCTGAAGATGGGAATAGGATGACCTTGGGTGCCAGAAACATCTGTTTCTGTGTCATCTTCAGACAGCCACAGTTTGACCACTATCCACCAGATGCATTCCATCCGACACTTGTAACAATAGTGTAAATGGGACGAAAATTGAGCTCACCTTAAAGGCGGACTTCAGTCCTCTTGAAGGCTGAAAGCCCTGGATGAGTCCGGTGCCCAGTGGCAGCTCAGAGTCCTTGTTTTGCTCCCTGAGACGTGTGTAATCAGAGAGAAAGTCCAGCACAGATTACAGTCTTCAATCAGTCAGGGAGGAAAATGATATGTACATCATTGTCTCTGCCGCACATCCCAGGCACTGTCAGCCTGCATGCATATTACCTGTGTCAAAGCTGCCAGGGACATGACGAGAGAAACTGAGAGCCATCACGGAGCCGCCACTCAGGGGGGTGTCGAGTCTTAGGGCTCAGCAGCCAGATTCAGTCTCCATGGGGACTCTACTCTGACCTCCAGGATGTTGTTGACACCATTTAATGTACATTTCCAGACACTAAACGACTCCTTTCATATCTGAAATTGTTTTCAATGGGCTGAATAACACTGGAGGCCAGCTCTTGTCACAAAAAAGAGAATATTGAGGGCACGCATGCAGTTTATCCTCAACTCCCAGTCCGAGGAAGTTGAAGCCGATGTCACATTTGACCTTGAGGTGCACAATAAAGAAAAGGAGTTATTTCGTACAATGGAAAAAAAAAACTATATGACTGCTGTGAGGAATGCCTTAAAATTATACCTCCTAATCTTCTCATAGATCCCAACATCATCTTATGCAATTGTCTCTTCACTAAAAACAGACACATGCTGTGTATGAATACAAAGAACATAATGTGGAAAATTTGATGGAGGTGTCTCATTGTTGTCGATTCAATTTTCACAGTTGGATCTGGTAAAAAAAACGTACATACAGTAAATGCAAACCAGCAGGAGAGAGAAATTTTGCAATACAGACAGCAAAGATTGATCAAATCTGAATCCCACCCTCCTAAAGTAGAACATAGTCATACCATCATTTCACTGTGTCTAATTTGAAGCTATGAATGGCACCTCTGAATAGAAAAGGATGATGGAAGATGATTTGTAGCCACCGCAGCACATACACCATACTTTTACACCCAGTGGACATCTTTAAATTTAAACATCCACCGTGACGCTCAATAATTGCCAAAATATATGAAAAACTGAATCCACAAGCCTGCCACTTCTGTCCGTGGCTCGGGTTTGCATAATAGGCTCCCTGTCCCTCACTACGTATCTGTTCACCTTGAGAAGTCCACACCTAAACGCAATGTCAACACAAGCACTTTGTAGCTCGAAGAATCTGTTTTTCCTGCTGGGGCTCCAGAGGGAGGTCACCAAATTGTCTCTGGAATAAAAAAAAAAGGCGCTGACCTTCTGCTAAATTGGCCACACTCAGTAGACAGGGAATATCAGGTTATTGAGTTGATCCATGCTGTGTTTCCCTGCATGGGGAAAATGATCTGCGCTATTGTCTGCCTTCTATAGTTGATCAAGGGCAAGAATGTGTCAGGAATGTAGAAACACAGGACACGTTTTTATATGGTTTCAAATGTCCTAATGGTCTAAAAGAAAAACACCATTAGTACCCCTCTGTAAACAAAATATTAAGCAGGATTGGAAGTGCTTTTCATTTGTGAGGAGACATTCAGTTCATATCCAAGAGGGAAAATAAATAATGGTTTATGCTCTAAATTCAGAGTTTCACAAAAGAGACATATTGCAAATAAATGCAGCTGCAGAACCCCAACATTTCATTGCACTGTACTTTCAAGTTGTTGATTCCTTGAGAAAGGCAAATAATAGTCACTTTGCAAAAAAATTACAGCCCTATCCTTCAACAACTGGGGAAAACAGTTAAAATTGGGCAGGGATACGTGGGGAAGAAGAAGCCCTCTTGTATTTTGTATATTTGGGACAGTATAATGAAAGAAGTAATTTCTGCCAACAGTTCACATTACCTCCCATTGGTTAAGAACCATAATCCCAATAGCATTTGGAATTCTATCACACTTACAGTTGGAAATGTTATTGCATGATTACAGTGTTTATTGTGTTTATGCATTTTGCACATGAATTGGAAGAAAAGATGCGCACAATGTACAATTCCACCATTATTCAACCTGAACTAGAAGAACCAAAGCTATTGCCTGCAGCACAAACACACAAACAACTAGTAGTGTAAACACTATTTTTCCATCACAAAAACACAATACTGAAGCCGCATTATTAAAAAAAGCTTTCCTTTTAATCTAAAAAAAAAAGACTCAAGTTGAATTGCGTTTCATTACTCTTTCGCAAAATCCGTTCCAGTTGAATTTCAAACTACACCATCAACAATGAACTAAGTGTTGGTGCAGTAAACACACATTTGCCTCAACAAAATCAAGATGCTTTACTTGTCTTGCATCAGTTTTTTTTTTAAAAACTAAAATCACCTCTCCAGATTCTTTAACTGGGCTAAAAACTGTTCTCTGCTCAGAGGTCACAGGCCAATACTGACATACACAAGTACGCTATTAGAAGAGTTACAACAGTTTGTTGACAAAGTTAGCCTCCAATCCAGGTGGTCAGTTGAAATGACATTGTAGACAGTGTCACGCTCAGCAGCCACCCGATCTCTCTTCATTCCTTCCTTTTACGTGCCGAGGAGGATCGCACACTGATGGCAGCTTTTATCTGCAACGGCCAGAACAACCATCCCTCTTCTTGTTACAAAGCTATGGCCGTTTTTCAAGCAACTGAAAGTTATCCTGACTCTGGCACCGGACAATCCTCCTCAAAACATTTCCATCTGTGGGTTTGATTTGCATCATAAAAGCTAAAGGCAGACAATACACAACCTCTGGTAAATAATATTCAAGCACAGGGTAAAACATTTCCCAAAAACTGCTGAAATATTCCTGAACCTAAAACCCAAGAAATATTTTTAAGCACTCACGTTTTTTTTTTCATATTTGCCATCGCCCGATTCAACTGGATAAAACCCACAAATTCTCCAAGCAGATTGTCCCAAAGGTGTGTGTATCATAGGTTCATTCCTGCAGGGGAGAAAAGATTATTACAATATTCAGATTACCGAGCAGGGGAAATTAATTGGACTAATTAACATACAAGTAAATGATGATACCGTTAACACATTTCATTAACTCAAACTGTCATTCTACGTTCCTGGTGCACTTGGTATTGCATTACAATGAATTGAATTCATTAAATTATGCAAATGAAAGGAGCAACAATACGGACGAGTCCTCTTTAACGTTATAGACCACATCTTCTGACTCGTTTTCAGCAAATTGACTAAGACTCAGAAAGCATGTGCTTTTCATTCTGATTAACCAGATAAAGCTTTTCATAGACTACCATTTTAATTATGTTCACAGGCACTAAAACCAGGAAGGCTATAATACATTTTTAACTACCTTATGCCACTGTCTTGAGTTTAATATTAAAGAAAAAATAGCAACAGTACCTAATTAGTAAAATGTCCCATTTAGCGTAAGAGGCCCAGATAGTGATGCAGCATGTGTGTGCTGATGCGGGAACGTAATATCAGGTTAATATATCAAAATATAAAGAAATGATCCGTACATCTGGCAAATGATAGTGACAGGCAACTGTGTGGATACTAAGAAGTCAGAAACAAAAAAAAAGGGCAGGATATTTAAATAGATTTCTGATAATTAACTCAAGTATACATGAATATAGGTCATAAAACCAGAAGCCGTTACCTCTCATGCGTAGGGTTGTTCAAAGTCATGAGACACTACTTTGTTCTCCAGCAGCAGAATACGTTGCTGACATTTCAGTGTGACATTAACTTGTGGTTAATTGAGGGTCCACACCTCCTGTTAGCCTCAGTGACTTCTGTCCTTATCTTAGCAGTGCTACACGGGGAAGGTCAAGGGGTCAAACATACCTCTCGTCCTGCTCCCTTGGCTGTAGTGACATCTACTGGACTACTAAACCAGAGTATAAGCCGCGGGGGGAGAATGAACCTCTGGCTCGATGTCAAGTCTTCGAAAAGACACACAACAAAAGGTTTCAAGCATAATTCTAACTTGTCTTACATTTAGTCATTTTAGTATGAAATATCAAACTACCATTAGAAAGCAGACATTTAACAGCATCCATGGATAAAAACAGAAAACTATTAAGGAAAAATGAAAGGGAATTCAAGTGTAACAGAAGGTTTATATTGATGTTATATTGACATATTTATACAGAAGATGTTTAAGTGAGAACAAACCTAAACAGTGTTTATTACATAATATAAAGATGCTGTTTTAATGGGGGTAAAGCATTAATCTCCTGAAGAGGACAACGTGTCCAAAATCTAATCAAATATGCCACCATAATTCACTGTTCAGTGTGCATTCAAATTAACAATTCAACAGTTGAGGGGAGGGGGTTTAGAGATAAAATAAACAAAAACAATTAATAACGTAAAGGAGGGAAATGCAACATAAAGTTAAAGAAAAATTATATAAAAAAAAAAAAAAGACAAACATTTTACAATTACTGACAATGAATATAAAGGACAGTTTCTTGGGAAGTATACAAAACATGTTTTATACAAAAGGATTAACAACAAGTGATGAGAATAGTGCAGTTAAAAAGAGTACCGCTTTCAGTAATGCATTGAATTTTTTCCAACTGCATGATGGAGCAAGATCCTGATGAGAATTCTGTGAAGCTGTTTCTATAACACGAACAGGGGTTGTCCTCATCGTAAAAACTGACATGGTAGAATTCAATGAGCATTGGTTACATGGTGACAGCTTAATTCACCTCAGCTTTTGGTCCATCATCAAACACCATTTCTTTACATCACCACCACGGCCCGAGAAGCTACAGAGGTGATTTATTCTAATTATATCACACAGTCACAAGTCACCCTGAGTTTGTAGTCAAATTTGGCAAATACCTCCAAAATAATGGCTTTTCTTCTTAATATTACAATGCATGTATTTTTATTTTTTTTTAAGTCCTCCAAAAAGGTTTTACAAAAACATTTAAATTACATATAATGGAGCCATTTGAAATATTTTTGACTTGTAATATAACAAATGTGTTGTCTATGTAAAGCCGGAATATAAATAGCTGTTCAGTCAAAATATTTAATAAGCAAATAATCATATCAACAGTATATGTTCAAGAGGAATAACAATACAACATTTGATTGTTTTGATTTTTACCTGTTTCAAAATGTAGCAAGTGTGACAACAGGTTTTAAGGAGGGCTGGCTAATTTGCAAGAAGTCTGAATGCAAGGAGGACACTGAAATAAGAATGCATAATATAAAATAAAATAAACACATAACATGGATACATTTGCATGGATATAAGCAATAACATTACTTAAAATTAGCTCTGTTGAGAGATTTAATCTTTGCTTAAAGGATGGAACAAACCTTGCTTACCAAGGACATCATCAGAATATAACATGAAAAAAAAAAAAGCGAGGAGAAAATTGCTCAACTTACCAATATCTTTTGTGAAAAACACATTAACGCAAAATAAGTAGGTTCAAAACAAAATGGCATCCTACATTTCCAACGACACAATATTGTACAAAATAAGGCATTTCCTTGTGTGTTTACTGCAATGTCTTTTTCCACCTTTATCATCTTTTAGTCTCCGCTTCTAGTTTCTCCTCAGTAAAAACTGAGTATGGACATGGACTGACTACGTCTGTGTTAAAATATATACTGTATATATATATTTATAATTTTTGTTTTTCTTCAAAACTTGAATAAAAATGCAGGTAGGAGTATACAGTATGAGAGAGGTTGTAGAAGTTCATAAGTGGAGTGTAAATCACTCCATGACTTCGCTGGCCGCTACCGTGGTGATGAGCTGGAGAGGGATCTCTGCGTTGGCCAGGATGTCCTGGGCGTTGCTGGAACCCTGCTGGATGTTGGTGAGGATGAGGGTGGTCCCGCCCGCCGTGGTGATGATACTGTCTGAGGACCCCGCGGATTCCATCGAGGCCACCACAGCGCTTCCAGAGTTCACGCCTTTTTTGTTCTGATGAGTTTTAATGTGCTTCGCCAGGTGGTCGCTCCGCATGAAACGCTTGGAACATTCTGGGCAGACAAACTTCTTCTCTCCTGCCAGAGAGAAAATATAGTTTGAAAGATAAAGAGTTTGATGCTGAATACATTTTGGAGAGAGGCAAACATGGCATTTCTTGGGGGGACGGGACTGTTTCATAGGTGAGGAGGTAAGTTTAAGAAAGTGGCACACAAGTTCAAATTGGTTGTCTAATAAATAAAATAATAAAAGGCAGGAATGTCATTGAAGTCTAAATATTTTTATTGTAATATTAGTTGTTAAATTCCAACCACTCCAATCACTGACAAATAAATTGATGACTAATGGATGCTATCTAGATGATTACAATTATCACACATTAAAAACCTAGAATTATTGAATATTGAATTTGTTTAAGCGGGTTTGTATGAGCCCCCCCGTTTGGAGAAACGGACACAAGCAGCAAAACATATTATAGCTACTTAAAAACTGCCATCTACTGTGGGTTATACACTAAGAACGGATAAGTACTTCAAACAACCCCGCTTCAAAAAAATCCAACCTATCCTTTTGATATCAGAGCTTGAATCTGACATTGTGATAAAATGCTACTCCAGCCTGTACTGTCAGAGGCCTCAGGCAGCCAATGATACAGCAAGGGTTTATAAATTGGTCATATCTCTTTTAGAAGTTTATTCTAGGAGTAAATGTCATCAGATAATGTATATAATTATGTTGTGCCTATATATATTTCACTGAATTTCTCATAGGCTACTATATCCTATAGTTCATCCCGGGACGGCAGACTAGGTGAGCTGATGCAAGATTGTTCAGATTCAAAGGAGAATAATGAGATAAAATTAAAACCAAGAAGCCAGTTTACTACGAGTATCTCTTGAAACGGTTTTGTTATTTAATCGGATGTTAACAGATCCTGCAAATTAGACTGTAGAAAAAAACGGTTCAAACTGAAAACTGTGAAATCTGGTTGTGCTTTTTTCACAATGGCCTTCAATCCTCACCTGACATTTTACAAACACTGTTATTTCTTATGTGACTCACCCTTTGAAGGGCACAAATTAACACATTTTACTGGTGTTTTTCCTGATGTGCAAACACAGAGGGAGCAAAAAAAAAAAAAAAAAATTGCACCTGTGTGTGTCCTCCTGTGTCTCTGCAGCTCATCGCTGCGTGTGAACCTCTTCCCACAGAACATCCAGCTGCAAACAAAAGGTCGCTCCCCTGAATGCCAGCGCAGGTGTGCTCGCAGGTGTGATGTCTTTCCGTATACTTTCCCACAGCCAGCAATGTGGCAGATGTGCTGCTTCTTCTTCCCCGTGCTGGATCCTCTGAGGAACACAGGTATGGGCAGTTAGGGTCATGCAATGTGAATTTCCAATGCAGAGCTGTACAGAGTATGAAGGCAGGCTCACTCACCTCCCACCTGACTCTTTACAGTTGGGGCAAGTACACGCCACCCTGCGCAGCCTCTTGCCCTCCTGACCCAACTGATCCTCCTCATCCACCAGCCTGACGCGAAGGTGCGACAGGTCACTTGTGTTCAGGGTGGAGTCGGTGCTTAGCTGCCAGTCTCCAGAGTCCGGCTCTTCTTTTATCCGAATATCTGGAAATAATGTGTACGGAAATATCAAGCTCTGGTAAAGTTATCAAAAAGCATTCAGAGAGAGAGATACCCCACTATTCTGTGTGACTGACAGCATGTCGAACTCAGTGATAAAATAATAGATTGTGGATTTTTTAGTCCATGTGTGGCAGAAAACGGAAGGAAGGACTTTGCTACAATCAAAAACGTCATCACAGTGATTTGATAGCAAATACTACATACAAACTAAACACAATAACGCTTTAAAGATACACACAATGTATTTACTTGAGATGCGGAATGTAAACAAACTATGTTTATTAAATAATCTCCAATTGTTGAGATGAAGTATTAATGAAATATGCCAAGCCCACAGCTTCTAAAATATTAGGGCTTTGTTGTTTTTTCAAAATTTTATATAATCAAATATTTTTTAGACACAAATATAGATAATTTGAACAGCAAATCAAAGTAAAGCACAGGCTTTACAGCTTCTTTTTTGAAGCCAATAAGCCATGACAGAGAGCCAGCCTGCACATTACCAGGACTGTGAACCTGTAGCAGCTAAATGGAATTCGGCCATCATTCATTTCATCATTTACACCTGTGCTTTTCTTGTTGTTACGTGTCAGGGTGTCTTCAGTGGACAAGGCCTATTGACCGATTTAATTGTAGTTGTTTAGTAGTCAGTAACATCCCTACAACAGTACAGATAATTTGACACAGACGGCACTTTGGATAGTCCGCTTTGAGCTCCACACGTCCTTTCACATTTAACCAATTAGTGTGACACAAGGGTCGGAAACCTATTTGATATGAGGTACCATTGTTACATTTTCTTGTTAATCAGTGTTCCATTTCATCATTAAGGTTAACATTGTGTTTAATCATGACACGACAAAAAAATGGGTTTTCTCCCATAATCAGGACATTGTAATTATGTATGAGACAACTGTACAAGAAGCCTGCCTTCCTTATGAAAACATCCACATCTGAGTTGAAATCATTAACCCTACCAACCTTCCACCAATCTTGTTCATCAGCAAAAGACTTAATTAAATAGTTCTGCAAAGAAGGCAACGAGTACTAGCCAATCAGAGGCAGAGTAAGCAGCGTTTGTGAAATAAAATATCAATCAAACTACCATAAATAACAGGCTGCACAATTTCCAATGGCTTTGAAAGAGGTAATCTGGCATGCGAATGATAGGGCACTTCAATATTTCCCAAAAAATCTCCTGCACACTTATTGCTAGCGTGCAACTGGTTAAGCTACCATGTACCAAAGGTTGCCTACCCCAGATGTAATAAATGTAGTAATTAAGTACAGAATGGCATTTTAAAGGAATTTGCTGAAGCTAGACCCTTGTAAAATACTTCAAAATAGTAGAATTTCTTAA
This sequence comes from Anoplopoma fimbria, assembly GCF_027596085.1. Classification (NCBI taxonomy): domain Eukaryota; kingdom Metazoa; phylum Chordata; class Actinopteri; order Perciformes; family Anoplopomatidae; genus Anoplopoma; species Anoplopoma fimbria. The sequence goes on along the minus strand of NC_072464.1, from coordinate 12,808,777 downwards.
TATAAATGCAACAACATAAAGTACTACATTATACATGAATTAATAAAAAAGAGCTACTGTACCTCCAGGGCTGTCTGTGTTTCCTTCATGTTGGGCCATTGTGTTGACCGTCACTGTCTGCAGGTTGGGGATCTGTCCTGTGCTGATGCTGACTGGAGTGGAACCCAGTGATAGCGTCTGGACTGGAGCCAGAGTTATTTGCTGGGGTGGTGTTGTCGGCAGCTGCAGGTTCTGAAGGTTCTGCACTCCCTGCACCTGAAACGTCTGCCATTGTATCTGACCCGACGGTGTGACCGTCTGTGCTTGGATGATGAATGTTCCCGGGTTGATCAGCTGCACGTTTTGCAGGTTCTGCCCGCCTGTTGCCATGGACTGGACCACCTGACCGTTGGAGGTCTGAATAGGTACCTGCTGCAGCTGGATGATGGACTGAGCTGAGGACACCTGGATGCTCTGCTCCTGGTTCTGTTGGATGAAGCCCTCCTGGAGACCAGAACCCGAGTCAGCTTGCTCTCCACCAACTGATGACAATGAAGTGTCTTGCGTCAGCAGACCTGATTCGTTCGTTTGAATTTGTAGCTGAGAGGAAGACGTTGGCACATATATCTCATGATTTGCATTTGAGCCATCTACTGGTAGCGTCTGTGAAAGGTGATTATCTGTCTTCGCCAGACTCTCCGCGCCGTCAACGGGCTGACTTGTCATTATTAGCTGGCCATCAGCAGTGATCCCTGTTGCTATAGTCTGAGCACCACAGAGGCCAAGGGAGTCCAAGTCTACACTGTTTATAGGAACAAAGGTAATATTCCCAGGCAAACCCATAGGCACATTAGTAACAACCTGACCCTGGTTGTTGAAGGTGGAGCTGCCAAGAGAAACCCCCTGGAGCTGCTGGACATTACCAGTCTGTGATATGAGGTTCTGGTTGTTATTAAGGATGTTCGCAGTCGTTGTTACACAGAGACTATGGCTACCGTCAGGCATGATCTGAATCTGCCCTGTGGCATCCTGAGACAGAGTCGCTCCTTCCACACCGGAAGTGGAGAAGCTCAGCTGTCCATCTGCTGTTTGAATCTGAGGAATTACTTGGTACTGAATGTTAGGCACTGAATTGGCAGAGGAGGCGTCCGTTCCCGACGTCACAAAGATTGGCTGACTCTGTAAGTTCTGGAGAGGAAGAACATACTGTCCGTTCGATGTTAATATTCCTTGATTTTGGATTTGTATCAATCCAGATTCATCTTTTGCTGTTGTTGTGGGGGTTAGAACCTCCCATTTTTCAGTTCCAGTAAACTGAGTAGATAGAGCTGATGTCTGAGAAAATAAATGATTGACATAAAAAAAAAAAAATACATTAGACACTCAACATTTTTTAAAATTTACAGGAAATGTATTTGAGACTTTGTAAACAGCTCAATATTTTGCTATCATATTGGGATAGTGGGCAAAATAAGCAAAATCCTTTTCGAGTCAGTAGAAGCTGCATAGGCAAGACATTTAGGTTAAGTTTCACATGTATGTTCGTGTTCTTAGTAACTGGTAATCTATGAATGTGATGTAACATTAATTTTGTTACTAATATTGTGTAAGGTTTAATGAAGATTTATCATAAATGATGATAAATCAAGAGCTGCAACCCTGATGTCACAACTGAAGTCCGACTGGTAACTCATTCACTAGACAATGTCAGTGGTGTGTCATTCTGCATCACCAGTGCTACTCTGACGCATCAAATACATTTTACGGCCAACAGCAACTCATGCTTCACCTAAAAGTGCTTGAAGCCTATATTTGTTGTGGTTAGTGCTAAATTTCCAAGTGGTCCTTACGCAGTTGTCCACAGCATTCTTATCAGACAAAATTAAACTCTGCAAATGGACAAACACACATGAGCCTGTGTCCGGCTTATCAAAGGAGAGCTGTGTGAACACAGCCAGACAGAAACCTCTCAGTTTTCTTAAATGTTATGCTTTGTTGTGCTATCACAGTTGTAATGAAGTGTTCATTTACTATAAATACTAACTTAACTACTTTTGCAGCTGCTTTAAAGTGAAACCATGTAAGTGCTCCTGTATCTGTGTCTTTTGTCAGATTGATTGGTAAATAATTAAATAGTAGAAAATAAAAAAAATTACAAATTTAACAACTTCAGCATATTGGCAAAAGCACTTTATGTGTTAGCATATATAACATATCTAGAGTTGAACTTTGCTTCATTCCCTGATTAACTTGTGGTTAGGAATGTAAAAATTGAGTATTGCCATATTATGTTTTGTGATACTGTATGCAAATAGAGACCACGCTCTTCTGATTGCATTGAAAAGTAAACTGTTCTGTACTCAGATTCTATGCATGTGGTTTGTTCTTTATACTACTATACTTTCCTAAAATTTGATTTTTAAATATTGCAATATATCGCTTTGCTTACAGTATCACAATCGCACCTGTATGATGACATGTATCATAATGAAAGATGCTTGCCAATACACAGCCCTACTAGATGATGTTGCCGTTTTATCTGAGGGTATTACAAAATAAGCCAGAAGCAATGGAGTGAATTGGCAGCTGCGTACACTACATCAGATATAAAAAGGTCTAGTTACATACTACTTCCATGAAAAACTGCATTTGCATTCAATATGTCATATACAGGGGCCACAGGGTTTAGCCCAAGTACATGTAGTCACATGACCAAAAGCATATGGCTGCCCTTACTGAGTCTGTTTTTAGTAGTTACAGGCAAAAACATTCCAGTTAATACAATAAGATATCCACTTAAATGTCAAAATGCAGGAGCTATAATTCAATGAAAGCGTAAGTGTAAGCTTGACTATTCTCAAACCACCATTTTTGCTCAGCTGTGACTGAGGACTGTGTCCGATCTAGCAGAGGTGATGACTTACCACATCAGCTTCTGCACCTCTGTCCAACTCTGCCGAAGGTGACCCAACCTTAGTGCAGGTGGTTGCTAGCAGGTCGAGGGGCGACGGCTGAGTGTCCTTCCCACAATAGGCAAATTGAAAAAAAGTGGTTGTCCATTAGTCTGGGCCACATAGAAAGTATAACTCATTGCCAAAAAGCAGAGTCTGAAGTTAGAAGGTTAAGGGACTTTCTTGCAGTGTGTTGTTAAAAAGCCCATCCAGGCAGCAGCTATGATAGCGACCAGGTAATGGTGTGATCTTACTGGAGTTCACAGCCTGTCACTTGAATCCAAGCTGAGGAAGCATGATTTGTAAACTGCCTGATTAGTGCAAATGAGGTCACAATACCCCCCACACCCACCTCCAAGTTTGAAACCACTTAACGACGTATAGCCTAATGAGAGTCCTAATCCCATGAGCAAACCCTCCACGTTACCTGGTTGCCCCTGCCTTGCTCCTGCTGCAGAAAGTCGCCTTGACTGCTGTCCACGTCCAAGGCAGCCATGTCTTCTGTTTTCATCGGCTGTTCTGGTGCTGTGCAGAAAAGAAAAAAACGCATATAAGCTAAGAGTGGGAGCAGCTTGGCACTCACAAAACTAGAGGAAGAGCAGATGTCTGTGACGTCAGTGGACAATGCATGTAGCAACACTTAGTTTGAGAGCCCACCAGTGATGTGTCCTAAATAAGCTAGCACTGTTAGCTTAGCCAACACGGCTAGCTCAGCTAACGAGCACAGCGTTAGCTTAGCTAGCCACTGCTAACTGATTAGCAATATCAGCAGCCAGCATCCCCCTGCTAGCATGCTAAGCTAGCTCATTTAGCCAGAGGATGCTAAGCGAATAAGAAACATGCTACATACCAGTCATCACGTGACTCGTCGTGAAACGGAGAGTCCTGGTAGTCACAAGCCAGCGAGCATCATCAGCGAACACAATGGATTGTTTACGCGTAGAAATAGGTGATAACTGTCAGATTTTTTTCTATTTTTGATTGACGGGCGGTAGGTAACACAAAGGGTGGGGCCTCCTGTGTTGACTGGGAGTGTTTGCGTCACACACAGGAAATCCCGCCCCCTTCTTAAAGCTGATTGGTTACTCGGTTTGCACGCCGTGATATGATTTGTCAGTTGACATGTCAATCAACCTTTGTTGGATTCTTTTCCTGTTTATGAAGCGTGTTCAATTGTACAGTACTGATGTTGATAGGAGTGATGATTTAAGTTGCATTGTTTACTTTTAATTACATTTTTGTTACATTTGAATCAAACCTGTTCAGTGAGACGGCTGCCAGGTGATACACTTTGCTTGGTACTGTAGCAGTAATATAATATATATATATAGATATTGTTTCAGTGTAATAGTGTCACAGCTGTACACAGCAGTCATGGGAATGTATGACTGTGTTGTTGAGGACAAAAGGCCAGGTTTCAAAATGGGGTTCAGTCCCAGCAGGGCATTGGAAGTGGGGTAGGAAGTGGGCAAGGGGCCATTGGCAGCGTGGCTGGTGTGATCCCATCACAAGATGTTTTCTTATTATAACTCCTTTTTTCACTTGTTGTTATTGAACATGAAAACACAAAACAAGGTAGTCCAGGCTTAATAATAATTTGAGATATAATTCACCACTCCCATTTGTTTTTTTCCCCCCAAACAGATACAGATACACAGAGATCTAATACCAGTGCTCTCTCTTTTCCAAATGTAAAATCTGTATATACCTCACTGCGTAGTGCTTATTATCTCCACTAGGAGGGTTATGTGGCGACTGTGAATGAGTGTGCACCACTGTGTCTGTCCAAGCTTATCTCGCACTCTACTGCAGCAAACTGCATACAGTTTTTGGGGTGGCCACTTATGGCTACATGCTCAAGGCCTCTCGTGCTTGCGTTGACTCACACTTTCTAACAACAAATTTCATTGACTGTTTTATACTGCCTGTTTTTATATTGCCATTAACTGCATGCTGTCTCCTCACCGGCCGGTATAGCCTGCTAGTGATAACACATCTGAGTGCATAGCCGATCCCCAGCCGCTACTCTGTGCCCAGAGACACATTGGATTAGAACAGTTTGCTCACTTTTATAGTTTGAGACGATGTGTTTGGCTGACAGCTAACAGTACTACCAGTACACACACTGCTGACGCAGAGAGACAGCTTAGTTTAATTTATTTTTATTTTTTTAAGATGGACTGCGTTCTTCGCTGCTTGTTTTGAGTGTGAACGAAGTGTCAGCCCATTGCTATGACCGACTGCTATGGCTTTAAAAACTGAGCCGGTAGCCTGCTGGGAGTGAATGAAATACAACTGATGGAGGAAACACTGAATTTTACAACGATTCTAACAAAGAAATGAAAAAAAGGCAGATTAGATCAGTATCCACGTACCCTTATTTTAAAGTTCACAAAACAGATTTGTAGTTAAGGCACTGATAGATAAACTGTCTCTATGATGAATCTGAATGAAGCCATTCATCATAGCAGGTTTGCTCTCATGTGTTTCTGCAAACTAATAGTGGCACTTTCGTACCTGTGATTAGGAATGTGATCAGCAAGGGAGTTTTAAGATGTGTGTTGATTACTAGGACAAAAAGGAACACAATCGAGACACAATCTGAGTGTGGATTTGACGTGATTTTTTCCCCTCCATCTGATTGTGCACAGTACAGCATTGTGAAAGTGCATTGAAATGAGAGCCTGCATGTTATTGTACATGCTCTGTGATGCTATCAGGACCCCACTTCTGAGTATTATTTGTGGTGTGTCAGTTCCTCACAGTGCGCGACCGCAGTGAGGCTATTTCTCTCAACCTTCAATTCAAACTTGGCCCATTACAGCCAGACTACAAAAGCACTTTCCGTGCACTCAGGAGCTCACGGCAGTGAATGGTGGATATTTCCAATCACTCTACTGTCAATCCAAGTGTCAGGTAAACACAGGCCAATGGAAACAGCTTTAGAAAAACCTTGCTGCTGTGTCTGTCTTACTCCAGGAGTCCTTGGAAACGATTCAACAATTTCTACAGAAAGACCTCCAAGTTAAAGGGAAAAGTCAAATATCCTAAAAACAGCTCAAATGCAACACCCTGGTGGACACAGTGGCCTGCATGACACATATATAACTGCCATGGTGTTTGTCTTCAGACTTGTGAGTGATGTCACCAGCTCGGGCTGCAAACAAAGGATATGAGATTGTATTGACAGACCTTGTATTCACTTCGTGAGATGAATCTCTGAAGTCTGTGGAGCAATTACCCAGTGGGAGTTTCAGCACATCTATAAGGATTCTGTGTGATAGATATAACTGTAAATAGGGGCATCAATGACCTTCTCACTGCACAGACCCAGCTTTCATTAAATGTTGTTATGGGGGAAAATTCATTGATATATTATTTTTTAACAAATCTTCACATAATAAATGGATTAGAAATAGCAATGCAAACTTTATTTTTCAAAGCAAAAGCCAGTTCTCACTTTATTCTGGGGGTGAACATTGTTGTTGAGGCACAGCGCAGAAATGGGAAGGATAAGAGGAGTACCAGAGTGAGCCCACAATGGCTCTGAGTGTTTCATATTAACATATTGACAGTTGTTTTCATGAAGGCCAGTCCAAGAGAGAGTGACCCCACGGAGAGAAACTGCCCCGCTGGAGGCACCTCATGGGACACTGTAAATGGGAGCTGAGAGAGAGAAATGAATCTGGTGCAGCACAGAAGTGCGGATGGAATATCAAATCTCTGTCTCTGGACTGAGAATATAACGGTTATACATAAGTATAAGGAATAGTTGCATGAAAGGTTTTTATAATAATTTGTAATGTGATAATTCAGCATGTTTTTAAAATGCAGATGTAACAGGAATGCATGCAGATGTAACATATGAATGTCAACATTCTTGACATGTACAAGAATGTTTATTTCAGTTTTCAGTCACTCTCATGACAAGAAAACTAAACAAAGACTGTAAGGTTGAACAAAGATAAGCAAACATAGTTTTTATGTACAGGTATAGGGTTCTAAAAATAGAAACAGCAATAAGACAACAAGCACAAACTATCTTTATATGGAATAATTGTGTGTATTACAAGCATGCAAGTGCAAAGATGGATGAAGTGATATGGTATATAATACGTTTCTGTATGTACAGATGAGGGTTATGTGTGTCTGTTGTAAAAGCAGATTTACACTCAGTGGCCATTTACTAGGTACACCTGTACGGTCTAATGTAATCTAATACAACCATACATACTACTTTTATGAAGTACATATTGTTGTTAAACTGGACCGCATTATATTGATCTCAGTAATGACATCATTATAAATGACCTCAGTCATAAACATAATTTAATTTACATATTTAAAAAAAAAATCTGTAGTGCAGACACATGCAATAAGAACTGCAGATGCAAACAAAACTGAATTTTTCAACCTCAACATGATTTTAACACTTCTTTCTGTAACACCTCTGGACTGTTCATGGTGCTCCTTTCTCTCAACATTATACTGGCAAGGTTTTATCACTCTGCAGAGAGAGCAATAAACCAAAGCACCAAATTGAATACTGATAGTAGAACATGATTGTTGCATTAACTCATAAATGAGCATGGAGTGTTATTTTAGTAAAATCCTGATTCTATATTGATTTCATCTTTGTTTAGTGCACAGTATAGAGTGCATGTGACACAAATAAGTCACACAATAGCAGTAATTATGACATGATAACACTTTTATTATCATCCAAAATAGATATAATTTCAGTTCTGTAATGATATGATACAATGCATTTACAATAACCATTTCCCAACACAATCCCTTGTGCATTGTAGCTGCTCTAAAAAAATGTCATACTTATTTATATGTTTATTTGTTATAACTCATACATTCCTTTTTTTAAAGTTCTTCAAAGGTCTTTGGTGTGCATGTGATTTACAACAGCAGGCGCGGTCTGTTTTACTGGGTGTGTGTTTGAAAGGGAGCTTTCCACTCTTTGCCTTCTTGGTTTGGTGCCACTGTGGTTTGCCTCTGGGCAGAGTGGCACCGCTTGATTGATGGTGTGACAGAACATTTGTACCAATAGAGATTCTGTCATATTTCTGGACTTGTTTTTCATTAGATGTACTTAGAGGTTAAACCAGTTAGACTTCTTTAACAATCTACTTACGGCACCTTATAATGTTTAAAAAATACTTACAGTACACACATTAACTGGTGCTTATGTTTGCATGTATACTTTAAAATGTGCTCCATGGTGTCATGACAGAAAGGACATCCAATGAGTTTATAATCTATAATAATATAATTATATTATTATAATTCTTGCCTCTTTTTATGTTTTTTTGTTCCTAAACTACATCTGCATGATTCTAAATAGCTTTATTACTCTGAGAATATTTATTGTCACTTTATGAAAAACAAAATACTCCACGGCCCAGACCACTGGGAACAACTCGTCAATCTCCGAGCCTCAAAACTGCAGCAGATGAATATGTGAGGTTTAGGTTGGCCAACACCACCACCACCACCACCACCACCACCCCGAGAGGAATGCAAAGCCCCCATTGTCTTCTCCAGAGGATCGGTATGGTTTCACTTAGAAAACAGTGAGCCGAAAACAGCCTGTTGTTGCACAGAGGACAGTATATGAGAGCTGTAAATGTTGGTCTGCTGCGTGAAATATCTTTAAGTGATTAAAATCAGTGGTTAATGCTAAAGCAACCAAGCAAATAGCTTAATGCTATTTTATACACATGTAGTCATTCGTCTTTCGTTTCCTCCAACCACAATAAACACTATCCTATATTTTGCCAGTGATCTCAAACCTCAAAGACTATAATCCACCTTATTTCCATGACAAACACTGTGCTTTCTAGTGCTAGCACAGGCTCCTTTCCAAAACTTGGATATGCAATACTATCTCTGTGAAATGACCATTTTTATTCAATCTTTTTGTTCCCATCAAAAGGCCATTTTGTTTTCTGCAGTCTTAATGGTTACAAGATATTCACCAAAGCACTGCTGATCTACAGCTCTTTGTTCGGACTCCCACGGAGAATACAATCTTACTTTGGAGCGCTGCCGCTGCAGCCATACAATTCCATCAGCATAAACGCTTCACAAACACTTACACACAAAGTATAGAGGCGAGAAAAACACTACTTCAGACAACAGGAATCGTTTTCTGGTTGTGGATTGTGTCAACCTCTATTTTCATACTATACAGAAAATCATAAAATGTGGACTTTTTTGGAAAAATATGGTTTGAATGAATATTTCTTCATATTTAATTCTATTTATTTGTAGGTGTGTATTTGCCTTTGTTGTTCAGGGACAAGAAAAAGAAACTATAAACAAAACAAAGATGCTATTTTAGAGATTTGTAGCAAAGTACTATAGGGACAGTGAAAGAGAGGACACACATATTCATCAATCATAAATTAAATGAAAATTGAAAATGAAAGGTTAACTCAATCACTTTATAATAATCATTTAAACTGACCAGTTCTTTTGGCCGAAACACCTGCATCCTGCATGTGCCCTTCTAAAATCAGCATCACTTAACAGATTTAATTATAATTGTCCCCTCTCTGCTACAGTCAATGTCAGCTGTGTCTTTTAATTCTCTAATCAGTGGTCGGCAGGACCGCTATCACCATCCCCATGCAGCTTCCCACTCAATACAGACATCCCAAAACACACACAGACTGGTTTTGTCAAATGTTTTATTGAGTGTAGACATCTGGGCTACTGTAAAACATGCATTATCTGCAGAAGGGGGAGAAGAGCAGGTGGCATTGTCCCCGCTGTCAGCTGTGTCAGTGCTGGCACCCGTGATGGAGATTAATGAGGTATCTGGAGAGTAATATGCTCCTTCAAATGCTGCAACAATTTGGAGTGGGGGCCGATCCTGATCTTAAATAGCAAAGCTGTCAGAGTTTACTGAACCTGTGCTTTGGATCAGCCGGGGGATTTGATCCTAATGTGAGCGTGTGGCACTGGGTATCAGGCCAAAGAAGACAAAAAGGGGGTAACAAGAACAAGTCGGTTATGTAAACAAACAGTTGTTCTTGTGTCACTTTTTCTTTGGTGCATTTGGGGCGTTAAACTTGAAAAAGATGATGTCTCCATCTTCAACAACATAGTTTCGGCCCTGTTGTCTGTATTTCCCGGCTGCCTGTGATATAAGAGAGAAAAAACAAATGAACAATAGAGCACATAATAACAGTGTGCATTGTAAATAAATAATAGTTGAAAAGAATAGTTCAGGATTAGTATCCAATCTATTTCAACAACTACAATAACTGTACTCAAATTTTCAAATCCCCCCTTTCTCTCGCTCTCTCTGACAACCACACACACGCACGCACGCATGCACGCACGCACACACACACACACGCACGCATGAACGCACACACACACACACACGCACACACACACACACACACACACACACACACACACACACACACACACACACACACACACACACACACACACACACACACACACACACACACACACACACACACAAACATCCATGGTTTACTCATGGGGCGCCTGAATTCCCACTGACCGATAATCCTCTGTTCTGCTCCTTTCAGTTTCATGTGTACAAGCACAAAATGTTAATACGTCTTTGATTACAGCGCTATCAAACTTCTCAAGGAAACAAAAATAAGTTCTAACATTGCTTTTGTATACAGTAAGTGTTTGTTCTCCTTCCCGGGCAAACTCAAAAATAATTGACTTGAAGTGCTAATATGGACAGGTTTATGCATTCTGGTTCTGCACAGCGCACAATTAATTAGAAGAATCAATGTCCCTTTAAAGGCTCAGGAGACCATTTAATCCAAGCTCAATACCACCAGAAACACTGGATGGAGAGGGAGACAGGGGAAAAAAATCAATGGCTATTTGTGATTCCTGAGTATGTATTAAACCAGACACGTCTAACTGGTTCATTTGCACTTGAAAGCAGCCATCTGGAGCAGCAAGCTTGGCTTAAGCAGATATGATTACTAATAATGTGATATCCCCATACACTGGCCGTATTCAGACAGCCTATTCCCACAACTGGCATTAAATAGCACAGACATTAATGCCACAGTGAGAAACGCTCAATGTTCTTATGAGGCCCAAAAAGGGATTATAACAAGGGAGCATGCAGTAAGGACCTGACACTCAGATCTCAACCTTGGATAACAATGGTGGAACTCCCCAGAGACCGACAGGCTTCACCCTCTGTTTGCAGCTTATGATGGGTGTGGACAATACACTGCCGCTGCATTAAATTCTAAATACTTATTAAAAAAGGCTTGAATGGTAAAGAGATTTAAATGTTTTCATAGTGCTTCCTTTCGCACTGGTCCACGCAGGTCTCTGTGTCACCATAATTACATTAGTTGAGTCTGTAAGTGGGCAACATGGAGTTGATGGTGGGGATAGTGGGATTGTAATAGCATGGCTTGCAGCTGCTGCTCACAAATGTCACACATAGCAAGGTTTAAGTCACTACTGCTTTGATTTAATCAACTGAGTATTCAATTTTTTAAAACAGAAGTAAAAGTGTGAAAAAAAGCATTTTGATTTGAAAGGCATCCTACAGCTTTGATTAACAGATTATTAACTCGGTACCTCCAATTACCAAATTAGAGTTTGACGATATTAAACTAAATTAATGCCAAACCTTAAAAACAACACTTGTAGTAGGAAGGATTAGCATTTTGAAAAGTACCTGATGCAGCACATGAATAACAGACACCCCAGTTAAAAAGTCAAAAAAACAAACACTGGCCATCATAAAAAGAAGATATGGAAGTCACATTTATGCGCCAACCATGCACGAAACAGTCCTCATTTGATGAATTTCACACTTTATTTAACATGCTGCTTTATATCAGTGTCACATGCTTACTGTGGGTTGGGGATTTGGCCACAGAGAGCTCTGAGCTAACAGGGCGCTTTATAGATCTGATAAATGCCTGGTGAGGAGACAAAGTGCTGCCTCCGAGCGACTGTGCTGAGCCACGACCAAGAGCCGCCATCAGCCAGTTAAGACACATTGTGATAAAGATATGCACAGCTGGAGCAGAATGGCAGTGTTTAGAGCCAGAATCAGTTGGCTTGTCAGGAGTGGTGCTGGAGTGTGTGCAGTAATTTCTTCCCCTGAGTAAAGGTGAAGAGCAGTTTGCAGTCGGAGCTGTGTGGTGACTGTCAGCTCCACTGATCACAGGAGACTTCCCCTCATCTCCACTGGCACCCTGACTGCTCACCTTGACAGCGTTCTCACTGCCTTCCTCTTTAAAATCCTGGAATTTCATTACTTCTGCCATAATGAAGCCCTTCTCAAAGTCTGTGTGGATCTTCCCTGCAGCCTGTGGAGCCTTAGTTCCTTTCTGTCACGAAGAAGGAAAAGAGAGGACAAATGAATTGTTTTGGAGAAGATGGATTACAGCATGCGAGCGACATGGTGTTTGATAGGGTGATAGCGTCGTGAGCATCACTCAGGGGTGTTTTCAGTCGGGGGTATTCTTGCCTCAGCCCTGATTTCTGGATAGCTTTCCACTCGGCTGTGCCCTGCTAGGGCAGCCTGGACACCGATAAGGACCCAGCACTGCTATCAATGCCTTCTGATTCCCATTCCGTGGTGGTATTGATTTCTGTCCAAGCAATCTTGCCTCATTGTGGGTTGCTGCTCGGCTCTCTGGACATGACAGCAAGAAGACCCAGTGTTGCAGTGAGAGGCCAGGGTGGTACAGGCCTCCCTGCATTAGGCCTTACTATTTTGGCACAGCAGAGTTTGGTCATTCCAATTAATTTCAAACCTTCAATTATGTTACACTTTGTGAGATGCAGGGCATAAATGAAGCTGGTTATAATGTTTTTAAATTGACTTAATAATTCAATCCTAAAAACATACATTTACAGCTGCGCCTAAAGTTTTTTTCGATACCAATTTATAAAAACACAACATAACAATTTAATTGTTTTATATATTCTTTGTGCCTTGAATCCTCTTTTAAACTCAAAGACACACCTGGTGACTGATAAAATGTGCAATTTATATGCACTGAAATAATGCAGGAAATGACAAATGACCCAAATAAGTGACGTGGCTGCTGTGTATCAATATGACTCCTGCCTGTCGACCTGCTCGCTCTCTCTCTGCTCTGCAGCCCTGTGCTCAAGAACTGTTGAGTAGTTTTAATTATGTATATAATCAGGTTGGGGTCAACATATTTCATGCCAAAAGAATGATGCGTATTTAATGACTCTAATACATTACCATCTCTTTGCAATCTCGTTGACGGAGTGCTTGTGAGTTTAACTACCATTAATCAGCATCAAGGTTTGTCTATCTGGAGAAAAATAGATTAAGGGAGGGATTTTTTTCATATGGGGCATAACAAGAGATCCACATTGTCCTAGTTAAGAGCTATGCAGAGCAGGCTGATAGATAATGGTCACCTCGAGGCTGCCTAATAAAGCATGTTAAAGGACTTAGGAACACGACATTACTGAGTGTAGTTTTTACAATGCAAGATGTATTGGCTTAATATAGTTACTCACTGATGCTTACCTGACTAAATGCCCCTCACATACAATCAAGGCTGGCTGTAATCAGTTATGTCCATGAGGATAAGAGTGTTTTTGAGGATGCCTTTGAAGTGTTTCCGGACTTTTTCTGTATATAGTGAGGACATCAGTCATGCTGAGATGAGTGTACGCCTAAACCCGTGATGTCATCTGACTGAAATGTAATGTGTTGGTGTAAAAAGAAGATAAAGGAAGTGAGCTCACCTTCCCCTCTGGCCTATACTTGACTGAGAAGCCAGCATTAAAATATTTACCAACAAATCCTGCTTACAAACTTGTGTGGACATGTTTTATATAATTCATAACATTACATCTAATATTCATATAAAATATTATTTAAATGATGCTATTTCAAGATGACTGTTCTTTACATGGACGTTTGGTATTCATGTGGAGTACAAAACTGAAATTATTATCCAATCCAGTCGTGGCAAAAAAATACAAACAATTTGCTGCATAGAAACAAAATTTGCTTTTCTGATAAAAATGGGATTTTTTTCTAAAGTATCAGCATGGGTCGTCCTGTTGGCAGACAATCGAAGGCTCATGCTGTATATTGAAAGCGATGTCTTGTGTTCCTATCTGACCAGGAGGGGTTTATTTGTATGTTAACCCCCCTTTCCACTGCTTTCTTAACTTCCTGTTTCTCTTTTTGTAAACAAACTAATAAGCAACACCCTGAAATAATCTTTAAAAGGAAAATACAAATTGTCTTACATTGGAACATAACACAATAAATATCAGATGCTGTGATGAATTCCTGTTTTCTCATTTTGACCTTCCAACACCACATATCTGGAGATATCATCCAATGAAATATGCGGTTAAGCTGTAATTGCAGTTTAACAAACGTCAAAGGGATTTTTTTTGGAAAAAACATTTTTCACTGGTGCTTTGTTTTTGTGAGAAATCCATGGATCTGTAGTTGGTGTTCAGCTCATATTCCATCTAGTTTTCAACTCAGAGGATGGGTTACTTTAATTATCAAGTTAATTGAATATTTCAACATGTTAGTTTTAGTGGCGAATTGTTAAATGTTTCTGGCTGCAAACAAGATCAGTGCCTAGACAGTCTTTCACTCTAAGGCCATCCTCAAGCCATTTATTTAAGCTGGTTCTAAATTCATAACAGAAAGTAAGTCAATAAGTAGTGTCTGTTTTAGAGAATTTCAAGCAGAATCTGCAATGATAATTCTAAGACACTGATTTGTCTATCATTACTGCTTTAAAATAAACATAATTTAAAGCAGCCTATTGTTGAAATATTTTGTACAGACACACAATTTCCTGATTATTTGCCATTATAATGTGAAAACAGAAGTAACTCATATTCAGGTAACAAAGCCTTAATGATCTGCTTGGCAACACATTCTTTGAATAGATGTCATTGTGGAAAATTGCAAGGCTTTTTGAAAACGGTCATCTAAGTTATGTTTATGAGACCAAAAGCATTCTGCATTGTAAATTTGAAATTGTAATCCCAAATCAAATATCTGATGTGATGGAAGAATGGTTATGATTAAGTGTTAAAGGATACATCTCAAATCTTTAGTTTTCAAAAAGTTTGTTGTTACTTTGCAGTATTTTTAACCCTACATGATCTTACAATATGTGACTCTTGATACCTTATTGCATCGGCACTCGATCCTTCTATTTTACAAGAAAACAAAAAAAATTACACAATACCAGCATGCAAAGCCAACGGCTGTATTCATGTAAATCCTGCGATCCTGTTGAAGCTCTTGGCGGGCCAGGCTCAGTAAACTGAGACACACTGGGAGGAGGAGCCACCCTGCAAGGCCCACAAACAGTTGAATGAAAAGCGACATCAATTTTGGCACAGACAACCTCCGTCACACAGATTAGGCAGGCACAATGCACAGGCTCCTTATCTCCAGCGGCAGGAGGAGGGCAGGGAGATCTGCACAGGATGGAAACATTCTCATGGACGTAATGGGCAAAATCAATTGTTGCCCTCCTCAATCAATGTAGCCCCCACTTTCACTGTTCAGCAGCTCACCAGTAATTGAAGTTATCCTTGGCCTGTAATGACTAGCTAAGGCACAACCATGACAAAGTTGAAAGTGTGTGATATCAGTGAGGGTGCCAGCAGGGTGGAACGTGGGACACTGTGTGTCTGTGTGTGTGTGTATTCCTGTACGTGTGTGTCTGGTACACAGCCTCACACTCGTATGAATGTGCACAGCAGGCAGCTGGCTCTTACCCGAATGGTCCATGCACGGACCTCATCAGGTCCAGCAGTGAAGAAGTACTCCAGCAACAGGGCTGCGTAGCCTGCCTTGATGATCCTGCTCAGGGAACTGGTAGAGAGAAATTTCAGTTTAAATCGAAGGGTCTGAACTGTTTAAGTATTTTTGATTGCCACTGATGCCTTGACAAAGTTCACTTCAGTGGCAAGGCCCCATTCATTCCAATATAAAGTAATTAAGTGAATAAGATGGGTCACTTCGTTTCACATAAGACATTCAACTCTCCAATGGTTTCTTTGATTAATTAGAAAGCTTGTAGACTCATTTAGCATTTTTTAAGAATTCAACACGATGCCTCGTTCTGCACCAAGAGGAAAAAAAAAACATCTGCTGTCACAATTTTTCTCTCTACAGAGGTTTTCACACGAGAACAATAAATCCAAAATGCCCAAGTTATAATTATACCTACAGATGACAGATGACAGTTAAAAACTTAATTTAGAGGAAAACCCTTTGACTGAGTTGTTCAGTAGGAAGAGGGATCCTTTGCTTTATAATGATAATTACTCTGCCATTTATTATTCTATCAGCACATGCAATTAAAGGAGTGCATGGAGGACACAGCTGATAATAAAGTGTGGGGAGACTGAATGATAATTAACCTCTGCGTCTTGTGCTCCTTGCAGTGCTTCTGCCTCTCTTCTTCACTCATGTCCTGTAGCCGGCTCTCCAGGCTGCCGCTGAAGGGGATGACCAAGGCTCCGGGGTCATGACTGTCCACCCACTCTTTGATTTTCACCAACCTGGTAAAAATCAGCAGCCAAAAAAAACAGTTGGAGGACTTGATTCCCATGAATTTGTTATCAGATGGTGTATGAATAGCCATGAGAACAGCTGACAGAGTGTTTGCAGGAGACTGAATTCCAAAAGAGTTTTTTTCAGAGAGTTTGACTTTGTTTCCTCAAAAGTTTTTGACTAAACATTTGACTTGATATTGTTTCATAGGAAAGACTTTAGATCCACAAAGATTTAAAAAGTAACAGAAGCAATATCACACAGTAAAAATACAAGTACAAGTTCTGCATTCAAAAGTATATAAATACTTGAAAAAAAGTTGATTGGTATTCAGCTTAAAATATGTTGATTGATTTATAGGATTTAATAAAAAAATGTCCTCCTAAGAGGACAATGCATCATGTTTTAGAAGCTGATCATATATTTTGTATGAAAACGAATCTGCATAGTAACTGTAGCTGTAAAATACACTAAAAAGTACAAGGTTTTCCTGAGAAACATATTTAGTAGAAGTATAAAAGATGCATAAAATAGAGATTCTCCACTACACATATCTCAGAATTTTACTTAAGTATTGTAAACTGAGTGCATGTTCTTTCCATCCAGTTCATACCACACACAGAGCTTTAGAATTTTATTATAACAAACAATTAATGTTCATTCACCGCAAGTAAACATGTAAACAGTTATTGTAACAATAAAGCCAGGAACGAGTAAAACATTCACCGCAAAGTGTCTCCTTACTCATAAATGTGTTTGGCATTCTTTTTATTTTTTTCTCTTTTTGTCTTCCTGTCCAGCAGGACACCTGACATTGCAGGACAAAGATATCCTCACACTTAATGGTAACTCTCAGTCAGAACAATACAAGGGGGTTAGGGCAATTATGAGATTAGCCCCACAAGCTCTCAGGCTGGGATTGGACAGGTCTCAAAGAACAGCATCACACAAATCCATTTTCACACGGCGGCTCTGACCAAGCTCCTAGGCTGGATTGATTCAGAGGGGTCCCTGTCATTATCTGTAATCCTAGTTTCCTGTTTAAAGCCCATAAGAATCAAAGACTGGGAGGGACCCGACCACCTCAATACCACATCTATTCCAATAACAATGTCAGCGCTTTATCACCTACAACACCATATCACTGCTCCTACCTAATGATTATCAATATACAACATATGACAGGAAGAGCACAGTTTTGCTTAGACTGGATGTTTTTCCCAAACAAGGTAGAATAACACCACAGGGTACATTTGAAATGCATCATATGCCTGTTCAGTTGCACATCTATTAAGATCCGTAACCTAATATTTCCCTTTCTGTTCAACGTGGAGCTGACGTTTGACTGCCAACGCAATGAGATAGTCGCCAATGTCTCACCAATAAAAGGACAGAAAAATAAAACACATTTAGTCAAAGCCTAAAAAGCTGAAAACAGGAGATGGCGGGCGCTCCAAGAGGGGGAAAAATCCAATCTGAGATAATAACAGCTGTAGTTTGTCACTTTTAGCAGCACAGCTGTCTATTTGGTGGCACGTTATTTGCATTCCTCAGGTATTGCGTACTCTACAGGCGGCTGAATAATGATTCACAAATCACTCTCTCCACACCAGTCAAGGGCTGTGATCCTTTGAATAGACCATTGTACCTGAGACTGTAATTGGTGAAGACTTGACAGAGCTGAGCCAAGCCAGCCAAGTAACAAAGAGGCTCTCGGTAGAAGGCTGAGGGATGATTTTAATAATGTGAAGCCGAGACGGAGAACGTGAGCTGCAAATGAGCATGGGGGTCTCTGGGTCCTTGCACTGAGTGACACAGGACCAGACAAACACCTTGCCACAAGAACACGAAACACCCCCTTCCCTCAACTACAGAAACAAAGCACTGTCAATTAAGAGCTTTGATGCTCCGTCAACATGGCTCCCAAAACCGATTCTGTCAACTTCACCGCTGTCTCCCCATGCCACTTTGCAATTTGTATTTATGTCCTTTCCAATTATTTGTGTAAAATTCTATGAGGGTGTGTAAATCGGGGAAATGTTTATGTAAAACATGCTGTGGATTTCTTTTCATCTTTCAGTCATTCATAAAAATCTAAATCTTAAAAGGTCTCCATGTAAATGTGTTTTTCAGAGAAAATCTAAATGTTGATGAGAATCATGTTTTCTATACACCAATGAGTGTTTACAGTGAAGTCTGCTTGATGGCATTGTATCAGCATCTCCTCTCTGGAAAATTGTGTGATTTTTTAATGCAGGGTTTATTTATTTTCTGCTTAATATCCAAATAATTTACAAGAACATTTTAAATATTCTATGCAGACATGTGAACTTCCATAACAGAAATAACAGATACAATATTTGTTCATCTAAAACATTTAAAAGGGATTTAACAAGTCAATGCTACACAAAAAAAAAAAATCCAGTGTGCACGACTGTGTATGTGTGTGTGAGTGTGTGAGTGTTTGTGTGTGTCTGTGTCTTGTCAGTCTCCTATTATGTCCCAGCACTGAGTGCCATCTCTCACTGCTCGCCTAATAGAAAGATTCAGCACTTTCTGGTCTTGATATCCCTCTCTGAACAAATGATGCCTGAAATTTTTATTCTTTTTATAATGGAATTCCAATGGCCTCTGCTGCAAATCAAGTGGAAATTTTTGCATATCAAGTGGGAAAAATTAAATATTAACCACGTTTTAATGTGATTAAGGGTGACAGGGACATTATTTCTGCTAATCATTCACCAGCTTTCTGGCTCAAACAAAGCTAAGGAACAAGCCATGTTTATGCTTTTCCTGCTTCCCAATTCAAAGATGGAAATAGTTCACAAAAATGTTGTGCGTTTATTTTATCATTTTTGGTTTATGTTAACTGATAAAAAAAGAAGACAATAAGAGCCAATACATGTTTCTCTTATACCTAGAAAAATATGTCAAGTTATTTGTTCTAAGCTTGAGATTTGATGCTTGTTGAATTTACAAAACATTCAATTTAAAGCACAATATATCGTGAAATGAGGTAAAACAATTGGAGCTTCCACAACAGGCTGGCTCTGAATGGAGATGTCCCACAGGGGGCCACCCTCTGGGGCTAGTCTATTTGTCTTTTTGTGTGGGAATCCTGAGGAGGGGATAATTCCTGTGTTTCCTCACGCCTGGGGCTTCCCTGGGCTTTGTCAGAGCTTTGATCTGCTTAAATGGCTCAGGAGGGGAAAACAATGGGAGTTTCTAAAGTAAAGGGGCAGCTACCTGAGACAATGACCTGGGCTTGCGTCAAACACACAGTCATACAGGTGGGCTTTATTAGGATTGCTTAGCCAGTTAAGCCTGTAAAAGGTGGGCCATCACCTCCAGTTTGAGAGCTCCTTTCAGATGCAATTGAATGCTGACAGACCTGAAGAGTAATCCACTACCTGCATCCACCACAGCTTCATCACTGACACACCCAATCTGGTGAAGGGATCGACAACCGGTGTCTGTGCAGGCGGGCTTAAATAATTTAGGCCAGGTGTTCCCAGTTACCGCAATGGTACCACAGCCGCAAAGGGCCGCCCCGACCAGTCGACTGTGTTACTGAGCCGTTCCAAAAATCTGGGCAGCTGCTGGCGTGCGTGCCAGGCACAGACTCATCAAGTAATAAACCCAGGGTCCCCTCTGTTTTGCTGCACTGTTTTGTTGTGGGGATAAGCAGAGGGGTAGAATGCTGCAGCACACAGCGCATACTGACACCCTCCTCTTTCCTTCTTCTGTGGAGGGAGACAGATATGAGAGGTATGAGCTCATGGTGGCTTTTCAGACTGGGAAGTCGGAAGCTCTGTGGGAAGCTTTTCATCCTCCCAGTGGTGAGCTCCTGAGCGACAAGAGTGCAGACGATCTATGCTCCCTGTGGCCTTGGCCGGATGGAAAGGCATTATATATCAGTCTCTGAGAAGGAAGGAGATCTGACACTTACACACACACATACACACACTATCTTCAATATTGTGAACTTCTTTCAGCCTTCAAAGCAATCACAGGCTGGAGGAAACAGAACCCAGCGCAGGCACAATGGGAGCAGCTTTAATTAAGAGCATCATCTCACATCATATCTCAAACAAACCTCGAGGGTGTGCTGGTAACAAGCTTTTTTGAACAACTTTTTCTTTGATAACTACACCCATAACATTTTTCGTGTCTTCAAATGTTTGTACATGATAAATTAAAGCCTAAAAAATCATCTTTACGACGGTTGTTGAGAACACATAATCAAAGCTATGGCCTTGTTTAAAGGGTCTTTGTGAGAGGGGGATGACAAAAAGGCAAACATCTAAAATTCAAACAGTAACCCAGAGGAGTACATTCTGCATCACCCAAAATAAATCTCTATATGGGGTATCCATGCTGTCATTCACTGCAGTTGACTGGGCGAGAGAAAATAAGGGGGGCTGTGGTAGAGTGGGGGGAGTCATCAAAATGTGACAATTGTGACAAGAGCAGGCAAAGTGTAGCGCCGGAGAACACCACACGGATTTCTCCATCTCTTCTTTTTTTTTTTCCTGGATGACAGCTTAATGTCTTCCACATGCAATATTTATTCTCATCGTGTGTCAGACTGTCTAGCTGTCCTAGGGAGTACAAAGAATGCCACTTATTAGAATAAAAGCAGAAGGAAGGTAATCAAGGACATATGTAACATCAGCCAATCATGTCCCCTTCCAATCCCGCATCTTTTTTTTTTCCTTCCCTATTCATAACAGTTCAACAATAATCCTGATAATAAGCATTTAGGAGCTGTATGTGGCAACACTAAATTCATTTATTTGTCTCATTAGAGCTGCCGAGGCCTCACTGTTGCATGTGTGTTCGTGCTTAACCTTATCGCAAGGATAATGAAAAGCACAGTTTAACAAAGCCAAAGCTATCAAAATGTATCATTAGACAGACTTGAAACTTGCAGACATTTTATTTTTGTCTGTTATACCAAACTTGGAATTTGCAGGGGAACAATTCCCAGGGCGCCAGGGCGAGCATGTTGTGTTGCTACAGGCTTGTCTACATACATTACAGGAGACTCACTCGGCATTAGCGTCCTTGGTCTTGAGCCTGACAAAAGAGGGTGAAGTGACAATCTGTATTGGATTTTTGAGAGCAAGTTGATTTCTTGCAGGGTCATTAAAGAACAAACAATAACAAAAAAAAGTATCTTTTAGTCTTAAGTTTAGGGTCAGTCTCATTAGTTACAAAAACAGTGCTGTGTCTTCGCCATTAGGACACAATAAAGGACAATGGGCTGACATGTTAACAGTGTCCTTTCATTACCTGGACAGGGGACAGTCAATAACCGGGCTTACTGGACAGACAGGACTTTACTAGCACCATCTGTTTCAGTTTTACTGTACAGCCTCTCCTGTTGTTTTTCTCTCATTGAAAGCTAGCTGAAGGCATCCATTAGGACTGACTGTGGGCAATAGGATACACATCTTACCATGGGAAAGTGTTTCTCAGGATCCCACACTGCAGAAGGAGAGAGTGGACGACTGTGCACAAAATATAAAAGAGCAAGTGGTCGTATATTACACTCACGGCTTTGAAAAGGGAGCGCTAACTCCCCAGATAGTGGTTCCTAAAAACTTGGATGGAGCCAGTGGTTTTGCACTCAATAAAGTTTCAGTTGTGTTTATGGGAATTATGGTTTGGAGTAGCTGAAGTGGGCTGCAGTGACTGTTTTCATGGAGTGGCTTTCAGTGAATCATGATAGTCTCTCCCCAACTCAGTTCTTCTTCTGTCTCTAAATCTAGAACTCAGAAATGTCTGTTTGTCAAAATGGTCACACAAAAAGAAAAGGCATTTTTTACTTATTACTGTGCATCTTCAAAACCAAAAATATGCACATAACACAATACAAGTCAACACTAAAGTTGTACAGATGAAAGATGTATTTACCACACAATCTATTTGGAGAATGCTTAGGTATGTGCTCTCGAGACAACTGCCATGCTGCAACTCCTGTCAGGGCTTCCTTTACTTTAATTGTCAAAGCTCCTCCTGCAGGCCAACCAGAGTATCAGATATTTACTTCTCCTTCCTTAACTGCAATTTTTTTTTTTTTAGACAAAGCATCAGAGATGTCACCTCGGGATTTCAGTGCATTAGACCCTGCAGGGAGTCTTCAACAGAGATTTAGGATAATGCTGATGTTATATTGTATTTTTCTTATTATCAAAAACTACCTATAAAACGGGTCAAAAATAAAGAGTTTAATTTGTTAAAAATTATAAATAGTTTCGTGAAACAGCTCGGCACTGTAGTTTTTAGCAAACATCACAAGTGTACACAGTGCATTTCTTTGGGTCTATTTTCAGCTGCAGATTGATACACATTTTGTCAGCTTGTCGGTATTTACAAGAAAAATGTCTATGTATGTTGTAATAAAGAATTAAGTCCACTGTTATTTTTGGATAACAGTGGAGGTCTATGGCACAGAGGGATAAGATCAGGCTTTGACAACTCACACAACACTTTTTAGAATTCATTAATTTTATCTTTCATGAGATTTGTTGACAATAAGAAAAATAAAGAGTACCTCCAGCCATATCCTTTATTATTTATAATGAGTCAAGTAGACAGGGGTTGAATCAGCCTTAACATTAAACAAGGCCTTTTTTTTCTGAGATCAAACTGGACAAAGACTTGTTAAAGACAAGTCTCCTCAAGTGCTGACACACACTGTTGTCCAGACACAAGCTGTCTTTTCATCATCATAGTCAGAAAATGCTGATGAGATCACAAGCATGGCAAACAATTTTCTGAATTACACCATGCCAGACAAATATGTAGGGAATTAATTATGAAAGATCAATTCGTGCCTTTATGGCAGGGGAAAAAAGATGATTACAAAGGCTGACTAGAAGAGCAGCTGTGGTATGTAACTATTTCAGATGTGGTTTTTACCAAACATAAAGACAGAGGTTCATAATGTAACACACATTTAGAATTAAATAATATTCAAAGAGACAAAGTATTCAGTATGTTTGAATGAGTGTAATAATAGGAGTAGTTCAGTACTCACTGAAGAGAGAAGTAGGCCTTCACATGCCCTGACATATTCACACACTTGCATACAGGCAGGCAGACAGACAACCCCCCACCCCCCACACACACACACACACACACACCCCCACACACACACACACAGTGTACACAGTTAATAAAAGCTCAAAGCAATAGTACCCTGCAGTTCTTACACTCACCAGGAGAACCCACACGGCACACACTCACAGACATAGGTCACGCTTGCTGGTTTCCTTAAAGGTCATCTTATCTACTTAAGAGGCAACAATTTACTTTAATGCACATTTTCCAAAAGGAGAAAAAAAAGAAAAGAAATGACAAGAAAGAAAAATATCACAGCATATCTGGAGTATTCTCAACCGTGCTTTTTACCATCTCAAAATGTGACTGCTCTTGGTTCTCTGAGGAGGATTGACTAAATGTCTGGTATTAAAACTATTAAAAGAAATAAAGACTGATAAAACCGGCGTGGCCACAAGCTTATTAAATAAACAATAACTGACAAGTGAAAACACGCTAACACTGGGCAGGCTGCAGCCATCACATCATCAACAGTGCTCTAATGACCCTCTCTTACACACAAACTCTGTATGCGGCATGGAGAAAAAGTCTTAGAGGCAGCTCACTGACGCCGAGGAAAGAGGAGAAAGCCTCTTGATAGACTCTTGTAGATGCCATTCCCTATCACGCAATGCCTCTCAGTCATAAACACATGACAAATGCGGCCTTAATCATTTTTTACGAGCGGGGATGTGCAGGGGGCAGTGCATGGTTAGAGGGGAGAGGGGAGCGGTGAGCAGCAGGCGGCCCCCTCTGCACAGAGGAGAGGGCTGTGTGGTAAAGTCTCCTCTGGAACATCACTCGGCCAGCGATCCTTTGATCTCCACACCGCAATTACACCAGCATCCAAATGAGCATGGAGTCGCCTCTGAAACAGACTTCAAACATGCACATGTACGCATTCTAATACACATACACTGTATAGGATTGGAGCCATGTGCTCCTCTCAACAGTAAATGATGTACTGTCTCCAGCAGAGAACCTGGGGATGAAAGGAGGCCTTGCTCCTCGTCTGATCCCTCCATTAATGATGGCTTGCTAAAGCTAATACTGTGTATTCTCGTCTAAACAAGGGCAGCTTCCCAGACTCTAAACAGGATGATCTTGGTTAACAATGGACTGTTTTTTTAGGCTCAAAAAAGTTTGATCAAACTGCTGCAATCTCCCATGCCAGACAAAAGCTACAGCAATAATCAATTGTGTCTCTACAACCTGTGATATAGTGTGTGTCATAAGGAAATCAATTAACTTTGATACATTAAACTCATAAAATAATGTTTGGTGGAGCGTGCTGCTGGAACATTAACATAAAGCCTGAGTGGCAGCATGAACAAAACACCTAGAATATAAAACAGAACCACTTGAAAAAAAACTGAACCTGTGAAATGGCCTGAATGGATGTCCTGAGAGACACAGATGAGATTGGCTTATTTGCCTCATTCTAGGATTCACTCTCTTTTCCTCCACACATTAGAGCTGAGATTGCAATTTGTCTTGCTGTTTGCTTTGAATAGTCCTTAACCGTATCATCATCTCAACTGTGCTGGTGGAAAAACACGGGAGCATGGCGACAGCCAAATGGCAGTCTGGCGTCTCTGCTGCAGACTAGCTGCCATTAGAGCTGAGAGCAGCATTTATTGTACAATTAGGGCCAGCTAGATCTACCTGTAATCATCTCCATACAGGTGTGAGCTGCTCTCTGGACAAGGGAAGTGACTCATCACTTGTCAAACATCAACACTTTGATGTCGGCATTGTTCATTGTGGCGCCCTCAGGACACCTGAGCACTACTGTTTGGCTCTTTAAAACGCTCTAAGATTTATTGCGTTTCACACAGTTTAAAAAAAGGCACAGACACGCAACATGAAAAAAAAACGCTCTTCCTTCTGATGACGGATGCTCAACATGTCATGAATCATTTGATTTACGAATTCTCTTCCTCCGCCCTCCGTCTGACACTCATACTTTCGTGTCAGGAACATTTTAACAAACAGTCATAGGTAAACAACTTCCCTTGTAATACAACGCTGCCAAGCAAAACAAATTTTTGTAAGAACTGACACCACAAGCCTAGAGGGCAATTGGAAAAGTGCAATAACAATCCACAAGTTGGTGTTATTGACAAAACGGCTGTAGTGTGGAAAAAGTAGCCTTTTCAGATATAATGGTTGTTTAACACCAGCCTTCTAGATCCGCTCTAACTGTGGCCACATGACATTACTATAAAAAGTGTTTTGACAGAACAGAGCTGGAAACACAGCGAATAAGTTTATTTAGTGCGTTAAAGGTCCTCCTCAGAAAGTTCACATTATAAATATTGTTGCACCTGCAAAGTAAAAAGTGAAAATCTGTGTATATTAGCATTAAAAGCACATGCATTTTTTTCTCCAGCTCACTGTGCCTCAAGAAAGACTTAGTTATCCTTGTGATCTGTGGGAATTTCATCTTTAAAGTGACGCTTGTAAAACTACTTGAACAACAACATGTGAGGACAAAACCAAATATTTGGAGCCAAACATATTTAGCTATAATAAGTATAATATTCATAGAGTGTTATCCTTATGATTTATTGTCTCTCTACAGATTATTCTAATTACTTGTTTGGCTTTTAATGGACACGTTTGTTTGTTTTTTGTCATTTAAAGCCTTCCATATGATATGACAAATTTCTGATGTAAAATGGGAACCATATGCTAGTATGAGTTTAATGAAGTGCAGAGACTGGTTTGGGTTTTGCAGAGCTGGATGTTGTGTAAGAGCTTACTTAGTGGCACCTCTAGGCAGATCCTCTCACAAAGATATGACCGTTTTTCTGTCAGCAGGAGACCGCAGTC
The DNA here is from genome assembly GCF_027596085.1 of Anoplopoma fimbria. Taxonomy (NCBI): domain Eukaryota; kingdom Metazoa; phylum Chordata; class Actinopteri; order Perciformes; family Anoplopomatidae; genus Anoplopoma; species Anoplopoma fimbria. The sequence continues at coordinate 12,782,323 of NC_072464.1, read as the reverse complement.
ATCAGCACGGCTAACTCATTCACACACATGCTTCTCACACACCAACACATGCATACGCAGACGCATGCACACACACTTTTGATAGCTGAAATGCAGATTCAATCAAAGTTAGTAGAAATCAATGTAACTCATAAGTAGAAGGAAAGCTCTTCGGTGATGATTAATGAGGGCAATGAGTCGGCTCCGGCCTTTCCTCGAAGCACTTACCATTTGTTCTTTTTCCTGATGTAGTCTTTCTCAGAGAGGTTAACGAGGTAAATCATTGGTTTGGATGTCAAAAACAAGTATTTGTTCAACACTTCGATCTGTGACAAAGAAAGACAGGGCAAGAAGTGAGAATCCAAACTTTCCAATGTTGCCTTTGAGGACAGCACAGACAGAGATAAGTGAAGCCAAGTCAAATTAGGGTCTGGTATATAGGCACTGTGGGGAGTGACTTTAAAGCCTCTAAATTAAAACAGCGCGGCCAGATGTCATTAGCTTGTACAAAAGTAATGTCAAAATACAACCAACAAAAGACTGTGCATAATATTAACTTGTGATTTGCACAAAAGACGAAACAAAAGAGGAGAAACAGCAGTTGTACTTTTAGGTCAGATGAAAAGATTAGCAAGATAAATCACATTAATAAATTTGACTGTCACATCAAAGGCTTACCTCCTTGTCGTTCCAATCGCGATAGTAGCGGACATGTTCCTTTTCATCCATTACCCAGCTCTTGATTTTGCGCATAACGTCCTGTTTGGGGTTAAAAGAGAATGAACAAGAAGCCATTAAAGGAGATGAAAAAGAATATAAACCCAGCAGGGTATGGGGTAATTATTTCCTAAATGCATGGCATCCTGATGCCAAAATGAACAATGGCTGTGCTCAAATTCGAGCAGGAGTGCTCGCCTGGCTTTGACAGGGATGGCATGCACAAGACCCCCTTCAATCCTTTAAATCATGACAAAATGCCTTCTGGGGTGTCTTGCTTAGAGTCGCGGTTTTGAACACCAATATTCCATCGGGACTGTTTAATGAAAAGGATAGAGAGGACACTAAATTGGAAAGAGCGGGGAACTAATTGGAACTTGGTTAGTTAGGTGTAAATTATTGGTCCTTCCTCAGGCACTTTGCAGAATGTAGTCATACTGAATAAGCACTAGTGAGGTACAGAACTAATTATTCACTGTTTCTTCTGGAGAAAATATTGAGCATTTCCAGCTATGTATGCCACATTCATTACTGGGGTACTTGTGGGTTGAGACCACAGGCAAGACTGGGCCTTGACAGGATCTGGAAGCGGAAAAGGGTGGGAAAAAGGGAGGGAGGTAGTTATAAAATTTGTAATAAAGAAATTGAGCCTATTATTGTTGATCCAGCCCCACAGAAATTAGCGGAACACATTCTTTTTGTTCCTGTCAACTTGACCTCCCCCTTCATATAAAAACTCCCCCACCCCCTGCAACACTCCCCCTACCTCCTTTTCCCTCCCCAAACCCTTGCAGCACTTCACAATCATACTCCCTTTTGAAAGAACTGAGGAAAAAATCCTGCCAGAGCCTCAATTACACAATGGCAGAAAAAGCTCCACACACTGACCCCCAGCCAGCTGCATTCACTCTCTGCACATCTCTCTCCACAGGAATTCTAAAGGCCTTTTAGTCAGGCAGCCAGAGTGCAGCCAGCGGGAGAGAGCGCAGGAAGAGCTGCATACACTCCGCCCGCGCCGTCCCAAGTCTTCACAGAGAGATTAATCATCTGTGAAATGGAAACAGCAAACGGCCAGTGACACAGGCTGAACCCGCTCCAGGTTTCCCTCATCAGCTCGCAGCCGCCGTGCAGCGCTCCTCTAACAGGCAGGTGTTAATAAAAGGCATATAGGTCCCACAGGGGTCAAACACATATGCCTGCCACCATGAAGCGCTGCTGGCGGGCCAGCTTCTTATTATTGTTTTGTAAGGACAGGGATTTTGAGGATTCACATGGACAAAAGCAATGAAATATTGTTCTTGTAAACACGGCACCATCAACAATTGATTTGAATCTTCCTACCATTGCATACATATGAGCCCCCTGCTGCTGCATTCGCATAGATTTCGCAGAAACTCACAATTAAATATTCAGGAACTTTTTCATTCAGACAGAACATTTTACCTATAATATACTATTTTACAATAAATTCTAAATTTCAGATTTTTTTTTCCTTACGAAATAGAATTTTCTTAAAAAGCATATCTTCAGCTGTGAGCTGCAGCAGCAAGCGTATGAATTCTCAAACCAATCAGTTCAAGTTTACAATATTAACCATCCTTTTATGTGTTTTGTTTTTCCACAATGTCCTGTTTCAGTAGGAAGTACATCAAAAAAAGACAAAAGATACCCTCGAAACACTTAATGCTTCATTGGTGTCACAAACTGCAAATATTCAACATTATTCTTTTGGGAGCACATGCACCAGGTATCACACTATAGCATAATGATATACATTTAAATATACAGTTGTTATCTCTCAGTGATATAAGAAGGTATAGTGTTTATATACATAGTGATAACAATGTACAGGAAAAACTGCCTACATTTTTCCAGAAAGAATCTACAAAGCTATTTTAATTTTTATGTTTTGCAACATATATATTTTTGCGGTCTTATCATAATTACTTCAGAATTTGTCAAAATTAAATTATTTTGAATATAGCAAATCACAAGTTGGATTTGCTGTGATTTATTTCACTTCCAATGACAGAAAATATACAATCTAAAAAATTTGAAAGGATTTTTTTTAGGACACTACTGAATGTGAACATTTGTATATACTAAACCAGCTCTATACGTGTGAATGTTGCGTCATCTTGAATCATATAAGATATACTACTTGACAATAAGCAGATATCTAAATGGTTAAATAATTGTGCAAATCTATTTCAAGCAGGATAAAAGCAGTTCTTGCTGATGAAATTTCAGGCCACATAAAGACCTGTAAAGCTTATAGGAAACTGAGTGCAACAATGGAAATTATTATTTGAAAAGGTCTTGCAAATTACTCAGTAAAGAGGAAAATCTAAGGAAGTAATCATCATTTACACAGAATTTCCCTTTAATGCATGCTGGGGCTCTGCAAAAAAAAATAAAGCACTGTTGTTTCTTTTAAACTGTACATTTTTAGATGTAGTCTTGATGCACATGTTCTGCATATAGATTACATAAACATGTATATGTGCCTCTGCACAGCTGAGCGTGTCAAACGTTCGGCGCAGCCTGTGAGACAATCACACAATCCCTCCCATCTAAAAGCTTGCTGCAGCCTTTGATAAGCACCATTCTTTGCCATCTAAAGAGGTCTTCCATAGATTTCACTTGCCGACGTGTGCCCAACCTTTGACAAGTAATGTATCATTTTTATTCATTGCCTAAAATTGTTAGCAATTATGTGCGTAAGCGGCCACCTGCCTAGCCTGAATGGCTCCTGTCTGTGGGGCTACAGGGGTGTGGGGAAGTGCTGTTGGCTGTAAAGGGGGGGTTAGTCTGAGGGGAACCAACCAAACACTGGGCCTCTGCAGCAGGTGAAAAAGCCCCACTCGTTAGTGTAATGAGTGGTCAGAGCCTCGGTGTGTCGGGGCCTGAAATTGGGCATGACGCTCCAAGAGAAAGGCCAGATCCCCTCGCGTGCTGGCCCAACCTATCCTGCTCCACTGACGGAGGGGCATCATGAGACGTTTACAACCAAATCATTGCTAACATTGGCTGCTCAGCCTCATTACCTTAACAATATGACCATCTGAGTGTGTGTGCATCCACATGCATTTTGATCTGACATCCAGGATGTGGATTTTTTTTTCTCTGATCTCACCCTGCATTTGGCCCTGCACCTCTCTGCATACAACCGAGGGATCCTCTGTCAAAGAATATTCTAAACATTTATGGTATTCATAGCGAGGTATTGGCATATGTGTCACCCATTGTATGGCCTTATACAATTTCCTGAGCTGCTGTAGGTGTATAAGCATGAGCAAAAGCTGGGCCATGATTCTGAGTATTACTTTAGATAAAAAGAGCTGTGTGGAAACACTTTCATTAGCCCGGTGCTGTGACCCAGGGTCAGCCGCTGAATAAGTAACTCTCTATTAATGATTTCTACAGCAGAAAACCCCTGACCCCTGATCACTTTCAATCTCAGAAAGGGAAAAAAAATGGGGCAGGGGGAGGGGTGAGACCTATTGGAGGGAGATTAAAAAAAACATACTTTTTCTCCTTGGCCATGTGTGTGGGAGGGTTATTATTTGTGCCTCGCTGTGAGGGGGAGCAAAGGGCCTGCTGGGACATTGACTCACGAATTCTGGTTTGAGTTTCTTGTCACCGCCTCTAATGGCCGTCTTCTCCAGCTTGTCAATAATAGGGCCGATCATCTCCTCATCCTTCAGCCTCAGCTCCTCGTGAATGATCTCCATATCCCTCACTGGGTCCACTGTCCCCTCAACATGGATGATATCCTCATCCTCAAAAGCACCTGCAGCGATAGGACAAAAAAACACACAGATAGAGTATCAGTATAAAATAATATTTCAGCAGCAACAACAACATTTTTTAATGAGAAGACAGTACAAGCAACAGAATCAGAGCCATAGAATCAATAACATTGACTTCTTAAGATTGATTGTGGAACAGTGATTAGATTTGGCCCAAAAAAAAAATCATTAGCTTTTTGCAAATAATATGGGAAAAATAAACATCCACATGAAAAAACACGGTGGGAGTCACAGGGAAGTCATAACAAATACAATAAAATACTCAGGAATATATTTCATGTTTCTTTTTAGTGTTCAAATGTCAGAACTGCAAGAAACAAGCTTACAGTGTCAAAGTAAGTTCCATTAAAATTGTTTTTAAGTGCACCAAAACAGGCTTGTGTGTAACTCTGCATGAAGGGGGCAGTGTCTGGTCATGCCTTTTGTACCCCTTTGTTTTAAAACTATTAGCTATTAAGTTGGAAAATACAAATTAACAAATGTGAGTGTGATTTAAGAGAAAAATCTCAACATTCACAGGCGACCGTCTTCCCTTATTAATTTGCGTGGTAGACGTCTTGGCTGTGCTGGTGATTAGGTAATGAGGCTCTGAAGCAGACCATTTATCCAGCAGCAGCTCTAAGGACTCCTGATTCTCCAGCAAAGGGAGGGGTGAGGGAGGGGGGACACGGGTGTACATCTGTCACATGAGAGTGACAGCCTTTAACATAACAGTGGACTGCAATATGTTCTTTAATTTACAACCCATACAGTTGGTGCACAGTTTGTTTTATAATATCACTCATTTTACAAATAAAAGGGGGGTTTACTCCTGAGTGTTGGAGGGAGTACTCAGATCCTTTACTGAAGTAAAAGTGCCAACACTTCAATATAAAAATATTCCATTAAGTAAAAGCCCTTCATTTGAAATGTCACTTAAGTAAAGGTTTTTAATATCCTTACCAAATTACGTTTAGAGAAAATAATTCATATTACCCCCATGCATCTAATCCTATGTAATACTAAATAAATAATAAATAATAAATATTATATTACTATTTTTTATAACGTTATTGAATTGTAGCTTTAACTATTTTATATATTGTTGGGTAATTCAATCAATATATCAATATATATATGTATTTTACATATACATATTGATATATTGTAGTAGTTATATTCCACACTGGAGAACCTTCATGCTAGATTTATATAGTACTTATAAATAAATCTAGCATATTGGAATTTGGAATATGGCTTCACAGGTTTTGTTAATCTGTCAACAGTGACTCAGGAAGTTTCACGCTGTGGCATAATGGGAATGCCGTCTCATTCAACATGGTGACGGATGTCAGGTGAATGATGACTTGGCTTTGAGTATTACCGTGTTGAGGGACGTTTGGAATGTGCATGGTGGAGTCACTTAATGACATCAACAATCCATATTCTTATGTTGACACCTGAAACGTGAAGGTCTGTTGACAGGTGAGGCCCTGTGAGAAGTTAACGTCACTGAGGTGATCAGCACTATTCATCACCAGGCTGTCACATCGTCTCTCAACAGGTTTGAACAGTGATACATGTAGAAAATATTGATGATTCATAGCTGTGCGTAGTTGTCATGATGGGCAACAACATGAGATTCAGGCAAGTCTTTGCAGAGCGGAAGCAGTTATCTGAACAGTTAAGTTATCCCCTGCCTCTCCAATAATCAGATAAATGTCCTGGTTGTCTACAGATGAAGCCAGATCTTTCACTAACCAGAAACACTGCCAATGAGACCATCTCTGAGAGTTTTTTAGTTGCAATGCCAGTCAACCACTTTATACCAGACTGAAATAATACAACAACTGTTTAGTGGATTGTTGGGCTAATGCTCATTGAGGTTTCACCTACATTAATTCAATTTGGAAGCAGGTGTAACATGAGGAGACGTACAAAAAAGCCTCTTGGAGGTATTTCCAAAACCAAACAGGAACTCGCTTTTACAGACCCTGTACTTTAACGAGCTCCTTCTACAGATTTACTCAGATCGATTTCAACATTGGGCCGATTTTTGTGATCAAAAGTTACCAAACATTTTAGTTTTCATGCAACATTGTTGCCATGGCATGATGCCATAAAACAGGAAGTTGTTGTAACTTCAGTGTACTTTATCAAATCTGCTCTGAATTCCTCAAGCATGATAAGGGTCAAGGCCTGTGTACATTTACATGCCAATATAGACTTATAGCTCTGCCCCCTTTCATCACCCATGGACCATTTGTTGTTGACACGTATGGGAGGCATCATTGCACTCAGCAGAGTTCCTGTTTCATTGTGCCTTGCCATGTCGACCAACTTCTCGCCAGTACCACCAACGCATGGAAAGGTGCTAGGGCCCCTTTATCGCTGCTTGCAGCTTTAATATATTTTGTTCTTCTACTGGATTAAGTAGGGACACATACATGATTTTCCATGAAACTAAACAACAAGGCCTTTACAATCTAGCATCACTCATCAGACACATCTAAACATCGAACCTCAACAACAAAAATGACAGACAACCAAAAATCCTATTCCAGTGGCATTATTACTCATGCGAGTCAACAGAAGCTGTAGACTTTTATGCAAGCTGTCATCCTGTGCGTTGTCCTCATGGGGAAATGAACTTATCCAATTACTCTTTGCCTAATCAGGCTGTTTTGGTTCCTCTCCTCTTGCAGAGGTACTCCACAGTATAAACAGTTCACTTACGCCGCACAGAAAGGGGCTAATCAGTGGAATTATTGTTTTGCTGCTCCAATTTACCAGCTCTCTGTTCAGCACTGATTGGAATGAAAATTTGCTATTGTGTCTGCATGAACCCAGAAAATATAATGCAATGTAATCATTTTGTTAGCTGCAAGAATATACATATATTATAAACAATTATGATGTACAGTTTTGATACACTGTTTCAAAATGGAAATGCATACAGGTTTGTCGTTCAATTAAGTACATATTAATGAGGAGCAAAGAGGTTTAAAACAGATTCACATGGTTAATAAACCACTCATGATTGGTATAAATCACTGTTAAAAGCATAAGAAAATGATATTTGTCGGTCCATTTATTAAAATGATTAAACACCTAAAGCAAGCACAATTTTTTCGTAACACCTTTCTTACTTTCTTAAATGAGAAATCGACACTTTCATACTATTGTTATACATCCCTAATGAAAAGCTGATAAATCGAAATTTCAAATAGGCTTTCTAAGAGCAGAAGCAGCTGATCACTCACTATTTAGTCATCAGCTGACACTCTGACTGCCACATGATCCAAAGTAATTTGCTTTAATTAACTTCGCCTAATTTAACATTCACATCTACTTTACCGCCGTCCCATTCAAGGCTTAGAGCTGGAGAACAAATGCACAAGGTGAAAGAGAGGAGAGAAATCTGAGGGGGCAATCTCCACAATTAGTCCCTTAACAACTGGGTCTGTGTAGGGCTCAGTGAAGACAGCTCTTATGAGTCTGCGGCGCCACACAAAGCCACATGCAAGACAGTTAAAACACACAGAATAGAAGAGAGAGGTTGGAAAGGCCCATGAGTCAGGTCTGTCTCACAATGAGAATTTTACTGCTTCATTTCAAATAGTGTATGTTTTGAAGACACTATTAACAGGTGCTCCTTTATTGACAGAACAAAAGGATTAGTCTCTGGAGGGTGAGTGGTGTTCAATGGTCTGATTAGGGATCAGGCTAAGCTCTGCAAAATTATGGACTTACAGCGGCACTGCAGGCTGGCGCAGCCTGAGAGGATATAACTACATGAACTGACATTTACAAATGAAATACATTGACAAAAGGAAAAAAAAAAAAAATCCAGATTTTACTGACTTTGTTGATGTGTTTTACATTAACCTTAATATGTAAAATGTCACTTCAACACATTTAAGAACATTTCTTTCAATATAAACAAATGATTAAGACATTTTTTTATTAGCAAGCTGTTTCCAGTTTGTGCAGGATTAACAACCAAAACAACCTCCACCAGCTCGAGCTAGCTATCATCACATTTCTGTCAGCTACACAGACAAGGCAGTCATCTGAGTCAAGTCATGATCAATACTGCCTGAGCTGCTTCCTCTGATGTCGCTACCTGGGAGGATATGTGGTCAACATAATTCAGTTAAATTACAGTATTCATTGACATCTAACTTCCTGTGCATGTTTTCACATGCAAGATGGGTAAGAGCACATCTTCAGAACTTGCATTCCTCACTTTGCTTTTTTTTAAATGTTCATGCAAACTCAGTGCCGCAATTTTCCTGGTATTCGTAAAAGCCGTAAAAGCCGTAAAAGCTGTTTTATGAGTCTGTCAGGAAAAGCACATTATGGATGTCTTCCCAGCAAAGAAACACTGGCAATGCACACATGAGTATTCATGTTCATTCAGGAAATATCTTCTTGACATTAATTTAAGGATACATGAAATTGACAGCAATTTGTAGTAGGCTGCTTCTGTAACAGAGTTTGCAGCATTTTCAGCTTTGTTTCTTTGCCTGTATCAATTATGGAAAATACATTTGCTGGTAAAAAAAGCAGTTTGACACCAGAAATGGTGGGTTCAAGCCCTTTCAAAATGATCACAGTGAAATCACAGTGCTCGATAGTATGAATATCTGTACCTCACAAGGTGTCTCCAATTCAAGTGTGTCATACCAACAGATTATTAAAAGGTGCATCTTTCCATAATGTTGATATCACCGACCAAAAAAAAAAGGGGAAAGCCTGTTGAAAAGTGGATATACTGGGGAGGCTCCAGTTTTCATGAACTCTGACAGAAAACAACAATGTTAATTCCCCTTATGATTAGCTTAACCTCTCTCCCTCCATTTATTTTGTTAAACCACTGAGGATGAGAGTTCATTGATTGAAAGGAACCGTCATATGCACACCACTGTTGTCCCACATCATTCAGAGAACAAACCTTTTTAGATCTTTAACTACCATAGTGCTGCTGATTGCACAGGCACCAGCAATTTCCTAACCAACCGCCACCTGAACAATGATGTGTTCAGCTTTCAGACCCTCCAGCCTTTCAAAGGTGAATCATTTCACAGTTTGGAGCGAGATCTCCATAGCAACTCCTCTTTGAAGGGTTTAGAATCACCATCCAATAATTCTATGATCATCGGGCCTTGCCATTCCCAGTGGTTCTTTTCACAGCGGACAGGCAAGGGGGGCATGAGGAGGAAGCAGGAAGATTCTACAGTCTATTTCAGGCAATTCATCTTGCAGCCCCATTAGAATTCAAAATATTGCGACCTTCAATCACCGGGCATGTTATCTGGAGCTGTGGCGATCTCCAGTCAAGATGGGTAGACATTTTGCTCTAATCATCCACGATGAGTGGAGGCTGACAAAAACTCTTCATTCTCACTGAAGCAAAATGCTCATTTAAATGCTGTGACAGCACCTCAACACAGCCCTGGAAACACACAAAGGGAGGATGATCCCCATGCACAGCTAAATGAGCTAGATTTTGAGTTGCTGTATTGGTTGACATTACTAACATAAACAAAGACCCACATGCAGCGGAGGGAAGTTTATTTTTGTCATTGATTTGCAATGCAACATCACAGTTTTTTCTCAAGCATTACAAAACACGACATGAAGGCAGGTGCTAGGACCCAGCTGAGACTGTGTATATTTGTTATATAAGTGTGGTGTGGGAAGTGGGTTGTTTGCTTCTCAAAACTTTGCTACAACAGAGTGGATCATCGCTGAACATAAAAAAAAACAGATAGAGAAATAAAATGACACATTAATGCACAGTCAAAACAAGTTAATATTTGACCGAAATTGGCAATTGACTTTAACCTTGCATTTGCTCCCCCTTTGGTAAAGTAATTTTTCATCAGAAGTATTCATTTGACAAAAACAGTTGTCTGCATGATGGTACCTCAGCAGAAAACAACATTTCATACAGGCTTCTGAGGGCTTTGTACTAATATATAATTTTATACTCTATAGCAAATACTATTATTACCAGAATTACTGTCCAAAGATGTAACATGACAGTTGATGGATTAATATGAAACAAAAAATGTTCCAGCCATAATAAATGGGTTATGTATGAGGGCTAAACTTGTGAAAATGTTTGTTGAACAAAACTAATGTTGTTAAAAAAAGTGATAATGAAAAGCTAATTAGAACAGTGCATTGAACTACCATTACTGGAAACATATTGTTTTCTTTCCTTCTTTAAAATATGCTTTTTTGATCCCATAGATGTCCATGATCTGAGCTAAACTAGGCTCTTTGATCTGTTCAGCATACATTAAAAGGATAATCTGTTGATGTTTTATTTTTTTGTAAATCCAATGAAGAATCTACAAACAACAATAAATAAAGTCATCTTAATGAGTATTGCCTTTTTAACAAAAGCCAGGCAGAGTATTTCTCTGTGTCATATATCTTCATTGTTCAAAAAAGTGACTCGATTCTTCATGCCCCCTTTTTTTATATTGAGTCAATCCAACAAACACCATCCTTGTGCTGAAAATATTCACTACCGTTCCAAATGTGTATTAATCCGCTGCTGAAAATAGTCCCAAAAAATGCCAGTTTAAGATACATGTTCTTAATATATAGTGCCCTTGAGGGAGTTACTTAGACTCTTGTAAATAATATGAAATTCTATTTAGGTGCCATTTTTTTTCTTCAGTGGTGTAAACCTTTTCAAACTTGACAACATAAACATTCAAAACGGACCCCTTTTCCTGTTGCAATTTTTGTTAATGCAGTAGCTGACAGGAAGTAAACTTGGAAAATACTGTTGCCCTGGCAACAGAACAGCAATGAAAATGTCTATAGGCTATGGGAGGTCTAAAAATATTCCTTAAGTGTAAAGTCTGTTTCTGAGTAAGTACATTGAAAGATTCAAAAAATGTATGTATCCTTGTATGTGCACAGATACTTGGCCAATAAAGGTGATTATGGTTCTGAAATATTAGGTTTACTTAAGTGTTGTTAGTTCATTCTTTTGATAGGAAATTTTTGACGATAAAAAAGAGAACAAACTGTCTCATTTCATAGGGAGGAAAACTACAGTATGACATAAATTAATGACAGGAGAATCCACCTATAGACAGGTTAACACCGGTTTTAGTGAGTATTAGTGAAATAGATGAGATAATTTCTGTAATTTTAAGTATTTGTTGGACATACAAGATCACGTCACAATGATGAGGATATTTAAAAAAAACATGTCATAGTCATACCTTTGTGAATGTGTAAAATGATATGTACATGTTTTCAATATTTGTTTTCTATTTTCTGGTTCAGTTCTATATTTAGCACTAACAATTGTAAGTTACTATAGAGTGGTCCAGGGAGGACGTATTTTTGTAGGCCAACCCCAGAAGTTAGCATCACACTGGTTCCCTCAACATAAAATCAATGGAGTTCTTTCCATTGGATTGGATTTTGGTATATTGCAGAAAACAAGCTCTGTGGCAAACACAAGTTTATGATATTTTACAGAGTTTGTTTGGCAGGATAATGAAAATTAACACAGTTCTTATAAATTTTTCAAGCGTGAATGCAATCGGCAGAAGTAAAAAGCTAATGTTAGGCTATAGACGAACCAAACTGCGGTCGCATGAGTGCAAGTATAAACACAACGAGGCTGTGAAGGCTGAGTAGTCAGCGTCATGTTGTTATTGTAGTCTCATTTAGCCACTTGTTAGTGGCCGTCTTTATTTAAGCACTTTAAAGCTTCAACATTCCACTGAGGGGTATTTACTAATGTATTTGACATTATAGAACAAAAGGTTGAGCTTGTGTTGAGCAGAGACCTTATTTCGGGCATCTAAAAAAACCCATTCAAAAGACCCATTCAAAAAACTATTTATTTGATACAAGGGAAGTGAAGGTGTAAAGATTCATACTTATTTCTGTGTTTTAGGACTCTTTCCTTCAGCATTCTAATGGTTGTATAAATTGCAAAAAACAAAAAAAGAATAAATCACATCAACGCAACAACTGATTCAACAGCTGAAACGATGAGAGATTCACTCATTTCCTGATCTGTTAAGATAGTCACACACATGGAAGTCAAGGATCTAGGTGAGGTGTTCTGGATGTTTGTCAAGTTTGAGAATTTGTGAGTTGGTGAGTGATACGGCAGAACTCTCGGAGATCAGCCATTACTGGCGTCAGCGAGGAGGCAGGTTGGTCGTAAATCATCTCAGTCTGAATAGTCTGAATAGTAAATCCAGTTCATAACGCCTGGAGCTAAACAATCATTTTGATTTGTTCACTATAAGCGATTAGTATCATGTGGGCTGACGCCTTCATGATGCAACAACCAAACACAAATGCAATGTCCTACCAGATACAGCAAAGTGAAGCCAACTGATTTAATCACTCAGTCTTTATCATCAGAGTCAGATACTCATCAGGTAATGATGATTCATGTGGAAGTCACTGAGGATATTAGAGCTCTTTAGATAGTGAAAACTTTTAGAGGCGATTGACTAGGACTGATTTCTGGGTCAATTTGTTGACTGACTGACTTTGATTTGATCATATAAGCCCGGCCACCAACAACTGAAATAGACAAGTTAGCATTTTGCATCACTCCCCAAGTGTTTGACAGATTTGACGAGCTGCTGTTACCACAGCTACATCTACCGATTTGCATTTACTGTGAATTATTTGACTAAAAAAGTAATCCCTTCTTTGAAATAGAGACCTTTGCAGATTTTTTCGATCTTCTTAAGCACAATACTGCCAACACTGAATGAAAATTAGAAAACACCGGTGTTGTTAATAGCACTCTGTACTATGGTTAAAACTGCAATCAATGCACAATTTCACTGTCAATTTTTGTTGTTTAAAACAATAGACGTTTTGTTTTGTCCGACAAACAGTCAAAGAAATTCAAAGATAAAAGCAAAACCTCACATTTGAGAAGTTGGAACCAGCAAATGTTTGGAATAAATTGGTTGCTGATTAATTTCCAATCTACTAATTGATTGATAGACCAAATGTTTAAGTTCTATAAAGGATACAGCAATGTCTCTACTGCTCTATGGCAAAGTTCGTTTGTAAATGATCAGGTTTACGACCCTTAAAACTTCAACCATTATTTTACAAAATGAGAGAACTGTCTTGTGTCTGCTTCAGGCAGCAGAGGAGAGGGAAGAGCCTCAACTTAACGACGAGTTTAGGTTTTGAAAGCAGGAATATCACGGTGAGAGAAGAGTCTACGCCAAAAATAACAGCTACTTTCCAATCGGTTGCCCACAACCACAGCCAGCCTCTAAAGATACAGCATCCCAAGGATAGATTCTTACTGGGTGTCGCGCAACCGTAAATAAGTCTTCATTAGAAGTGAACCAGAGCATTCCTGCAGTGATGAGGGCGACACTGTGTGAGCATTGAAACATCTAATTGCTGGAAACCAAACATCTGGGAATAAGGCCAGGTGAGCTGGCAGTGTTGCTAGTGGGGAACAGAAGAGCAGATGAAGTAGAACATGTCTGTGTCTTGTCTCAGACAGCGAGGCGTTCCAGTCACTGAGGAAGCACTGGGAACACTTAGAAACCATTTTGTTATGAGACCCGGGAACACCAGCCATTCAATGGAATCAGCTTTCAGGATGCGCCGTAATAGTTGTTGGAAGGTATTCTTGAAAGAAAATCCACTGTTTACACAGGCTTTTCAAAGTCATTAGGGGTTGAAAAATATTCAAAACATGCACACCCCTGTGGGAATTTTGAGAGAGCAAGTGGAAAATCAAGTTAGACTACTCCCTAGAAACAGTCGAATCTTTTAAAGAGATGTAAATACACTATGTGGTAAGCTAATCCACCTTTGTAAAACCTGTTGTTCTCTATTCCTCAAAATTCCACCACTTCTTTACAAATGAATGTTACCCAATATAGGTAATATAAGACCATACAATCCAGAAAATCAAGCCTCAGGTCAATTGCTTGTGTCCTTAGTTTGCGCTCACAATCACTGCTTCATGTTACTAACGCTGACGACTCTCTGTAGTATCTTTATAAACCCTTCTGCTAATTCACAGACAGAAAATATACCACTCCAGAGATACGAAAGAGTGTGATCCACCCCCACAACCATATAATCAAGCTATATAAAAGTAGTTGCTTCAACACTGCAGTCTGCCTGACAGCAGATAGATATAATTACAAAACAAAACCAGCTATGTTTAATGGTTAACTTGTGAAACACACCACATTGTTTCTAAGGACTTCACAACAGTGGAAACAATGGCATGCCAAAGCAGAGAGACGTAAACACACACAGAGAAGAAGCTTTCGATCTTCCTATTTATGACTGTTGAGGATGTTTGTCTTCTTTGTGTGACTAGAAACAAAAGAGTTGGTTTAGAGAGAGGATATACATTTGGCCCATATGAAAGGAACTGTGGGTGTTAAACCATGTACATATTGATATTAAAAATACATATAACCCACATAATGATTTATGTTTCTCATCCTGTTAAGTAGTCTCTCAAAAAGTGAACAAATCAAAATAATATTTTGGACATTCTGATAACACTTTAAAATAAAATATGTAAAACTTTAAAAGAATAAAGTTGACATATATATGTTTTTCTTAATGTGAAATCTCATGAAAAGACCAAAACCAACAATTAACTGAACAAATTGCATGTATGTGATATAACTGATTCCCCTGTGCCATAGACCACTATTGTTGCACAAAAACTATTAAAAAACAAGTCAGCCAACGACATCGTTACTCTGGTTGACACGTTTCTTCATTACCTTGAAAATGGGCACAGTAGTTTATGTTGAGTCAATCCCAAATACATCCTGCAGCTGTAAAGATGCACTATTGCACCAAATATGTATTAATCTGCAGTTAAAAATAGTCCCAAACAAATACACTATAAACTCCTGTTAAAAATAACAGAATATTACATATCCTTCTTTTTTGTTTAAAAATAACAACTAAATATTTATGACCCGTCTTAAAAAGCCAAAAACGTATTGAAAAACAGGCTAACACATTGTTGGTTTAAACTTTTTTAAAGGGTTTTGTTTACATTCAGAAGAAAAGATAGAATAACACCATCTTTATCCTTAAACTTAAATTGTACCAAAAGTAATTAAAAACTGAACTGATGGACCTGTTTATCTCACCTCACATGAATTGTCCACTCTGTAAATCATTACTTAGTCTTAGAGTGGGTGGTCTTCCATTCTACTTCTCACAAACTACAGAGTCAAAGGCTATTTGAAAACTATGCACCACTGACAAGTGATTACTTTTATCCGAGCACAGAGACAATTTAGGAACAATATAGCGAAATGGCCTTAATCTTAACCCTTTCTATACCGTTAATCCATGTCTGCCATCACTGCCTCTCTAATCAGAGCTCCTTTCACAAACTGGGAAAGTCAATAAGAGCATACAATCAGTAAACAAATTCAGCTATTTTTAAAAGGCCTCTGAAGTCATTACACTTTCAGTAATTTGAATGATTCTAGCATGTAACACTTTAATTGTGTTAGACAAAGACCATGTCAGAGACACAGAGTAACTTGAGGGAGACCTGTAAAGAAATTTGCAACTTATCTCAGGGAGGGACAGAATGGCAGAAATCTGCTGAGATAATCACATTTCTACATTCAGAAAGTCACAGAAGGCAGTATTCAGAATCATTCCAAATAAATATTATTTATATTAGCCACTATTATTATTGTCAACAGTATTATAAGCAGTGGCAATAGTATTTATTAATCATTGCTATACCCATTATTTGAAATGTATGCAGGATTTAAAAAACAAAAAGGAAAAGAAAAAGAAACCTTGATCCTGACAATATGTTTATCAATAACTGACTTAGCTCCACTGTACTCAAACTAAATCAAAAATGGCATTAGGAGTCTTATCACAATATTATGTGGTGCACCTTCTGTTCTGTCTTGATATGTTTCCAACCCTCAAAATATGCTACTGATTGTGTGAAGCATAAACTAGTCACAGACCTTCTCACTTCTGAGATGCCCATTCAGGGAGCCTCCCAGTAGGAATGTGAGGTTTGATCTGCCTTAATTAATCCTGACTGTTGTGTTGATCTTGGCACACACAACACAAGGTGCCCTACTAGCACAACTATGGCCTTTGCTTTAAAACAGCCTTTGCTGGGTCTATTTAGTGTGACCAAATGTTGAAGATGCAACCGCTTTAGCTACAGTTTAAAATACTGTGATATGCTGATGATATGAATTTCTATAAGCGAGAACAACCGTCAACCTGTGACTCACGTGTCATGTGGAAGATGCTGTCACAGGCACTGATATGTGACAGGAAGGCATTTCCCAGGCCTTGGCCAGCATGAGCACCTTTCACCAGGCCAGCAATGTCAACAACATTAAGGAATGCTGGGATTTTGCTGCAACCCAGGAAGTAAAAGAAAAAAAGGTCAGATATGTAAGACTTAAAACATTTTAAATTTTATTTTAACGAGAATAGAAACTGCTTGTATTGTGCTACAATCAAATTCAACAGTCCTGTAAAAAGAACAAAAACTTGGAATTTTAATTGTGCAAAATTAAACAGTGGTTTGTGATGTTGCTGTATTCTTATGCATTCGATTGCACGATGTTTTCAACAGTTTGCTCACCCATATTTGTAAAATTGGTAGACAATATATATGTTTGTTTTATACAAAACTCTCTCTCAAATTATAGCCACAAAATGTGCCATAGAGTTCAGTCAACACTAAAATAACTGAAGAACCCTTAACACAAAGTGGACATCTTAAGAGTTAAGGGTTATTATACATTTTTCTTATTTTAAACATATCCCATGAAAGAAAACAAAACCACTATTGTTTTAATCCATCTCTCAATACTTTATGTCACAAACTGTAAATCTGTCAAAACTGATAATTTAAGAAACACCAACAAAAAAAACCCCAACAGGCTCAGTAAATTCATAAAACAGTTGGGCAGTTTTTAGTAAGTTTTATTCAAACAGATGTAAAGGGTTCATTTGAGGGGGAGAAGTTGTACATTAATACACATTTGTATTGACTCAATATAAACAACAATGTCCGTGTTCACAGAAGAATCAATTCATTGTTGGTGTTGGTCTTTCATTGGATTTTATACATATTACAGAATAATAGATAATAAGAATGATGTAGAATACCACCAGGTTTATCATGAGAGAGGTAGGTAGGTAGACAACTGGGTATTGTAGAGACATTTTTATCTTTATGGTTGCTGGTTTATTTATTTATTATAGAGAAATCTGTTCTGCGTGTAATTGAAGTAACACTATAGAGAATATACAACATAAGAAGGATACAATTGTGTACAAGCAAATTAGTGAGATTCACTGAATGCAGGAGCGTAGTGCTTCATGCACTGAAATGCTATTCAACATACCGATTCTTGTCAGTCAAAAAAGGACATCTCTCTAGTACTGTAAAGCCCAACAAATGTGAATTCAGCCTGCTTTAACAGCCTCTTTAAATGTGTATGATAACCAGGTGTTGGAGGTTTAGATGCTTCAGGATTTTACCTTAACAGAAAACTTTGGCGTACAACAGCATTGTAACTGACAGCTACATGTCAACAACATTGTTACATTTTTTCTCATACCTATTGCAAGGAGACCGAGCGACTACAGATCTGAAGTGTGAATAATAGGTCAACGATGAGACCCCATACCTGGGAGGTTTGTGGAATTGGCAGAGGAAATCATAGCGTTCATCTGGAATGGGCACTCTGCTTTCATTTGGGTCAATGGTGCAGAAGGGGAAATTTTCAGCCGCAGCCTGACTCTTTGTCAACACGTTGAAAAAGGTTGACTTCCTGGAAATAAAAAACAGCAGTGAGGTCAATCCATCTAAAAGTGCTGGTGTGCAGAACCTGATGGTTCGATAGTATGATCCTGAAACACGAAAAATTATACGAGATTGGCTTTTTTATTTTCTGCACAGGAAGGAAAAGGTTATACTAATGGACAGAATATTTGAGGGCTTGAACCAAACATACTATATGAAATACTTTGCCCAATTACAAGGTCAGATAATCCCATAATAGATCAATTGCACATGGGATCGAGGGGCAAATTACATTTCTGATAGATCTCTGCTGTTGAACGGGATCAGCCAAATGCCACCCCATGTTGTGATCACAGAGAGATTTATTTTCTATGGCGCAAGAAGCAGCTGAAGTGTTCTTCGAAATCTACAGACAGTGGCAAGTGTCTAAGAGTAATGATGGCGTGGCAATTAACTATAATCCAGGACTTTCCCTTTTTATCCCATCACTCGGTGCTTCACATTGAAATTATTGTTTGTTACGTCCTTTAGGCAAGAAATTGCTCAAGATTGCTAAAGTGCATGCATTAATTCCTTATATAAAGCTAAATTGTTTCTCTAACATACTTGAGGGCTATTCTTGGGTCACCTTGGGGGAAAAAAGGAAAGACAGTCCACAGTAACATTACAACCATCATCAGGTGTAAAGATGTTCTCAATGATTACACAGCAAATTACTTACATACGTACAGATAAGAGTATAATATGCTGGTTGATGGGTGAAGTGATGTGTATGAGCAGACAGATTCCAGTGTGATTTTCCACAGGTGGGTGGCAGATACTCCTTCTTATAGGGAGGTGAGATATATAGATTACTGGGCCAAATATCAACTTAAAACCTTGGACTGGGTTTACTATGAAGACTAGTTACAGTCAAAAAATATTGTAGAATACAATGAATACATGAAGATTGAGCAAACTCCAATGGCTAATGAAGACTGAGAAGGGCGTAAAATCTTCAGTTAATATAAATTTGCCTATTCACCATTACACATTTTTAATAGAAATCGGAAAAGGGAAAAATTTGTCACACTTATACTACAAAGCAATTCAGTAAATCGGTGGTTATAAATTGTTGTCAATAATGAACAGTTGTGGCCTGAAATCAAAATCTGTCCTTCTAACAAAGAGAAAGAAAAAAATACAAAGTATAGCTGGAAGAGGAGAATGATAAGGAAGACAACTGTACAGTCAATGCACACTTCATTTAAATTTGGGAATTTACTAATCTTTCCCTTAACGCACACCTTTTCATAGAAAGATTAATTTCACCATAGGGTTAGCAGCAAACATCAAAACTTGTGGCTGAACATTTGGTAAATGTATCTGTATATGTTTCTACCAGTATCAAAATATACTAGATTGTTTTTGTGGTGGAAAGGCTTGATAAACTTAATCAACTGTGGTATCAGTTTTATACATATATATACATACATACATACATACATACATACATACATACATACATACATACATACATACATACATACATACATACATACATACATACATACATATATATAAATGTTTATAAATTTGGAGCGTTTAAGTAATTATTTAGAGATTGTTGAATGTTCACTTTTGAATCTTAGTTTAACTTTTTATTGATTTAAAATTAACTTGAAAACTGGCTACTTGTCAGAAAAATCCAGTCATAAACGACATCTAGTTAACTCCAAGTCCAGTCTCGCATCTCGTACGGTTGGATTCCTACCTGTGGCCCTTTGCTGTGTGTCATCCCCCTCCCCGCTCAAATAAAGGCAATAAAACCCATAAAAACAAAATTTAAAAATGAATAAGAATTCCTCAACTTGAGTCAGTGTGTCCAATAAAGGGTTAAGTTGACAAGACTAAACTTTTTGTGCCTTTGAGCAGAAAGAGAACATGTGCTGGTCTAAGAGTAGAAATAGCTGTTAGATTGGCTGAATCACACTCTCAAGTTTCCCATGTGTGTGAAGAATGGTCAGTTACGCCCAACTAACAGCAGGCTGGCATTTGAACATGGTTCATTCATGAAGAAACCATGGGAGGGTTGGCAAGTTGTACTTTGACACAAATGTGGTATGGCAGGCCACCACCTCAATGAGTTCTACTACTTATATCCCCCAAAAATGTTGGTTTTGCTAGGGTAAGAAATTAAAACAATGGACTCTAGAGAGTCGGATCCTTGTGAAATGAGCTCCAAAATTCTAGCAAAACAGCTAAAATACATTACATGTAGAAGCACAAACTGTTGAGATGAATTAATCTGCATCATCAATATCCAGTATGTGAATATATAACAACACGAGTGCTGCAAAAAAATACCTTCAGCCTGTCTCTACAGTTTATTTATTTAAAGTGGCCCTATTATGCTTTTCCACTTTTTCCCTCTTCTTTAGTGTGTTATGTATATTTTTGTACATGTAAAAGGTCCATAGAGAGTAAAACCTGAAGTCCACGCCTAAAAGGAGTTACCCTCCCCCTCAGAAGCTCCTGAGCTGCCTGAAACGGCTCGAATGAATTCTCTCCTTCACTTCCGTGACTTTGTGAGGTCATAATGTTACGGAAGTGACGTAAAACTCCTTCCGGCTAGTTTGGCCCGCCCTCAAACAACAAAAGAGAGACACTCTGGATGAAGAGTTTTTTGAAATGTGAAACATTGACCAATCACAACAGAGTGGGCTAGCTGACCAATCAGGGCCGACTTTGCTTTCTTGAGGGAGGAGCAAGCGTTTCAAGCATTTCAGAGAGAGGGTGTGAAGAGGTGCTGCAGGACAGCCAGGATGAGAAAAACAAGGCGGATTATGAGCATTAACACATGTAAACATGTTGTAACTATAACTTAGCATAATAGGGCCCGTTTAAAACAATATCTGTGGCTTACAGTTCACATAAACTGAATAACGTCTCGACATCATGGGCTTTTCTATCCCTTCAAAACCTGCAGTTTTCAGCTCTTACAAAACTTTCTACGCTTCTTGAAAACAACAGTTCGGCTGAAAATGACTCAAAATGTTTTAAGGAGCTGCAAAAAGATGAGAACCTGCCAGCTAAGCAGAAGATAACCTATAACTGTGGCCCTTCCTGTAGCTCAAGGGAAAGTCATGTAGGGTCTGCCCTGTGATTACACTCTGTCACGGATGTTGCTGAAGGTCTTGGTAGATGCTGACAAGGTGGATTTGTCCGACATGCAGACAGTGTGTCAGCCTGCTCACACACACTGTGGCCATGTAGTTCAGAATCTTGTCAAGTTGTCCACCTTACTGATAAAAATCTCTCACAGACTGAGCAACTCTTTGACTCTTAGGTCTAGAGAAATCAAATATTCTTCAAGTAACTCACACTTTTTCATTTCTACATTAATTCATTGTGTTTTATTACATGGTTTCATTGAATAACAAGAATTTTAAAACAACTCAATTAGACTTTTACATACTCCTCAATTCCTGTGTCAATGCTTGAATGTCTTTAAGGTAAAAAAGCATATATTATATAGAAGAAACAGACAATATACGGGACTCCCTTTTACATTCTGCAACTTATTCTCATTTGGTTTTCAACTCGCATTCCTTAAGTTTGTTGTGCTATAGCATTATGTTTAGCTAGCTTACGTTATAATTGCAAAAGACAAAATCATATCTTGCACATTAGAATACTTTTGTAGTTGTAAAGTGCCATTCCATTCTTAAATTCTGTTTGTGTTTTTCTGTCGGTAACAATTTGATTAAGCGTAAAATGGGAGTTGACTCCACCAACTACGGGCAAGTGGCCATGCTGACATGCAGGTTAGGTGAACTGGAAACTCCAAGTTACCAGATATATGAATGTGATAGTGACTGTATGTAGTATGTGGTGGACCGGAGAGGTGTCGAGGATGTACCCTGACCTTTGACCGGTGCATGAGTGCTAAGTGGGTATTTAACAGCAACGGACAATAGGGTTTGTTAATGCTTTTCATTCATTTAACGATCTTCTCTGCATTCATAGTAGAGTGGCAGGTTCATGTTTGCTTGCCAGTTTTATACAAATGTAGATGGATCATTACACATACTTATCAATAAAATGTCAAATGGAATTAAGCTATTTTGTCTAACTGAAAATATTGCTGCTTTGATCATGAAACCTACGATCATGAAAACAATACAGGATACACACAAATTATTTAACTATCAAAACTGTGATTTTTGACGTACTACATTTCTTTAAAGTCACAGGTTACCCTTATCTGCTAGAACATCCTAAACAGGTTATGTTTGAAGCATTTTGTAAAGTTTGAGCAGCTAACACACTATTATTTAGACAAAAGAAGATGCAGGAAAGGAAAGAAAACGCTCTTGTAGGGAACAAGTGGTTCCAGACACTAAACAGCCTGAGGTACCCTCCACTGCTTGTTAAGGAACACTGAAATTTTTTACTTGGACGGTCATCTAAGTAGCAGAATTTTATGGCTCTCTGGCTATTATCTACATCCTAACCATGTACATCATGCAGCATACCTTTTTGCTTGTTTCAGTATAAAGTGTGGCATGAACAATGGGAGAAAACTCAACTCAAAGTCTGAAGTTGTCTGTCTATCTAAATACACAAGTTTTTTTAAATCTAATTTCTCCTCTTTAGTCATGCACTCTACCGTACTCAGCTTACATCCAGCCTTACATGCTTTTATATTTATGGTATCATGGCAGGCAGGCATAGTTCAGATGTAGACAGAGCACATGCTGGTCCATGCAGTGTGAATGGAGAGAAAGCGACACTATCTATTAAAGAAAAACCCTTTACTTACCCGACATTGGGCAGGCCGACGACTCCTATTTTCAATGAGGTGCCAAACCTTCCAATCAGTGGCGTCTTTCCTGCATCCTCTCCCTTTCCCTAATAACGACAATGTGGAGATGTCTGCAGTCAGAGCGAGCCAAATACCATTACATAATCTACAATGCATGCTCAATTTCAAATCGAGCTATTCCTCATAACCTGCACCTTTTTTGGAGCCATTTCCAACTGTTACACTTTCACAACAGCTCGGCAAATCAGAGAAAACACCACATTCATTGACAGGAAAATGTGCTAAGCTAAGTCCTCAGATGTAACCAGTCGACTGCACTTCAACTGGCTCGCTTCCCCGCACTCAAAATAGAACATAGAGCCTTTTGGAAATGAAAGTTGACACTGCAAGCTGGCAAGCTGACATGAACTTCCAAATTTAGCTGTCGATAGTGTCGATGTAGGTTGATGAGCTGCTGAGAGATCAATCTTACATTCAACTGTTGGTTGAAATGTGTGTATTGAAAGTGTAGTTAATCTTTATCAGAGCCTTGACTGTGTTGTCATCAGCTGCCTGCTTTCTATTAACATTTGAATCATTCACTTGGCAGTCATCTAACTGAAGACATCCAGAAGTTGCATCTCCATACTGACAGTTCAGAGCAATTTTGCCATTTTCCCCTTGTGTTACAGTTTATAGACTTCCTTCAGCAATAATACTCTTTTGTCAAGTTGCTTTTTTCCCAGTGCACTTTAATGTATATCAATTATATTTCCATGCTGTTGTGTCTTATTACCTGCCAGCAAAATAAACAATGACCTGGCAACCTTAAAGTGCAAGAACAAACTCATGGGAAACGGCAGATGAGACACAGACATTATCATTTGAAGCCACGAACAACAAATAC
This sequence comes from Anoplopoma fimbria, assembly GCF_027596085.1. NCBI lineage: Eukaryota > Metazoa > Chordata > Actinopteri > Perciformes > Anoplopomatidae > Anoplopoma > Anoplopoma fimbria. The sequence goes on along the minus strand of NC_072464.1, from coordinate 12,758,318 downwards.
AGTTTATTATAATCATCTTTCATAAGGGACCAGAATATTACAACCCAAAAATATCTGTAAGAAAAGGAAGATATTGTAAATGAAAGCATCTTGACAAAATCTTTATACTTGTGTCCCATTATTTCTATTCAGTGAGCTTCCACTGATGATACAAGTGTAATGGTCAGACAACACTGTACAGCTTCAGCGCCACAGGAAAAAAGTAAAACATCCTTGCACTCCCGGTTGCCTTCAACCCCCCTTTGAGAGAAACAGGTGTAGCCACATGAGCACACAAAATTACAACAATTAGTTAAATGTCCTCAAATAAACTTCGCTCAGCAGAAATACAAATTAAAGCACACAGGGGCACAACCAAAAACCATCGGCCAATCCAGCAGCCTGTCTGGTTTAACACGCAGAAAATGAGGCTCTAATAATCTGGATTTGAGGCAAGTGAGGCTGGCTTTGTAGAAGGAATTCAAATGAATAGGTCTGAATTAATCATTTATCTTTTGTTGATGGATGCACCCCCACTTAGACTCATCACAATAGATGCAGAGCGTTTTGTTCGACCAAATAAATCATTCCCATTGTTTAAGGTACATTGATCAATCTAATGGCTTGTAATGGGCTCCTAATTGCCACAGAGAAGTGCTCACGAATGGAGTCCAGAATTACAGATCCGACTCAAAATTCTCACTTGAATGACAAGGCGAGATCATGTTCTCCTCTTTTGTCCCAAGTAAACACCGTCTGAAAAATCACTATTATTTTATTATTCTAGGTTAATCTGACAAACACATTTACTTCCAAATAAATTCAAGTTATATATATATAAAGACATTTATTAGTGCATAAAGCAGATTTCTAGGCATATTTCTTTGTTAGGATCTTTATTCCAATCTGAACGGTCACACTGCTCCTTTATTAAGTTATCATAGCCTGTACAACACAATACTCATGCAAGAAAATTTACACTTGATCAAACGTACAGAAGACTGTAAAGACATGTTTTTAAATGCAAACTTAATTAAAGGGCTAATTTATTTTCCGATTTTTTTAATATTATGAAAGTGTAATAGAAAAAAGCCTTTACATACTGCGTTTATTTTCATTTAACGCTCGAATTAATATGGCTTCTTTAGCAACAATCAACTGTATTTATGTAGAATAGACATTTAATACTGTTAACAGCACTCAGCCAAATTGTCATGATTGCAAAAAATGATTCAATTTTCTTTGTGGCGCTGAGTATTTGATTAGGATGATTTTTTATTCACCCCTCTAAAGGTGGTGGTTTTAAAGCAAAAAGAGTATTTGAACAAATTGCGCCTGTGTTGACTGGCAGCATTCATGCTCTATAATGGAGCATTATTTGCCCGTTTTGAATACTGTAATGCACATCTTTCGGTCAAGCCTTTCTCTGGAAAATTGCTTTAACTTTTAAAGGGATGATGGTTCACGTCAGAGCAGGTCAATTTTACATTGCACCATTATCCCTGGGCGTTCTAACAAGCTATGGGATATGTGGGCTTATTGAATTGTTATATTAAAAGGGAGAAAAGAAAAAGTCGGGAGCTACGGCAAATGGTTGAAACGCGGCATCCTCTTAATTGTCCACAATTTAATAAATGAGTGATTATATAAGAATACAATTTTATTTCTAGGAAACAAGACAGGCACCGTGGCTCCTGTTAAAGCAGTTTAATGGAGATGACTGGCGGCCTCACAACAGGCATCGCCTGGAAGAGGAAACTTTTTACGCCCATGAAATAGTTGTCTTTTTAGACACATCCACTCCACGCCCTGATAAAGTAAGCTGTCATTTTTAATTAACCCCTCACCTGCACCCCCCCCCAAAAAAGTAAGCAGGGAGGGACGGGATGGCCGCGCGTGAACTCAACCACAAGCACGAGCGCAGACGCACGTATATTTCTGACTGGAAGTAAACAAACTATAAGTTAGTTGATCCATAGCGAGTCATGAATGGATTGTCCTTCATGTGTTTGTGGACAACTCGTTAGTTCATAAATGATAAATGATTGGAGCAGTGAGGTCCGTGCTGTCAGGCCTTTGTCTAGACTTCTTCACTAAACTTAATCCATCTGTGATTTTCCAATATGAACACCAGCACTTTAAGAATTTAAGATGGAGCATATAGCCCCAGTTGTTTTCCCCACGAGCATTAACTGTAGCGTGCCTAACACAGCAGCAGCAGCAGCAGCATCAGCATCATGCACTGTTATAACTGATATAAAGGCATCGGGAGCAACAGCGTCCCCTCACCTTGTCCAAGACACTATGTGCTTAAATGGCTACAATTGTCAATGACGTGTTGCGCATGATCTGAATATTGAAAAATCAAGAAAAAGGGAAACCTGGAGCTGCACAGTGTCACCGCAAATCCGCAAACGCTTTAAAATGAGTGAGAAGCTTACCTTTAGGAGAACTGACGCGCGAACTCAATTCTGCAATGAAAAGAGACATTGAGCTTTCGTGTGAGAATACACTACATAAAAAAAAAATAAAAAAAAATAACTGTATGCATTAAAAAAAGAAAAGAAAAAATCCAAATCTTGTCTTGTATGACAGTCTGAGCAGAGAGGCTGCACAACAGATGATTGACGGTGGGGTCTGTGGTGTTTCTGTCTGCGGTCGGGGCTCTCATTGGCTGACTTCTTCCACAGCCAGAAACGCGGCCATCCGATTGGCTGCGCGTCCTCGCCAGCTGTACTTCAAAGAACAGGCTCTTCTACAACTAGGTAGTTGTTGGGAGCCGCGAGCCAAGAGAGAAACCGTGTGACCTGAGTCAAACACGGCGAGTCTCAATCAAAATTGGAGCCGTACAGCATTGAAATCGCGAAACACTCTCATCACAGCACAGACCCTGGATATGGCAACGTCTATACTTGGGGTGAGTCCGACTTTACATCTATATGAACAAGTTGTGCGTAAAGTTGTCGTAGGCTGCTGTTTGTTTGCTTGCTTGCTTTCAAGTTTGCAGTTATTGTTCCCCCCCTACTGTGAGATTTAGGATTACCTACTTTTCCTCCTTTATCATTATACACAAACAGTTAAATGCCGATAAAGGCATCTAGATCAGTGTTTTTAATCGCTGTGTATATATTCACACAACAAATCCCTGACGCAGTTCATAATCTGAGAAAGTTTGTAAAAAAAATGTTGCTTGCTTAAAAACACGCTCCACCCTTCACTCCAAACACATTTAATTCAGCTCCGATGCTACTTTTAATATTACAGTTGTTATCATTTAGGCTATTTATATTCAAGGCCTGTTTTTTTTGTCTGCTTCCCAAATATCCAGATTTAAACGAAACATCTGTCTGCAACATTTGTTGTTGCCCGTTTTAAGTAAAACTTTTGTGTGTGTGTGTGTGTGTGTGTGTGTGTGTGTGTGTGTGTGTGTGTGTGTGTGTGTGTGTGTGTGTGTGTGTGTGTGTGCGTGTGCGTGTGTGTGTGTTTGTTCCAGGAAGAGCCACGGTTTGGAACTACACCTCTAGCTATGCTGGCTGCAACTTGCAACAAAATTGGCAACACCAGTCCTCTGACAACTTTACCCGACTCCAGCGCTTTCTCCAAAGGTGGATTTCATCCGTGGAAGAGATCCTCCTCCAGCTGTAACTTGGGATCCAGTCTGCCCGGTTTCACAGTCGCAACCAGCCGCGCGTCGTCAGGACTAACGCCGACCAGCGGCACAGGCAACAGCGCCTTCTGCCTCGCCTCCACCTCCCCGACCTCGTCTGCGTTTTCCACAGACTACAGCGGTCTGTTTTCCAACTCTGCGGGAGTCCCGTCCCAAGAGTCCGGCCAGTCAGCGTTCATATCCAAAGTGCACACCTCCGCAGAGACTCTTTACCCCCGGGTCGGGATGGCGCATCCGTACGAATCGTGGTACAAGTCCGGTTTCCACTCGACCATCTCTGGCGATGTCACCAACGGTGCGTCCTCGTGGTGGGACGTCCACACTAACCCCGGCTCGTGGCTGGATGTCCAGAACCCCGCAGGCACCCTCCAGACCTCGCTGCACTCCGGGACGCCTCAAGCCATCCACTCCCAGCTGAGCGGCTACAACCCGGACTTCTCCTCGCTGACGCACTCTGCGTTCAGCTCCACTGGGATCAACCCCAGCGCGTCTCATCTACTGTCCACCAGCCAGCACCTGTTAACGCAGGACGGCTTCAAAACAGTCATCCCCACCTACACGGACGCTTCTGCCGCCAACGCCATGATTTCTGGGGGCAGTTCAGGAATAAGTAGCTCCTCGAGGTCGTCCCGGCGGTACTCCGGCAGAGCAACATGTGACTGTCCGAACTGCCAGGAGGCCGAGCGGCTGGGACCCGCCGGGGCCAGTCTGCGCAGGAAGGGACTGCACAGCTGCCACATTCCCGGCTGCGGCAAAGTGTACGGCAAGACATCTCACCTCAAGGCGCACCTGAGATGGCACACCGGAGAGCGGCCTTTTGTCTGCAACTGGCTTTTCTGCGGCAAAAGGTTCACTCGGTCCGATGAGCTCCAGAGACACCTTCGCACCCACACCGGAGAGAAACGGTTCGCTTGCCCGGTTTGTAACAAGCGCTTTATGCGGAGTGACCATTTGAGCAAGCACATCAAAACGCACACGGCCGGTGGAGGAGGCAAACGGGGCAGCGACAGTGACACCGACACCAGTAACCTGGAGACCCCGAGGTCCGAGTCCCCAGAACTTATTTTGGATGGGGTCAATCCTAGAATCACTGTTAAGGATCCGTCTCCTCAAGACGAGCCCTAATGAGGCTGCTTCACCACCTCCACCCAAAAAAAAAAAAAAAAAAAAAAAAAAAAAAAAAAAAAAATCAAAACCAGATTCAAAACTGCACAGCATTGAAAACGGGTCTTATATGAAAGACAATAAAAAGGAGAAAATATTTCAAGAAGCGATTGCAAAGTCTTAAAAAATATATTCTCCAAAGTCGTAACGAGTATTTCATTCGTAAATCCATCAAAAGAAAACGCAGTGATCTGCTGTAGGCCTTTGGGGATTTTTTTTTTTTTTTTTTTTTTTTTTTTTTTTTTTTTTAGGGGCAACTTGAAAATGAAATGGATGTTTGAGGGCACGCGAAACCTGTTGAACTTTGGTTGGACAATGTGAGTTACATCTTGTATATTGACGACTAAACTATGTGTTATTTTCATGTAAATGTTAGGCTATGATTGTTTTATTCGTGTTGGTATCCCGGAAAATCCCGGGAGTTTACTTTCGACGCACTTTGTGGATATGTATGTATACAGCTTTTTCAAACTTTGGTTAACCATTTTATTTCTTTGCTAAAAAAAATATATATATAAATGTTTACCTGTATAAAGTCACACGTATAAGACTTTCATTTTATCGTAATTAAAACATCTTTAAAAAAGGCTGTAATTGTGTGATGTAGATTTTATATATACTTTTTTTTGTTTAATTATTTATGAGGTTTACATTTGAAAGAAAAATATGTTTCATTTAATTCAGAAATTAAGAATGCTGGTTTTAGGCTATTTTTAAAAAACAATTAAAATTACCTTTAATACCTTAACTTTCACTATTTCCCCCTATGGAATAAATCAATGTTTAATGCCCCGGAAAAAAACATTTCATGCCCAAATGAAAATCTTGTTAAATGGTATTAATTATGACTTGGAGCACATGGCAGCCCCATGTGTCTTGTATTTGCGATTAGGGATTCGTGTCTTATCAAATATCTAATTAATCTCAGAGACATCTTTTGTTCAGTTTCACTTTATCGGGGGTTTCCAGGGGGGGGTTGACGACAAAAGGGCCCTGAATATTTATTCTAATTGTCCAAATTAACTGCTTTCATTTGCATACCAATCGATGGAGCGAGGATAAGGACACGGCGTCGTTCTCTTGGCCGGAAGCCACATAGATGTTATGGGAACAGTTTTTTAAACTTTAGAAAAAGAAGGGGCAAAGAGTCACATGCAAATGTTTGAATTTGAAATGCTCTTTGCTCAGCGCAGTCAAACGGTGCCTGCATGTTATTTGAATATCAGTGGCCCCGTATTGAAAGGGTTCAAGGATGCTCTCTGACTTCTTTGTGCTTACCCACTGCAGCGTCCGACTCTCAAAGAAAAAAGACCAGGAATAATTACACTGCAAGAGGCCAGGACTGGGAATACGTCAAGGAAAAGCGTCTCATCCAGACACCCTTTTTTTTTTTTTTTTTTTTTTTTTTTTTTTAAAGAGGATGTTAAATTGACCAGAAGGCAATAGAGGGAAATTATTTTCATTTTCTTTTGTGCAACAGCGGCTTCAAGTAAACGGCCAGATAGTGAAAACTATTAGATAGCCTATTTGAATTTCATCAAAATACAAAAGGTAACACTTAAGGAAAAAAAAAAAGTAGAAATTTAAGCTGTTGAGATCAAATGTAATTGTTGATATCTTTTATTTTTATTTTTTTAAATCAAAAATTGTTTTCTCCGAGTCTACATTGTGGAGACTGTTAAATAAAAAAATAAAAAAAACAATGCATAACAGGAAGAAAGAATTGTCCAATCTAGGTAATAAAATAATTATGGAATTCTAGTTTCCCCCGAATTAAAATATAAAATAGGCAATATTAAAAAAAAAGAAAAGAAATACTGCAGCTCTTGTTGGTCTCTAGAATAGGCTGTATTGACACGCTGTATATTTGGACAGAAATCATATGTGTTTTGTTTGACGCCCGTAAAAACTCAGCAGGACGTATTTCACAGCTTTGTTGATAAGCACATTGTGTCATTGTGGCTTTCAGGGGAACCGAGCTGAAAATATTATAGAAACATAAAAAAAAAAAAAAAAGTAAAAGTAATACTTTGCTCTTAAGTGGCCAGAATTTAAAAATATATTGTGGTATTTTGTGGAAGTATACGCTAACGGTTATAGATACATTTTCATTTTCAACCGATTTTTAGACGCTGTGATTCTTTCATCCATCGCAAAGCAAACGCATGAAATTGATGAAGATGATTAAAACATGTTTATCAGAAAGTACAAAGTCCAGATATTTTAGCAATCAACAGCCGTCTAAGCATTACACCTATTTCCAAAAAGAGACAAAAAAAAAAATTAATAAAAATGCAGCGACAGAAATTAATTTTTCTAGCGGTCATTAAAATGAGTCCAATATTTTCCCCATCAGCGGTTCACAGCTCCAAATTGCTTCCAATGGTAATCAATTAATTTAGACCCTTTCGTAGGGACAAGACAACGCACGAGCCAATTCTATACATTTTCTGTCGACTGCTTCCCTCTACTGGAGAAAAAGGAGACCTACAGCACAACATCTGCAATTATAAAACAGAGGGACACTTTGATTACCAACAACACCGTAGAATAGTCATTGCAAAAAAACATGCAACAGGTTTTGTCCAATATTGTAAAAGGGAACAAATAAACAACAACTCAGTCAGTGCTTTCTTTTGGCTCCGTCGTGGCTTCTCTCTCTTCTCTCCCTACTCTTACTTCTCCCCTTGCCCTCCCTTTCCTTCCTCCTTTCCCTGCTTCTACTCCTCCCATCTGCTGTTCTGCCTCTCCTTCCATCTGTGCTACTTCTGTTCCTCTCCCCATCTCTGCTGCGTTGCCCGTCTTTACCTCTGTCCTCCCTGCCTTTCTCGCGACTCCTACTTCTGTCCAAGCCAGCCTTGGAGCTGCTCGGTCTCTGCCTGTCCCTGCTGTTGTGTCTCTTTCTCTCTTGACCTCCCTCCAGCTTGATCTTGTTCTCTGGGCTGCAATTTGGACTCCTGCTTCTTCCCCTCTCTGTCCTTGTTTGTCTATAATCTCTGAATTCCTCCTCATGCCGCTTCTGTCCAGTGTGAGGGCTCGGTGACCTGCTTCTGTGAGAGGAGGCCTTTTTCTGACTCTTGACTCGCCGCTCGCTCTTAGAGCTGTTATCCCGACAGGACTCTTTATGCTTGTTCTTCTTTCTCTTTTGGCTCTTGAACTTGCCGTGACTGTCTGAATCTGAACCACTATCACTACTGCTACTGCTGCTGCTACTGGAGGAGTCACTCGAGCTGTCACTACTTTCGTGCTTTTTCTTTTGTTTTCTTTTGCTCTTCTTCTTCTGTTTTTTGCTCTTCTTCTTCTTGGCCTTCTGCTTCTCCAGGCGATCCAGTTTCCTGTAAAACAGGAGCACAAACGTTTGATTAACGTTCAACAAGGTAGCAGATACAAATAATATATCAACATAATACAGTCTCTGAATCAAATAAACGTTTAAGCAAAGGAATGTTAAATTCTTCAAATTAAATGCAATGCAACGATCTGATGAACAAGCAATTCCCTTTTTTTCTATATAAACTAGGCTAGTTTTTGATTAAAATTTCAAAAAAAATTATAAAAAAAAGATCACAGTAACCTTGTAATTCATCAGATCATTTATAAGGATTTCCTTAAAAAAAAATTTTTTTACGGAAAATTTAAATTTTACAATAGTAATAATAATTTTGCTCTCATAAATAAACATTTGTAAGTTGTGCTACATTATTTACCCGAGCAGCTTCTGTTTTTGCTTGGTTGTTAACGACTTCAGAAATTCCACTTCGGGATCTTCCTCTTCATCACTGGCAACATATTCCTGCAAAAGCCCAGAGCACATTGAATATGGCATTGAAATCAAAATAACATAAAAATAAATACAACTTTCAAAAACAAATTTGAGCAAATCTACATTTGAATACATCAGCTAAACACTTTTAAACACTAATGCAATTCAATTAATCAAATCGTTCACTTGACAAGTTGCCCCAATAACTGTCCTCTCTGCAGCATTTATATATTCTAGGGACACATCAAAGATATATATAGTTTGTCTTTTCTCTCTGAAGGGTAGTTTACGTGTATGTGTGTTCTGATATCATGCTATGTGTGCAAAGATGGGAGTGCGAGCTAGACAATTACCTGCGATGGATCACAAACAGTAGAATTCCTACCAAGAACACATTTTTTCAGGGCAAACCCACTGTTTCGCATCTCCGCCATTAACTCAGAGGGGTGCATCGACGGACCTGTTAGCACAAATCACAGCCTCAGAGTCCCATTGATGTCAAACCCGAGCCAACCACTATCTCCACAGTGGGAATTTCAGGGGCGGCTTTGTTAACAGAATGGGACATCAAATCAACTCACTCCACTTCCGGCTGAGCAAATCATACAATATCATTCTCCGCCAAAGCAGCAGTTAGAGGAATCAGAATACACAATAATTACATATTTTTCTCCCGGCACAGGAAGGGGACCATTACAGCACTCCACCATCAACACCATGCACTGACTGGACTCTCCCAGGGTAAACATTATTACTTTACTCCACTCGCTGATTGCAGAAGTCAGAATCAGCTAAAGACTGGGAGCTCCAGCTGAAACCTTAGAGGAAGGATACAGCAGGTGTACCTGCTGCAAGTCTGCGACGGACTAAAGCTGACACAGTCGCCACAAATATCCAGCAGCACAAATATATTCTAGCTCCTTTTTTGCCGACGTGATTATTCTATTGTTTTTTCCATTGCATAACTAAGAACCACCATGTTTAACAGAAATATATATTTCATCAAGTAAAATGTCTACATATAAATGTAACTTTAGATGACTACTCATTTTAAGTGATGCATTTATGATGGATCACTTTAAATTGTATATTTACAATGTTGAACAAAAGAAACGGTATGTGGACCTTCATCAGGTTATTATAGAAAATAACCTGATGAAGGTCTATGTACCGAAACGTTGTTATTGAAATATACTTATATGCAATTGAAGAAGACAGTTCGCGGGAATTTTTTTGTTCTATATTGTCTACCTAAGGTATTCTTCTACGCACCCGTCGTCCAACTGGAGTGCAAAAGTTTTGCTCTTTTAATATTTACAATGTTAACACGGACTTAGATGATGATGCTAATATAAATTAATGAATTACTGTTTTTTTTAATTCAATAGCATCAAAATAAAGTCTGTATGTAATGGTAGCGGTTTGTTTACAGAATTCAAATTAGCATTTAATTACAGACATAAACAAAGAAACTGCAGGGGAGGTGTTAAATATGTCAGTTTTAGACAATTATGGTATGTACTCTACCTGCTGCCTCCTCTGAGGCCACAGAGCTGGCATTGATCCCCGACAGCCCATAGAGAGGACACTCTCTGTCTGTGTTCACATGGCCCCATTTGTGACATTTGATGCATCGCACGTTGCGCACCTGGGAAGTTAACAACAGGCATTACTACAAATTGTGGAGATGTATGCATAATTATTTAAGCAAAACAAAACTCTTCAAATAGTTGTTTAAAATGATGGCACTCGTAGTTATGAGGCAAATCCATTCCAATTATGTCTTATGCTTTATATTCATGAAAGGCTCTGGTTCACCTTTTTAAACTTTGTAATGTACAACAACTCATACACAGTAAATTTAATAATATAGTGGCTCCCTACATTTTACAGCTTTTGACCACTAAAAACAAAATCAGTGTCTAGATGTGACCTCTAGTCACATCTTATAGCTACAGTGTGGACAAAGTGTGACTTTTCCTTTTCAAATTGTTTCATTGGCAGAATATTCAGGTACCTAGAAAGTACCCAATATTTCACAACAAAAAAATAAATAAATATGAGAATTATATCTAATTTTTTTTGCTTAATCTTTCAATATTCTTTTGACCCCCTTAGATTTATTTCCGGATGAGATTCACCGGTGAAGGCTATATGCTTCAAACAAATAAAAATCATCACACACCTGGATTCCAAATGGCTGATCTCTAATATTCATGTCATCCTTCGCATATCTACATGAGAAAATTAAGGATTTAATGGAATGCAAATACTGGAAGAGTGCTGGACAATATGCAAAAAAATGTAATTGTGTATTAAAATAAAATACTTACTTCTCTCGAGGAGCAGTCTTCTGCCACTCAAATTTGTACTCTTCTTCCCCTTCCTGAAAAAGACACATTTTGATTAACAATTTTAGTATGGCAACCTTTCTAGATATACATGAGTGGAAACAATGTAAGTGTAATTGTACGGATTAATATTTTTTTTCTACTTTACCTCTTTTGTTTCCTCTTCAGGAAAGAAGAAAATTGTGAGGAAAAAAACAAACAAGTATTAAAATGTTAAGCATAATTTCCTCAAGAATCAGGTGTTTTGGAGTAAACATATTATTTACTGGGATCAAAGCTGCTCAAATGATCATTTACCTTTGGATGCTCCAGGTGGAGCCTCGTACATGAAATTGAGGCCATTTTTAACACGATCATCCCCCATCAACACCCTAGAGGTGAGAAAACAACATGTATTTTTTTTTTACGGTGGTTATAAACCCTTACAACATTTGAAGTTAAAGAAATAGAAAGAAAATGTTGCTTAAGTTACTGTTAATAAGAACTTTACCATTTACTAGACTGATACTTTTACACAGGATGTACTCATAAAGAAACAAAAAATAAATATGATGAAAATAATGATAAATTATATTAAAAATCTAACCTGTTGTTGTAACAGTCTTGCTCTTTCATGTACGCCTGCATAAGATCTTCTTGCTTCTTCTTATCGAAGGTCAGTTTCTGTTCTGCTATCCATACCTGTAAGATAAAGTGACAAGGAGAATTACATACTTAATATATATACGTTATATATTTTACTGAATAATTTATTAACCTTTTAAGCGATTACATTTGCTGCTATGGTTTGTCTTTTATTGTGAATAATTGAATATATATATATATATATATATATATATATATATATATAAATTCTAAATTCTGGAGGGGGAAAACTGAAGACATTAACTTGGGCTCTTGGACATTGTGACAAGCATTTTAAACCATCTCCTACATCTTATAAACCAATGAATCAGAAGGTGTCAGGCATATCCATTCAGCAACTTCATTCATTGATTATTTTATGTATTTGTTAAGTAAAATTGAAAGGTTGTGGGGTTTATACACAAAATCAATTTAGCCCACTGACGTGTCGCCTACCAGAGGTGGCTCAGAGACAATTATTATTAAAAGGGACATTTTTCTCTACTAGTTGCATCCAGACACATAACTAATAATGTACATATTGTATATTAAATAACGTTGACAATCAGTAAAAAAAAAAAAAACAGCATTACTTTATGTGGTCTGAAGGTATTTAGACACAAAGACAAAGTATTTGAAGTAGTATATTGATTTATTCCAGGATGATTGATCAGCTGTTTACAAATATGGAGATTCCCATGAAACAACTTCATCTGAATATTAACCATGCCTCCTTATATATTATATATATATATATATTTTATATATCATATTTTATCTTAAAGACAATGATGGCCACGTGAGCTGAAGACAGTGGAATGGAACTCTAATGGAACGTTCTGTGCTAGCAATAGCAAAACACAGTTAGCATAGCTCGCTAGCTAGCAGGCTAATGTGCTGTCTCCTCGCCTCAAGCACTACCGCCAGCTGAAGCTAGCACTCACCTTTTTGATGTTGGACTTCGACGCAGGGTGGAAATCCTTCTTACACATGAAATTTGCAAATGACTTCCCCATGATTGAGCTCCTATTGCGTCAACCTAGTGGGACTCGTAACTAACAGAGCCGCTAGCGTAGCTTCCTCCGCATGTAAACAAATCCGCCTGCATGAAGTCAGTTCTATAACGGTGTTAGGGGGTCCGGTGAACCGTGCGTAGGACTCGTAATATAGCAATTGTTTGACAATTTTCACAGACGTCTTTGTTATTTATATGGCGTTGCAGCTCTAATGGCGCTGTAATTAATTAATTTAAATAGAATTATATAGATATTTGATTTAACGCGATTATGAAACTGACTTCAGCTCGATCACGTGACTGTACTGTTTCCGCTTCAGAAAACACGTGACCTGTGACTGATGAGGTCACATTATTGTGGAAACGGGGAATGGAAACAGAAACTTACAAGTGACAGTGCTCGGTAAGACAGGTAAGGTGAACGTGTTTGTTATGCTAACATTATTACATTAAACGTCGCATTGGCAATTAAGTTAAACAGCACACATTTAACTTTAACTCTAACTCTCATGTCATATCAGTGAGGTGAATTCAAAGTATTCTAAAGTGTATTGGCTGCTTATGCTCATGTTCGTCTCAACATCTGTTCGTGCTGTACCCATCCAAATAAATGTTCTCTTTGTTTTATTAGAGAGTTTGTGATTCAAAATGCACCCCTCCTCCTGTGACACCTTTGTGGCTCTGCCCCCCTCCACTGAGGGACAATGCATCATCTTTGGGAAAAACTCTGACAGGCCTTGTGATGAAGTCCAGGAGGTGGTGTATTTTCCTGCCAGAGACTATGCTGCAGGGGAAAGGGTTGAGGTAGGTGACACAGAGAGCATTTCATTGCAGTATTTCAGTTTCCCCACATTGTGACAAGTGCCATTGGACAACCATTAACAGTTATTGCCCCTGTGTTTTTCTCCTCTTGTGAACAGTGCACATACATAGAGATTGAGCAGGTTGCCCACACTTATGCAATTGTGTTGAGCAAACCAGCATGGCTGTGGGGTGCTGAAATGGGTGCAAATGAGCATCAAGTGTGTATTGGAAATGAAGCAGTGTGGGGCAAAGAGAGTGCAGATGGTGACGAGGCTCTTCTTGGCATGGATCTTGTCAGGTTTGTTTTATTTAGCTTCTGTTACTTGCTTAACAACCATCAACTTGAGATGCAAAGGGGAATTTTAATGACACTGTACCAGCCAGAAACTATTTTGTACAAGTTTTTTTCCCTTTAAGTTGTCAGTTCAGAATACATTTGTTAGAAACACACAAATACAAGGGAAAACATAAATCTGTGACTCTTCTGATTTTCCAGGATTGGACTTGAGAGAGCCGATGCAGCTGAGAAAGCTGTGGACGTTATTACTGAGATGCTGGAGAAATATGGCCAGGGAGGATCGTGCATGGAGGATGAGAGTAGCTTTACCTACCACAACAGCTTCCTCATCTCAGACAGGAAAGAGGTGTGGCTGCTGGAAACGTCAGGAAAGCACTGGGCAGCAGAGAAAGTGGAAGGTAAATTGAAAAATAATATTAAAACTAGGTGCCCATTTGATATAAAAGTCAAAAAAAGGCCACAAAGAAACCATGGAAGAAGCTTCCAAAACCAATCAGCAGCTTTTTGGTAAATTGAGCTTGGAGCTTCCTAAGGAAAAGCACCTGAGGACATTTGATGTGGAAATTTGAGCCTCCCAAATTAAATATATTTGCTGATATTTGTTTCGTCACAGATAAATTGCTATCTGTTTATATGCCCCCTTTCAGGATGAAATTTCAGGATGAAATGCTTTAGATATTATTGAGGTAGTTCAAAAACAGTTTGTCCACCAGAGGGCACTGGCAAGTTACTTTTTCAACTGTACAATGTCCCAATCAGTACAATATTTTGGTCACAATGATTTTGAATTCTCTAAAATATAAATAATGTTAATGGCCTAAAAGAACCGTATCGGTCACTGGAGTGGCTGCAGACAAGATCGTGGATTTGACAAGTACCATGGTCATCAGTACACAGTAAATCACATTACATCAACGGCTGGAAGTCGTATATTTTTGCAAACTCTTCAAAAGCAGAATTAGAACCATTTCTTCCATTTTTTTTTTGCACACTTTATTTAAATTGGTTGCTTACAACTACTTCAGACAAATATTTTCTGCCTTTTATATAATCCCTGGTTCATTTTCAATCTTTATTTGAAACAACAAAATTAACTTTGAAGATTCATTTTTTAAGACTTTTGAAAATTTAGTTCTCAATTTTTTACCAAATTACAACAGAAAGGAACCTAGTATAACTTGAGCCTTTGCGCTATCAGGTTTGTTTCATGCTAGAATGTAGAAACATTTTTAATTCCCTAAATTGTCTGAATCATCTGAAATTAATATCATGATTAATTGATACATTTACCTCAGTAACAATTAATTATTGTTAAATACACACATCTTATCCACAAGATTCTCTGTCTTCACAGTTGAGCTCTTGTTAATTATTAAGTCTCAACTATAATCAAAAAAATATTTTAACATGTACCGTATATTTAAGAGCATTAAAGGTACTTCTTAGCTAAACAAACAACAAAACGAAAATCAAAGTAAAATGGTAAAATAATTTGCCCTCCTTTTTTGCCCGATTTTTTTGTTACTAAACTCATAACTAAAGTCAGCTTAAAACAGCCTTGCAAGAATCTGAAGTAGTAGATACATAGATGCAGAATAATTTCATCTCTCTATTAGTTATTAGTTTTCTAATAACACATTACACTGCTTAGGAAGTTGTTGATTAACGGTACTTTTTCATATTCGTGGCATATCATCTTTTTTTACTCGTCTCTAGGTGGATATCGCAACATCTCTAACCAGTATAGCATAACGACCAAGATAGACAAGGAACATCCAGAATTAAAGGAATATGCACGAAGCAAGGGCTGGTGGGACGGAAAGACTCAGTTCAACTTCTCCACCGTCTACTCCTTCATGACTACGGCCAGAATAGAAGCCTCTGGGAGCCGATACTGTGAGGGGAAGGAGTTGCTGAAGAAGAGCAGCGGTTGGTACTGTTGAGAATGGATACACAGGAGGAAAAAGTTACATTACTTTTACCTCTGCTTATGCATGTGTTAACATGATCTTAACATGTTTTATACATTTCCCACCCGCGTTTTACAGTTTTTGATTTTAACAGAACTTGATTCTTAAATGTTTCTTGTAAAAGTAAGTAACTTAAATGTAAATATAAATGCCATGTTTTTGGTGTTTTACTTTTGATGTTTTTACGTTATTTTATTTTCTGAAGGTCACATCACTGCTGAGACGATGATGGGTATCCTGAGGGATAAAGACAGTGGCATCAACATGGAGGGCATGTTCATGACAACAGGAAGTATGGTGTCTGTGATACCCACGAATCCTGCTCTGCCAGGGGTTCACTATTTTACAGCAACTCCAGACCCTGAAAGGTACAGCTCTTGATCTCACTTCAGCTGATAATGCATCCTTTAAATTCATTGCTACAGAAGTAAATGATGATTCATTTTTTTTTTTTTTTTTTTTTTGCACAACAGGTCTGTATTCAAACCTTTCATCTTTGTGAAGAACGTTAATGAGCTGAAGGAGACTTCTTCTCCCAGTTACGGAGCAGATGACCCTGTAAAGAAGAAACCTCGCTTCCAGAGCAAGCCTGATCGCAAACACGTGTTGTTTGTCAAACATGAACTGGTGGCTGCCATCATTCAATCCTACGAGGTTTAACAATTTAATACCAGCCTGCTATTGACCTAAATTTGTCACTTGGCTTAGTGTGGTCACTGTCTGCTGAAAATGTACTCATAATATTTTGTGTGTGTTTTGTTTTTTTATAGGACAGAGGAAAGAAGATCACAGAAAGTATGAGGAAGCTGGAGAAGGAAAAGATGACAGAGATGGAGACGATTCTTTCAAATGGTATTGAGGAACCAGATTTTTTGGCAAATCTGTTCCCAAGCTCTGTGCGGGAGGAGATGGCTCTGTACGGCAAAAGCTGAAACCACAAAACATGTATCCGGGGTGAAAGTAGCAGTATACGCCTCTGAATTTGAACAGGTATAGGTACAAACATGCTCTTATAATAAATCCTGAAAACACAACTGAATATTGAAACTATTGTACTAAAAATTAATCAGCTGAGGATAATGTTGAACAAAATGCTGTCTTTTATGTATCGAATCATTGACCAGAAATACAGGAAAGAACAAATGATTATGTGAAACATGATTTGAGGGTTCGGTAATAACATTTATTTTAACACAAATCCATACCATAAATATGCAGCCAGTGCTACACACTGTATTAAAGTATGTTTTTATTAAAAATAAAAAGAAATTACACCAGTTTTTGCAACATCATTTTTGGTAATACTAAACACAAACCTTTGCACTTAATGACAAACATGTATAATTAAGAAGTTAGCTGTCTACTTATATTACTATATACCTGAGAGAAAACACTGAATTAAAGCTGCTTCTATTTGATAAACCTCCGGTGTCAATGTGAACACTTTCAAGAAAACACATGAATCGACACCAAGTTCTATAGTTCTATTCTATCATTTATTAATAATGATAACTTTTAAAATGTCAAGTGGCGATATGCTTTTGTTGTCAAATTGGCAGGTTGTTTGTTGAAATTGTCAATTGGGTTACCACTTACATAGCCGTGGTGAACAGTGTAACCACTATTTTACATCAGTGCAAAGTCATGTTAAGCTGCAGGCTACCAAAGCTACAATACTCTTGATTAATGCTTTATTACCAGTTAACTAACTGGTGAAACTAACTCAATCATGAGTATGAAATGGATGCAGATTTATCTTCCCTTTTTTCTTTTTGAAGGTGCTTTAGTTGAGCGATAAACCACTCCAGTAGAGGAAATAATACATTCAGCTGAAGAGTGGATTTTTTTTTGGCTGCACCTATAATTTGCTTTATGGGGAAAGCTATTTGTGCATTGTCGTTCCCCAAATGACACAAAATTAAATTAAAAAAACTAAAATCCAAAGGCATATATTGATGCATTAATGTCTTGGCTCAGCCTTTAAGATTGGTTCTTAATTTTATAGTTTTGGCCATCAGTCCTTTACTAATGATACTGCTAATATTATATTCACCAGCTTTACAGCAGATTAAAGGAAGCTGTGACATCAATACATCTGAGTCAAACAGCACAAGTAAAAACAGACAGACTATTTGAAATGTAAATAAATTAGCAGGGAAACTGGCAAATCTTAAAATGATGTCTGTTGTAGACATCACTAAGAATTTAAAGACTGACTTCCCTACTAAACTCTAATCTACAGAACTAAGTGGTAGCTGTGTGGTACATTTTCCAACCTGAGGGATTAAAACGGGAATTTCAGGTTCTCCAATTTAAGGTTTTACCTTTGTCCTAGTGAATGAATGTTAAAGTAAAACAGCAAAACTGCGAATAAAATTAATAATAAATTAAACAATTCCCTTGAAGACTAACACCACACAATGCATTAAGCTCTGGAGTTTTAGATTTGAAAATTTCAAGTCTGTTGCACAGCAGTTCTGCACTTTACAGGCTGTGCAGAACGATGTATTGACGTCATTTCATCTTAATTCAAATGCCATTTACATTTGGTAAAAAAAAGAAATGTGGACTTTGACCCGTGTGTCTTACATCATGAAGCGATAATAAAGGCGACTGTCTTGGAAGCCATATTCCTGCTTGATGTGCTGGAGCACTCCACCCTGCTCTAACCGTGTCCCATAGAGTACCGCCTCACCAAGGTCCTGAGCCAAGCCCACCTGCTGAAGCCACTCCACAAGATCACAGCCCAGAAAGCAGTCCACCACAGTCTTTTTCCCACACCTGAAAGTAAAAGAAGGATTCACCCAAAGGTCTTTTTATAGTAGCCACCAAAAGTAGAGAAGAAGCAAACTGAGCCCAGATGCACCAGAACTATAAAATAGGAATAAATGAATGGTTAAAGTGGTATTTGTTGTATGTGAATGACTACCAGGACTTGAGAGAACATGTTTTTGCAGACATTTTCTCATCAACCTCTGACCAGAGCAGCAGTGAGTAAGACGATGTGCTCTCACCTCCTCTTTTTGACAATGTCATGAAAACACTGGTCCTTGTGGTATTTGGTGAACTGGGTGCAGGTCATCCTGATTTCCTCAGGTAAATCAGTCTGCGGCTGGTCTTCTTTCTTCTTTCCATACCACAGACTGTATAACCTAAACACCATGAACAAAAACAAAATATAAATGCACGGAGGACAGTGTAGTGTGTGTGTGTGCACATGGTATTCATACACAGTACATACAGTATGCCGTGTGTTCAAACAATTTAAAATGTGCTCTAGGGTGTGACAGTAGTTTCATAAGTTAAATGTTGTTTACCTCTTCTTAAAAGGCAGTATGATCAAATGCTTGTCCAGCCCAAACAGAGCAAAGGAGAGAAAACCCTGGAGACAGAAAACATGTGAGGAAACTAGTGAAGTGTGACAATAAATGCTGACAATCTTAGTACCACAGTGTCTGGAACACCAACCTGTCCATAGTTGGCCACAGCACAAAAGAACTGCAGCTCCAAGTAAAGACTACCAGGAACTTGATTCAAGAGCAGCCACAAGCAGCTGGACAGGTTCTGTTAAAAGTAAAGTAAAGAGGGTTGTTATGTTTATGCGACAAGTAAAACTAGCAAATCCTGCTGATAGAACCGACTTGTAGAACATGTCGAGTTAAATAACAATTTATGAACTGTCAGTAAGAGAAAAGTATATGTACTGAACTGCCTTAAATGTCTAATGTGTAGCATCTAGCAGTGAGTTTGAAGATTACAACCAACTAAAACTTGATTTTTAGTTGGTTGTAACTAGAAACACGTTTTTAGTTACAACTTAAACTATACATTCGAGCCAACTCGATGTGTAGTTGGCTCGAGCTACACATCGAGCCAAGTGTGTAGGAGAACTACCACGCTCGATGTCAAGAGGACAATCTTCAAATGTAGATACAAACTGATAATTCTAAGGTACCGAAAACAGAATGTTTTTTTATTTTAAGAGATAATACACTAAAGAAATTATACTGAATTATCATTATCATTTCCATTTCGGCCAATAGATCGCCCTTAATTACAGGTTTTTATTTTTTTTGATTCACAGAAACACAGTTAACCACATTAAACGTAATGTTTTGGTATTTACTAGTCATATTTAATATGCTTCTTATCTGTTATGACCAATAAATGCTAATCAACACATATGAATCTTCTAATGGGTTTCTTTGGAGAAGGCTTCCTCCGATGCTGAGTGAGTGAGGAGGAAATTACACGGCTCAGCCATTTGTGTCCGATTCGGTTTGTGATGCACTAAATATAATGATGCAGGCAGTAAGGCTGACTTCATGTCACTGTAGAAGTGAAAGGTGGTGGTTTACTCACAGCAAGCAGGCTGACAGTCAGAAGCAGACATAAGAGCAAATGACGGGCCACTTGTCTATCTGCAACCTGTTGGCTCTCCTCCACTTGGACAAGCAGGCAGTCTGAGGACTCACAGTTGTTCTCACATTGACCTGGGGGTGGCAGCAGAAGAGAGATCTAAAATACTGAATCTTATTCATTGGAGAGAAAAGCTGTACATTATTCAATGGTCATGGTTGTTCTGTGCTGATACGTTCAGGTTTTACTTATTGGGGTTTAATGCATTCTAAATTCTGGCATAATTGAAACGCAGGTCTGTCGCTTGTCAGTACAATACCTGCGAGTGTGGTCGGAGTGTGGTTGATATTCGTGCTGGTGATCATGTCAGGCATGGGCTGGGGCGGTGCACAGTCACATATGAGGCATGCTGATAACAGAAGATAAAAGTGAGAGGGATTCTTTACCACAATACTATCTTTTCCTCCTAGTTCACACGGGAAGCAAAAAGCACATTCAACATATGAGTAATACAATATAGATATTAATACCTACATGGTACATAGTAGCATTTCATATTTCATTTGTTGGCATAACAACATCTTGAATATCTCAAAAGGAATTTTTTCATGAAACTTTTATTCTACAGCTCCCACTATAATCAATACTTGGATGTGTTACAATGAGATTTTTGAATCATATAGTTTAAAAACCTAATATTATACATATCACATTCAATATAATAATAATAATAATGAATTAGTGTTTCCCTTTAAACACTTTGCATCTATTGTAATAGACACTAATGAATCTAACCACCCTCTTCACAACATCTCCTTTCAAAGCAACAAACTTAAGCCATGGAGGCTCGAATAAAAGGCGTATGATTCAAAAGCATCACATAATGACAGATGATCGGTTCAGTGTTGCTCTTCATCGCTTTCTTAAATAACTAACTCAACCAATCAGGAACTTAAAATATTGTGTTTTGGGGGGAAAATGACTTTTTTTACAGTGTTTACTTTGTGATTGTGTCACTGCAGAAGCTTTTTTTCTACTCATGTAATTGAAAATGATCTGTAGGGGGAGGCGCATTAGACAGACATTGCATTGACAACATGGCAGTTTTTTTGTGGACGACTTCTAGATAAGGGTTAGCGTGACGGTGATTGTGCTCTTCCTTTCCCTTAAACATGGGCTTTGGCAACTGAGGAGACAGAACTGCCTCTGGATGCTCAAGTGATTACCATGTGCTATTGTACTTGGCAACCTGGTATTTATTGAATGCCATCCAGGTTACATAATCCCCAAAAATTTGACTTGTTGAATGAAAATTTCCGTTAAATGGTCTCCATTACAGAAAGTACCTGTGTTGAGATCTCCTGATGGGGTGTCCGGCTCAATCAGAGTCGGGTTTTCTGGTTCAATCTCAGTCACTAGATCCCCTGCAGAGTTTCCCTCTTGGCTTTCATCAGTGTGGGACCAGCTTCCCCTACTGAGACACACAAGAGAGCTCCCACCCAGTAGTATACTGAGGGTAACTACAACTGTAGTGCAGATTATCTGTCAAAGAAGCCACATACAGACAGTTCTAGGTGATTCTTTGTGGGATCAATAGCTGTTCTTAAACAAAAACAATGGTTTCCACTTATGTTGTTACCTGTGGTTTGCCGTAAAAGAATGCAGAGTCAATCGTGTCTGACATTTTCTCCCCAGAAATGAGCAACACAGAAATTATTAAGGCTGGAACCCTGTTAATTTAAGACAACATTTACACAAAATAAAATCACTGACAGTATCAAGATATAAAAAGGTAAACAATTTTAATTACAATAAATTGCAGATTAAATTTGCAGAAATTGAATAAGTTTGTTTGATCATTTACATTCAAGTGAGGCATCATCACCCCTGTAACATCTCCATCAGTAATCTTGATCATAGTTCTGGGTGGAACCTGCTCATGTATGCAAATGTAAGCTCTACTGTCCAACAGGTTAACTCTATTTTAGGGCAGTAATTCTAGCTCCGTGTTTTAGAAAACCAGACAAACTAGCTTAGTTTCAGTTCCTTAAAAGGACTCACCCCCAGCCAGCAATGACGAACAAGCCTGGTGAAACTTTCACATCCTCAAACCTTTTCATGAGCAAAATAGAAAGTGCTATTAAACCTGAAAGCAAAAAACACACATTAAAGAGTTAGCCATCAAACAAAGGATATCAGAGCTCACCAAGATAAATCAAAGTAGTGTAATGTGGGGTTAATGTAGCTGGATGGTTGTTTGCATACACAGCATACCTGGCCAAACAAAGGTACTGTAGAGTGAGGTATATAACAACGTGAATGTCAGGACTTGCCCGACGAAGTTGTCCTCTTTCACCACAAAGTTCCACAGGATCATCCCAATACAAGTTAGAAACTAGAAACCAAACAAATGAGTTGAGGTTATACCGACTGTTAAATATCTTGTCATTTTAATTAATGGATAATAAAATACATTTAATGAGAATGTGCAAGTGTGCTCACCTGTGCCAAGAGAAGGTTGACAGTAAACATGTGAGGTAGCCTCTTGAATTTCTTGCTTAAAAACATGACAGTAATTGTCCACACCTGATAGAGAAAACACATTTTTTTTCAAATTGTTAATAGTTACCTTCATAACAACGTTAGCAGAGATGCTAGATACAACTATTATTAAACATTGTTGGCAGGGTATCTATTTAAAGGAATTGTGAAATGATTCAACAGAATGACACAAGAAACACTAAAGATGAACAATTACAGTATAAGATACTGCAGCAGAATACAAACTCAAATGTGAATATGTTTCAACACAACAAAGATTATTAATTGCTTACAGTAATATGTTGCAGGTTCCTTAAAAGATAAACTGAAAGGAGAAATTAATGAGGAAGTGGGTCCGTAAGTCAGTAAACCATCTGTTTGGCCACACATCCTCTGAATGACTTGAGACTTTTATATCAACCTGCCACAGTGGTTTAAACATCGAACAAGAAGCTAAAAACATTTTTACGTCTGATAAACATGATGACTGACCAAACTGCTCTCAGTTAAGAAGTGGAACATGCTATAACAAATGTTTTATAAAGCTCGACTTCACTTTGACCTCAGTTTCCACATACTGAAATAAAAACAACAAAAAAGAACCAGCTGTTAAAAAGTCAGTTATAAAATATTAGCCAACAAGTTTACACAGTTGTGACTCACCAGTGCAACCAATGTTACTATGCTTATGTTAAAGCTGACATTCTGTAGTGAATTCATCAAAAGCTGAGGATCCATCCAACGCATTGTAAGTAACCAGGCAGAAACATACATTATTGGAGCTGAGAGAAAAGTGCTGATCACCATCCCAGAGGTTACCTGTTAGGAAGCAGTATTCAAAATCAAGTATGCAAAAATGCAAAGAAATGAACAGTTCAGAATCTGAATGGCATTTAAGAGGTTGGCAGGTAGATGTAAGCAACTCACAACTTCCAGCTCTGCGTTATAATAGACTGCATAGATGGCCACGCTTGGTGCAGTGGGAAACACTCCATAAAGAAAAGCATAATTGGAGAGGCTTGTGTGGTTCAAAGCGCTGGTGTTGCTATTGTCCAACAGATCCACCATGTCCTTACAAATCAGCGGCATCACCAACCTGAAAATCAAATTAAAAATTTGGTGTCATAAACCATTATTTGGGGATTTTATTAACACTACAGTGAAAAACGCAGTTCTACTAAATTATTAACATACACACACACTAGCTATTGTCATGCTACGCACTCCTGAGACCTCTTCCGATGTCATCCATTTGGTAAAAGGCTTGTGGTTTGGGAGATGTCTGAGTCACCCAAACCATCATCACTAAACAACATGTTGGGAGCACTTTACAGACCTCTCACCTGCTGACTCTCTACAGTCCTAAGAGCATGTCTCATTACAAAGACACAAAATCATCTCTTGTACAAACATCAGGAGGAGTGAAGTTGTTTTTTCCACTCACAGTTTTGCTGTAGTGAGTAATATCAGTGTCACCACTGTGGATCTGGTTAATTTCCCCAACTGTCCCACCATGGAGAGACCCAAGTAGAACAGAGCTGCTCCTCCGAAAGAGTTGGCCAAGCCGTCCACAAAGTCAGCCATGAAGGGAGGAATCGTCTGGTGCAGGGCGAAATGGGCGATGATGCCGATGACAACCATGAACACTATAGGGTTCTTCAGGACCTGTAACACTACAACGCCCACAATAAAGAGTTTTCTCTGCTGTTGGTTTGCCCCATTCTTCCACTTCTGGATCTCGCAAAAGGCAAAGCCAATGGGATTTAGAAGCATCAGGGACACAGGTGCAACCAGGTAGATGTACTGGAGGTACTCTGGGTATGTGCTCTGGTATAAGGCCTCAACTGTGGATGAAGACAAATGGCTCAATATCAACAAAACCTGCTCGGCACATCTGACTTGTTAAGGCATGCAGCAGAAAAGCAGTAAAAGTCATTTATGAGTAGTGGCCTAAATTTCACACACTCAATGCTTCCTGTACACAAGGATTATGTAAACAAATTACTTGTTTGTAAGAGTGGGAAAAAAATGTAGTAGGACAACAATTCAAAAGTTTGTGGGATTGGAACACATATTTAGTTACTCAGTGAAAGCAAACAAAAGATATGTTTTTTTAAACGTCACCACTACATTTTCAAAAGGGGAAAAGGCTTAGGAGCAAGTTGATGCTGCTAGAACTTCTGCTTCATGTGAATGAAGAACTGCTGAAATTACCATTCGCTCTATTTAAAATTTGCATAATGGTCAGTTTTTCAATCAAGCTTAAAGGGGATTGTTTATGAATTTGATA
The DNA here is from genome assembly GCF_027596085.1 of Anoplopoma fimbria. NCBI lineage: Eukaryota > Metazoa > Chordata > Actinopteri > Perciformes > Anoplopomatidae > Anoplopoma > Anoplopoma fimbria. Next base: position 12,733,493 of record NC_072464.1, on the reverse strand, counting down.
ACAGCCTGAGACAACTATTCAAATAAATATGCAAACAGACCATTGATGCACAGGGTTTTTTTCTCATTTTTTTTTTTCCAATAGGCCAGTTTTGGTAGATTTCATGTACACCTTTCCAAAGATGGTGTTATATTTCTGCAAGTATGCAAGTACAGAATGATGAATCCAACTTTGCTATGCAATGATCACAACCTCTGTGTTTTTTTTGTAAAAACACTATGTTAATAAGGGAGGACCCTGAAAGCAGCTGTTTGCTGAGGTTAGTTTACAGTGTAACATAAAGATAATTATAATTTTGGTTTGAAGGATTGGGGCAAACATTCACACAGCATGATTACAGCAGTGAATACAAAGCACAGTGTGTGTGGCAGGCTTAAAGTCATCACACTTACCAATGGGATATCCCAAGGCAAAGTCATTGCTTTGGGTGGCAAATATTGAGAAAAGGCCAGCTTTACTATACCGGCTCTCAGGATTGGCAACAATCAGCGTGAGCACGCAGACGATGAAGAACACAGACACTTTGGCAATGAGGACGCTCCACAGGAATGGCCAGATGACATTACCAAAGTCCAACAGTACCATGTTCTTGAACAGCAGCGCTGGGAGGGCAAACTTGGACACAAAATTGCCCAATCCTTTGGCCTGGGTGGACGTGATGATGTTCGCCCTCCCTGCGATGTACCCACATAGTATTATCCCAAAGCACTCCAGCAGAGCCGGTAACAGCTTGTCAATGGACATGCTGGATAAGTGAGCGGAGGAGTCCAGGTCCTCCTCCTCCTCCTCATGGGAGGCAGTGAAGTTGGTGCCTCTCTCGAGTGCCTCCATCATGCTGATCCTCCCTGCGGGGGGAGACCTCTCACGTCTGGGTTGAAGTCGTGTCCGAGCATCGCCAGATACTAAAGAAAGAAAGAAAGAAAGAAAGAAAGAAAGAAAGAAAGAAAGAAAGAAAGAAAGATAGATAGATAGATAGATAGATAGATAGATAGATAGATAGATAGATAGATAGATAGATATTTTTTTTTTTCTTGTCATGCACAAAAAAACGTGCCCAACCCTCATGGGTTTGCACGACACCAACAATACAGCTGCAGTATTGCCTACAATAAGGAAATGAGTTTTATGAGGTTTAAAGGAGGAGCCGTAACACTGCGTTAGTTGACTTAAAACAACATCACGTGACTGACTCCTTAACTGAGATCTTAAAAACTGTCACCCAACGAGCATTTCAATGACAGGGTGAGTGTTAAAGTGTTAAAGTGTTAAAGCCACTCACCTCTGAGCACCCCTCATGCAACGCTACAGGCACGCGTGAACAGGAGTTAGCGGTTAGCCGGAGAGCTAACTTTGTGAATGGAAGGTCAGGGTGTCCTCGAAAATACTACATGGAGTTAAAAAGCTTCACTGTCAGGACACTGTTTACGTCATTCTGGACTAGCTTACGCTGGCTGTTAAAACTGTGTGTTACACAGGTAGTAACGCTAGTTTAGTTCCCACCCAGGCAGCAACTTTCATAATCTCCGACTGTCAACAACGATTCAACCAATCACATTGCCCGGACTGCGGGAGGGGGCGGGGCTTACGGTACCTACAATCCTCAGCTCTGATTCAAGAATATTCAGTTTCTAAAGGATTTTTTATTTACAAGCTGGAAGCAGTTGCACACTTGGTCTTGACTGCCCCTCATCACGTACTATTTGGACACATAGTGTAGTAGTTATTCTGAATTACTGGGGAGTCAATTCTTTGGTAAAGAAATAACTACATTTGTTTCAATGTATTGGGCTTTTAGATCAATACATACTCCTCATCCTGACTACTACCAAAAAAACTTGTATGGTCATTGTATTTTGAAGAGTTGCTTATTAGGTTGTTGTTATTTTTTTATTTGACTAATCTTTCATACCATTATGGTGAAATAGTTTTATATACATTTTTTTATTAGCACTTATTTATTTTATACAAGATTGCAAAAAAAGCAGCACTTTATTGGCAGGTTAAATATGTTTGTATATGTACTGATATTGCTAAACAACATAAGTCTTAGGGGAAACACAAATCATCAGGGAAACATAAAAGATAAGACTGAGGTTCCTAATCAGATCACAAAATCGAAAGATTCAATCATGTAAAAACAACCAACAATAAGTCAGTTAGAAACAGGTAGTAATCAATATCTGTATGTTAACAAAGGATCACATGGCTGTGATATTAATGTGAAAGTCGGGATATGCCTACAGATAACTATAAATTGAGTCTGCATTGTCCCTCATCTTTAATCCTAATAATTCATTGTTTTTGCTTTTTACGGCCTGCAACTTTAACTGTTTTGGATCTGTCACTCTGCTCTCATAAGCGTCGTTGCATCATGTATACTGGCTGTGTGAATGGGCAACTATGAACATATGTTGACCTAATAACTCAAGAAAACAAAATCTGCTTTTGTATTTGAATGTCAAAGGTAGTGGTCAGAAAAATAAACATATGTAAATAGTGCAGTGTGAAACAGTGGTGAAACGCTCCATAAAGACATAGTTGGAGAGGCATAGGTGCTTCAGAAAGCTAGTGTTTCTATTGGCCAACAAAGCCTGTGTATCCTGGCAAACCAGGGAGAGGTGTAAAATACAATATCAGCCAGAAGTCCAAACTCCATATCAGAGTTAATGTGTAGTTGTATTGTACCTATTAACATTTGTTTAAAGACAGTTATACATAATCTGACAAACAGCAAGGACACAGAGTGAGACTGCACTTAAATCACTGAAAATACCCCTTTTATTCACATGTTCCCTATATACATGTCAAGGGAAATATTCCAAAGTTTTCTTTTAAATTAATTCAATATTTCAATTGCACACATAAATTCCCTTAAAAAAGAAAAGCAACACTGTTTTATCATAAAATATGCTGGAGATACTGTAACCATCAGGCTCTTTTACAATCCCAAATAGGACCGGAACACTAAAGAGCAAACAGGAATTTACTGTGCTGTGAATGCTTCTGGGCAACATTCAGTACAGCTTTAAAAACAATGGTCGGTAGCCTTTAGAGCATGCTCAGCTCAATTAGACGGCCTGCGAACACGCCCAATGTGCCAATGAGACACACAGCCATGAACACACACAGCAGAATATGATCCAGCACCATGGCCACAAACTTCCACTCTTCAGCAGCCTGGAAAGAGAAGAGGGACAATGTGTCACTTACACAAAAGCAAGAATCCTTAAAGAACCATATTATTGACTCTTCCTGTGTGAGAAAGATTACATTGTTGGATTCCTCATCTGATTTCATGGTTTCTGCAATGTACTTGACTCCTTCAATGGCACTGCGGACGTCAGGGTTCTTGGTGATGGGGGACTGGTAGGTCACAGTAGTGGTCTGGTTGCCAGAGATGTCTGAGATGTCAAAATCAGCACCATAAATACTAGATTTAGTCTGCTTTTCCTTTCCTGGGCGTTTCATTGTTGAGAAGAACATGAGGTTGGGAATGGTTTCAATAAAAACCTGTCATAGAAAGACAAAATATATGCACAATGTCAATGGACATACAACATCTAAGCAGTTGGAGTAAACAATAAAAAATATTTTCTGTCTACTACCACTAGATGGCACTATAATACAGAGAAAACAAATGAAGATAGTTGTTTTCCAAAGCTTGCCTAGCTTTGGAATAAAACCAATGAATTTCTACTCAATTAATGCTATTGTACTCACCGTGCGGACCCAGTCCGGCATTGTATGAGTGCTCGGGGAGCGGTGGTGGGTGTTGATGACAATGACAGTGATGATAATGGAGGCAATGACGAAGACCATGGTGAAGAGCATGTACTTCCCAATGAGCGGTACAGCGCTGGAGGTAGAGGGGATCAGCTCAACGATGACCAACAGGAACACAGTCAGAGACAGCAAGACCGATATGCTGAGAGTCATCTTCTCACCTACGAGACACAAAATAACATCATCACTGTTCTTACTAGCGTTTTAATTAGTATAAGATTAAGAGAAGATCATGCAATATGCAGTTATGTAAAATATTCAATCAACATTTAGACCGGTGTTTCTCATTGAGGAGGTCAGGACATGATTAAAAGGGTCGAATTAATCTGAAGGGTCCAGATGAGAAACAGGATGGGAAGCAAAAAAAAAACATTTGACAAAAGAATATTACCCCAAGCTTCTTTAAGTAGCACTTACTCTTCAATCATAAGATGGAATTTGCTCATGTGATGTGATCAAAAGCTTTAAAACAGCAACTGAAATGACCAGCGTGTGTGATCTATCTTATTTACCTATATTTTCAGACAATCCTCTACTTATCTTGTTATAATATTCCTTAAAATCATTCAAATAATTACCAAAAATCATTAAAAAAAAAACTGTTCTTCAGTTGAACTGGTCACAACTATGAAAGCAAGGACGATGGGTCACAAATCATCATAGCTTAATTGTGAAGGGGACCAAAACAAAAAGGTTAGGAACCCCTACATTTAGACCATAATGTCTGTCCCATAATGTTTCTAATTGAACATAGATTTAGTTAAAGAGGACATTGAAAAATGAAAAATTCCATATATAATAACGTATTCTGTGTTGTTCAAGCACATCCTATACTTTGAAAGATACATTCAAATAAATAAGTCTGAAACCGGAGAGGGAATAGTGGAGCTGCCACTTTAAACAGCTTGTTAGCTCGATACCAATAACATGCAATCTTAATACATTGCCACAAGGGAGAGCTGTTGCTATGAGTAAATACTTCCCTTCCCTTCTCATCCAATCAGAATAGTGTTTACACATCAACACAATAGCTGCACTGATCAGCCAAACCAGCAAATCACGTTTAAAGAGTGTGAGTCATTTTGTCTTTGTTGTTTTTCAACCCAACAATAGCACAAGTAAACAGATTCTGACACCATTTCAAAAGTAAAATGCAAGACATGTTTTTGTTGTTCAGTACGAGCAGTTTTCCCAGAGAGAGATTCTTTTGGCACCAGCTTCTCCTCCACACTTTCCTGTCAGCAGTCATATCAGAAACTGGGATCAAGTGATCTATTATACATTAAAGCCAAGGCCTGCTTTCAGACTTGACAACACAGAGGGACCCTAGGTAATGAGGCAGACCTACACACTGGGAACGTGGCCAGATGTGCACACATACTGTGCAGTTCCTGCAGCAGCTGATGGCTCAGAATAAGATTTGTCCAACATGTTGGTAATCATATCATATCTTTGTTTTCGTCACATGACATAACAGCAAAAGAGGAAAATTTAGAAAGTTTACACAATGTTCTTAACAATTTGCACATACTGTACGTTTTTTTGCCTATCCCTTATTATAAATATATAGTGTGCATCTAAGTGCATCCGTTGGACTATTCTCTTTTAGCTGACAATAAAGTAATTCTTAAATAAAAAAAATAAAAAATTTAAATCAATTTCTTATACAAAATTAATTGCAATAAGAGGAATAAGGCAGCGGTAGGGTCATTAATGGGATATAAACCTGACATGGAGAGCAGGATCATGACGCAAGCTTTAAAGGTGGTGGTAGGCAGGAAACAGCTAGCCTGGCTCTGTCTAAAGGTAAAAATCTGCTTACTAGCACCTCTAAATCACACTTTTTAGAATGTTATATCTTGCTTGTTTAATTCAAACAGAAACTGAACTGTTAAACCATCGTATTACAGTTCACTGAGGGAAGCAGTGGCGTGTTCAACAGAATAACAACAGTTTTATACAGATAAAACAGTAAAGACTTATCATGTTAAATAGTGAATAACTGTTGGAGCAAGCAAGGCCAGCTGTTTTCCCTGTTTCCTGTCTTTGTGCTAAGCTAAAATAACCGTCTCCTGGGTTTAGCTTCATATTCATCCTACAGATATGAGAGTGGTATCAATCTTCTCATCAAATATTTTGAAAAAAAGCAGCACAGATTTCACTTTTGTCCTTATGTCATTATGCTGTTAACTAATCATTTATGTTATATTCCATTGCAAATCAACAATGTGGAATCGGTGTCAACATACCAGAGTCTGTAGGAAGATAGAAGACAAGACCGGTCAGGAAGGAGAAGAGCATGCAGGGGATGATGACGTTGACGATGAAGTACAGTGGGAGCCGCAGCATGAGGAAGTGGTAGGTGATGTCCAGGTAAGGTGTGTCTGGGCAGCAAGCGTAGTACACCCAGTGCTTCCAGCCACGGAAATCCTTCATTACCCACTCTCCACTTTCCATAAAGTTACTCAGATCAGGGCGGTCACTGTCCTGGTGAAGAGAGCCAATAAACAGGATGAGTAAATGAGGATTTAGAGTTGATAAGAAGACCGATACAACTCTTTGTCTGTATGGTATGAATCTACAGCCAGGAGACAGTTAGCTTAGCTTAGCTTAGCTTAGTTTAGCCTGAAAGCAGGGGGTAACAGCTAGCCTGGCTTGGTTGAAAGGTACATGCCCAATAAATTCACCAACGTATCCTCAATGGTATATTTTACATTTTGTGTGCTTTCTCCTTCAAATGCCCAGGAACCCAAACGTTCAGTGCACCTGTGCAATTCCCTGCAGTGCAGAACCTGTCTAAGCGAAAAAAAACTACTCTGTAAGGTTAAGTTAAATAGAATGGTTTGGTTTTAAAAAGTATGGTTGTTACGTAACTTACGCTTGTGGTGTTAGTTAAGTAACTTACATAATAAAAGTTGATGTCAACTTTGACTATTGGTGTCACAAAAGACATGAACAACGGTGTCCTAGGTGAATAAATCCTGTGTTGGTTCAACTGATTCATCCACCTCACATTAAGTAGGTTATATTTATATTATAGTGCATTTCTTTCGTAGGTATGTGTACGAACAATAACGGAGAGCAGCCTGAATTAAGACGTAATATCTCTTTTGTTGGATCTGTACAGAAACTGTACTGTTTGTGTGTTTTTATGGGACTATGAAAGAAAGTTACTGCTGCTGGCCAAGAAATTGTCTGGCTCAAAAGCCCTCATAAAACTGTAATATGTAGTTATCCCCCTTTCGTTTTTTGTGGTGATAAAACAAACTGGATGTAATGTACTAATTAATGAGATTTAGAGCTGCTGGTAGGCAGATTTTTACCTTTGGACAGAGCCAGACTAGATGTTTCTCCTTAATGCAAATGCTGAGCTAAGCTAACTTGCTGCTGTAGCCTTATATTATATACATGTATGAGAGTGGTATCGATCTTCTCATCTAACTCGCTGGAAGAAAGCGAAGAAGCACATTTCCCAAAATATATAACCAATCCTGTAAATAAATGGCCTAAATGGAATTACAGGATTGACGACGACCAAGTTTCCATCATAGGTCCAGGTGCCCAGCTTCATGCTGCAGTTCTGGAGGTCAAAGGGGAAATGCAACACGATGATTTCACAGTAGCTCTTGAAGATGGCGGGTGGGTTCCATGTGATCATTCCTGTGTGCTCCAGCAGCACTTTGGTCTCGTGAACAATGGCAAAGTCGCCATCAGCACTGCGGGCAAAGAAAACCACAGGCAGCATCAACATGGGAGATAATAAGTTAAATGTTAACGCAAGTGGACATCAGTGCCCGAGGAGGGGTCAGTGCTGGTGTCGCAACCCAGCCAACCAGCGCTCAGCTTGGCAAAAGTTGTGACAGCGTAGCTAGTTGTCAAGGGGGGAAAAGCAGCATGTCAGACGCAGCAGCATATGGTGAGAGGGGGAGTCAATGCGGAGTCCAGATTTAGCCTAGTGAAATCTGATCTTTCACATGCTGCATACTGGAGTATAGGAAAGTGGGATTGAAAACATCACTGATAAGTGTGTTAATTGTTTCTAGAGGTCTGGATGCTTACAGTCATGTACAGCTTATTGTAATGGACAAAAACAGGTTTTATTAAAACAAAAAACAGGGACATGGCATGGATTAAATATAGCCTGATAACATAGCATACTTATTGTAGAGAACCAGATCAGGGCGCCAAATGTCAGTGGAGGGAACTCTGATCTTTTTGATGCCACCGTAATCCTCTGGCTTCCACTGCAAGTTCACATCTTTCCATTGCTGAAAAAAAAACAGACAGGGACCCCCAGAACAATGGACAGCACTTCAATTATGATAACCATTATCTGTGTTTTCAATTTGTGAGAAAAATCCAATATGAGCAGAAAACATAATTCAGTCTGTGATACTATACATTTTCATGGTGGAGACACATTTTGCATTTTCCATTAATTGCTACATAACTTTACTTCCTTAATTTCATCAGTGATATTTCAAATTCATAGAACAATGATATATTTTATATATTTCCCAATAAAGATTCTTAACATAGAAACAGTTATTTACTTTGAAGAGGTGTTTTGTCATACGTGGAGCAACGCACTGTATGTGAATTGAATCAATCAGTAATCCCTTTGGCACTGCAGTAATAACCAAACCAAATGAGTGCCATACCAGACCAAAATCTTTTTAGTTCCCCTATTATATAACTTGCCTAATATTGTGGTCAATCCGTAGGTTGGTCTTTATGGTTTACTCATCAAGACTAAACATGATTTTTTTATAACTCTTGAAATCCTAATATTGTATTTTCAACATTTCCTTAATCAAATATTTGTTCATATACTTATATTTTTTGGCGTTAGGATTTCTTTTTTCACATTTAGGACATTTATAATTTGTAGCTAAAGAAGCATGATGTATTTTTGCCCATCCGTTTCTTACTCATTTTTTAGTACATTATTGACATTATTATCTGTAAATATGATGGTGTGACCAAAGTCTGTTCTTATTTCATGATATCTCATTCAACAAACATGTATCAAACCTGTTTCAGTCGCACGTTGCTGCTGACGATCTGGTTGACCTCATCCTGTGATTACAGATTATTGTGTTTAGACAGTTGATGACAGTGAATCTTAATACAGATAGTGATACGATGTGTTACATGAGACCTCACCACACTGATGAGCTGGATTAGTTGAAGGCCCACAGTAACAACCACCGGTTCCTTGAAGTGATTGACAGGACGGACCACCTTGTTGTAGCCAGTGAAGAGGGTTTTGACCAGACGTGTTTCATCAGAAGAGGCCCAGGCTGCGCCTAAAATAAAAATGACACCATACACGCTCATTCTTGTTTACAGTTTCTTTATTGAAGGCATTTAGACAGTGCACTATGTCTTTGTTTACTCCTTAAACTACATCTTGTGTGAGAGAACATCATCATGTTGTGCCAAAGTAGAATGTCGCTTTAAGAACATCTGATACTTGAGGTGAAAATAGATGTGACAAGCGTCATACTCTGGTGTAAAGTTTTGGTCAATATATGTGCATAGCTATGTTGTAAATCGAAACTGACCCACTTTTACTTGTGTAAAGTTTGCATGGAGCAAAGCTTTGAAAATGCTCGGCATTAAATACTTTTTGGTGATTTAAAAAGTCTTTAAGTTAATTCACTTACTTCAGTGTAGTTCCCAGATATTAACAGAGATAACCATGTGGATATGTATGTATTTGCGTATATATTGTATATATTTTGGGTCTAAATTTGGAAGTTCTGCATCCAGACATGCAATAACTCCTTAGTGAGGTTGTTAAAAGAGATGTTCTTCTGCTCTTTCCACTACATATCTGTCACAAGCCGGAGCAGTATCCCCTTTCATTTTTCAGCTGACCTTGAAACGAAGGTCATTTTACAGCAACCAGTTGTTGGAATGGTTGAGTGATTCTCCAGACATTCAACTCAGTAAACTACGAAATCACATGAATATAATTATGCAGGGGACTTCATGAAGTGAAAAACAGTCAAAAGGTTGAAAAGCAAAATGAAAACAGCACACCTGCCCTTGTCTATCAAATAGCTGGTTTGCACAGAATTAAATTTTTCACATTAGTTTTGTTGTTTGAAATGGGTCAGCTTTCGCTAACCTAAAGGACAGTCTCAATAAACATAATAAATGCAAACAGAGTTAACTGATAGTTTTTGTAGACTTTATAGACTTTTTATGCTTTTAACACTAAAAGTAATTCAAGCAAAGTAGACAGACATTTATTTCCACAAGCAACCAACACACATTTTTTTAAGTTTTAAAATAAGTTCTTACCTGCTAGAACGACTAGATGCAAAATGAAAATTACAATATTCATTCTTGCCAACAAACACTGGCATCCAAATCCAAGATCCAACTTCCACACGCCGACCGTTGACCACTTGAGAATTAAAAAAGTTTGACCCACCTAAAAAATGATTTCAGTAATGGCAAATGACTTTCTGTAAGAGCTCCAAGCTCTCCACTGGCAGCCTCGTTGTTATTGTCTGACAGCGGATGTGAGTGACTGGCTGCCAACAGTTTTCATTTGAGAGGTCCACATTCTTTGTCATCTGTTATAAGATCAACATGCCGGGGTAAGCCTCAACTGAAATATCCCATCGTGAACTTGGCCACACACAACCTCAACATGAGACGCAGCATGCAGCTGTTTCTTTTTCTTGTTACAGTGATGAACTGTCCTTCTGTTATTAGATCTGTTTACACAGGTCCTTATGATAATATGTAGCCCCTTGAAACACAGAGTAATGATTTAATATGTGTATAGTCTGTATCTGTTTGTGCCAAGGAAAGCTCTCTACTCTATGAGTGATAGAACATTTCATTTTGGTGACATATATTATATATCTGTCAAGTTCATTTTTGACATTGCAAACGTGACAATATGATCTCTCCACAAGGGCCATTTAGTGGCAGTTAAATTGATGCACATGATCAATATCCATTTGTTGAGGAAGATCATATGAAGCATTTTGAAAGCTCCAGAAAGCTTGCAATCAGTCTATCTTGTCAAAAGCCCGGTCAGTTTGAGCAATGTAGGGTTAAGGCATCATTTACATGAGGAACATCAGGCGTGGTAATTGTCTACAACATGTAAGAATTTATTTTATAAGGAAAATATAAAATCAACAAAATCCCAGAACATTTCTTCACGGTTAGAGTTACAGGAAAGAAATCAAGAATTTCTCGAAATTTCTGAAAAATACGATATGAAATGTGAGAATTTATTTTAAATTTATTTAAGTAAATTTGTAATGTATTCATGTATATGTATGAAAGGCTCCCTTGAACATTAACTTTTAACCTTAAAAATATACCTTGAAAATACTTTAAACTTAATAAGAGTTTAAGTGAAAGTGAATGAATAATCTGTGATTTTATGTTATTATTATTCATTATTTATTTTTGTGTGATGCTATGTAATATAGTATATGGTTAGTTTTACAAATGTATATCTGCTTTCAACAGCATTAACATGTGTTATACACCATTTAACTGTCAATATACTGCTCATTGTTTAGTGATGTAGCTAATAGTTGTTTAATGTGGACGATGAAGGTTTTTTAAATTTACTTTTGAAAGGATTCTCACACCTCTCAAGTCAAGTTGCCCCACAATATATGAATTTACACTCTTAGTTGATTCAGATGTTGAAACAGCCTCGTGTGTCTCCTGGGGGCCAGGTGCTACACCCATGTGTCCCTCCTCTGCTCTGCACTACCCCACCCTGTCGGCCCGTGAAGGGTCAGGCAACTCAATTTCCTCACATCCCAAATCCGTTCAATCAGCCAGTCACTCAACCGCCCGCCTCATTCATCTTACTTAAGGACAAATGACCATTTTGGCAATGCCTGAATTATGAGAGATTTGTCTCAACCCACCCTCTCTCAAATCTCCAATCACTCAGGCCACCTGAATTTACACCATGTAAGCACCGCTCTGCCTTTCTTCAAGTCTGTCATGTAACATGTACGGGACAAGCCAGCATTGTATCTGCTCAGCCGACCTGTAGTCCCAGGCGCTTTGGTTCTCTTTCCACTGTTAATTAAAACACTTTGAACTCCAGTCTCTGGAGGACTATGAGCTGTGTGTTTATATCTGCACTGTGTGTGATTAAAGGTTCATTGAATCTGAATGAAAGCGTCCATGTAATATCTGCAGGGAGGTGGATGAAAACTGGACAACATACTGGATGTTTATGCCTCGATGAAGATTAAAAGGATTATAGTTTTCACAGAAGAGATTATGATGTGTGTTGAGTGGTTTATTTTATATGGTGTTCCAACATAGATATAGAAACGTTTGACATTGGCCAGCATTAATAACATTCGTTGGAGAGACTTTTATTTACATTATCATAAGCCATTATATGTTATAACTGCTGCCAAGTGTGTGGTAATATTTTTGACAGTGCTGGTTTGTTAAAAGGTAAAATCACCATTAATATAAATTAGCACATTGTACATAAAACTCAATCCCAGCAACATTTATAATGCACCCTTTAATATGATTATTACACTGTTGCGTGTTGTATATGAAATACAAAAATAAATCATGATTATATCTAACAGAGTAAAATGTTTCCATTTCAAATACTTCACATGGTTGAACTGAATATTTCTTTATATTTCAACATTTGAAAATGTATTTAGGGCAGCTGTTTGCAGGGAACGAAAGTGTTACCATCCATTCAAGGTCAGTTATCTCATGGATCACAGCTTTTCAAATTTAGTGTCATTACTGTGAATGAGGCAAATCCACCGCACAATGCTTTTGGCAGACATTACTCCAACACGGTGTTATCGCAGCATCTGACTGAAGGGTAGAAAGCTTGATAGCTTTATTGGTGCGGTTTACCTCCTTTCACAGTCATTGCCTGATGTAGATGAAGGTATGATATATCTAAAATGGCTGATAATGGCGGGGGAGGCTAAACGGTCGGATGAAAATCCAATTTTGCCACACAATCACCAGAGACAAGTCTGAATTTAGCTTACATTAACTCAATGTGATGCGGTCACAAAACCTGAATGATTAAATGTCAAGCAGTGATTGCTTCTCAGATGCTTTGTGGTGATATTTAAAGCGCAAAAACCTAAACGCGGGGAAAATCTAAATGTAAAGCTTCGAACATCATGGCATGCCAAACTCTGTGGTTACATCAGATTTTATATCTGTCAGCAATAATCATTGCATGTGTCCACAGAAAAAAATCATAAATTAACATACAATGTGGAATGAAGTTGCCATCCAAATAACTCCTATTTGAGCCTAAACAGTTCAAAACAGTGATCGCGTAATTAGTCCCTGATAGCTGTGCATCTCTGGTTTGTAGAAATTGCCTGGAAAGACATAACCTGTGGGTAATTAAACCTAAAATGCATGAATTTAATGTGACATTGTTTGCACATATATCCAGTAATTAACAGTCTGCCGAGTGGTGTTGCCTTAGGTGTTGTGTGTTTGGTTTTAATCTCACTATGAATCAGTGTGACTGATGTGTTGTTTGAGGGGTTTATGTACAGTAAAGTCACATGGCGTGTGGCTTTCAGGCACAACATGTCATTCTGAATATGCAGAGGATGACTTTCAGTCATATCTGCAGCTGCAATGTTGCTCAGGTCAAATGTTTTAAGCAGCATCAAATGTTTATATAATCTTAAGTATTTTAAGGGATACAGATGCTGTTCTTTTTTTCCTATTGCCAACAAATCCGATTAAAAATCAAGAATGTGTTTGTCTGTACTTTCGATAATTTCTGATTTCCCCTTGCTGTCCGTGGCACTCAGCTCCAAGGCCAATGAGGCACATTTTACTTTTATCTTTAATTAGGGTAATTACCTAAAATAGCTAGCTACTGCTCTTTGTAGATAACATTACTCAAATAGGAATAAAAAGTACATTTGTTGGGGACTATTTTCAGCGGTAGATTCATACATGTTGGGTGCTAGTGAGAATTTATGGCATTAGGACGGAGTGTAACGGACTGACCTGAAATTGTCCATGATGATGATGGAATATGTCAGCCGGTGCGTTGTAGTGCAACACTGGAGGCCGATGGCTCGGAGAAATTAACTATAGTTTTGGCTTCACAGTCAATATTTGTTAGTGAGATGGATAAATTGTTAGTATCAGTCTTTTTCAAATGATTTATGACAATATGTCAAAGATTTTATATTGACAGAACAAAAAGAAGAAAATATCTTACTTATAATTGCCAATCGGCCAGGAACACAACCCCAAATAAAAATGACAACACGTTTACCATATCAACTTTTGAGTTATGTTTACATTTGTTTCTGCTGCCCAAAAGTGGCTATAAAGGGTAGTTAATGCAGTTTTAACACACAATTTGATGTAGATCTTTATTGTGGTAAGTGAGATGACTCAGCAAAACATTTCTCAGAGTACGGTTTAATAAATTAAAGTGATCATGCACAAATTGTGTACAAAAACATTACAATAAAAAATTTAATTCACAAATAATGCTGTTTAAAACACAATAAAATGTTACGGCCAGGCAAATGCAACAGTGTCTACACATGAACAGGAAAGGCGCATTCAACTACAAGTATTCAGGTCACATAAAAACAATTGAGGAGATAAAAAACATACAGCATCATAGAAATTACCCCAGAAATATCAGTAGCATTATTTTACACCCTCCTATACAATGTGTGACTGAAAAAAAAAAGAAGCACAGCAGGCAGCTGGGAAAGCGGACTATATCTACCACAGAACAGACAAAAGTGAAATCTCAGCGCTACACGATCTTTACACATGCTGGGTTACGACTACAAAGCAACAAAGACCTCGCATCATGCATGCTGGCCTGTCAGCTTCTGAAAATCCCCCGACAAAAATGGGGAGACATAAAGTACTTACAAGTGTCAAGTTCATCGTCCACACCCGATACAGGGAAGGACAGATGTTAGGGCAGCACTAGTCAATACAAAGGGCATTTAAAAAATTGTATCAATCAATGTAATACAAACAGTCATTCAAGTTTTTACACAGAAGAATGATTAGAGAGCCGTTCTATAAAAAGTCCTGATCTGTGTTTAGAAGAGCACATCTTCATTTTTAATGAGCACCTCCACCACCTGTCTCTGGTAGCGGATGTCGTTGAGTGCTGTCATGGCGTCTAGGTCTGGTGCACGCATGAGGGTGGGTCCGAAAATGATGGCGAGGTTCTCTGCGTTCATCAGGTTGAATTTCTCATTCTGTGTCACCCTGACAGAAAAGAAGAAAATGATTTAAAAAGTTAGAAAACCCATTCTTGTTTTTTGTTTTGTGGTGAGGGGGACTGGACATCATGTTTCTATTTTCTTTTGAGCAAGGCCCTCCAGAGTGTTTTGAATAATAGACCCCCCACCCTTTTTGAAACACCCTCTCCATAAAAGTCTAAGAATAATGAAACACTTTTAAATGGTATTTAGCCAGCCATAGTTAAAAGTTTGCAAAGAATTTGAGATTGCCTTCCAATTCAAACATAAAATGTAATGTATATTACTCTCCCTTCTTCAAAAAGAAAGGAATACATTATCATCCCCTTCTTCTAGAGCCCCTTCCTCCTATTTATTTTAACACAATACCTTAGCTCTTGAAGCGTTTGACTGCATTGCTCACCTTTTTAAGTGCGCCATGAGGTACTTTAAGGTTTCAATGTGTGATGGCGGCAGCAAAGCAAGAGCCTCGCGGAAAGCTTCCAGCTTCTTCTCCGGATCTGTGAGCTCTGAACGGAAACAGAGAGGAGTGTGTGGTTAGAGAGGCCAGACTACACTCTCTGACCTCAGAGGACACAAGCAGAAATCAATGTAGTTACTTCCTGTGGGGTAATAAAAGCTATTAGTCTCTGAGAGGAAGTCTGAGGCTGCTTGAGATGGCTAATGCAGATTAACACATTGTGAATGTGTCTTTGACTGTTCTGTTTTGCAAATTAGGGGCACAAATGGAGTTGAATACTTATTCAGGACACAGGGTCAGTGTTCAGCTTTAAAATGTCATCAACTTGTTCTACGTCAGCTGTATTAAGCTGCATTTTGACAATTCTGTTCTGAATGCAACAGAGGAAGATTATCAATGAATGTTTTCCCTTTTATCAATAAAAGCCATACAATCTGTGTAAGCAAAGTTTTAAATAACAGCAAAGGAGTGTTGTTGTGCTGGCAGCAGCCACGCACTGCCAAAAGGACATGATACAAAGTGCAGTCTAACACAAGAAACCTGCATACTACAGCATGTATGCATTATATACCTATTTATGGGATCAAACAGAAATCAAACATTAGTATTTATTTGAGGTCATTTAATTTGATTCCCTCACATGCAGGTGTTTTTGTTTTTTTGTCCACCATAATTAAGCCAATATAGCTTGACAGTGTCATCTGGCATTTTCTGCAAATAAAGATTTTAAAGATAAATTGCAGTTAATGTCTTGCTGTGTGACCACCTGAAGCCAACTACATAAAGCTTAACAA
Source organism: Anoplopoma fimbria (assembly GCF_027596085.1). Taxonomy (NCBI): domain Eukaryota; kingdom Metazoa; phylum Chordata; class Actinopteri; order Perciformes; family Anoplopomatidae; genus Anoplopoma; species Anoplopoma fimbria. Next base: position 12,717,192 of record NC_072464.1, on the reverse strand, counting down.
TGACTGTTTGTCATCTTCACCTGCAGCAACATCCAACACACTAAAACAGGTGTGTTTCTGACTAATTTGTCTCATTGTGACTTACTTGCAGCCTCGATGAACCTGGGGTAAGCATCGTATGAGATGATGGGAACAGGCAAATCCCTGAGGTAAAGTTTCAGTGCACCCGTGATGATATTGATGTCTTCATAGGCATTCACTGAGATGTCTGTCTTCTCACCATCTGTGAGGAGGTGTGATGGAATAAGGGAGACAAGAAGAAGTGAGTTTTCACACTGTAAAAATGCTTGACATCAACACTCTCACATCATCATGTGAATTGAGGAGTAAAGAGATTGTGTTACTGTGGTTGGTATAAGGGAAAAAAAATCTTCTCTCGCTTTGTATTGTTCAAAGTAGCTGCTATCATCCGCCTGGCCTGTTTTATTCTGACTTTCCCTCAGTTATGCATGCTTTTTTGAGCAGGCCATGGCCTACTTGTGCTGCCAGACTGAACATCACAGCACTGTGAGCTGGAGTGACACTCTGTTATGGATGATCTCCCACATGTGAATCTGGAGGAGAGTTTAGCCCAGTGCTGTGGGCTTTTTCTTACAGTTAAAATTCACACTGCACTGGGCAAAGACAGGCTCATTCTCACTAAGTCTACTACTGAATCCCAACACAGCGGAAGGGTTTTTGTTTTTTTTGCAGCTATGTTAAAGGCAGTGAGAGTACATCTATGGTTTGTATCCCCCGAGGTCCCCCTGCCTGTCCACACTCTGAAACCCTGCGTGAGAGGGACACGTCAGAATAGGATCTGCACTCCAAGATGGACAGTAATCCTCCACAAATGTGTCACTGTCTCATTAATCCGAAGTGCTCTGTGTGTTTTATGTAAACATATGAAAGCACGCTATGTCAATCTTCATGTTATGAGCTGACAGAAATCTATAAAGGAACACATACCTTTGTCAAACGCCATCTTGACTTCTTCCAACAAATCACTGAATCCAGATATTCTGTAGAGACCTTCAGACTTTAGTCCTTGAGGAACAAACATAATAACAATTAATAAAAAAACTTTCAGACATCGTCAGGGCTGTCATGAGTAATGTAGACAAATCCCCCAGCATATATCGCCGTGGGTAATTTGAGGAATGCCATTAAACACCCTTAAATATGCATAAGAAATTAAGGATAAAATGTCCACAATGTCACACAAAAGAACAACATGGGCTCATGCAAATAGTTTTCTGCATCACTGGGCAAAATAATAAAGAGATAAATCAAACTTAGCTATAGACATAAATTAAAGGGCAGACACTGAGGGAGCAATGAGTTTCCTACATAGTTGAATGATTTAACTGAAATGCAATCAAATAAGGCAGCAGGAAACAGAGTAAAGTACTCCTCATTACACGTTCACAATTACCAACACACTCATCACTCCTCTCAGTCATCCCCCCCACCCAAAAACATTACCTCAGTTAGTAATGTAGGCAGACTTTAAGCACATACAACTTAGTAGTATATATTGTTAGAGGAACGCTATAAGCACCATAATTACAATAAACAGGATTCATAAACTTATTTTCAAATGGTATTTTAAAGGGATCTATTTCAGTTGGGGCTCCTGCTCAATATCGGCTAAATATGTTAAACGTTTTTAAAATTTAAGTTTTGGATTATTTGAATTAAATGCTCAACATTTCATTGTTTGATATGAATTGGTGAACCAAGAAAAATATATATATATTTTTAAATGTCTTCACAAGATGTTTCCTCATGGATAGAGGTGAAGATATTTATATGCTATAAATTCAGCTGCATTTAAATGCCGACATTTTGTATGCAGTGGTGACCTAAATTATAACCGCCTTTCTTTGTTTGTTTGCAGCATATCAGCTATAATCCTTCAATAGAGAGCTTCCACTCAGCCAATTATTCTCAGTAAATCAGAGTCTATTTTTACAGCTGTTTGGGCCTAATGTATTTAATTAGTATATAAACTAAACTGCATATTTACATCTTGGGGAAAATGGTGTTATATTGTGGTAAATATATGAAACACACACACACACACACACACACACACACACATCATAAACTGACCTCTAGACTCGATCTCTCGTATGCACATGTCCACCACCATGGGTCGCGCTGTATTATAAGCTTTCACCAGGGTCGTGAGGTCACAGCTGTAGACTTTACGGATGTGTCTCAGATCAGGTTTGCAGTCGTTGGGCACCAGAGATGAACATTGTTTGTGGACGTTTAAACCACAATCTGCAGAAAGAAAGAAACAGCTCATATATAGTTCATAAATGTCTGTAGCTTAAAAAGAGCCAAAATGTAAGAGTTAGTTAAGATAAAAAATGTGTCAACAACAATACAAAGTCATATAAATGATTTCTTGTAGGTCAGTCATTTTATCTCTAAACTGAGGACTTAAATGCAAATTCACATTCAACATCAGGTTAATTTGGATTTGGTCGGCTGGGTCCATGTGTGTTTTGGCTTACAGAGGAGTGTTAATTCCCTTGATCAATGTTTGCCCCCTAAATGTCACATGACCACTGGAGAGCTCCTCTCTCTCCACCACACATGGCATTGAAGTCCCCTTGAGCACCGGACAAATCCAAAGTCACCTCCAGGACGCCATTTGTTTATTAAGAACAGTAAAATAAAACAATGATTAACCACAAGACAGTTCATTAATCCATGAAATATTTCTGTGTATCTATTTTCAATTCGTATGAAAGCATTTAATAGTAAATCAAACAACAGGCAGAATGTATTTGATAATCATCAAAAGTGGGGGAAATTCTCTTTGAGTTTTGTTTTTTTTCCTCCTATATGATATTTTCAAGCATAGGATGCACCACACTGGGTGTTCAAATGGCATATTAGTCATGATGACAGTTTAAGTATCCCACATTGCGTTTTGTCTTCAGTCACAGCGGATGGGGCCTGAGGCACAGCTGTTTCAGGGCAGGATTCACCTTGTCGGGAACAGAGGAGCCCGTGGAGAGCAGATGCAGAGAGCGACTGCAGCTCTGCTTTGTAACAGAGACGCATGGAGGGAATTAGAGGAACACTGAAAACGCTGTGGCCTGGAGGAGGGATAGTGAGCGCTGCTGCTGTGTGCTCTATTCTTTTCCAAATCCAAGCTCATGCACAATGGCTGTGGAAGCAGCAATTGAGGCGCTGCGGGCTACACTAGACCTAGTTTCCCAGACTGAAATAGGGCAGCTCTTCAAGCTCTCAGATCTTTTGAGCCGTTTCCAAGTACTGATAGGGTTTTTTGACAAATGCTGTCTGCTTTTTGATTCCAAAAACATAAAAAAATAACATTTAAATCCCTCAGAAGAATCGCTACTTTTTAAATTTTTTAATTAAAATGACATCTGAGAGCAAAGAATCTATGCTTCTGGAGGAACACGGACAATATTGAGATTAATATGGATCCCCTGAGAAAAGCCCGCATTTATATGCATTGATGCAGAAATGTAATTACTTTAAGAGATGATTCTCCTAAGGATATGAGACAGGCAGTGTAATAGAGGACGGCCTGTCATCAGACACAAGTCTGCTGAGCTCCTGTTGTCCATGTGAGCACACTGACGGCCCTGGGTCCCAGGTGGGCCGGGTGAGGGTGAGAAAGGGGCCCAAGGGACACTGGGAGCCAGGCGACAGGAGATGCTGCTTTACTGCACCGTCAGCTCTGTCTCTGTTGCTATGGAGAGGAGACTGCAACTCTGCTTTGGCTAAAGGGCTCTGAGAGAAGGCTTAATGGTGGCTGGTTGCTAATTTCTAATCAGCACACTATCACCATGTCGACCGGCAGAGTAACCAGTTTAAACCGGTCCCTTTCTGACTGGAACTGAAAACAAAATGTACCACTGTCTTTGTTGGATGGTCTGTTTCTTTTTTTTTTTACCAAGTATTTAAGTCAAATAGAGGTTGAGCTGCTTGACCTAGCTCTTTGGTTGAAGCCGCTGAATTTTAATGTGTGTGGAAACGGAGGTCCTTCCCCACGCTCCGAGCTCTGCTCCTCATTAAAGAGACATGCCAGCTTTGTTTTCCTTCATGGGCATGATGGGATGAGGCTGGGGGGCGTACTCTGATGAGGAAATGTGGCACAACAAGCACAAGCAGAGGCTGGCTTCCTGGCACACGGCCAAAAACTGTTCACACATTCAAAAAGAAAAGGGGGTGGGAGAACATTTTTTGGTATGCAAATCCGAGCATCATGTGAGACTTCGCTGCCCTAGATTCTGGTTGCTGTGGTCGAGACTGAAGAGATGGCACATAAGAGTTTATAAAGACTAGTTCCAAACACATGTGCCTTTTTTTATTGTTGCCAGCGTTCAAAATCAGGAAATTAATAATTAAGGCCAGAGCTCCCACAGATTTGTGTGACATACTTTGTTTCATAAATAAAAGATCAAAGACACACATCAGACTATATTATAGCACTATTCTGGGAGGTGAAACGGATCCCAGCCACAGCTACAGTGAAACAGAAATCTCGTCAGAGCATTTGACAAGCAAACGGAAAAATACAACAGGAGCGTTTACTCACAATAACAACATGTGAATGTTACATCAATCACATGAAATGAAAAGAAATATTCATTAAGGACTGAACATTATTACAGATTGAAGGTGAATATATTTCAAAATATTCTCACACTCTGAGGCTTATTATGACGAAATGCATTTAGAAAAATTCAAATACCTCAGCTTTAATCACATTATGTTTGTCTGCTGCTGTAGTGAGCCTACTGTTGTGTGTTTATTGGGTTTTGATGCATCGAATGTTTATCCATTAAAGTCATGGAAGTGGAAACACAGATCGCCTTTGTTATTGTGATAATGACAAGGAGAACAACCCAAGTCCTGAACTAAAAAACCTAGTTATTATTTCCAAAAAGACTAAAGCTATTTTAGATTTATTTTTAAATAATCTGTTGGTGATTGCTGACGATGCTAAAATGATTCTTCTACTGGTTTGTATATATACTTCATTCACAAAGCAATGGGGGGAAAAGTAGGTCAAAATAAGGTTTTAACATAGTGTAAAGTCCATGTTACATCATGTAAAGTGCTCATTTCCCTCAACCACTAATCCACAAATCAGGATTTTCGATTAAAACTCAATAATCCAGCTCCAGTTGCACTAATAACCAAGTAACCCATATACAGCAATGCCCACTTTGTACACCATGAATGTACCATAAAAGCAGATTATACAAGACTGTGTCGCCTGAGAACAAGATGTACCTGCACATTTCACCCCCTGAGCCATCAGTCCCCACATGAAGCTGGCACAGTGTTCACACCAGTGAGGCCCTCGGAAGGTATGGACCTACAACAGAGAGGAGGACAGTGACAGACGTTAGTAATGAAGGGCAATGAGAAGACAGTGGGGAGCTGCAACCGTTTGTTCCATAGACACCACGTCGTTAGTCAGGTGACCTGTAGGTGTTGTCACTTTAAATGAGGCAGAGGAGGAGGATTGTTGTTCAAACAGACCCTCAAACTGACAAGACTGAGGCTCTGCCATCATGTCACAGTAGGATTTGACTTTTCGTCAGGGTGAAGGTGCAAGATGTCAGGTAAACTTGCTATGGAAACAGTGGGAGGCCACCTTGCTGGAGGAAATCCCAAAAATCCACCAGGTGACAACAGCCTAGCCAATCAGGGAGACCTCTGGGAGCCAGAGCAAGCAACAACTCTGCCTGTTTTCATATTTAGTCAACAGCAGATACAGCAGACAAACAAACGGCTTTGGTGATGAACTGCTAGTTTCTAACTGGCAAAACAAAGTGCAGTTTGAGTCATCTGACAATTTCTTTGGATATTTACAGAATATTAGCATAACAATTTCACATGTCTCTAATCAATTTGTGGTGTTTGTATGATCATATAATTGTTCTTTGTTTGGTTTGTGAAACGTACTGCATCATGTCTTTCTTTACGGCTCACTGGCGAGAAAAAAAAACATCTACATGCAGGCGGTGATGTGTTTATATAGAGGAATTGATTTTAGAGGCAGAATGTTTTCAAAATAAAGGAGTAAATCTGTAGTTTAATATTTTATATATGACGTTTAACTGCCAGGGAGTTTAATTTGGAAAGTTTAATATCGAAAGACTTGTTTTAGCACAGATGTTGTTGATAATAACATTATAAATGCACTCACATGTTACATTATCCTTTAGTTGTGGGAGCTTTGATTGCAGAAACTATACACTGCTAAACTGTTGAATGCAACATTCATTAATTTTAGCGAACAAAGCAACAGAAATAGATTGGAAAGCTTTAGCATTTTGGAAGCTTTGAAGGTAATATTTCACTTGCTACTCCCATCCCACAAGCAGCCAAACTAGGAGAGAGAGCCTGAGCCAAATAGGGAAACACTCCTCCTCTGTTTCTCCTCTCCATCGGCCTAATCTCTCCATCTGGAGCTCAAACTAACAGCAGTGGTCCACAGACCCCCCAACAGATTTTTCTTTTGATAAAGGCTCACTGGACAGACCAAAACAGTTCTGTTTTGGTCCCCCCTTCTCCTCCCATCTCTCTCAAGGGAGGCATGAGAAGGAGCCCTCTGGCCACACATGATGAAATTAAAGCAACGTTTCGGAGAGGAAACAGCTGATAAGAGTTTGTTAAGTCTCACCTTGAAGTTGTGGACTTTCTCAGATCTGGGCCCCCGCTCGCTCTCCTTCAGTGTGGCTCTGCGAACCAGTGAGGTGAGCTGTGAATAGGCAAATAGTTTAAGTGGCTGCCAGAAAGTGGCTGGAGGTTTCTGTGGCCCCATCCTCATCCCAAGAGCTGCCACCAGAATATCCTCCTGATTGGCCTCTCGCTTGGCCTTCTGCACCAGGGACTTCTCTTCCTTGTGAACCTCGTAGGACTCTCTAGATGGCATTCTGGTGCTACAGTCTCCCAAACCAGATGAAGGAACAACCCCAGTGGAAAAGTCCCAAAAAAGGAGGGGAAAACTGTGTGATGCTCAGAGCAAGACCATATCAAATGATATAACTTGCATTGTCCCAATTAAATAGAGACATCACAGACAAAAAAAATGCAAATTTCAATTATAAAAAAAAGATCCTGAAAATATTTTTTTAAAATCCAAAAGGGAAAAAACTGTGGTCCTTATTAAATCCTCTCACAGCAGTGACAGTAGATGAAGTGGAGCCTCTGTGATAGGAGTGCCAGGTTTTATACAAAAGAGGTGCAGCCCTGGGTGCTCATGTGGTTCTCTGGGAACGTGTATGCAGATGAGCTGAGTGGTTGTGCTAATCCTCTCCTCCCTGTGCAGAGCTGATATTCTCCCTGGAACAGAGGCAGCACACTATTGTGTATGGATGCCGTCAGGGTGGGAGAGCGAGGGGGAGGAGTACAGAGGCGGACCCTGTAGTAGTCAAAGCAGATTAAATGGATTCCACCAGCCAATCGCAGCATGGATACTCCGGCTTTATAGTAGCCACTACCCCGCCCCCACACAACCGTCTCCATCAGATACCCAAGCAGGGGACCCTGGGCAGGATGAAATGAGAGTGGGATGATAATGAGCAATGAATGAGTCATGCATCAAGAGTGGGCTGCTGCCGGCAGAACTCAGGACAGCAGTGGGCCGTTAGAAAAGAGCTATTTTCAAAATCATGTTGCCCCAGAAACTGGTCATGGCTTGGACCACGACGAGCACAAACACAAATGCACCAAGCATGCTAGCAAAAAAAGGGGTCATTGATTTAAATGCATGCTCTGATATAAAGTCATGCTCTAGCTTCAAAACAAAAGATACATTTCATTTTCAGTATTTAGAATTAGAAATATAAATTAAGAGAAAATCTAAATATATAGGAAATACCAGAAATATTAAGCAACTCCTGATCTGTCTGTAAGAGCGTCACTTTTAATCCTCCACACTTTGAAATGTAATGTCTTTCAGTGTTTTATTTCATATGACTTTTGTGCATCATGTGAGGGCAATTGAATTACCTTATATGCTGTTCAATGAACTTGCCTTGCCTTACAAATAAACAATACAAACCTCACCTTAAAGGAATTAAACAATACATTTAAAATTGTATGAAATCTTATCCATTTTAATAATTTGTATGATGAATCAATGTTCCCTGTTCCCAGCAGCATACTGCGTCTTCTTACATCAAGATGAAATATACTAAAGAATTTAACAACATATGTCTGGAAGCTGGGAGCCTTTTCTCTCTCTCTCTTTGCAGTCTTTGTCTGAATGTTAGTTTCCTTGAGGTTTACACTGATGCAAGCGTTGTGTTGTGTGAATGCAAATGAAGTATCAAATATAGCATCAAGACAGCAATGGGGGGGAAACGATCCATAACCTGCCTCTGTGATTCACACTGCAAGTCAAATGTGATTATGCTCCCACGTCTCAGAGTCTAATTCAGACTCAGCTGTTAAAGTGCAGCGTTCTCACCTTTTAACAGAGGGCAGCTGCAGGAAGTGACTGTACAGACTCTACTACGGAAATCAATGAGGACCCCCATGCCACATCAGCAGAGAGGTATCAAAATGAGAGCATGAACAGCGGAGGGGAGCAGAAAAAGGAGTCTTTGAAGATCAGTGTACTTATGTGGAATGGCGTCCCAAACTGTGGTGTATGAGGAGGTTCAGATCACAACATGAAACACATGAAACAGAGAGCTTCCAGTGCAGCTCTCCTCTCTCATGCTCAGGGAAAAGTCTCTGCTCAGGAGGGTACCTGGGAGTGGTGTAGATAAAAGACAGTAAGAGTCTTTTATTTGCACCCGTTCATCCTCTCAGACCCTGAGCACTTTAGAAGATTTTGCAGCATAATTGCGTTACCTGCTGTTAAGTGCAGAATGAGAGTCTGACTTCCAGGATGTGGTTTACTTTGAACATAGCTCTAATTGACACTGATTGATTTGCTTGTTTCCCAAACATGTGCAGAGATGGTACTCTTGAGGAAGGATGTATACAGTAACGTTTCTTTGATATCTCTGTGATGTCCATCCATGTCCAGCCTGGAAAAGTGAGCTTCTCTGAATGTTTGGATCCAGCCACATTTATTATTAATAATAATAATAATAACTTTATTTATATAGCAACTTCCAAAACAAAGTTACAAGTGCAAACATAAAAGCAAGTAAGATCCAGAACCAAAGAGATTTAACAAGTTGGAGCAAGATTGTACATGTGCAACAAATAAAATCAGTTATATGTAGTTAAAAGAGAGGCTTCAGAAAAGATTTAAAAGAGGATACTGAATAAGCCTTAGATCTTCAGGCAGGAAGTTCCACAGTGGAGGGGCCCGGAGAGCAAAGGCCCGGTCACCTTTAGTGTGTGTAGTCGTGATTTTAGAACAGTTAATATGGCAATGCCGGATGCTCTCAGGCTCATAGGGAGTCAGCAGATTGCAGATATAGGAAGGAACCAGGCCGTTCAAGGCATTAAAAAAGAGCAGTAAAATTTTTAAATCAGTTCTAAAATTCACAGGTAACCAGTAAAGGGCAGGAAGGTTTGGTGTGATTTGGTCACTTCTCTTCGTACGAGTAAAAAACCTGGCAGAAGCATTCTGTATCAATGTGTTGAACTCAGTTCAGTATCAAAAAACACCTAGGTTGTGGGCTTCGTGTCAAACGTTATTAGATAAGTTGCCCAGACTTGAGGAGAGATTATCGATGCAGCTTGGCTGGGGGTAGCAGGTATAATTATAATAACATTGGATTTGGAGTAATTTAATTGCAGGAATATTTGGACATCCAATTTTTATGTCAGCAAGGCAGAACATGATTCACGAAAACAGTGATGGTGCAAGGCTTAATCGGGATGTACAACTGTGTACCGTCCGCGTAGCAATGAAAATCAATATTGTGTCAACGCATGATGTGTCCCATAGGTAACATAGGTAAACAGGAAGGGACCCAATATTGACCCCTGGGGCACCCCACTGAAAAGAGGAGCACTAGAAGAGGTGGCATCTCCATGCATTACAGAAAAGGACCTGTTCGACAGATGAGATATCAACCAATCCAGCGCTGATCTCAAGTTCGTCAGTTGAGTTACCAGTTGACAGAGAGCAGTTGACAATGACTAAAATGTCTAGACCAACCGTCTGGAATACGGCTTTTTTTAAAAACAAGTGGGAATGCTGCCTGACTGGCAAGTTGATGATTTTGAAAGTGCAACAGTGTGTTCCAAGGTTGACAGTAGGATTTTGCCAAAGTGGGTTAGTGTTGAAGGTGGACAGGAGTCACCATCAGGCTCCACAAGTTCAGTATTAAACTGCTGCCGAACCTCCACTATTTTATTTTAAAAGTAACAATGAAACTCCTCACATTTCTCTGGGGTTGAACCAACTGGCTGGCTGAGTTTATGTTTTGAAAGAGAATTCTGGGATTGTGTCCTGTATTAATGATCACAATAGAAAAATGTGTGTTCCTTGCTTCTTTAATTGTGTACTGATGTGTCAACATTAGATGTTTTAGAGAGGCAAGGAAGTCACTGAGTTAATCCTTTTTCCAGTTTCATTCTGAGGGTCAACAAAATTGGGTGTTTAAATCCTCAAGAATAAAAACTCTGTCAGACTGTAACATAATAATTGATAAAATGATTTAGGATTGAAGCAACAATTCAATATATTAATATACTATTTATTTTGATTTAACCCAGAAACTGGCACAATCTCAGAATGTTCTTTGTTAAAACTTTATTTCTTCAGTCTCTCCCCCTTTCTTGTAAGCCCTTAAGCTGTTGATGTGACTATTTGTGTGGGTTAGGAAGGTTGTTATGTAAAGGAATGTAATGCACTGCTGACCAAGCACCGACATAAAGACCCATTAAGAGGACAGCAATATTCCCTCTCATGACCTGTGAACTCTCAGGGCTATGATTTCTATCTCTCACGTAACACTCTTTGTTTGAGATACATAACAGTTGTATTAATCCTTAAATCATAATTCATAACCAAAGCAAATACCACAAATAAAAAGATGTAGTTTTAGTGATCTCCAATGCTGAAAGGCTTTCAAATGAATGTAAAAGGTGGCTGATCCACCAACCTCATCTTTGTGTAAAGCTTCATACCATGAAGTTACATAAAGTTATATAATAGGAAACTACAGCATGATGGCGAGAGTGAGAGCGGAGATGTTATAACAGAGTTCAAAAATATATAGTACTAATGTCAGAATGAGGGCGACTGCACACTGAAAGCTTTCAGTGCATGCCATTAAACAAAACAATTTGAATCTTGTCATGCATTGTAGGTCTTTACATTGTGACAGGAGTGACTGTACTTTAACATTTTGTTGCCATTTATAGTGAAGCAAATAACACCTATCGCATCTTTCCACAATCATCCATCATTGGACCTAAAGGTAAGAGGACAATGTGAATCGCAGGCAAAGAAAGGCAACATACTTTTCGGGAAATACAACATATGCATAAGATGCAGCTCAAATCCGTGCTCTTTTCTTTTTTTTTTTTTGCTGAGCTTGCTAGAAGCCTGGAACAAATTACCAGGATAAATAGATTACCTCGAGGTGGCTGGAACAGTCTGCCTTTTGACAGTGATGTATGGGAGGCTGCTATCACGCTTTGCTATTCACACAGCAAGGTCAGAACATACCTATGACACACGCTTTACAATACATAGGCACAATGCAGTGTGATGTTATATTCACAGCTATGTTTTAAACTGTAGATTTACCCTGGAGTGTGATTTTAGTCTTGAGAAGCAAAAACACACATAAAAAAATATACGAATATATTGCCATGGCTACATCTGTACCATCGGTCCATTTAAATAGAGGAATATTTGCTCAGTGATCCAGTCCTGATAGCTGTATGCATTGCAAGGAAAAATCCACGTCTTTTTCCTTTAATTTTTTGTCATGCGTAAGAAAACCCACTGCTGATTCTAACAATAGCAGTGTAGTCTGAAAATGTCAGCAACTGAACATAACAGTGACTCAGTGCTTCAATGACGTGCAAGCAAATCGGTGATCACATCACTGCTGTCACGCTTCACACTCACAATGAGCAGCAAATCCTTTAAAATTTGTAGTTTCTGTTCATACTTAGCTGGTAGAAATAAATAAAATAAAGGCAAAATTAGTGACGTTGTTTTCCGTCAAATTCCTACTCTACCTATGCATGCTATGCAACTTAAAAATAGTAACTTCATTTCAGATGAAGAAAAATTAGATACAAAATAAAATCTAGGCTGTACAGGATGATTTTTTTTGGCAACTTTCATGTTTTTCCCTAATGATTTTAGTCGTTCTATTATCAACTGGCTTAAAAAATATAGCTGCTGCAAAAAGGAAAATAAAATCTACAAGGGGAGGATGGCCCGGACTCCCCTAGGTTTGATCTGAGCCCAGAATCTTTACAATGTCTGGCTCTGCTCCTGAGGAAGAAAAAATCTGAAATCTTAATATCACTTTATCATATAGTTATACTAAATATATAATACATGTACTCTAATATACTGTATACTTTTGTAAATCAGTCGAGGCCCCATAACAAAAACTAAATACAGGCAGCAATGTGCAAATGTTCCCATTAATCCTGTCTTGAAAAACAATTTGGTTGCCACAAAGCCATCTTCTTTGGGAATCACCTACTTTTATAAAGAACCACTGTATTATATGGAATGACAAATGGCTGCAGAGAATAATTAAGAGGCTTGAGTGGTCTTTTATCTCTGTGTGGTTCTGCAGAGAGCAGTTTTCCCAAACAACAGTCTGAATACCAGCGCTCGGAGCATGATGAATGGTTCATTGTGTCTCGGCTATTTTGGCAACAGGGTGATGATAACAGGAGAGGATGATTTAGTTAATGCCTGAAATATTTGGTCAGTCTTTGGGTGTTTTAACAGAATGGCACAGGAATGCCTGATCTGTTGAGGGTTAATTTACTTTCTCAACAGCACAGCTTTTCGCATATATTCTTTAAAGAATAGATCAACATTTGGGGGAATTCTGTGTCTTTCTAAGAGTGGGTGTAAAAAACTAACTTGGCAAAGTATCTTACTATGGGCTTGTGACTGCCTGGGATCAAATACGGTCATTAACTCTGAAAAAGAGAGAGAAAAACATCAGGATATCTGCAACTAACCCTGTGAATGTGTAAATGTTTTATAAAAGACTGAAAAGCTCCCTATGTGAGCGTCCAGGATGGAAGATCTGAGTGCACACGCTGGCCATGGATAATCACAGGGTGGATATAGCAGCTATATCAGTTATGTAACTGTACCTTACTCCTCCACATCCCTGAGGAGAATACGGCCAGAAGTCCCTGGGGCTTCCTGAAGGACAGCGAGACTTCACAATGAGCTCTTAAACAATCAGTTTAGGTCTCATCAATAACAGGCACCAGGTCAGAGGCCCTTTCTGTTTTCATCATGTAGGATTCAAGACAAAGGAATATTTACACACCATGTTTAAACATCCAGATTAACAGCTAGTCGTGCAGCAGAAAATGGATTTAAATCTGAATTAGTAGTTCAGGATCATTACATCATGTCTTGCATTTGTATGCTGTTAGTTACAATATGGATTTTGGTTTAATGAACAGCAGCAGACCGCTTATAAAATATTCTGCCACCAGAAGGATTTTAACATGATATATAAAACAAAAGTATAGATTCACATACACTATATGCCCAAAAGTATTTGGACACTCACCTCCACATACAATTTTGTGTGCTCTTGTCTTGGTGACAGTTTCCCGGAAATATTCATGTCATTTGGCGCTATATATGTATTCAGATGAAAAAGAGATTGTGACGGTGACAACTGATCCACATTCATTAATTACATCTGTATGCAAAGCTAGTGTAACCAAAAGGCAATTATCTACTTCAACATATAAGAATAATTAAGATTCCAATAATTAATCAAAGATGAATGATTATCTACTTGATATACACAACACAACCAAAATAAGTCTCAGACCTTCTCTATATGCTCTGCAATTATAGAACCAAATTACATAGGTCTATCCATGAAACTACCAAGAAATAAATAATTAGCATTAGCTTTCTTTTTATGGTATGGGCAAGACCAAGAAGTTCCAATTATGAGAAATCTAGATGCCACTGAATAAAGAGATTTTATAGGAAAGACCCTTTCTTGTGTTAACATGACAATATACACAAAGCTAGGATGTTTTTTTTCTACGTGTGGAAGAACTTGACTGGCCTTGTGTTATATACTCTTATTTATATTCGTATTTATTTTCTATCCTTTAATAACACCATTTTTTGTGGTTGTCCTGCACTACTTTTTAGAACCTTATTTCATATCTTGGTTTGTATATTCCACCTTATTTGTAGTCTCAATGTTGCATCATTCATTGTTTTTTGTTTGAACCATGAGAAATGTCAATGTACTTCACTGTATACAGATGGATGACAATATTGTCCGTCTCACCAGCTTCCCACCTGTGAACGGTCAAATGTGTTCATAGATTCAAACAGCATCCACTACATAAAATAAATGTAAAAAAAAATGAACTGCTCCTGTAGCTTCTCTGTTTGGGGACAGGTGGCCCAGCGTCACATTATGGCAGCAGGGCTCGACTTTCTGATCAGTAATCTGCTCGCTGTCTGCTCTGGCTGAGGAGGACACAAACCTGTGGAGTGCTGACCATATTGTGTCTTATTATGTATCACTTACAGCAGAAGAACAGCATCTGTTTGAGTGCCAGCTTCCCATGAGAACAATGTTTCTGAGCTGGTGGACTTTTTTTTATACCTCGCTGGTTATCCTAGCAGCTCAAATTAGCTGACTGGTCCCATGAGGAGAAGGTGTTAATAGATATTTTAGAGGTGCTGATGTATGAATAATTTCATTAGTGTACTTTATACTACACTGCACTGCAAACATACTGCATTCTGAGCAAGTGAGTGCTTTATAAAATGCCTCTCTCATTTGTAAATAAAACCAGGAGGAAAGAATAAAGAGCTGAGAGAGCACAATGAGACCTAATAAAGTAATTTTATGAGAGCTATATTCTGTCAGTGCAGAGCCCTCCAAAACTGTGGAAAAGTAGCCTGCAGCCGAAATCAACCCTAAAAATATTTCAGGCTCAGCTCATAAAAATGGCTGACAGTATTAGAAACAGCAGCGCAAACACCTCTGCAGTGAATGACAGAATAAGAAAGGAGGCAGACAGCTGAGTAAAAATAACTCCCCATTCTAATGACTCATTCCCTGTGTGCCTAAAGGCTGCTGACATTTGTTAGTTTTCCCCTACAAAAAGAGCAGTGGCTGTGGTCAACGTTGAATTCGTTAGAGTGAGTGCCAATGATGAAGATGGTTTGTGCGCATACAACTTCTCAAACCACTTCATCAGCATATTCCATTCTTCTTTTTGGTTGATATGTTTAATGCAATAATTGTTTTGCCTGATTTGGACCAAATAATGTAGAGTGTGTTGCTCTATTGCACGCTTATACAATCACCAAGGTGTATATACAATTGGAAAATGAGTCATTGGTTGAAACTATACACGCCTTTTCTAATTGGGTTCACATTATGTAACCCTCAAGTGTTAATTTAGTTATTTGGAGTGAAAGCGAGTCGATTTACACTCGTTACATGCATATTGTCTTTTCAAAATAAACTTCTGTTTTCACAGGAAGTTAGGTTTAGGCAACAAAACCACTTTTAGTTAAAGAGTGTAGTTGACGTTAACTTGACGAGTAACTCACTAAAGAGTGACTAACGACCCACAAGACAACATGTCAACTATCTCACACTTAATACTACATCAGTTGCTCTGAGCTTCAGACAGCAACATTGTGTTATATTCACACATCAGATCAAGCTCACAATAGTCACCCTTCTTCACTATAATCAGCTGTAAAATGATGCCTCTGCATGTGATTCTTATTATCAATTGTCAGTTTCTGGTTTTCACACATTTCAAATAAGTGCAGACTGGAAAAGCTGTGAAAGTAATTTAATTAAAGGATTATTGTAGCAAACCACATTCAAACCAGCATGTGCCTTTTTCACATACAGAGACTTCCTGCATTTTGACTGTGCACGGGAGGCTGTGATTGTGAATTGTAAAAAAAAGTAAATCAGATTGAGATCAATTTGAGTTCAGCTTTCAACGACAATTGAGAGTACTATTTTTGAATAACCAATAGAAACAATGTTCTAATATATGAAAGACAAAATGTGCCTGCAGTATCATTTATTAAAGAACATATTGTTAACAAAGGTACCAAAGTCAAACAGTATTGCATTAGTGCTCTTTCATTGCAGCTGCTAAAGGCAAAAATGATTGACAGTGATTGTTGAATGAACCACAAACCAGCAGTTACATATGAATGTATATTAATTTCTATCTGACAAATCCAAGGCATTTGGCTCCAGGCAATTTTCAAATCAGCCAGCCATGAATTTGAAATAATTCAAAATGATCCAGAGCAGAGAGGCTGGTGGACATCTGGTCAACCGGTGTCTGTGGATGATCCTCTCCCCATGCAGCCGGCTTGTTAGCATATCAAACAGAAAAATGTTTGAGTCAGACAGAGAAAGACGGAAAAAACAAAAATAATCATTTGAGCTCTAAAAGTATTTTGTCTGGGAGATTTTAGCCCTCACCAACACGTTCACTTTACATAATACCAACAATTAAGCAATGCACAAGCAGCGCGCTAATGAATGTAATCTGCCAGGATTTTCAAACAGAGTTTCTCTTTGTTTTGAGGTTGAACTCCCCTCCACCACCACCACCACTATTATTCACGCGTCCCCTGCACTGTGGGAATACATAACACTCACTACAGAAGAAAGGGAGAGTTGCTGTAGAGGTAATTCAGCTGCAAGCACCGCCCCGAACCATTCTCCATTCTCTGAATTTATTTCAAAGCGATGTGAAATTTTCAGTTTCTACGTAATCTCTTCCTGCGCTGTTAAGCAAGGACAATCTCCCTCATTGTGGACACTGTGCTTTGCTTGCCTCTGGCTGGTTGTCTGTTTTAAGAGGTCTGCATTTTCCTCCAGTGGCCTGACTTTGTGAGAGTGAAAACAAATTTACCATCCTTTGTATCCATCGGATGAGTAAACAACTCGCGCTCAAACTCATTATAGGTCAGTGTTAAAGTTCAGTTTAAAGAAGCGAAGGTCGTACTTGTCTACATATATCTGTAACATCTGTACAATATCTCTTTCATGTGGATAAATGGCTACCCTGTTGCCATTATTACATAATTTCCAAAAGTAACTCTCATTGTGCATCAAGAGAGCTATTGTAGTCATGACCTCTTTTGCTCTGCATGTACATCCCAGTTTACAAGTGAAAACAAAAACAAAAAGTTATGTTTCTGTGTGATAAAACAACCCCTGTACATTGTGCAGCAAAGCACAAATAAAGCACATTTTATACTATTGTATCATGTGAACTGACATATAAATGGGCATCCCCGCCCTGGT
Organism: Anoplopoma fimbria; assembly: GCF_027596085.1. Classification (NCBI taxonomy): domain Eukaryota; kingdom Metazoa; phylum Chordata; class Actinopteri; order Perciformes; family Anoplopomatidae; genus Anoplopoma; species Anoplopoma fimbria. The sequence continues at coordinate 12,699,733 of NC_072464.1, read as the reverse complement.
GGGAAACCACCGACTTGGAAGCAGTGATGTGGAAACCATTTTTCAGTTTGATTACCGGGGCCTTCTCTCTTTGATTGTTCGGGTAAGCCTCTCCTCATGATGAGCAGAATGGACCAGCATTGATCACACTCTGATTGTTTACCAACCAGCCTGTCAGAAAGCTCGAGAGCTGAATTGATTATGAATGGATAAAAAGGATATAGTGGAATGCAGCAGATAAAAAAAAAAAATTGTCATGCATGCAAAATAAAGATACAGCATTTTATTTGAATCATTTTCCTGCTGTACTGTTTACTGGTCAGGCCGTACTCTGTGGCATACAATGTCAAAGTCTTTACAAATCCTGGCTTACAAAGATTGTGGATAAAGTCGCCCTAATTCCCCCAATATCGCTTCCCTGAGCAGGGAATAGTGGAGAACTGCAATTTCAGATTCAACACACAATAGAAAGGGTTTAGGTTTGTTGGAACAGAGACCTGAATGTAATAAAAGGGTGAAAATATCACCACGTCTGGACCGATCAATATCTGTCATGGCTGACATGTTACAGAGCTGTATGTTTACACAAGGAGAGTCCAGAGTGTGTAACATTGCCTGTAAGTAAATAAACGTTTGTGTTTAACAATAACTTAAAAGGTAATTTTCCCGACATAATTTAAAAAACAGATTATTTCTATTGTTTTGGAGATATCGATTGTAGAGATGTCAACCTTCCCTCCAATATAATGGGACTATATGAACTTGGCTGACAATATATATATATATATATATTAAACTCAACAGCAATGTCTCTTTCCAAGATAAGCAACAGACCATGTTGTGAACAGTTTAATGTAGAAACTGTAATTGAAAGAAAATACGCCAGGTAAAAGGAAAAATATGTATTCTTTCATATTTTGCCAAAAAGTTGAGATTAAGTCCTGGACAAACTAAAGAAAAACGATATGCATGGCCAGACACCAGTAGAACAGAGGCAGGACAATGGATTTTATTGTTATTTGGGTAAACAAACCCTAGCACATGCCAAAAGCTCTGATAAACTGTAAGTATATGAACATTTATGGAAGAAAATAGTTTAATGTACATTACACATGAAATAAAGTGGTAATTGTGTCTTTGTGCACATTAGCAGAAAAAAGATGCTATGGCATCAGTGTAATGTTAAAATAAGAGATCTTTTAGAAATCAATCAAGATGATATCTGACTTCAAAGCAATTTGAAATTTCCAGAAAGCCTGTCTTAAAGCACAAACAGTAATTAGCCATCACTTCATTTAATGGAGGAATGTTAAAACAGTGATTAGCTCGTCTTTGTTGTCTTGATTAATTCATTCGCTGGCTCGAAAGCAAGCAGCTGCAAGTCTCCTAATCAGTGGCGACAATCATCACAACACGGCAATCTTCATAGCAGCCTGGTTAAAGGAAAGAGCACAAAACTATAGATCATGATTTCAGGAAAAAAACTTGGAATATTAAAGGGTTTATTAGAGAAGAAAACTGTGATTGTATATGCTTTTCCATATGCTAACAATGGTGATAATGTCTTTGTTGTTTTCAAATTGTAATACTATGCTTTGTGCAAATAAATGTTCTGTGCTTCACAAAGCTTGAACTACCCGTATAGATACCGGATCATATATTCAAAAGTAACATCCAATTACATCCGAAGAAGGGAATGGAATGAAGATGTCGAAAGAGTAAAAGTTAGGAACAAGATGACTCATGCTGCATCTAATAAACTGATTTGTTTTGTTTTTGAGAATCAAATCCTTATAAGCCTACCCCTTCACATTTTAAGGACTTTAAACACTTTAAAGGAGTTGGATGAGATATTTCTTTGTGACTCTTTAAAGAGATGTCATCTTTTGGTGTCATTTAGAACAAAGGACACATTCATGTCACAGCTTTGGGACATTTTTTATTATTATTCATAAAATGTGTCTTCTTGTTCCTTTTATTTTGCAGGCAAGATGTTATTTGGAAACAGATTTAAATGGTTCATGATGTCCAATTCATGTCTGTGGATAACAAGGTATTTTTCCTCTTTAGAAGATACTGGCTGAGCTATTTATCAAATCTGAGAGAACAGACCCAGTTGCTCTCATCAGCAGCACAATTATGTGATGGTGAATCAAAAAATGGCAAATCACTAGGTCAAGGATACCACAAAAGATACATTTGGGACCATTATATTGATTTAAAGAATAATCAGAAGAAAACATTGTATATTATATTCTGTGCTTTTTATTCCTGTCCTGTGAAAGCAGACATTTTGACATGTTATTGCCGTGAAACCGTGATGCTGTTAATAACAACAACGACTTCATCCCACTCATGTGTACCAGTTTCAGTGCCCTGCTATTGTCCCTGCTGACACCGTGGCACTTAAATAAAATTAAACCATCATTAATCTTATTAGCAACACCTTCCTATTATGACAAGTTAAATGTCTTCTGTGAGTGGCCATTTAAATTAAGAATGTGTCTTGTAGGATCTTTTTCATTATCATTATTGTGAAAAAAACAACACCAACAAACTGCTAGTCCGTCTCTCAGTAGTTTCTGACTTCCCAACTGTGTCTGTGACACTTAAGATTTGCACAAAATGTAAATCCCTAACAAAATATGCAGTTTTTTAAAAGGCTCAGTGATTTCCTAAAACAACTGGGCTCTGTAGTTTTTATCAAAAGTTGCTAAAACAGGATTAAATAGTGTATTTGTTGGGGGCTATTTTAAGCACGGGATTAATACACATTCAGTGCTCAAAATAAACCACAGAGAGTGTTCAATAAAGAAACAATGTGCTTCATTTATATGGACAACAATGGATCTCTGTTGCATAAAGAAATACGATATATGAAACTTTAGCTACACTTGGCCTTTAAATCACTGATTACAGTGGATGATCATTGTATGACAACTGAGGACGATATATCTACTGAAATCACGTCTGTTCCTCTCACAGCTCAGTGTTTGGATTCACGGGGTTTGTCAACAGCTGGCACAGCAGAGCTGAGGAGTTTATGTTGTCTCTGTTGACCTGTCAGGCAGACACGATCCCCATTTCACCTCGCTATAAAACACTTTATGAGTACAAGACAGACTTTAATACCGCCAATAAAAGTGGTGACCTTACAGTCCCCAGTGTCATCTGATAAACCACAGTAATCCTACTCTGCTTCATGTGTGATGAGAAGTGCCCTCATTAGCTCGGCGCTGCTCTTAAACATTTGATAGTTAAATCCTCGGTAAGCAGCCTCTTCTATAATCCCATTAACTTCATCAAGCTCAGACACGACTACTGGAGAAAATGTGTGCGAGACCATGAGGAGCTCGCTAAGACAGAACAAATTCTGTCAAATTGTGTAAATCTTGAACACATTTTCAAAGTTCACATAAGGATTTCTGAAATCCACATCAGGGTGAAGCTGTTTTTAAACCCATTTAGAAGATTTATGGAAATCCCATTAAAGGGTGACAGACTCAAATTAGTGCTGAAGAAATTGGAAGATACAACTGTCGGGACAAAAAGGGACTTTTTTATGACTCGTGATGAATATAAAAATGCATTAGCACAATCATAGAGAGTGGAAGGGAGAATGTGTAGATAGATGCCTGCCTTGATTTGGTTATTGATGGTAAGAAAAAAATATTTATTAACTTCATAAAGTACAATTCAGTGGAAAATAATACAGCAGAGTGTCTTGATTGACATAATTCAGAGTGACAGCAGAAAATGGGTGCTTTGCATACTGTATTTCTTTGGCTCATGTCTAAAATTCCCACCTGCTGTATATCCAACAAGATCATTATAGAGGAGCTGCACTGTTCAGACACAATGTTGAGTCAAACCTGAGACAACCCCTTCATAGGTTTAGGGACAGTGGAGATAAGCATTATTTAGAAGCATTATGAGTTTGTTTTAGATACCTTCAATAAAATCTATGTCTTATAGAAACATATAAAGCAGAGTTTGTCCAGTCAGCAAAGTGGGATATTATATTTAACCTTGAATTTGGTGTACTGTTTGTTGTTGCTTTGATAATAAATGGACAAATGAATAGAGCAGCAGCAGCAGGCACAGGCTAATTTACAGATGTTTTTTAAGCTGCTTATTTTGTGCATCATATCAGATTAGAAACTACAACCTTTCCTCACACAATGTGATGGTTTATAAACATTTCCTGATATCATAGAATTGTTTTATTGTTAGTAGAGCTAAGAAAATAACAAAACCTTTAGTGAAATAATTCTAAATTTAAGATAAAAGCTAAACTATATTGATCACATGCAGGAAAATTGAAGCAGCAATACAATACAAGATGCACAAGGCTAGGTGGCTGGATCGTAACCGTTCAATGTGATTAATTGTGGCCATATTGTTACAGGTAGAATCAGTCTAAAATGTGAATTCCTGGATGTTAAATGCTCATCAATCAAGCAATTGTACTTGTTTTAGCAGAAAGTGTTTGTTTCAAATGCAGGAGGATAGCAGTCGAGTAGTGTTAATAATTTATTGTCCAGTAGTTATGTTCGCCCAATTTATATATTAAAATAACCTAACTTAGAGACATATATATATACTAAGAACACTAAGGCAAAAATCTTCTGGTGCTTGAACTGATTTTACTTATTTCTGACAACAAAGTGACTAAAAACTGAAGCTCAATTGTGAGAAAATAAGGAATCTACCACAATAATCATTGTGCACGAGAACGTTCTCAGAGCCACCTCAATAAAACTGAGCGTACAATATGGCCCACCACGAAATGATCGACGGTGTAATGAAGAAGCTAATGAGGGGGATCAAGATCGCTGCAGAGCCAATAAATCAACACAACTGTGCCGACAATGATTCGGGAGCAATAAGTAACACTGGTCAGGGAGCAGAGGGGGGAGGGGTGGATTGAGAAAGGACTGAAGGGGAGGGACAGACTTGGGGGTCGACGCTGCAAGCCAATGTCAAGAGCACATTGATGGTGTTTTATGGGTTCTGGAAAAGCAGAGCTTCGTTTTATATGCAGAAAATGACTTAATCTTAAACATAAAATAATTCATTAAAAACTTTCAAATGATTCCATATAAATATGGTAATTATTGCAATTAATAATAATTCCTTTCGACACTTTAAAAGAAATCAATCCTCAGATGCCCGCCGAAGTGTCTGAAAATCAATAAGACATTGCTCTGATCAGCAGTTAGTGAAGAGGATTCCCTCTGTAAGCATGTTGAAGCGAAAGGTCGGTCAACGCTTCAGCTAATAGACATCTGAGGAGGCACCTCGACAGCACATTTTGAAATCATTTTAAAATAAATTGTCCTCACGCTGCGATCAGAAGACAATTCACCACTGCTGTCATGGGTGAATCAATGGTAATGAATTATGAAATAGAAAACAAACATCAAGACTTCTATAAACTAAAAGGAAAATGCAAATGGAGAAGAAGCTGAGGCGGAAAGATAAATGTTTGCATTGTACGCGTCTGCAATCCACGGATATGTTGATTGTTAACGTTTTTGCTTTCAGTCATAACAAGTGATGTGAAACAGCGAGCCATTGTTTGTTTCTGCGATCATGATACAAGGCTGAAAGTTGACATTCTAGGTATCCGTGCAGAATCGGACAGTTCCAAGATTTTTTTCTGGCTAAAGCAGTGTACATGTGATCGGGCTGGCCATTTCATTTTTCTTATTGTCAACAATTCCCATGATAATACCAAAATCAACAATGTTTTATTCCATCTTTAAATACATTCTTACTTCCCTACTTAGTTTATGTTACTTAGTCTCACCCGAAGTACATTTGTTCTTCCTGAAAACTTAAATCTTTAGAAACAGGTCCCAAACATAAAGTGCTATTTTATAATAATAATAATAATAATAATACTTTAATTTTATATAGCGCTTTTCTAGATACCCAAAGACGCTTTACATAGGGCGAAGAACAAAAAAAAAAAAAAAAAAGAACACAAAGGAGCAAACAAAACAAACAAACAGAACATTTAAAAAGAAAGAAAACTGGAGAAGCTGTGCGGAATGAGTCATGTAGTGAAGGGTAGGGAGGGAAAGGGAGCAGGGGTTAGCAGGTGAAGGCGAGTTTGAAGAGGTGGGTTTTGAGGGCTTGTTTGAATGATGATAGGGTGGGAGCCTGACGGATGTGGATGGGGAGGGCGTTCCAGAGGGAGGGTGCAGCAACTGAGAAGGCCCTGTCACCCCAGGTCCTGAGGCAACGGGTTGGGGTGTGGAGAGGGAGGAGGTCTGAAAGGTAGGGAGGGGCCAGGTTGTTTAGGGCTTTGTAGGTGGTGAGGGAGCCAGTGGAGGTTGTGTAGGACCGGGCTGATGTGTTCGTAGCGGCGGGTGGAGGTGAGCAGTCGAGCTCGAACAGCAACAGCAATATCATAAGAAAACAAACAAGGCAGTGACATTTTTTTTTTTGCAAACGCTACTGAAATACTCCACTCCACTTTATGTATCTAAGAATGGCTACTTTTCAGAATTAATTTATGTGCTGAGCTTATTGTCGTTGAATGAATGATTCACTGTAAGAGATAAGATTTACCTCAATGCAATAAACTAAAGGAGGTGTAAAGGAGTATGTATATACTGTAGTATTGCTACAGTACCTCAGTAGAATTATTCAGATTTACTTCTTTCAAGGATCCGAAAACGTCTTCAACCACAGCACAACAAACAGTAAATACTGGCCCGAAAAGACTGGTCCGAGCTCTTCTTCTTGGTTTTACTAGATGATACAGCATAGTATCATCAGCATACATGGATGGAATTATAAACAGGACTTCTGGGGCACAGACCCAGGAGCCCAAGAGGTCTGGGGGCACAAAAAAAGTAACACAAACAAAAAAAGTCCAGAAGGATGCAAAATGACAGCAAAAAGATGCAAAATTACCCCAAAACAACCACAATGAGATGAAAAACATCAATATTGACTTGTAGAACGACCCAAATATGGATGCAAAACAACCACAAAGAGACACAAACCAACCACATAGAGACACAAACCAACCACATAGAGATTCACAAGACAACTACAAAGGGAACAAAATGACAACAAAGAAATAACTTGAAAGATGCAAAATGCCTACAATCAATGGAAACAATGCAAAACAATTATGTGACTATTTCAGACTGGATGTCCCGCTTCTATTAGGGGGTATTTTTTTTAATAATCCCTCAGCATACAGAGTAGAGTGGACCACTATAAAATATTGATAACACAATAAGCAAATTCACATGGGAAACAGAATTGAGTAACAGCGGTAGCTTTCATATACAGTATGCATTGCACATACAGTCGCGGGCCTACTGCCAGGAATAAACCTCATACATGCTAATGTCAGTGGAGGCTAATGGGGGAGACGTCCTGGTGCCTCCAGAAGCAGCGGGGAGTGCCCAGGGGAGGGATTGGCAGCGCTCACTCAATGCACGTGGACATGCCCACTGGGGATTTGCCTCTACCCGTGCAGTTCTCTCAGTGATAGCTGAGCTGATACACCCCCATAATACTCTTAAAAAGATGCACATCCCTGGTGTCTAAACAAGACGCCATGCCCAGTCGACCCTCCAATCAAGAGCAAAAGCAAACAGACACAGTATGATAGTATGTGGAGGTTGCCAAATGACAACAATGAGTGGTTATCAGTATTTGTAGAGGGAACATATTATATCCCATCAAGAGTTTTAATTAAATGCCCAGACCATGTATGAAAGAAATACATCATTCCTTAAATTTGAATAACAATAGAGGCCATCTTTGCTGGGTGCTGCAGGCAGCTTACATTGTGTCCCATGTTTGGTTTGGGACACGACCAGTGTATTTACATAATCTGAATTAAATGTAAATCAAGCTTTTTCATCTCGGTCTCCCTGGATACGAGGGGTTAAAGTGTGTGCTCAAAAACATCACCCCTCAGCAGGGGGAGAGAGACTTCATTGTTGAGAAATCTGGAGTTTAAGGCCTGGAGCATCTTTCTTTTCAACAAATCTCTGCGTTTTTAAGATTTACCCCTGATGCCCCCTGAAGGAGAAAAGGTAGCCCGTTTGTTTTGTATGATACAATTCACGTAAATGGGGCTGTTTGGCCCTAATCCTTGCCTAATTAAGTGCCACTCTGCTGAGGCAGACTGCTCAGGGCCAAAGCATAATACCTGTCGAATTATGGGAACAGCTGGAGCAGTCTGTCTGACTGCAGATCAGCTCCACTTATTATCCTGCTCATTTATCGAGAGGGTAAAACAGAGACTCTCAACTAGTACCTGGGCCATCTTCATTTCTGTCTCCATTCCTTCCCAATTAGGCTCCTCCGTATGTTATGGCTCCACATCCATGTGTGGTTCATAATTGTTTGAAATATGGAGACTGATGCTTGCTGTTTATTGATGATTTTTTTCTTCACAATGTGTGGTTGGTGTTCACCAAACAGGACACTGCTGTCCGTCTGAAAGCTTCTCTTCCTGCTGCAGAAGCCATCAAATGGTGATATATATAAACGTGCATTAATTAATGAAAACCTCATCAAATTAACATTAAAATCATTACCAAATGCATAATTAATAAGGAAGAGCTGTTTGCCAGGGGAGTTAAATTAATCAAACAATCAAAATGAATAGTCTGCATGTGGAGGTGAAAAAGAATAAACATCACTGCGATGCTCCGCTTTTTCTCTCCCCTTTGATTTAACTTCAAAGATGCAGAGCTCTTCTGTGGCATCACTGGGTTCTACATTCGTAAATATGCAGCATTGAGCCAAAAGTGTTGTTATTGGTGAACGCTGTGACCTACATAGTAACATTTTCAATTCTCCCCTCTGTGATCAGCAGCTAATCAAGGCGGCCCACTTAAGCACTTCAGAAGCTTCAGTGTGATGGCAGGCAAAATTCAGTTTCTGTTAAACATGAATAACACAAAACTGATTGACAGAACAGAGATGATTTACTAATTACCATTTACCATTTACGAGTTAGTAAAAAACTGATTCCACTTTGTGTTAGAATAAAATCTTCAATTTGAAAAGCTTCTTTCTTTAGGTCTAGTCTTTGTGAGTTCTCCTGAAAGTAATCTGAATAAGGTTTTAATAAAAAACAAATAAAGTCAGGCACTTCCATTTAATGCATTGCTTTGGATGTATCGCCACCTGCTGGACACTCAGAGTTGGTGCTGCTGGATTCAGTTTGATACAGCTTCTTATGGAAATTACTTTCCATAAGCAATCATGTAAATAGAGAAGTTGATGCAAAAAGCATTTCAGTAACTGTATCAGGGAACTATTGGCAGCGAACTAAGATTGTAAACGTTTATTTCAGCTGATTTTTTTCTACAGTGTATGCAAAACAGTCAAACTGCTTTACATACGGCATAAAAAAGCCTGAAGTCATATATATTTAAATATACTCTCTCTCTCTCTCTCTCTCTCTCTCTCTCTCTCTCTCTCTCTATATATATATATATATATATATATATATATATATATATATATATATATATATATATATATATATATATATATATATATATATATATATGAGATTTTAAAAGAACTATATAAATTAGACGATAACAAATATGCTAAAATGGAATAAAACAGTTTGGAGAAAAAATGTAATACAAATAATCAAGTGAAGTAAGTACCTCACAATTGTTACTTTACTTTTTGCTGGTCCATGCTACTGAATCCATGGCAACCCGCAATCTCCTTATTTCAGTGATGGGAAGTTAGCACATTTATGTACTTGTACTTTCTTTTAATAGTTCTATTTTATGATACTTTACAGACCTACTACTATTACACCACTATACGTCCAGGGAAAATATTACACTTTTACTCCACATTTATCTGAAAGCCATGTATTTAGTTGTTTGCAGATCAAGATTTAACACACAAATCATGTGATCACCAAATAAAATATGATGCATTATTTCAAAATTAGCTCCACTATGAAATGTTTTTTAATGTAAATTGAACAACATTTTGCAGATAATATTTAATTACTGTCTGTTTATAGTAACTTTTAAATGCAAGACTTTTATATTTTTCCTTTGAGGTAGTTTTACTGAGAACTTCTCTCACTGCAAACACCAACATCCCTCATCAAACTCTGTGATGGTTAAAGTTAACTGTGGTTGTGGTATAATATTTGTAAGTATTGTTGTTGAATAGTTTTCAGGAATAATACAGTCAATACCTCGTCTGGCCTTATGATAGACTTAACTTCCACAAGGTGGCAGAATACACCACAAGAAATGTTTTTGAGCACCAAGCAGCTCTACAACGTGACTTCAGCACCTTAGTTTAAGTCAATGGTTAGAGTGGTTTTGTGTGAAAGCTACAATGAGACTCTGTAATAATGAAACAGCTGGTAAGGCATGTGTGGAGGACTGGGATTGTTTATATTGACATCATCATGTTATTTTTAGAAATTGAGCAATGTATTAGCTAATGGTCACATATTCAGAGTTTCTTTCCATCTGGAGAATCAAAAGAAAGCAAAGCTGGAATTTAAAGAGATATTAAAAGGTTTATTACAACAACTTATCAATCAAAATTTGTATACAGAACTTCCACAAGTTACAGGTACACTTTCAACACAGTACCACACTCCTTTTTTTTTTTTAGCAGTGAAGCCATTTTAAAACAACTGACCAAAGCTTTCATAAACTTAGAACCACAACTCAAGTTAGCTAAAGATATTTATCTGACCGAGACATTATCGAAGAAACAGTTAAATTCTCTCAGAGAATTATTACCTCATGCAAATAGCACATGACAGTTAAATAGTAAAAATAAATTAAAACAAAAGTCATACTTGAAGAGAACAATGTGTTAGCTTCTCATAAACTACACAGTAGTAAGCCAGTAAAGACTAAGAGAAAAGGCAAATTGACTTCATGGTTTGATTTGCTTCCTACTATTATTTCAATGATGAAATGCTCACAATTCTTACAGGCGGTCGTAGTGTTACTCTAATATACATGATGTGATTCCAGTTCACATCTGAATGCTTTAATCTCACATGACAAGATATCGAGTCAGGAAGAGGCCTATCCTGATGACTGAAACATTGTTCAACTGCTAGTTCAGCTACTGAAACCAGACTATCCTATTAAAAAAAACAAAGTACATAACACCTAGAAAGATCACATACAATGTATCATGATGTTATTTACAATGTTTTCTAAAAACGTCATTGAGGATTTGCAATCATGAAAACAGTCCTTCTGCATTAAAGTTATAAACAGTCACTTATAAAGCAAAGACAGTATACAACAAGATATTTCCTTACTGAGGAACTATGTTCATGAGACCTTTAATCTGAGAGGACAACCGTCAACTCAAGCTAATCTGCATTAAAAATGTACAGAAGTAATTCATACAAAAACATTAATGGCACTGAATGAAGTCAATATCACAGAGATTGAGTAATGGAAAATGTACTGCAATCATACAATCACTGCTTCAGGAACAATCAGACAACAGGTGGAATGTTAATGAAATAACACACATTTCTAAAAAGCTCACGTCCTTAAGACTAATTTTACAAGCAGAGGTGAGCTCAGACATTCAAACTACACGATGCAACTACAGCTGATCTCACTCACAGAAAAAGTTGTCAGATCTAAAATCCGATTCAGCCACTTACATTTGTGTGTATTATCAAATCTACTTCTAAAAAGCTGCCAGTACTTAAGATTGACTGTCAAACTCTAAAAAAGGTAAAAAAATGTGCAAAATGTAAAAAGCAAATTATGAAAAGTGACTGCTCTTTATTTAACTTCATCATAAAGATAGTGCTTATTAAAAGTCATGAAAACAAACAAGCAAACTAGTTACAAATAAACAACACACTTTGGTAAGGTCTAACAATTTGCTGATCAAACCTTCAGGATGATCGCTATTAAATAAAAACAAATATATAAATAAATTGCACAAAAACATTTTAGAACCATACGTTTTACATCTTACACATAAAGTGCCTGTTATTTTGTCTTCATCAATTCCAGAGAAAACGTTTGCATTTTCAAAAAAAAAGCATTGCCAACGGAGGACAAAATGGACCAAACATAAACAAATTAAAAACAGCCGGGTCCAAACTAAAGATGAGAGAGAATCCCTTTCCTCTGAGGCAACGGTTTGGGACGATCAACTCCCTGAAGGCTGAGACTGGGTCTCCTCTGTGCTCTGGTTGGATGTGGTGGTGGCGGCGCTGGACGAGGCGGCCGAGGTCGCGGAGGAGGCGCTGACCCCGTTTGAGGTGCTGACGGAGCTGTGCTGGATGGCCTCGTTCTGGGGGCTGCTGGGGACGGACATCTCCTCGCAGCTCTCGTCCTTATCAGAGACTGTGAAGGAAAAGATGAGAAAATACCCGCTGAAGAAGCTCGTACCATTTCAATGTTTGGATTTTCTTACATACGTGATTACCTGCAGCATTAACCTGATATAAAAAAAGGCTTTGGAAACACTTATCCATGTAGGTTTAATCAGATGTATGTGGTGCACGCAAACCGTTCCATTAATCCCCATAATGCTACTTCTGCAACCCTTCCTTTAATTAAAGCTCCAATGTCAATTTAAACCCACATCATAAGGGTATATTACATTCTGGGGCATGTGGCAGTGTTTCCCATCCCTAACTGCATTCTCATTTGTTTTTTGTTACCTTGCCAACTACTGCAGCGACAGATGATTACAGCACCTGATTTTAATGATGCTCACACTGGAGAGTAGGGAAGACTTGGAGTCGAAATGCCACCAGCTGTTAGGCAGTTGCATTGAATTAATTGGATCCTGATGGAAAAAAAAGAGACTCTACTCTCATGCTCTGTTCCGTAAAGGAATAAAGGAGCACAGTGATAATTAATATTGTTAATGATATGAAGTCACTTGTTATGGCACTTTGTAATTAATGACTGGGTTTTGCATTTTAGAACGTAAAATACAGATTCCACGGCAAGAAGAAGCAATTAAAGCGCAATACAAATGTCTTCACATTAGAGGCTTCATCTGCCTTCTCGACTGGACTTTGACCGCGTGATTTAGTGCAAGTGAATGTCAAAGCGCTATAAACTCCCTTGCTGTTTTACTATGCAGAAGGTCAGCCTCAGAATAAATCAGCTTGGTGGTTTTGTTCCATGTTCAAGTGAGCATTATTACTCCTAACGACATTAAAGGGTGGCTGTCTGATTTATCCTAATCCCTGGGCAGCCAGAGCTTCTTTCTGCTCTCTTGGTTTCTGAAGTGGTGTTTCGCTGTAAGCAGATGGACAGCTTTGTGTGCCAAGTGAAAGCATGTCCTGGCTTGTTTGTGGGGCAGTCTGGGCAATTTTCGTTCCACCTGCCATGGCTACGCCTGGGCAGGACGATGACGGGTATTACCAGGCCTGGGGGGCAGTGCAGCCTTACGGGATGTGTAACACTGAGAAAAAAACGGGGCTTGATGAGGCCTTTACAAGAGTGTGAGCCACGGATCAGTCAGAATCAAATAATGTGCTTCACTAATTAGCAAGATCGATTATTTCGGTCATTCCCAAGCAGGGGTACTAGGGCCTCGGGGTGTATTTTGCAATTGCCAGGGGGTACGTGGAAAGATCGTGGAGGAGCTTAACTAATTTGAATAAACATGAATTCTGATTTAATTTAAAAATATTGAATCAGTTGTTCATGTTCTTGTTTAGGGTGGATGAAAAATAGTTAGCAAACAAGCGGGAACATCTGAACACTGAGCTAAAAGTGTGGATAAGAGCTAAATGTATGGCTACGGTAAGAGTAATGATTTATAGGTAAATATACTGGATGAATGGTTGAAATAGCTTAAACTTTTGGGTAGTTTTAACAAACTATCACACTACTTGCAAAGCAGAAGTGAATAGAGCTTAAAGATTAAGCAAAAGTAAAAGTATTAAAAGTTGAAAAACTTGGACCAAACTATTGTTTTAATGGTTAAAAAACTGAAACTAATGGGTATAAAAGGTCTGTGGGGCTACATCAAACGTATTGTAATTTCCTTCTGTTATTCTCCCAGACTTTTCATTCTCACATTAAATGACTTGTCTAAAATCTGCCATCATGAGCCAAATTGATGAACTAGGATATTTGGATGAAGTTGTATCTTCCCAAGCAGGATAAAAAAGTGCTCCGAATGTCATCCTTCACAGAGGTCTAGAAACACGGGACAGACACCCTCAGCAAACGCATGAGAAAGATGACCCAATTCATCTGCAGATCTTTCTAAAAAAAAAACCCACAACCAGACGACACCAAATGAGACCTGGCTCTGACAGCCCACTCTAGCCTGGAAACCACCAGTCCCATAATGCACATGACGTGTGTCAGTGGGATGGTTAGCAATAAGGGATGCATAATGAACAGCCTAGCTTGGTGGACACCCCGCCACGAGAATGCTCTGCAGTCTTGTCAAGCTTGCTGCTTTAATGGACTCATTTCAGAGGCAATCATTGTCAATACAAGTCAGCGGAGACGTTTAGAGCACAGTGGAGAAGAGGCTTGGAGTACCACTTGTTCTTGTTGCATACAGGCTCATCTGTGAGGGAAGGTGAGTTATGACCGGAAAAATCAGAATGACAGAGGCCCGGTCGCGGGAAAGGAGGAAATATTGGTGATATGATTCTAAATGAGACCATGTGAAGAACAAGGACTGGCATGGAGTTGACACTGTGCAGGCTTACAACAGGAACATTTTTAAATTAAGAGGCTGCAAACGACAGGATCTTGACGTGAATTCAAATGTTGATGATCATTGTATGGTTTAGGCGTCACAAAAAAGAGAGAGATTATGCTTTCTTATCCATTCCTTGACAATCCAAGCATTTGGATTCTCAACATCCTTCCTGCAGACATCTAGTTTCATCTGACAAATGTTTATTTAGCTGTCAAATGAGGAGGAAACAATTGGTTTCTTGTGGACACCACCTGTGGTCTCCTGAAAAGACTCAGACAATGACGCCAGGGAGAATTTGTCTGGAACCACACTGCCCATAAATATCTTAACTTTTGCAAAGTTTTTTTTAGTTTTTAAAAAAAAATGGGATCTAATACGTCAGTAGCTGTTTCTGTTTGGCCATAAGTAAGACATGTCCTTCCAGTGGTTAGCCGGAGCTCATTTTAGAAGCCTTTCGCTGGAAGCCTCGGGCTGAGAATAATGGAGCATTACTCACTGTGATAGCCAGATTTCTTCTGCATGGCGGTTACAGGGCAATCTTTATGAGCCAGAAGAAGCTGCTTCAGCTGAGCCACTTCGGTTCTCAGCAGGGTGACTTCACTCTTTGGGAGAGAGGAGACACACAACAGCACTCAATAAAAGTCTCTGTCTGGAGCATACAGTACACTAGATTACAATTCATAGACAAACAGACCACATGTGTGTTAGTTCATATCTTTAAATTGATTCTCCAAAACCAGATTTCTGGATTTAGATTTTTTCAATAGTGATACTGCCATTTGAGAGTTACAACAGTCTGATAACAATGTAACATCTAATAGTATTTTTTCACATAAACATATGCAACACAAACATTTTTGATATCATCCCTGATATATATACGTTTTAGGATTGTGACCAAGATATATATTGACCGGTGCATTTTACAATTAAAAAATAAAGACAATCAATGCAACGTTGACACTATTTTTACATTATCTCAAACATATCTTAACATTTCATTTCCAACAAGTTAGCGGGTATTGATATATATGCCGATAAGAAAATGTGTAATAAAAAAAACTCTTCAAATGTGTCGCCCACCTGACTCATCGGTCTAACTCTACTCTGAACCTTAAACCTGATGCGTAACACAGTATATAAACCAATCAGTAGCTTGGATGTGGCTTTGTGCCCTCTCTACATGGATGGCCTTACCTCTTATCCATAATTGGGGATTTTAATGTCGGTTATTATTAATGGAAGCTCAGAGTTAAATTCTCAAGCCCTCCTCGGTAGAGTAGGCCTAAATGACCACCACATCACAGCAGATAAACTCCAGTGTAAACAGTACACACAGAAAGGTAAAAGTGTAATGAATTAATTCAGAATATAGTATGATGCATAGTTATATAGTTTTTCCTGCACAATAATTATTGGCCTTCACTGGCTACCAACCAGCACATTTGTCAGAGATGAGCTGTTTGGATTGTCAGTGCAACTTTGCAGATGCAGCTGAGATTTACACTCTCGTGTCATTACAGCACCCAGGGGAGCTGAGGATTTCTGCATGTCGTAAAAGAGGGCCACATTACACTGAAGGTGACTTTAACTGGATTTAGAGCGGCCAGGGGCCCGCAGAACACCCAATGGCAGATTTAAGCTCCTTCTCTTTTCCTTTAAAGGGCTATGGGCGGCTTAATCTATTAGTCTAAAAGCAGCCAATTTATTTCATTCCATCTGTTTAGTCTTGCTGGTGTTGGCAGAGCTGAGCTATTGTGAGACAGATTTAAACACAGCTGGAAGAAGCGTATGCATCACATGTAGCCAAAGCCATATTTACTGGGTTTCCACCATGACTGCTGCCATTTATAGCCAAAATAAACACCATCCTTTTAAGCTCTCCCTCAACTGTGATATTGGAAACACACAAGATTGTAGAGAAAAGGCAGAAATATTAATATTATTTTTTTAGTTGGATGCAAAAGCAATCAAACAAATTTTCCAGAAAAAGAACGTCTTTGGTTGAACCATGACAGTAACGCTGCCATTCACACCGAGTCAAACCTGGAATTTTAAATTGGACTTTTGAGAGTTAAACTTGTTTCTAACTTTGTGAATTAATCAAAATCGAGCAAATGGGCCTTGGGTGATGCTGCGAGCCCTGTGAGCTGCCTGGTCTGACACCTCATTAAAAAGCCAGTTAAGGATGATGTTAAAATAATTGTGCATCATTAGAGGCAGTTTCACTGATCAGCTGGGCCATGTTAGCATGTTTTTTTAACAAAACTGCACTGCTGGTTATTACTTTCATATAAAGCCCCTTTTATTCTCTGCCACATGTTGTTCCCTTCTTTGTAGTTAACAGCGAAGCCCTGTTTATTACCTCATACATTCACCTATTCATCTACCTATATTAAAATACAATCTCACAAAGCACACTCGTGACAAGTGTTTTTGAACCAGATATTAACGACATGGACCTCGTTCTTTATATTGCTGTCTTTCCCCTCCTCCACCTTCTACATGTTACTCTGCTTTCATAGAAAAATAAGACAGTGAGCAAATAAACACCACATCTCATTTAATTGTCTGGAACACCGATGTGCCGCACCCCCGGCTCACAGTTATCAACAGAGACAGCAGATACATGAACTGTTTCGAACTTGTCAGCATCAGATCCTAATTGCTTCCAGCAAAATGAAGGTTCAAAAAGACACCTTTCCCTAGGAGATTTTTGAGGCCATTCAGTAAACTGCTGAGACAGAAGCGAAGACACGCTTGTGTGCGGCTGACATCTGGAGGATACATCTTTATTGACAGGGACATATCGATGTAAAGGGCTCACACACTGCTGCTGTCACACGGCAGCTCTTCTTAATCGGCTTTAATGACTTCATCACCACAGAAGGTAAAAGTCTGTGTACACGCGCTTGCAACAACAGCACATGGTGATAAACAGACATACACATGCATACAAACACACACAAACTGACACATTGATGCATAAGAGTACAAAACAAAGACAGATGTGGTAGCTGTTGTCAGATGCAGTAGCTGAGGGGAAAAGGTAAAGAGCACCTGTAGATGTCCGTTCATGGAGTTGAGGTCTTCGGCCTTCTTCTCCAGAGACTGGACCCACACTTTCCTCTTCTGCCTGCAGCGAGAGGCTGCAGCCCTGTTACGCTCCAGAAACTTGCGTCGCTTCTCGTCCGGGTTTTCACTTGTGGTTCTGCGCCGCCGACCCCCTGTGCTTGGGGGGTTTGGAGCAGGGGGCGCCGGAGAAGCCTGAAAAATATAATAATTATAATAATAATAATAATAATAATAATAATAATAATAATAATAATAATAATAATAATAATAATAATACAAAACAATAACTGGCAGAACAAAAGCACTACCACATATGTAAAGTGCTGCTGACATCATTGTGCAGCATTAAATATTGCAAACTGAGTAACTGAAATGTGGTTAACACTCATAAAACACTGAAGTTAGTGTCACAAATCACATTATGTTCTCAGTTTTGTTGCCTTTACCTGATGATTATAACATATTAGTTTACACACAGAAAAATGTAATCAAATCCAGTTTCAGGTCGCCTTAAAAATATCATGTCTAAACACCTGCCATGTGATGCTGTTGTGTTTATAAAAGGTTTTATAAGGAGGCAGGAATGATGATCAGAGTTTGCTGAAAGCTAACAGTGAGAAAGCTAACTAGCACACTGAAGTATCCCTCACACATTCAGGCTGGGTATTGTTTGAACATTTTGGATACTACTGTTGATACAATACTTTGTATTCTCAAAAGCGTACCTTTACTGAGAATGCCTTTTTTTATTTAATTTCAACAAAAGTCTCAAAATGTCATCTAAAAACAAGAACTTTGCATGAATAAATAGGCTTAAACTTAAAGAAATTGTCTGAATCACTAACAATCTGATCAAAAAAAACTGTATGCAAGATTATAAATCTGAACAGCCATTTGATGCCATCGACAGGTCCACTTCGGTCAATACCAAAAATCTACTGAAGTTCAATATGTGGCCCTACTGTACACAGGCCTGTCTTTGACCTCGATAACATGACCTGATGATGAACTATTATAATGATGAGAGTCCTGCGTGTAAACAAACCCTTCTGTCTACCCTTCCCTGTCTTCTCTAGAACTATGCTGAACAGTCGTACTGCAGTTGTGGATACTTACAGGTGTCTCTGTCGTGGAGGTGGCTGGCTGCTGAAGGGAATGGGGGGACGGTTCCTCAGTCGTGGGCAGGTGAGCAGCTGGAGCAGGAGTTAGGACGGCGATGGGGGACGGAGTTGGGGCTGGGGTCGGAGCAGGAGAAGGTGGAGCAGCAGTGTGGGTTACGGCGCTGCTCTGGACTTCACCAGCATTTCCATTGGTTACCTGAGGAAGCTGCTGGTTTAACGTGGCTTTTCGTTTCTGGGAAGACAATGCAGCGGGGGAAACAGTCATGACATGTTCATGCAGAGACATGGTTGTTACAAGGGGAGAACTATATTCAGCTATGTAAACAAGGTTAAAGGGAGCTGACAGTAGACCATTTGATCCTTTATCATTCAATTATTTTAAAAGAATATAAGACTTTATACATGTAGCACTTTTGGTAGAGTGTCATAGTTTATGTTCAATGGCATGTTTTTACACTAAATAGCTATAATTTCCACCTGTAATAACTTCCTTTGAGTGAATGTTTAGCAATCACGCTAGTTGTGACAAACAAATAAGGTTCTTATTTATAATAAAGACTTATCTAAAATAATAATAAAAAAATGAAATTCAAATGAAATGCCAGAAATGTACGTACTTTTATTCACACTAAAAATAATCTTAAATTCAAATGTAACTTAATTAGACTAGAAAAGCTAACGATGAGTCAGAAAAATGAAAAAATCTTATATGTAAGAAGAGAAGACGAAAAGGGAGAAATCATGAAATAGTAAAGAAACTTTAACACATTTTAAAAACTATAGGATGAAAGCATGTAACACCTGCTCATATTTATATATTTATTTAGCGTGTTTAGGTTGTAATCTTATCCGAATACCAAAGGTGATGGACATCCACAGCACATAATGTGACTCAAACTAACAAATCATGCTCTTTTTTGAACACTGACTAGGACTGCATATGCCACACATAACACGGCCCATTCACAGAAAACTACTTCTCCACAGATTGGTGTTCACGACTCACAGGCCAATTCCTCTAGTATCAAACACCGAGCAAACAAGGTGAATGTGAATGAGCCTTTGGAAGCAATAACAAAGTGAGAGGGAATACATTTACATGAGAAAACAGAGGAGCACATTATTCTAACAACTACCTTTGCCAGAGCAATCTATCTACCAAATTAGTTTATCGTGTAATACCCTTCCAGAAGCTCTTCTGGCAGAAACAAGATATTATTCTCTTGGAATGGCCCATAGAAAGAGGGAAAAGCCAGTCAGATTCATATTTCATCTCTGCCACGGAAACCTCATCAGTGTAATAACCCTCCATCTCATGGGTGTTATTCAACCATCTGCTACTATATTACTTATCTTTATTTTGCAACTAATTAACAGCATAATCTTCTAAATTCAGCAAGTTAATTATCATTATTGTGGTCTTTGCAGCATCATCAGTCCTTGTAAAGTGCCGTCTCTGCGCCCCCTGAGAGGGCGGGGGGGAGCGGGCAGGTTGAGCGGGGGTCTGTTTTTCTTGACGCGGGCTCATTAGGTGTTTGCTGATGAGCTGAGTGTGGTGGGACGCGCCGGAGTGAGAGGATTGGGGGTGTGTGTGTGGGGTGTGTGTGTGTGTGTGTGTGTGTGTGTGTGTGTGTGTGTGTGTGTGTGTGTGTGTGTGGGGGGGTCAGGTCAGGCAGGATTCTGCTGAACAAAAGGTTCCATGCAGGGTGAGGCCGACTTAATGTGCCTCGCTGAGCGTGTGCCAGGATGCCCCCAGCTGGCTTCTGCTGGTAGCCCCCTCCGGTTGGCCCCGGTGACGGCGTGCTGAGCGCAACGCTGTCTCCGCGTTTGTCATCTCCGTACCCCCATGATCCCCGACAACACCCTCCCTCTCCCTTCACCCTCGCCGGTCAGGATCAATCCTTCCCTCCGAACACACACACACACACACACACACACACACACACACACACACACACACACACACACACACACACACACACACACACACACACACACACACACACACACACACACACACACACACACACACACACACCTCCTCTCTGCAGTTTATCTGTTAACTTCCACAGGCGGGGCATGCTGCGAACACTTACAGGTTCTGTGATCTGTGCTCCATCACACTGCCCCTGATCTCCCTCCAAACACTTCATATCCCTGCCCTTCAACTATCACTTTTTATACAGGAGGACCTACTTAGTTGCATGACTGCTAGGACCATGTTCTCCCCCACAGAGAAATATTAGTAATATTTCTAGGGGGAGGTTCTTTGTTTTTTTTTATTAGCGATAAAACTGCCGATCATTTTCACAATTAATTGTCCCAAAACAGTGAAAAATGCTTGTTATATTTTCCCCTGTTTTCCGCAAATAGTCCAAAACCCAAAGATATTCAGTTTACTATCATGTATGACAAATCCTTAGCAAATCCTTAAATGCGTTATATTAATTGTAATGGTTTCTTTTCATTTTTATTTTTGGTCTATGACCATTCTTAATCATGTTTTATTAAGCACTTGGAACTGCATCTTGTTGCTATAAAAATAAAGTTATTATTACTATCATTATTATTATTTTCTTTATTATTAGAGAAGCTAAAAGCACCAAATATTTAGCATTTTGCTTAAAAAATTACTAAAATAATTTTTGAACTAATTTGTTAATCAACTTCTTGTTGCAGCTCTATAGATCCGGAAACACAAATAAAAAAATTAAAATTAAAAGAACTTTGTTCTGGCACAGGTTGGACTACTTCAGACCCAACCTGTCACTAGCGCCCTCATCTGGTCAAGGAACGGTCTCTTATCGTCAAGCTCCCTCATTACTTTGGTTGTTATCATCCCTCTCGGATGGGAAATGACAGACTCGACATGGAAATAATAGTTGATGTAAAAGCAGAGATAGTTATTACCAGCTTTGCTTCTGATTGGGCGGTCTGCGGCTGTGGCGAGGGAGGTCCTGGGATCCCGGGGACGTTAGGCACAATGGTGACGGGTCTGACAAGCTGACGGCAGAGACACAGAGACAGATCAGCACAGAGAAAATGTGTCTTCGGCTGTAGAAAAGGCAGGCGGCGCTCACACACAACACAAACACAGCCACGCCAGGCTCCCACAGTTTCCTCATATCTCAGCCTCATTAGGTTGGATGGCCTGTTATTTTGTGGAGGCAGCGCCACATGGAGATGCCGTGTGCACGCTAATGAACCTCTGCCTGCCTGCGTGAGAGCATATGGGCAGGGAAGCTGAGGAGTGGATGGAGAGACATGAGTCGGAAGGCCAGAGCCAGGCCTTCTCTCGCTGCCGCTGACAATGAGACAGAGGGGAGTGAGAGGGGGGGATGATCGAGTGAAAGGGAGGCCCACTGGTGGCTCATGTTCTCCGTCTACTTTTGCCCTCCTCTACTTGTCAACGGCTTTCCCAATCCCCACGGACTGGGAAGATGGAGTTTTTTCCCCTGCTGTGCTGCTATCAGGAGATAATCATCTGCTGCTCAGTGTTCCACAAAAACAATCAGGACTACAGTGAACAACAAGACACGCACGCTCAAATGGGGGTCCTTAACATTTTTTTTTTTTTTCCAATATGAGATTTCTTATATCAGTTTATAATTGGTTTGCAAAACATATAAGTAGTTTCATCTATCTGCTCTGCCAGAAATCAAGAGCGTTGATTCTAATTGAACAAGGACAAATAGCAGTGAAGTGTCCTGGACTGGAGCCTGCTGTGCCTTGGCCAAATCCTGTGTCTTTGCCACAGTGACACAATGTGTCTCTAAAGTCCCTTATTTCCTTCAACCGCTGCAGCTCCGACTTCACTGCCAAATTTGTGATGCCAAAGTTGTAAATACTCCCTCTGTCCAAGTAGAGCGAAGACACTTTGTGGTATTCATGTATCGCTACAGCATAAGTGTATTCTAAATGTAAATTTTGGAAGGACTTCAATTTGACTGAAGTGAACTCTTTCAAATTCAAAATGTGAGTAACAAATAGCAACCTTGTGCCCAGCAAATAATCCAGTTATCCAACACAGTCCAGTGATTTTGATGAAAATATAGTTATCTAAAATTGCCCTGCTTGAGGAAAAAAATGCTTTTATTCATTAGTTAGTTCATTCAAGTCCGTGGAAACAGCAGTCGACAACACAATCCCACCTCAAGGTTCATTTAGTGGATGGTTTGAAGCTTTGTGATGGGGTAGAAAGTTACAGAACAGCTACTAAATGGACTGTCTGCTGTTTTCAAATTGTGAAGCTTGACTTTTAAGCCATTATGAATGAGAAGTCCTTAAGCTGCTCGGCAAAAAGAGAATTGTTTACAGTTCCATAAGAACTGGGGAAACTCATAGGAACAAAAGCTCTCGAGCGGCTTCTGAACTGACCTTGAGGTGAGATTGTTTTGTCAGCAAACACTTGTTACTGACATCCCTATTTGTCCAGTGAGTAAAGGTCACTGCATGGTTTGAATCTAATAGTCATTAAATTATCAGAAAAAGTCTCATTATAAATTTTGCTTTTACTCAAAACACAGGAAAAAAAACATTAACATAATATAGCAAATAGCAAACTCACAGGGATCGTAGTTGGAATATGAACACTTGAGCTTGTAATAGACGCCGGTATAGCAACCGGCATGGTCTGTCCGTTAGACAGCTGTAAGAGCACAGGGAAGGTGCCAGACACCGGGCTGAAGGGGGAGACAGAAGAAATCAAACAAAAATATAAAAAAACTTTGTGATTAATATGTCACAATCTGTCACAAATTAAGGACAAGGGTGGCTACTAATACACCAGCATAATGTCATAATCAGGCAACAACTGATGGAAATAAAGTGGAACCAAAACAACTCAAAAACACACCTGTTGCTTAACAGGTTGAAGCAAGATTATTAGAACACATATTTTATCATCACATTAGACCCCATAAGTGACATCACTGTTGCCAAAATATGGACTTCTGGTTCGAGAAAACCCATGGGATTTCCACCAAATAATATGTGTTGTAAATACAATTTTTTTTACTTATGTATTTCAGTTTTAAGCATATTTTATTACCAAAAATATTGAAAGGAAAATTTTCATTTCCGACAAACTGGGTTGATCATTACTTTATTATTTCAGTGGGTTTTAATTAAAAAAAAAATCTTAATTGCTTGATTATGGGCCCAGGGAGACTCTGCTGAGCACAGATTTAGAATTAAACATCATAATTCGTGACTATGTGTCACTCTAAACATAATTGTTCGGACAGACTCTAATTTGACCTGTGAAACCTTTTGAAGCTGTGGCTCCATTTCACAGGCAATTGATTATTATAATGTATATTTCACATGCTAGCTCTGGCTAGCTTGTGCTTCACAGAACATTGTTTGTGTTCTACAACAATAATCCTAATTTACTGGATCTTTGTTAAAATAAAAAAGGCTCAATACACTTTACAATCCTGTATAAAAGGCCTAATACAGTGAAGCATTATTATGTGGAAACACCCTTTGATTGTTTTATTTATTTTCCACCACTGAGAAAATAAACTGGTGCTAAAAATCCATATTTGAGCAATGTTGATGTTATTCTTAAAGACTAGACTTATGAGGTCTACAGCCAAAAAAAAAATTCTCAAGAGTGCAAATAAATGAAAAAACCAAACAAGCACATGCCTCATGAAATATGAGCTCACCAAACGAAACTGCACAAATAATAAAAATAAAAAAAAGATGACTTAGTAATGCCATGATTTAAAAAAATGGACGTTTTGAGTTACTTACACTATAGGCCTATTAGTGGATGGGACTTGGGTAATAACAGAGCTAGATGTTGGTGATGGGAGAGCTTGCTGTATTACAACATTAGCCTCTGAGGTTGCTAGGAGTACATTGGGAACTTGGAGGGATGCAGGATGGACTATAGTGGATGTTGGCAGTGAGGCTGGCTGCAAAGATAAATCCTGAAAACATCATACAAGACCTTAGCTGCAGGAAGTATTTAATGAACACCAGATAGTATAGAAGGGTTGCAACGGTATGAGATTTTCATGGTGTGATAACCATCTCTGAAAATATCAAGGTTTTACAGTCGTACACTATTCTTCATCTTGTTTTCCTTATTATGATTACAATCATCTTTATTATTAGCATAACTATCAATTAAAATGATCCATAAGGGATTGAAAACAGATTTTTTTTTAAACTGAAGGATGTTAGTTTCAGGGTTAGCATCACTAGCATCTTAAAAAAAAGAAAAGAAATAACAACTAATATATACTGTCGGTGTGCAACAGTATATATTGTTGCACACCTACTGTCTGTACCTTTAACTCTCACACACTCACTTATGAGAGTTTTTTTTCCAATATTGTTGATAAGCACATGTACATGGTACGATAACCACCAATTTTAATGGCGCTGTATACCGTTACAACCCTCTTTAAGTGAATCACTTCTTATGATAAAATAAAGGCCACATGTCACCGTATTCTTCTCAAAATTAGGAATAAAAGAGCTAAACAAACGGAAGCGTATTAATAAACTAATATGTCCAATTAATTTCTCTAGATAATCATTTGGTGCAGTACTGCACTACAGTATTTTTTTCATGGAAGTTGAGACAAAGTCAAACTGAAACAAGCAAATAATCTGATCACTTATCAAGTTAATATTCACACCAGTGGATCTGTAATTCCAGAGTATGATACCAATCACAAAAGGACACCAGATATTCACTCTTAATGACATCCTTGTATGCTCTGATTAGCACAAATCCTGCAAATAGTTAATTCAAAGGCTTTACCTTGTCATCATTCGTAGTCGACTCGGGGTGAGGCAGCGGGCTATCTCGATGAGCCTCCATAGCCGTGGGCTCCTCAGTTTTGTTGCGTATGATAGGCGTTGCAAGAGGTGACAAATCCAATGGTAGCTACAGAAAAATAAGAATAAATCATCTTAATAAAACAGATCAGTGATATCAGTGATAACCCTGGGATACGTAAAAGTTAGATGATCTGCTGATGAAAAGTCTGGCAACGACAAGCACCTTTTTAATGTCATCTTCACTCGCTTTTTTGAAGTCATGGTCAAACGGACTTGCAAGTTCATTAAAGAGTCCGACCTCCTCACAGTTCTTCAAAAAGCGGGTTGGTGTTGGTGTTTGGTCTGTAATGGAGGGAAAACAATCAGAACCACGACTTTACTGTAAAGTATAAATAAAATCTAAATATCTCAAGATCAAGAGCACTTACCAGCAATGATGGCACCGTCATTCCTTGCTGGGCCAAACTTCAGGGTCATCTCATGTTTGTGTTTGTGGACAGCCAAGTGATCCTCATTTGTAAATCTCTTTATACGGTCAAAAAAGAAAACAGGCAGAACAATCAAACCGGATCTGTATGGAAAAGCAGTTTAGTTGCAGGGGGCAAATTCAAACATCTTTACTGCCATTTCTCAGATTAAGACGTTAAAAAGTGTGTCCCAGGTGTTTCTATTAATCTGTCCATTTATACTTATTAAAAAGCCTAGACGTAATGCTATAAACATCTCTCTAAACAGTTTAGATTTTCAAAAATGTGGGATTTTAGTTACAGGTCTGTTGTTAACGTTGAGATTGCAGATGCCATGCAATTTTGAGTTTATACTTAATAATAAAAATGTATATAAATAGGCTTATATATAGCAAGTATTATAGGAACCTGTAAGACTCATTACTCCTGAATGTGTTTGCTTTTAGGCCAGGAAAACACATTTACAACAATTCTCCTCCAAAAATTGATAACTCACTGAGGAGAAAACTAATGAAACAGTTTTGTAATTAATTAAAATTACAACAAATACATACAATTGGAATTAGTTTAACATAGTAACATATGGAAAATAACAGAAATTATTTCAAGAATTATTTCATGCCTCTTAAAAATGATATTGGAGGGTTAAGGGTTTGTCTGCGTGGGCTTATTACCTCAGTATATCCAAAATCTCAGCCAAAGACAACAACTTCCCGGGGCTCCATATCAGGCTCAGGAGCCCCAGGTTCACTTTATGTCAGGCGCATTTTGGTAATTTAATTAACAGGAAATGTGTTTGGGAATCTGCATCACAAAATAAAAAAAATCATCTGGATTTGCCATTGTTACATAATCTCGTGGCAATATCTTGTAGAAATGCTCCGAGTTCAAATCTAGCAATAACACTTTATTATTTTAGTTTATAATGTGCACACATGACAGGTTGATCCAGCTTTAGATCATCAATCTACACACAGGGCAATCTGAAACAGTGGCACAAAGTCCCATTGGTGATAACAGAGATGACTTACCTGTCCACACCCAGGAGCAGTGCATTGGAAAGGTTTATCATCACTCATATTAAGGAATTCCTGTTGTGTCACCCTGAAATAAAACAAGGAAAAGGCACAAGAAGGAGTTAAATGACAGTCCTGAAGGTAAGAACAAGAGTAAGGGTTAACTTTTTTTTACAAATACAACTATGGTTCCTTCAAGATGTAGAATACACATTGTGGTTATAGCAAAAAAAATAACTGTCAGCAGAACTACTGAGCTCATATCGGATAATATGCACAGGTGAAGGTGCTGAGAGAGGACAGATAGAAATGTGGACAAAGGCTGCTCTGGTTGTTTACACCTCAGTGTCATCACTGAAACACGGGCTGTTTGTATCCCCGTCAAAAAGAGCTGACACGTTTACAGCTTAATGTAGTGACACGTCATGAAAAGGCACAGCAATAAACCCATAACGTTAATATAGATTATCTGCCCCAGTCGCTTCCATGGAACAGCCCGAGCCCTGCGTTAACATGCACCCGTCGCCATGTTTGGACCTTAATATCTGTGTAAACAGAGGAGATGTCATCGTTTATTTCCAGGTCGCTTTAATGTGCCGGAGCACAAGTCCCTCGCAGTGCCACAAATGTTGCCTCTTACAATCGCTTTGTACCCATTCGCCATCAGTTTAAGTGGTCACTTACCCCTCAGCCACAACCCTTGATTTCCAAAACCCCACGTCTGTAGCCAAGTATCGCGAGAGTGGATTCTGCTTTTCCGTAAACGTCACACGAGGACAGAGCCAGGATCCTCATCAAGTAGTGTCAGTACATTTAATTACAGATCCTCTTCAAGCCTGTTTTTTTCAGACATATTCAATTACTCTGCTTTCAATGTTTTACTTTTCAAAAAACGACCTTATTAAAATCACATCTCCTAATTCTCCCTCACTGAAAAATCCTGAAACTACAGATAAAACATGTCTTGTACTTCTCTTGAGTAAATTGCCGCATTGTTGTGTAAGTTGCATACACCTTGATAGTTTGGTGTTAGTTTAATTTAAAGATGCCCACATTCATGTTGATATTTTATTTTAAATAATTGCTGTGCAGAAGCTGGCTCTATCTTTCAACGTTAGCCTCCCTGGTACATGGTTATCTATTAACTATTAGTTATACAAGATATATTTTCTATTATTTAAGAAGGCTACTATTGTTTGTTAAATGTGTACCAGCACAGACAAGATCTCTTTCAATTCCATCTGACATTTAAAACTGTTAACAGGTTTATTTTGTTTGGCATTTACCATTATGTAATTTGGTATTAATTAGCATGTTAAGGTTTTGATAAATAATTTAGTCTAAGAACACATGAAACCATCACCAGTTCCCAAAGCCGAAGGTGTGGATTTCAAATAGTTTGTCAAACAACAGACCAAAACCTAAAGACACTCAATTTACAAAGAAACAATACTGAAGAAAATATATTCATCAGCAGATTCTTCCTTTGGAGAAACTGGTACCTGGAAAGTGATGGATAATTTTGCTTCAAGTGATTTAAACAGTAACCCAGCTATCGAATAAAATAAATGTACTTAAGTTTTAACTAAATTCTGACCAGCTTCCATTACAGAAAGTCAGTTTTTAGATCAACCCAGCATAAGATTCAAAAAAGTCAAAACCCATTATAAAACTCAATTAAATCCTCTGGATTTATTAAATGCCATTTACAAAGGCAAGCACTCACTTGCTGCCTAATTACAGTACTATTTAACTGCATCTAAACCAATATTGAATTCAGGTGGACCCCAAAAAGCTTGCATGTGATGTGCTAAGAGAACAAGGCTGATTCATGGCAAGTCGATGCAGCTGCTTCACAGAAAAGATGACATTCAAGAAAGGGGACTGCTTTCTATTGTACTAGCATGGTATCCAGACATAAAAGTTAGCACCATAGTTAAATAGTCAAATACATGTATTTTAATCACGTAATTTCTTACATTTGTACAATACATGATTTGCGTATTTCGACAGTGTCTGAAAGTCTTGAAAATGTACATTTCCATGACACCAACACGGAACAATTTTGGTAGCCACAATAAAATATGTAGTCACATCTGTAATGAAAGTGTTGAATGACAGCAGAGTTTTACATAGCAAACAGGATAAGGAAAGCAACCATCAAACAGAACAGCCCCATGGCTTCAGACAGGGCAAATCCCAGGATGGCATATGAGAACAGCTGCTGCTTCAGAGATGGGTTCCTGCAAACAAGAACAACACACAATGGCATCAATGGAAAATAAAGCATGCACCAGAAATCTATTAATTCCAGTCAGTTTTTATATTATCAGGATGTATGTTTGTGAGAACTAACCTAGCATAGCCGATAATGAGACTGCCGAACACAGTCCCAATTCCAGCTCCGGATCCAGCCACTCCGACTGTGGCAGCTCCAGCTCCGATGAACTTGGCAGCAGTGTCAATGTCCCTGCTGATGGCGCTGGTCTGGAAGCCCCTCAGTGTGACCTGAGTGAGGGGGCTCTGTGGCATCACAGCGCTGCTCTGGAGCAAGAAAAGACAAAAAAAAAAAAACAGTTAACTTTCACCTTCAAAACCAATGTCATGAGATGTGACAAAACAGTTAGGTGATATACAAAACAGGTCTGAAATAAGAGGCATTCGTGAGAACAATAAAGGAATTAAATAATGATTTAATAACAATCTTTACTATCATTGTCATGTAGCAATTTCCATGTTAACCTTCACGTTGATGAAAATGTTTCATGTAGATGAGGTGGGATTTTCAATAAGTCTTGGACATTTGACAACATTTATGATATTTCATAAAGTAAATGCATAAATAACTAGAAGCAGTAACTCAAAATAAGTAATAAAAAATCAAGTGGTAGAATAACAGTTGCAGTCTCAGTTTGTATTTTATTCTTACCTCTGTATTGAGCTCAGGCCTGGACAGCACTGAGGCAGAGAGGGGTCTGTAAAGAGCCCGGGAACCAGCACGGACCTGAAGCAACAGCAGGGATAGAAAACCAGTAGAAATGTAGTTAATCAACACAAAAGCTCAATAAGATATGAAACATATCGTTGGTAGCTATTCCCAGTCTGGGCAGGTGGAAGGAGCGCTAATGTCACTAATGACCTGTGGCCTTTAATGATTTGAGAGTACAGCCTGTGCTGTCAAAGTCACTCCTGGGGTTTGTGTTAGTTTTTTGTTCACCTCTGATGCTGACAAACTATAACTAACATTAATAGCAAGCTTCCTATCAAACTGTCCTCTTGTAATTTAATCTGGTTAGCCTGCTAGAGACACTAGAAACAGAAATATGACCTTGGAGAAGGACTTGACAGCACAGGCTACATTTCATTTGAAGCACTCAATGCACAAATACACAAGCGGATAATTTGTGAATGAATCAAAACAGCCATGTTCAGGAGTTTTCAGGGGAACTCTGCACAACATTTTGGCTAACAAAGGCTTGTGATGACCTTAGCTTACAGCCATTACTGAACATGTTCTCTACAAGCTAAAGCAAAGGCAGGGGCACTTCAAGATCACTCACATGCACCTTAAACACTTGCATTAGCTATACATTGCACACATTTAAAAAAGGTCTTTATGTAATGATGTGTGTTAGCAAGAGCTAGCTAGCCTGCTGGCCTAGACTGCAGATACCCTTGTCAGTCAGCTGCAGTCAAGTTCAGCCAGAGGCCCAGCGGATTAATGCGAGATACATACAGCAGGAATCAAACTCACGACACCATAAAGAAAACTCACCAGAGCCGGCGTGGAGACGAACTTTGCACAGGCGTACATCTTCTATTTTTTAGGTAGTTTTTAACCGGTTCGGTCGAATCTGGTTGAAGCCCGGGTCTCTCTGCGGAAGAAAAGACCGGAGAGAAGTAAGGTCAAACGGGTGTAAAAACGCTCCAGAGAGAAAATAAAGGCACTCATATGCACATCCACATCCATTCTGCATGCTATCCTCACTTGTGCGCTGCAATGTGAAGTTACGAGAGAGGATGAAAGTGGATTTGTAAGGATAGGCTTCTCATTCACACTTACCGACTGCAGAGGTCGAACCACAGTAGAAGAGTGCGCATGCGCGATGTGATGTACGTAGAAGGCCCGGATGATGACAGTGGAAGGTCATTTCACGGAAACTTTATTGAACAAGATGGCAAAGAACAGTAATGTTCATTCACAAAACACTAATCTTTGTTTACACACGGTCCGTGTTTATTGATGAATGTGGCTTCATTGTGTCGATATAATTAATAAGGACGATAAAATATATTCCGTTTTATTATATTGCTTTTAGTAAACTGATTGAAATTGACAGCTCCTATTGGTCTGACTCTACTACAATGTTGAATATAAGTTAAAAGAGAAAATGGGTTGATTAGCAGAGGATAAAGTAAAGTTTGTATCAGCTGGACAATGCAGTTAATGATACAGGGATCACCTTATAAAATCTGATGATTTTATTATTGTGAATAAATTACTGTTGATATAGTTTTTCCTCCGTGCCATAGCTTTTTGTTGTCCAAAAAGCAATTTAAAACGTATTAATGACCATGTGCACTGTAGGTTATTATATACATTCCCATGCTGTCTTAAATGCTGAGTAGTGCAACAAAGCTGTAGCTAAAGGAAGTACCTCATAAATACACATTCTTTCCTGTTTGAGTAATATTATCTAAAAACTTCAGCAGTTTCAGTAAATCTATTCAGACTCTACAAAATGACAATATATTTGTGACCTGCATTTTTAAAGACTCGCACCTTTAGTAGCAACTGCATATAATGTCTCTGGGCCCGAGTGCCACAGACGAGGTAGGAAAGTTGGAAAGTACTGACAGATAGAAAACAACATTGTTGTTTTTTTGTCTTTGGACTGGAACTTTGCTGATTAATTTGGAGTCTCAAATGGTAATGACATATGTGTTTTGAAGAATTGTTCCCCCGGATGAGCAAGATGTCTGTCTTGGATTGGCTTCTTTGTAAAATTTCTCCCCAAAAAAGCTGTATATGAAGTTCTGGTGGAGATCCCGGTGTCCAAGGATACCAGGAATATCTGGCTGAATTCTTAGGGTAAGTAAGTGTAAGTGTATTAAATGATACACATCTTGATCGTTTTTCATTTGAGGCAATGCTCCAGCCATAAAAACAGGAGGTTTGAATGTTATATTCAATTAAGAATCTGATTAAGATTGTATTTCCACCTTTAAAGCTTCATAAAGGTGAAAATAAATGGTTCATTTGATTTATCTCAAGCAGCATTTACCATTAAAAGTAGTAAGTTTAGGTTAAAAGCAATAATAACACACTTAGGGGGGAGCTTGTAACAGTTCAGTTGCATTTATTTCTGTCGCTGAGTGTTAATTAAGATATCTGTTCTTAGTTGACCTTAGCTCCGCTGTGGGAATGAGGGTCTATTTCTAGGTGGGAAATTCTTGGCTGCAGCATTGCTGCAGGTCAAACATTTAAGCTGAAAGAAGAATGAATCCGAGTCTTTCTCAAAGCTGTTCTAAATGATAATAATTGTCATAACACCAGCACAACATCAGTGTGAGACAATTTTATTTCTGTCAAATTGTCTCCATCCTGGCTGCAGAGAAGCAGAATTTCAACTAGTATTTCAAAATGAGTTTTTCCCTCATAACAGAAGCTGCCTGCCGCTGTCCACCACTATCACCTGTTGTGGTGTGAATTTAACACTCTGCCCAGAGGGACTGGTGGCTCGGGGCCCTGCCTGTGCATCTCACAGGCTGATGGTGGAGCTGTAGGCTACCAACACGGGGCGGATTTGTAATCGTGATGAATGACTCCACAGCAGCTGGTCTGTGATGGAAAGGTAATGAGCACAGGGAGTCTGCCTTTTGCTGCATGCTGGCTTCAGGAGAGGAAAGTCTCAGTGGCTCCTCAGGTATGATCTTTTCAGTTTCAGAGCCAACATGAAGCCTTGAGACACAGATTCAGTTGATCATATGTGCATATGGAGCGCAGAAGAGGAGACAGCAAAGTATCTTATGAATTAAAAAATCACAGAACAACTGAACAATAGTTGTTCTATTCTGTCCCATTCTATTGTGTTCAGTTCTGCTGTTCTATTCTGTGGTGTTCTATTCTATTCTAATGTGTTATATTGTATTTTGTTCCATCCCATGCTGTTGTGTTCTATTCTATTCAGTTGCATTATTGTCTATCATATTCTGTTTTATTATATTCTAATGTATTCCGTTCTATTTATTCTGTCATGCTCTGTTCTGTCCTATTCTGAGGTATTCTATTCTATTCTATCATATCCTATTCTATTGCATTCTGTTGTATTCTATTCTATTTAAACCTGTCGTATTATGTTATATTCTATTCTGTAATACTCTGCTCTATCCTCTGTTATATTCTTCATCTTTTGTATACTATTAGATTCTATTCTGATATATTCTATTCTATCATATACTGTACTAATGTCCTGTATTCTATTATATTGAACCTATTCTGATGTATTCTATTCTATCATATTCTTTTCTACCCTATTCTATTTGTTCTGTTCAGTTCGGTTCTACTGTTCTGATAGAAGGTTTGTTTCATGTGTTTATTTTAAACTTATTTACTTTGCTGTGGGAGTTGTGTGCCAATAAGTTACTTTTGAACGGCCTATTTCACATGATTTAATCTATTATCATGTGTTAGTGATAACCTCTGCAAAGCTCAAACCAAACTTTTATCATAAAACCAGAAAAAAAAACCAATCACAATCTGGTTGTTTTTTTTCATGTCCAGCAATTATTGTTCCATGAAGACACAAACCTGTTACTGCATCATTAAAAGCCGTGTCCAGCCGGACACTGGGAATGGCTTGAATATATCTTGTCAGGTAATTTTCATAAAGGTCCAGCAGAGGGTGCAATAGGGTCTAATGTCATCATAGCCATTGTTGGAGGGGTCATGAAAACTGCACAAAAGAGATGACAAACATTAACTATGCACAGCAACATCTTCTAAAATTCACAGGCAGATTAACAACAACAGCATTTTCTCTGTTCTTGTTATATGTCTCAATAACTATCCCATAGATAATAAATAATAAATCAATAATAATAATACTTTATAATAATACACTATCTACTGTATCTGGTTTGCTCTAAACCTCTTAATCTTCCTGTTAATTATGTAAGAGCAGAACGAGAGAGATTTGAAAACACAATCATATTACGGATGATCTTTAGTTTTTACATTGCCGATATTGCAGTTGTGTTAATGCAAATGTAAGATGTAAGAATGTATTGTAGGCCCAAGTGTAATGCAGACACTTATAGGTCAGAGCTAGCCGTATGATAAAACATGAAGATTTACAATATATTAATTGCAAGACGGCACGTATCAAAGTGGCCGTTAACTACCTGAGGTCAATGTCATACTGTCTAATTAACCGGGCAGCGGCTGTGTGGTCCTACATGGCTGAGGAAGGTGGAGGGAGCAGCCAATCTCACGCATCCCCCCCCCACCACCACCACCACCACCACCACCTCTTACTTCCTCCCATTCAGAGGCACGCACGCACTCGCTGTCTGAGTTCTTGCACCGAACACTCTGAGACATTCCATTTGCATGCCCGCCCCATCAAGCTGGATGCACTCAGACTGGTAATAAAAGGCATTGACCCCCTTAACCTTTATGAATTACAATTTGTGCCTGCAGCACGTCCTGTCAGAGGCCTCAGAAAAGCAGGCACCTCAGCCCGGGTGTGTGCGTGTTGTTTTGCAGTTGTTAAGGAGAGGGGAAAAGGTTTTTACAGCTCCTCGTCGGAGCTCCTGACAAGCAGGGAGGAGGCGGTCTGACAGGAGAAGCAGGGTAGGGAGGGACTGCAGCGCCGCTGATGGCTCCATGCTAATCTCCATTTCTGGATGCTGCACGGAACTACTGAGGCTCCTTTCTTTGTCAAGACCAAGGATACACCGCCTGGAGGGCTACAGTTCATCTGCGCTCCACCTCTGATTTCTGATCTCACGTACATCACTTGAGGCAGTTCCTTCTCTTAGAAGCATTAGCTCAAGTTAATCGATGAATCAGGTCGCCTCTTATAGAAACATCTGGCTGGGCTTTCCTTGCAAGTCTCTATTAAAGGCAAATAAAGATATGCAAACCTGCTTAAATCTAATTGTGGGGACAAAATAAATTCAGGAAAAGAAGTCTAACTACAAGATCAAACTACAACTACAAGTCTAACTAAGACACTTGTCGACTGTTTAACGACATGGACTGAACTACAGAAAGTTATTTCACCGACACTTTTTTTTCATCCAATATTGCTGCAGCACAGACACAGGATGCTACGTTCACAAGTATTATCTCTCTGTATCTTCATGACAGAATGATAAGCCCACTTTCCATTTATTGAGTTAAATCTCATTGAGATCAAAATCTAATTTGCATGAGAGACCTGAGAACAGACTACATATATAGAACAAGATAACACTAACTTCATTGGGTCCTTCATTTCATTCCAGTATGATGCATATTACTGTAAACCAGGTTTCCCCTGTTTCAGAGTAATACAGGGATTAGTCTGAATTTGGTATAAACATTGTTTTTCTGTATTTTCAATGGTTCTAGTTACATTTTGCTTTATAAACAGTTCCCACATAACCTTCCCTTCCTTGAAAGACGTAGTGGTAGTTCAGATACCTGGAGTCCTTATTACAAAGTCCCCAGATATTTATAGTAGGCTAAGAGCTCAGAAATGTTTGCGTGTAATATGCATTCTTCTTTAATATGCCATAAAGGCTTTATGAAAGGGTTTCAAAAATTGGTCTTTATTGTAGTTGGTTAGCTGCTTTGCTGGTATAATAAGTATAATAAGTCACACTACTGATTTAAATTGTATTTATTCTACCTTACTGTCTATATTATTAGATACAATCAAGATTACAGCTGGACAACTACTACTTTTACCTGATAATTAAATGATCACCAGAAAGCTTTTTCTAAATAGCCAGTGGAGCTAAAGAAATATGATGGTGCCATTTCTCCTGGGTGGCACAGTTAATAATTACAACAGTGATCATCGTACACCATGATAACAGTTTTATTCCCTGAGCAAACTGGAGAACAGGTGCAAAATCAGGTGGAAACTGAATCCAGGTCACTTTGTTTTTAAAGACCTGCACACAAACCGCAGCTATGCAAAGACTTGGCTTGTGAATTGTTAACCTGCGTGGGTCGTACAGAGAACCTGAGAACCTGAGAACCTGCTTCATCGAGAGTGTAGACAGCCTTCAAGCAGCTGGTCCAATAATCCACAGCAGGAGTAGACAGGCAGATCTCTGATACCGCGGGAAATCATCCCACAGAAAAGCACCGCGCGTTCTTTATCTCTGAAAGACATAAAGGACATCAGCATTCAAAAATGGATTTTTCAACAAATCCATAAGAACACTGATCTTTGTGCAGGTGTTGAGCAGTGCAGCTAAAAATGGTCTACAAAATGCTGAGGCTTGCAATATCATGAGTCTGTATCCTGACTTTTTAGCTAAGTTATTAACGCCTCTACATCCACTGGACGCCCTGCTCTTAGGGATGTTCAACTGAACAGCAATTTCATTTAGAAATTCCCTAACAGCAGAACTATAATGCCAATATTGGATGGATTTTAAATAAAGTTTAAAATGGTCTCTCTCTTCTTATAAACACTTGTGTGAACTGGGCTATATTCCTCTCTCCTTCCTCTGTTTAACATCAGGAAATGCAGGCAGCGACTGTGTGAACAGGAGCGTGGCTGACAGGGGTAGCCGTGCGATGATTGGTTTACGGATCTGTGCTTTTTCTAGTGACTTCAAGGTCACTGAGATTTACAATGAAATGGCTTATGACACTTTAGTAGAAGCCACCCAAAGCTGATGACAGGGAAAGAAAACGAGCCGGCCGCTTTGGGGGAATCTGCTTGACCTCATACTGTGATCCATTACCAGGATGTACTGTTGTCTGTTTTTATTATAACACCTAACAAAGATGTTCACGTTGGTTTCAGCAGACAGAAGGTTGTTAAGGACGGCATATGGAGAGTGGATTTGATAGACAGACTGCATGCGCTGCACACACTATAGTATATCAGGAGAACGGTGCGTTTCAAGCTCCAGTAAAACTGCAGTTACAGACTAGTACACAAAAGAGCAATTAAATATGATTTAAAGGCCAATCTGTAATGGCAGTGTGCTGCCCCCTATTGAAATATTATTGCCCTACTACTTACTGTTTTAGATGGTGATTTAGTGCGTTCTG
The DNA here is from genome assembly GCF_027596085.1 of Anoplopoma fimbria. NCBI lineage: Eukaryota > Metazoa > Chordata > Actinopteri > Perciformes > Anoplopomatidae > Anoplopoma > Anoplopoma fimbria. The sequence goes on along the minus strand of NC_072464.1, from coordinate 12,662,283 downwards.
TCTGTTTGGTTTATATCAGTCAAAGCTCTGAAATACAATGCGTCTTCTGATGTATGATACGTGTTGGAGGCTCTCAAAGCTTTGTGCTTTCGTTAAACAAAAAAAAACAATGTTTTAATAATTATGGGTTCAGAATATTTAACCCCTAAGATTATTTTCCAACATGTAACTCTTAAACTTATATTAAAATCACCATAAAAGGATAAAAAATAAATGCAGGCTTTGTTTCAATCATTCCCAAAATGACATTACTAACACTTGGATATGAGACTTGTTACACATAAAGTGATTTTCAAGGCATGTTTACTTTGCATTCATATGGAACGCTGTGGATTTTTATGGGATGCATATGGCTGCATTTTATTGTGCTCAATTAAATCGCTTTAAACTGGGATTAACTTTTTTGGGAGTGGCGATCCATTATATGACGTCTCCTCACGTAGAGCTGTTCACCACACGGCTGCTGCAAATGTCTCCTAAGCACTGCTCACAGATCGTGGTGTCAAAAAATGAGGCTGTCACAGCAATATTTAGTGGAAAAGCCCTTCCTGCTTTTAATGGCCTGACCTACATCCCAGTTCAGAGAGCTAATAAAGGCAGTCTGGTGGAGGTCCTGGAGCTGCACAATGTCACTCACAGATCCCCAACTCAGCAAGATCCGGAATGCTCAATTAGTTTGTTTTACAGGCCCTATTAATACGCATTAACTCTCTTTCCAAGTACGAGCACAGACAAACAGCCGCTGGTGGCCAAATATTAGACAGGTAACAGTTTTTTCTTTTTTTACCTTTCATAAAATGTTGTACATTTTTGGCATCATAAAAATAAATCAAAGGGGAGCAGAACTGATAGAGAGTTTATGTCAAAACACAGTGGTGGATTGTACATTTACTCAGGCGCAGTACAAATTTGATGTACTTAATTGAGTATTTGTAATTATTTACTTCCACAGCATTACATAAAGAGATATTGTAGTATTGAATTTTACTGCAGGTTAAGGTTTAACATATAAAACATGATGGTAAACCTGAAAAGATGATTCTTACAGATTTAACTACCTTAACTACTGTTATTAAATTGTTGAAATTTAAACTACAACACATGTACTAATTATTGCATCAGTAACAATCATCCAATAATGTGTTCACTTATTTTTGTGACTTTAAGTACATTTTGCCAATAATACTTATGTAGTTATACTTAGGTAACGCATCAATGCAGTACTATTACTTGCAATGTTATTATTTTACAGCATGCTATTGTTACTTAACTTTAGTAAAGGATCTGGATACATCCCCCAACCGTGTTAAAACATGTTTTGAAATGCAAAATGAGCAAAACACAACAGATATGAGAAACCATAACATTTGCATATAATCCCTCAACCAGCCTCAGCTTCCCTTTTAAGCCAAGACAACAGATAGCTCACCACAGAAACCTGCACAATCTGGTACCACTCCTCCCACACAATAAACCGATCTGGCGCATAGCGAGCTGAATCAATCATGGCACTTTATTATCCTGTCACTAGTCTGCTTCCTGCAAGTGTGTTTACCCTGTCCATGGCCCTGCGATTGTGGCTGTTCAGTGTACATTAAGACAGACATAATTGAGATTGTGGGCGGCCGAAAGTGCAGGGCTCAACCTGTTGTCGTTAATCTGTCATGTTGTCGAGAGTCACAGCAGCAGTGACCTGTAGGAGGCTCCACCTTGGAGGCACGGCTGATGGCGCTTTGTTGTTCATGGCAGAGGGCCTCACCTATTTTGAGTTTATTGGTCGGCCACCAACGGAGAACTCCAAAGAAAGCGTTGATCTATGGCTCAACCTCTGACTTCATTTTCTTTGCTCTGCTCCTAATCCATGTTAGGTACTTTATGATTAGTAGTGACGCTCTTAAAACTCACCACCTCCACATAACATGCTGCTATTCATGATCTGAGTCATTAAGGATCAGACTGGCTTTTTTTATGTTTAAGTGTTATGATGAAAAACAAGTTGAAAACCTCAAAGGAGCGAGCAGCCATGACCAGCATAATGAAAGCTTAATACTGGGCTTTGTAATATACTAAATTATACAGGCAATCAATTTAAATTAATTGGTAAACCTTCAGATAGCAGCAGATTCTTTTTAAATTAGATTACTGATGGTGGTGCTGAAATTCGCCTTCACTTTGTATAAATTAACGCTCTGGAAAAGCATTTACAAAATAACAAGATATAAATGAATGCAATCGTACTGTTGGAAAAGGTGCTTTTTACAATCACACAACATATTAGAAATAATAGCTAAATCTTGCCTCAGCGGCCTGTTATTAATTACCTGGCAAATAGGACCTGTCTGTTTTCAGACTGAGTTATAGCGGTGGTGAGAGATCACCAAAGAAAATTAAACAGCAATCAAAGTACATTTCTATCATCCTAATTCTGATTGTCAGGATCACCTTTCCCAAGATGGCTCATGGCTGCACAACAAATCCAAAATAGTTTTTATTAAATGGCTCAATTTGCTGCCGTTCATGTTTTCATATTTATGTTGCATCATACATGTATCCTGCATTCTTATTTCTGGTGTGCATCATAATTTATTTGACATGGAAACACGAGAATGCTGCCATGAAACTGAATTTTATTGATAGTTAGCGCCGGCGTAGCTTCTAAAGAGTCATCTGTGGCATCCACTGTGCAAAACAGCACGATATGTTTATGCCACACTAACACAGAAACAGCAGCAATAACACCGATCACCCTGAAAGATTTTTATCACATCATGCGTGCCTTTTAACCAGCCTTGGTTTTGCACTGCAGAAATTCCCAATCGTTTAAATCTCAAAGAGGATGTAAGTATCTGGCTCTGTGTCTTCAGAATGTGGCTTCTTTTATAGCGGGGGGTTATATCAGCCTGGAGACCCATAAGTTATGAAATGTCAGGATCCTATGCATTCTAATTGAGTGTGGAACAGTTAATGGCTGTGGAAATTCAGCCACTTGACGTCTTATTCCCCCGTGTGCCGTTTCACAGCCAAGCCCATGAGCCTCAATTAAACGACAAAATGGGCCCATTCTTGAAAATAACAACAATAAAAACACAAGCCTATGTGGCAATAATATCAGGTCTCACCTTGAATCAACAATGGTCACAGCTTGCAAATGACTTAACAGAGACACTGTGATAAGAGCAGAGACAGCTGGGCAATGTGAGGTATTTCTTCGCAGTTTAATACAAGAATATACTGTAAGAGGGCTGAAACTAACAATCATTTTCATTATTGATTATTATGCAGATTATTTTCTCTTTAAAGGCCAGTGGTGGAATGTAACTTGTACAGGCTTATTTCCATTTTATGCTTGTTCATTTTTCTATTCCAATACATTTCAGAGGGAAATTAGTAGCAGTAGTACTATACTACTAATTTTCCCAGTAGTATGCAAAGTATCTAATATTGGCTCCATATTGATGAGCTGCATTAACATTGAAATTCTCTTGCATGTTTTTGTTATTTTAAGTTCGTAAGTAAGCAGAATAATATATAATACTTTAATGATAAAACAATGTGACGTTTTTTTACCTTAAGTACACTTTGCTGATAATATGTTTTACTTTTTACTTAAGTAACATTTTGATTTATTTTATGTTTAACTGAGTATTTTAGACTATGGATTAGGATTTACCTTAAATAATGTATACAAAATAATCCCTCTCAATTATCAATTATGAACCACTAAAAATGTGTGGTGGTGTCTGTATCTGCAGAGATCCTGCCCTCTGCCTTTATTTTATTATTCTGCTGTGTTTGGGAATATTCTGGGTGTCATCCTCTTTAAAACCGTAACTACCAGGTGCCAGATCGTAAACTTGCATGCAAAGGTCGCTAACAATATGGTGGAGACAATGCCAGAACAACGCAAATATTGCAAGACGAAAGGCCAAGCAGATAAAGGTTGTTCCAAAATGAGAGTAAATTTGTGGTTGGCTTTCACCCACTGGTGGGCACCCTAACCGCGATCAGGGGGTGTATGCTTTTGGTGTCATTGACCCAGGGAGGAGGAGGGAACTTTTCAAAACCCCCAACTATTCAATCCAATATCATAGAGAACAAATATTTGAAATATTTGTATTTTGAAACTTGAATTAATGTTTGTAATTTCTGCTTACGTGATTGATTTCCTGTCACTCAACTAATCGGAACAGCTCTATACTGTACATATAGTGTTAAACTAAATGTTAAAATGCGATTTAGAATGAATGTGAGAAGCATTTAATTACTTAAACTTGAAGCGAAAATGAAGCAGGTAGGTCTCTACCAACAGGACTAGCAGGACTTCCTATCAGACTCAGGCCTGCATTTTCTACCAAACCAGATCAGGCCCCAAAATATCTCCTCCAAAACTTAAAGTTACCTGTGTGTCACTGAGTAAAACTTTTAAAATCCAGAATCAATAACGCTTAAACCTTTTCCCATTTTCAGCAGATGTCTACAATCCATAAATACACATGGACCATGTCCTATTAAATCCAGTGTTATGGCGAGGGGCTAAATATTGACCCTATCCTGATTGGAGTAGATTTTTTTCACACTCTTGCTTATTGTTTTTATGACTCTCTGACTTTAACCCCTTTACTGCTTCACTGATTTCATGCAACAAACAATAGCTTTTCAATAATTCAATTTATAGCTCGCCATAAATGGAATTCAAAGGACAATGCTGTTGCAAATGAACACGGACGATGCGTTTTGGCTCCAGAAACATCCCGGTTGCCAGAGGAAAGAGAGAATATTTATTTTACGGTTGCCTCACATTCCCATTAAAATGAGGAAGCTACACTTCCAAGTGCGTGGTATAAATGTAATATACAGAGTTAAGAGACAGATGGTAGAGGGAAACTCTCAAGTGGCAACGCTGTGCAATGGTTCCACTGCAGCCAGCGCCAATGAAGAAATCCTCCCCAAAACCATCCAAGGCCAGATTAGATCTATTAATACATGTTCATGTGCATCTATCATGTGCTTGTTCACATACATGTTCATGTGGGCAGTCTGACCCCATTGCACGCATCGACACATCTTGTTCGTCATTTATTTTTAACGCCAAAACACTGAGAAGTGATATGTGGGAAGGGATCTAAGACACCGGCACAGAAATGAATTACCATTCTATTTATTTATCCGGGCCTTTCTGTCAATCACAGCAATAATCAGAACTAACTCATTCAAATTTTGAGAAAATGAAGGATGCATTCCTTCCAATTTTCAATTTGGAAGTGGCAACTATGGCCATGATGAATGTCTGAATAGTCCATCTTCTTCCTCTCATTTCTCCTAACCTTTCTTGACAGCTTAGATATTGCCTACCTGGTAATTTGCTCTACAATAATTGTTACTGTGAGATTTCCCCCAGCTTTTAACAAGGATTCTTAACACCCTCTGTAGGTGACAAAATGCAATTACAAACACAAGTGCCCCATCGTGACGGGTCATCAGCAGCTGCCACCTCCATTCCCAAGCCCCAACTGGTTCCATTAACGAAAAAAAACAAAAACAAAAGACATGCAGGCAGATTCAGCAAACATTTGCTGCGAATAAAACTTTAATTAAAAGATATGAAGCAGTTTTATTGATTAACAACATCAGTGATTAAAGTGAACGGCTGACATTTTTTCCGAGGCTTGCTGCTTTGTTCCCTCTCAGAGATCATTTATTTGTAGCGCGGCCCTGTTTATTGATGAGTGTGTTTGATGAATGCAGATGCGGCTGTTTGGAGAGCGGGCTTGCTGATGGAGCGATCATATTGTGCGAAAACACCAGGCTCAGGCAAGAACAGCTGTTGCAGCTCTGTCCACTGGGACGCCATGTTTCACCATCACCCCAAGTGCACATGCAGGCGCGCTGCTCTAAAGCGGCAACCAACATATTCACAGCGTCCTAACAGCTCTATGAATTTTATGACACATCACCAGAGCGCTCTCATCTCTGTCCAGCACTAAAACCTTAATTATTGGACTAATTGCTATGGCTATGTTCATCCCGCCGGTAATCCGTTGGTGATTACATTTTGTGCTCAATACCAGGCTTATCCTTTAATTAAAAGGATTATTAACCTTTAAAAGTAGAGTCTTGTGGGATTAAACCCTCGAATGTCAGTGTCAAAACCAATCGTTTACAAAACAAGCCGAGAATGAGGTCCATCATTTCAATCATTATCAGGAGACTGTGGGCTAGTCTAGCCGTTAGCCTTTTTAAGGAGCTGACTTACAACAGCAATAAGCGATGTAGGGTGGTCACGCACATCCAAAAAACGTAGGCAAGTGCTGGACCGAAAACAAGACAGCAATGATAATAAAAAGAAAAGAAAAAAGCTACTGTGTGCCGACCTTTATTTATATTTTCATTCCAACAGCAATAAGCCATCATCTATATCTCCTACAGAAAGCTGACACATTACTCCTGGTGGGCTAACAATCAGTGCAAAGAGATGGATAATAATACAAGGTCTGACCGACAGAACGCCAACATGGTGAGAACAAGGTGAAAGGGTGAATGAGTCAATGGTAAAAAAAAAAAAAAAAAAAAAAAAATAAATATATATATATATATACATTTAATGCAGACAGCGATATCTTCAAGGCTTTTCACCTCTAAAGCAGGTGAGTTCAAAGTTCAAAGTCAGCCTAAGTGGAGCGTGATTGAAAATCATTGGCGCTCCTGAGAAACAAGAGTGCATTTTTCAGCAATGAAGAGGATGGATTGGTGTGGCCATGGTTTGATGAGAAATCATTGATCTACATGAGGCCTCTTCATGTACACCTGTGTAAGAAACCATAAGAGGGCACACAGGCTCTGATTAGTATATGAATTCATGAATATAAACGATGGTACGTTGGTACCATCAGTGTCACCGTCGCCGCTGCGGTCATCCAACGCAGCAGAATTTTGTCTGATCGATACCTGCCCTCATCAATAATGTAACAGAACTATTTGCCACCAATGAGGCGAACATGAACCATGAGCAAGAGACCATGATGCTGAACACCCCCCCACACACTTAAAGCTGAGTCAAGCAGTTTGAATCAAGAGCTGTTTGCCCATGCCAAAGCCACGCTGCATTATCCAGAGCAAGTCTTCATTTGAATGTCCTAATTAGTTAATTAGTTGGTGGTTAAGGATGATATGAGCGTCTCATCAATCTCTCTATCTCTAAAAATAAACACCCTGGGATGGCGATGGTGAGTCATTAGAATACTGATGACTGTGGGAAGTGTCTGTGAGGATTAGAGGTCTGCTTGTGACACTCCATATTTCCACAAACCGCCCGGCTCCATACAGAAGACTAAAGAGCCATTGCCTGTGTGCATTGTACGGATGACAAACCAAGCGTGACATAATGAGTTTACAGAAAACTCTGAGGAGCTCAATTAATGCTTTTCCATGTGTAGCTTTTGGGATCAATTTACTTGTTTATCACTGATGAAGGGAAAATGATAATTAGACATGAGGAGGAAAGTTGTTGTCATACACACATATTATTAAAACAAGTTAATTTAAAGGAAGTGTGCTTGGGACTTTTAAAGTGCCTGTTTTTACCAGCCTCCTTAGTTGTCATGTGGACTTTGTACAATTACTTTAGGCAAAGTAAAACCAGTGCAGACAGAGTTTTCTTCATTTCTGCAGTGGAATATATGAAGGAAGGAGGAGAAGAGAGGGGAGAAGAGGAGAAGAGAATAGGTTAAAAATAGTTAGCATATGGCAGCACATGATTGAGTTTCCAGGGCTCTGAAAATTCACTCTAATTATTCAACGCTATCCCTCTGTCATCCTTCCCTATATGCAATCCTTTGCGTGGAAGTGCAAGTGACTCCAACTAATATACATAATTCTGCTACTTAATTGGCACAGATCGGGTGAAAGTGGGCTAGGAAACCTCCTTAGAGACTAATAGGGGCACATATCATTGGCTCCATCAGAACAGTAGTCCCATAGGTGATAGAAGTCAGCAAATATTTCATGGGCTGCACTACCCAAGTACCTCACCTCTGGAGTCCTGTGCAATATCATGCGAGGAACACTTCCGAAACAGTTCAGCTGTCAGGTGTATTTATAGCAGGCGGGCTGATGACTGATGCTAATGCTGCGGAAATTATGCAGTGCACTATTGCTGTCATAACAATATGTTAGACTTAAACAGGAAGGTTAACTAAACTAGTCATTTAGGCTATAAGTGGGCCACTGGCGTATGTCTGCGTCAACAAATATACATTAAGCTTAGTACTGCATAAACTACAACTGGTTTCTCTTAGACATGGTCCTAGATTCAGCTTAGAGTTGATTTGAATATTTTGGTGCTACAGGGTAAGAAGGACTAAATGGGGTATTAAGTTAAACTGCCATTGAGAAAAAGTCAAAGGTTAACCTTGTGCCAGAAGTAAGACAATAGAGATGAAACAGTATGAATATGTCACATCACGATAACAGTGAGCAATTATCAGTATTATCGCGGTATTATTATTAAAATGTGTTGAAAAGTACCAATATAGGCAGTTATATTATTATTATTATTATTAATATGAATAATAACAATAGTAATGTTTATAATAATCTCGCTCTGTCACACACACACACACACACACACACACACACACACACACACACACACACACACACACACACACACACACACACACACACACACACACACACACACACATATATTGTGTATATTTTAATGAGCCCAACCGTTAACATAAATACAGAGAAGTCTTGTAAAGGAGGAGTCAACTCACATTGCAGAATTGTTGGTCCACCTTAAAGTTCAGTCCACCTTTAGGCTAAATTGTCGCTAACTTCAGGGCTAAATCCCTTCACTTCACATACGTGCTTTTTAACCAGGCTTTCAAGTCACAAAGCTGCATATCTGACAGGGCTGCTATTCTGAAGCTATTTGTGTTTAAAATAATAATGAAATTCCTGATGAACTTATTTGTGAACAGGTTTACTGAGAAAACTTAACGATGCAAACAGTAAAGGTGGTGGATGATCTGTCATTTTGCAGGACTCATTAGCACCCTTAATTATCTCAGTGTTGTTTCATAATAGACAGAGAATATGAGGGTACTTTGAAGGACTAGGTGCACCCTAGGGTGTCAGCACTGTTCACTCAAGATGGTTCCCCATGAGATTAAGACAATAACTATAAACAGATTGAAGAATGGTTTCAGAGCCTGTTCAAAAGCCCACTGCACAGCTCAGGCTGTATATGACACTGCAAGGACAACTGATTACCAGGTAATGCATGTGCTGTTAAGTGTTTCCATTACTTTGTCCACTCATGGTGGTTGTGCAATAGTCCAAATGGTCAAGTCGGTAAAAGTAAGATGGTTTTACTTAATTAACTTGGGTTAATTTGAATTTATGCTAGTTTATTTTACTTAGTTGAACAATACACTCAGTTTTGGGAAAAGCCTTATGTAATTGACTGAGTGATAACAATCTAACAGATTACGGCTTTGTCTACCTGTGACCAGTATTCAACAGAGATATCTCCCACTATGAACCACATGCTAACTCTTTGTCTGCAATCATCGATTTTTTTGGGGGGTAATTTACAAAGCTAGTTATTTTATAATTAACGTGTGCTAAGGAATTCACATTAATATAAAGGCAAATTAAAATGCATAATTTCAATGACCAATGATGTTTTTACATCATCGCGCCAATCACGGCACATCATCTGGTAAAGACAAAAGTGTGTTTCCACTGTTAGCTAACATTCCCACAGAGTAGATGACAAAAAAGGAAGCTTTTTTTAAACAAAAAAAGGTGAGGCAGGAGGGGAGAAAAAAGCCCAGTTTCATTTTTTTGTCATGTTATGTTTTTTTCCACATTTATTTGGGACGGTGGACCTCTACATTTAAATAAAATTTGATATGCGCCTTAAGTTGCAAATGGGTGAGAACCTCTGATCTAACATGCAAATAGAGAACCATAAGTCTAAATAAAACAAATTTAGCCTATAGTTAAGAAAAGTAGATTACTCTATCTTGACAAGCCAATTAGACCCAACATACATGTTTATTACCTGTTGTTAGATTCCTGATCATTTTTGTTTTAAATTCAAAAGCAATTTGATTTGTGTTGGAAAGAAGCAACATAATCTCCTCCACTAGCAGAATTTGAGGTATGACCCAACACATTGTATTATTAAGTGCCATCACGGAGCACAAGAATGCATGAACGGTTTCATGAACCAACCAATCTCCCAACAACTGAGTGTATTCCTACAGGACAAGGCCCTTTAACCTTTCTGAAATGTAGACTGCCGCAAAAATCAAAATGATCGGCACGGTCAGCAGCCTTTTGTTTGAAACCAAAACCTTCAGAAAACACCACCACAAATAGTAAAACCACATCACAATAAAAGGTTCACACTATATCAAAACAAATTGCGTCCACTAAAGGAATCAATTTTTGACATTTCACCTCCATCTATCGAGAGTTCACTGACCCTGGCTTTTAAATTTACTGCTCTGTACAGCCTCAATCAAAGTGTTTGTCAGCGACGCATTTTGTTGAAAGTTTTAGTGTAACACATTGCAGATCATGACATGTATAGATTTAATGGGCCCTTGAGCCACCCTTATATATATCTCCTGTTGTTCACACAGGATAAATATCTTAGCTCTCAGTGTATAATAACACAGGAGGAGATTTGTGGATGAGACCCCCATTTCTAATCTTAGATCTATTAAAGTGCTTCTGAATGAATCATCAAAGCTATTGATGTCACTACGGGCTTGTTAGCTGGATTCTGAAGTCAATAACAATGTCTTAAGGGGTTTGTAGGAATGGTCCCAAACGGTAACTTTTTATAAGCCTTTGTCACATTGTCTACTGAAATATAAATATACAGTAAACATATGCATATAATACATATTGTATTTACATTTAGCTTCTCAAACATAATAATTAATAATAATTAAGCCTTTATTAGTCCCACAATGGGGAAATTCAGTTCTCTGCATTTGACCCATCCCAGAGGAGCAGTGGGCTGCAATGAAGCGCCCGGGGAGCAATTTTGGGGCTAGGTGTCTTGCTCAAGGACACCTCGGCATGTAGAGGGGTTTTGAACCACCAACCTTGTGGTTGCGGGTCAAGCGGGTCTACCTCATGTGCCACAGCCGCCCAAAATGTTGGGAAACGTTTGATGTTAAGATAGTAAAACTATGAAATGTGAAATGTTCAGTTCCGTATCTTTTTGTGTTTTTGTAGCGTCAACGACTTCAAGCATCAGTCGGGAAATTGATACCAGCAAAGAGGAAGATATAATCCCAAAACCTTTGTTTTTCCAGGAACAAACACAACCCACCGTCCAGGTTTCTCTTTGAGAATCAGAGAGACGAGAACTACTCAAAGTGAGGATTCCCTCTAAGCAGCAGAGACGACGTCCTCCACTGTGGTGAGAGGCTGTTCTGTTGGCCCGGGGAGAGGGATCATGAGTACAATATTGACTTTAAATTACAGCAATAGCTGCTGCTCATGCTGTCTCAGAACCATGCTGTGGATCAAACACAAAGATCAGGCCAGGATTAGGAGAAAGCCACTGACAAGCGCTGAGCCGCCTCTCTGCTGCGGCAGCACGCGTACTCACACAGCACCGCCCAAATCTCCCACTAAGCTCTCCCCCGCCTCTCTACATGTAACACACGGACCTTACACTCAACTCATTTGGATTTCAAAGCCCAAATTGATTACAAACAGAATTATCTGAACACAAGGGGGTGAAGGCGGCTGGTTGTTTGTGTGTAGACTTTGTCAGGACAGATTTATTCCGACTGAAGGACGGCAGCATTTCCTCCCTGATGGAGAAGATTCTCAGGTTTGCTCACAGGATACAGCCGTGTTCTTGCAACGCCTTGTAACTGAGCTTTTATTTCCTTTTTCCTGGCAGTTAAACACAAATAACAGCATGGATGATGTGCTGGGATTCGTCGTCGGCGCCCAGGGAGGAGTGCAGGATATGACTGGTGTGATAAATGATCGCTCGCGCCTTGTGCTTGGCGTGACAAAGGAACTGCGGCACAATCTGCATGTGCTCCATCCTTTTGCCATCATTAGGTGTAATTGGGACTCATGGCGAGGCGTGTTCTTTTTTACGCTGTGGAAGTACTGGGGAATGAAGCTCTAACTCCTAATAGGACGAGCTACAGAAGGGAGACATGTCCAGGGCCAAGGCTACAGCACTAACAGTATGTCCCAGTATCACACGGCCGGCCTACAGCAAACGGAAGCTCAACAGATGTGTGCTGGTGTCAAATCTCCTTAGCTCTAATGTCAGACCAACTCTATTGTCATGTCAAACTACGCTTTTTTGATGTTGACCTTCAAGGCTGTAGACACCAGGGCTGTTATTGGCATGTGTCTGAGGAAGGTGGAGCATGTTCCTTCACTCTAAACACAGCACAAACAACACAACACCCAGTCAGGCACTGATTACAGTGCTGCTCATTAGCTATAATGGGGATGCATGGGGAATTTACAGCATTGTGTAACAAGATTCAAAACAGACTCATGAATCCTAGTATTCATGCACCCTTTTTTTTATGTAGCACTATGATTCATCTTTAAGAGGAGAATCTCCAAACACAGCCGTGTATACGCAGCACGTTGGGACTAAACCGGCAGTGATAATAGATGTGGAGGCGTAAATGAGCTTGCAAGTTACTCCTGTTTGTCAACCAAATATTCCAAGATCCCCATGTGCACTGTTTAAACGCAGTAAGTTCCAGCAGCAGCAGAAACACAAAGTCTTTGTTTCATGACCTCAGCCTGTATATCCTTTTCCCCTCCTTTGAATCAAAGCCCCCACACCATCTTTAGCATTTAGAATTAATTGCACAGTTATCCTCAAATTAATTCCTAACTGTTTTACAACACACAGAGAGAAAAGGGCAAACCAATTATTATTCTGTTTTCACCTTACAGAGGGGGATATTATGCAAATCATCCTCTCTACATGAGAAGGAAAAGGGGCTTTATTTTCCTCAGCAGATGCTGCCTAGACAGTCTAGCGTTCTGCGGGGGACAGGAAGTGGGGATGCTGTGAAGATCTGATCGCTCCACCTGGCTTCCTACTGACTCCATATCCAAGCAATAATAGAAAACACACTGATTAATTATTTATTTCAAAGAATCATTTTTTTTTTTTTGTGCTATATTTCATGCTGGACAACTAAGGTTAAAAGGAATGTTCCAAGTGCTGTCTGGAAGTATTTTACAACTTCTGCACTTACGAGCTAGAGGTGTTTCTTGATGGAAGACAAAGTCCCCTTGGCTGAGCAGACCTGCAACATGTTTTATTTGCTACTTTCCCAGGAAGAGAATACATACTAAGAGAGAGCAGCGAGCCTCTGAGCCAGACATCAAGGAGTGGCTGACAGGACCACAATGCTGGGTTTCAGAGAGGACAGGGGGCATCTCACCTCCCTCGGCTGCTCCGCACTTCTGACCACAGCGAGTGTTTATTAATCTGAGACCTTGAGACCTTGGAGAAGATGCTAAATAAAATCTAAAACAGAGACACGCAGCATTCCCAACTTCTTAACAGTCCAGAGCCATAATGCTTTGGAACGAGCCGATTTAAAACTGGCTCCTTCTTCCAAGGTGGAACAAACAAAAGCTTTAATGAGCTGTAATGATGAGTTAAGGTCAAAGCACTTATCATCTTTACAAATCAGGAGAAGATGTGCTCATGGAAATAAGCTCCCATGAGTATCCATCATCACCTCAAAAAACTGCATGCAGTGGCACAGCTCCAGGTGCTCGAGCAAATTGGGCTTTCGATGTGGGATGGATCAAACGCCAGCTCAATATTCATTACTCTCCCTGACTGTGATCTGCTGCAGTTCTGTGAGTGGGTGAGGGTAATTGTCTACCTCATTGTGCATGTGTTTGGACCCAACCTTAATCATGATGTCAGGCTGTTAATAAAAGGTTATTAAAGGAACAAAGATCCAGGTTTTACATATGTTAGGCAGGGGAGGTCTTGGGAACTCCTGTCTCTGAGGTAAACACGAGCCTTCATGACAAATGATGCACATGCTGAGATCAGATAGTTAACAAGAGATCCCCTTATTAACCAGGTCTGCATAGATAATTGGCACTTGAGCCTCACATTTTGAATCTGGCCTGAGCAGTGTCATTTATCAAGAGCCCAAGCATGCTGTCAGGGCTCCATAATAAGCTGCAGTAACTGATGAATCAAGATTAAGCAGATAGATTGCAGATGACAGAGGAGAAAATGGGCCACAGCCACATTGCGGGGGGGCTTAGCTTGATATTCATACATTAAAGCGGTATTATTCCTTACAGGAAGAGATCTTTCCTGCATTAGAGGCTATAGTTGAAAAAAAAAAAGCTCCAGCCCGACAGCAACATGATGAAGAGTCTCAATGTAGATTGTAACACTTTGCACTAATCTGCATATGCTGCTTGCAAGCTGTTTGACCTGAAGAGGAAGAACGGGTGAATTGTTGACTTAGTAGACCATTTTGGAAGTCATCTTCAGATATTTTCTCAAGCAATGCTTAAGAGCTCTCAAAAGATATTATAATGAAATTAGAAAATGAATAAGCAACAAATTTGATTAGATCGAAACATTCTCTGGTTTTAGCTTTTCAAGTGTGAGGAATTTGGGATTTATGATCAACTGAATATTTTTGTTATTCTAAGAGAATGAGCAACTTCAATATGTCACCTTGGGCTCTGGGTTATAACAATGGGCATTTTTTTAGCATTTTTGGGGACATTTCTTAGACAAAAATATTAGTCAAAAAATCTAATTTAAAAAATAATTGGCAGATTAATCGATAATTCAAATAATCAATAGATTCAGCCGTAAGTAAACATTACTTCAATTTACCAAACATAAATATGCATCTTATAAAATATTAATAGATCTCTTTGCTGCCTTGGATTCATTACAAGCTATTGTTTACAATTTGAGCAAATTGTTGTTGTTATACAATATAATTGGCATTAGCTAAACAATGCAGGAGCATATTACGCCTATTACTGCTGCACAACGATATCAATCAAAACAATTACAGCAGATACAACTTCCTCATCAGAGTAGCATAATTAGGTGCATTCATTCCAAACTCATTGGTTTCTACTGGCTGGTCATTGGTCCGTGCTCATCGCCTTTTAATGTGAGTATGAATCTGCATACGTGTGTGTGTGCATGTGTGTGTTCACCATCCCTGCTTTTATCTCACTGATATATATAAGTGTAGATAATTACAGATGATGGGCCGGTGATCAGCTGCAGGTATGGGAGCCACCTCAGGCCTTGCACCTTCAGCACTCCCCTGCTCCGTCAGGCATGTTTGGCAGCGTCTCCTTTCCCTAAGTCTCCAGCTGTCCAGTGGGGTGCGCCAAGTCACAGCAGGAGTGCCTGCCTCTCCATCTACGACCCATCTCTTTCTAGGGGTGTGAGATGTGTGTGTGTTTGTGGGGGGGGGGTTGTGGGGGCGGAGGGGGTCGCCTCTGTACTCGCATTACTCACTAGCAGACGGAGCATGCTGCCAGCGCCCAGCATGTCCGCCCACACGCCCCTGCCCTGCCGGTTAGACCTCACGGTTGGAGGAGATGATGGAGAGAATCTGGGATCCAGGAGGGGGGTGGATCCAGAGGAATCTGAGAGACAGACAGAAGCCCAGAAGCTTACCTCCATCCCACAGGCCGATCATCGGACAGCCCGACCTGATATGGTAGTCTGAAGTCTCCTTGTTGGGGTTCTTTTTTGGGGGGAAGCAGGAGGGGGATCTGTGAAATGACAGCTAACTGATTTGTTTGCTTTTGAATTATCACTTCCCTTTATTACTGTACAACGAATTCTACTGGCATCTTTCTAAGCAAAGTAGCTTCATGTAGATATTTATGTCAACAATTAGTTATCAAAATTATGTTTGGCAGCTCAACTGACTTTACAACAGTAATTAATGGAACGTATTTACAAAGTATAAAACAATGTGTGTTTGAAAAAAGTTTCAGATGCACCACTTTGTGCTTGATGTCTGTGTAATAATAATAATAATAATAGGATAAATGATTTCTAGCATACAAAGAAAAAGACACACAATTATAAATGTACCAATTAGTCAGGTCAAGAATGCAGATTTGTAGCAGAATATTATTTAAAATGGGTTAGAAACAATAAAAAAACAGCAGTCAGATCATGTTCATCATGAACATTGGGATAAATTCTCAACAACAACTCCTCCTCCAAATATAAGTAAGAAGGGCTCATTACTAGCGCCAGCATTACTTTCATGTGCCCACAGGGGGCTCTAGTGTACCACACATTTTGCTGCCCAGACTCTCTTAGGCTGCTCAGAGACCAAGGCGCTGATTGTGTTGAGTGTGGACCTTTTGAACTGCTGTGCTGTACGGCTGATATAAACATTAACCAAGCTTATATTCAAACCAGAATATAAACAAACTGTAATGTTGCAAATTAAATACAAACAGAGTTAAAAATGTTTAAGTAAAACAGGGATGTACTCACAATGTAGTAATGTAGCGCTGTATGAAAGTGGTACGAGAAATAATGTAAAAAGCTGAAAGTCTGAGTGAATACACACCTTATCTTGATCCTGATATTTTGGACTATGTGTGTGTGTGTGTGTGTGTGTGTGTGTGTGTGTGTGTGTGTGTGTGTGTGTGTGTGTGTGTGTGTGTGTGTGTGTGTGTGTGTGTGTGCCTGAAATTCCAAGGTGGTGAACAGTACTTGATGAGCTAGCTCTGGAGACCTCTGAATTTTAATGATGTTGGAGATGATATTGTGTGTCCTTCAGCTTGTTATACTGACACAAGCACTCCATAAATCATCATACCTAGCTATCGTAAAATCAATACCAAACTGCTACCTCAGCGCTAACCCGTAATAAGTTTTTCAGCCATCTAACAGCTTAAACTTTGCTGTAATGCCGTTCGACCTATAGGTTAAGATCAGAGCATGCTTAATTTGTTTTGTAATAGAGACTTTCTAATCCTTAATGAAGCGCCTATTAGGGAGGCTTTTGTTGGCACATTGGTGATCAGTTGGTGGAACAGCCACTGCAATTAGGTTTGAATCTTTGTCCTAGAGCAAAAAAAAAAAAGGAAAGAGAAAATAAAAAAAAGGGTGGTGGAGAAAAAAGAAAGAAAGCTTGAACGGTCAATAAATGTTAATCCAGTCAGAACTCGTCTGCGCCTTTGAACAGGACTCATGCTGGGGTTTTTTCACATGCACTTGTTTCATCCTTCCCTAAGAGAGGCCATCCCTTAAGGATACTGCCACTGATCCTGAGACCAGACTACCACTCACTAATAAGAGCCCATGTGTAAGCAATATTGTCCACATTAAACACATTACTACCAGGCTTTGTGTAAAACATAAGCCATGTAACAGTCACAGAAATAGTTTTTTTTTTAATTGGGAGACTTTAGTTTTTCCATGATAATAGAGAAATAATGGGAGTACTATTACATTATTATTAGATAGTTAAAATAATAAAAAGGTGCCAGTACAATGTGTCATGGCTTGATATATGTGTAATTCATTGCCTATTTTCTTTGTCTTCTTTTTGCAATAAAATGATCTCTACACGCTTTATCAAAACACCAAACATAATACAAAATAATAAAAGAATACTGAAAATGACAAGCTTCATGTAACCTTGTGGGCTTGTTTTGTTTAGAATGATAGCTATAACTGGGGCAGCTTTTTTGAGACACACAACATATGTAAAAGCCTTTGCACAAGAGAGAAGCCATTGCCACAATTTCTGAAGCGTAAACAGCTTATGAAAGTCAAATGGATATGTGGCATAATCTGACACGGCGAGTCGCTGCTTCAAAAACATCCCTAACAAACCACGATGCCAGACAGCAGCGACGACGGTTGCATGTTTTTGAACGCTCCACAGGTGATCGTGCTGTGATATCAGCTAGTCGCAAGTCAACAAATAAAATTAGTTCAGTATTTAACACGAGAACATCAGAACTGTTGTTTTTACAAAAAGTTCGAATGAAATACTGTATATTTCATGAACGCCAGATTTTACTTTACACGCCGGTGGATGTAGTATTTACAAAAAACACAAAAAGGCTTACATGGGTCACAACCCCAAAATGTCATGTTCCAATGATTTAGCATCAAAGTGGCACACACATCGGCTCATAACTCATGATTTTTGGCAAGGGGAACACCCACATACCCATGGATTTTGGGGAGGCTGACATTGGCTGTGATTTACACGCAGTAAGAGGTGGTGACCAATTGTCAGAGGTCTTGCTGGCTGACCCTGAAACATCTGTGTTTAGGGTCAGCTGCTGAATACACAGCAGACAAGGCAGCAAAGAGGATAATATAACGCTGGCAATAGCGCAGCCTGAAAAATATTAGACTTAAATGGCAGCAACATGTAATGGGATTTTTTAAATGTAATTTGAGGCAAAGAGGGAAATTTATCCAAGGGTCCAAAAATACTTTGTTAATAGTTACACTCTGGTGTCTCATGTTGGATATATGTCTTGTCAAAAATCCTTCATTACAGATGAATCATTATTTCTGATGTATCTGTATGTTTGATTATTCATTTTAACAGTTTTTCTGATACTGGTGCATAGGTGTACATTTCTCAGCCAGCACTATCACAGTTAGTTTCTTGACTTAAGGAGAAAATGAACCTTAAAAAAATGTAATTGTATTTAAAATGTAATTTTTATTGGTTACATGGTGCTCTATGAACAAGTATTTCTAAAAGTTTGAAATGAAAAAAAACTGAATTTTTTTTTTAATTAAAAGCAGACAGCATTTTTTTCTCTGAATGTAAATATGAAGCCTTCTTTTATATTGAAAAAAACATAATGGAGTTTCCCCATAAACCCATTTCCCTGTTTATATACACAGCATATTAACTTCGTTGACATTCTGACACACACACACACACACACACACACACACACACACACACACACACACACACACACACACACACACACACACACACACGCACACACGCACACATATATATATGTATTGTTAAATGTCCAAAGTATGTTAAAAGTTTAAAAAGTTTGAATACCAAGTTAAACAAAAGATTGTGTGTAAACCTGAGTCTTTTCAAAAGACTATAGTTTAACTCAGATTATTCAAAGGATGGACAGCTACACGTGATTTCCTTAAGGTATATTTACCCTTTAAGAGAGGGGAGTCTGTCTGGTTTTGTATTGATAAGGGTTTAGGATTTTTGCAGACATGAAAATTAAGAGCATTTGTTGCATTGAAATATCATTGATTTTGAATATGGAACCAATACATGTCTTTGAAAGCAGTTTAATGTAGGTTTTGTAACATCAGTTGTGTGTTTGTTTATGGAAATGGCAACAGTCATGAACTTACAGAAGATGTTGACATGATGACTTTGCAGAGAAGGTTTTTATTTGAATACAGGGGTGAGACGCAGCAGCCTGTTATCGTGCATGTCTGTCACAGGCCTCCCATGTGGCTGAGGCTGTTAGGGACTGGCGAGGCCAAACCGGGGCAGGGAGCCACAGCAGGGGGGAGGGGAGGATTTATAACTTAAGGCCAGAGCTGGGATCCGTCAGTGTGGGCGGGTTGGGTTGTCTTTTGCGTGACCTGCCACCTCTGACGGAGCTCTGAAAAGTGCAATCTGACCCTAAATGCTGAGCAGTCGTCCCTCCGTGTCACAAGCCTCGGTCATCTGAATGAAGACTGCATACTGTAGTGTAATGCTATTATTGCTCTATTTAAACTGTCTATTCGTGCAATTTGTAAATTGCAATCTCGATAATGATTTTATTTGAGTTTAAATTAAATAAAAAATAAAAATAATGCAAAGAAAGACAAAATTCCAGTAATAAAATTCAGCAAAATAAAACCAGTCATCTGGATGAAACATACAGCAATGCCTCTCAATTAAACCCACACAGCAGCAACCACCACTTTAGCACACACAGATGTAGTTTTTCACAATTGTATGATCTGCCAAAAAGTCCAGACTCGCCCTTTGTTGAGCATCTACAGAGGAAGGAACACGGATAATAAAGGTCTCTTTATGATGAGGCTCCTGCACACAGAGCCACAAAAAACTTAAGAAAAAAGATCTATCAAGAGGTGGGAATTACACTGCCCTGTGCTGGGGGTGGGAAAATGAAGCAGGCATTTGTGAGCTAGCCGGCAACATAACCTTCAGAAACATCCTATTTTTCATTAGAGTTGTGCCAGACAGCTATGCCTTTAATAACATTCATCCCCGCACCAAGGAGAGGATAACTCAAGCTTTAGGCACATAATGAATGGGAGAATATGCCCTGGCGCTGTTAAACAGGCAGAGCTGCACTGCTGCACTCTCGGCAAGCCTTTCACTGCAAGCCATACTCCTGTATTAACGCCATGCAAATGAACAGTCAGATGCTTCCTGAGGTGGCTCTCTAATGTGGCCTTGTTAATTACTGTCATTAGAGCCGGGGCTAGGAGAGAGGGCTAACGAGCCACCGTCCTCATGATCTCTGCATTTGAAAGTCATCTTTGGCAATAAAAACATGTCAGAACCCCAGTAAGAAAATTGCAAATTGCCAAATTTGCTGACAGAGTGGAATTTCTTTTTTCTGCTGACTCCAACAGCCTGCCAGTGATGGATGCTTTCTTGACACAGTCTTGGTGTTTAGACTTAAGAAATAATGAGTATCAATGTCCCAGCCGTGGAATATGCAAAGATGAAAGAGCGCTGTTTGAGTTTAATTAAGGGAACCAGAGGCAGGAGCTGCTTTCAAACAGAGTGACCCAACATGATCAGGTTCTTATTGCTGTCATTTTTGTGCTGAAATATGACCAGTGAGGTACCGGGAGGATTTTAATAAGACCGACATAATGTCATAGCAAGTGTGTCGAGGTAGCTAATTCATTGTAAATGCAGCCCAGAGATATTTATGTGCAGCACGTCTTGGTTTCTGAAAACACAGGTTAACATGTAGAAAAACTCACCTCACAGAGCGAGGCTCTCTGAATCAGGGCAGTTTTGTTTTAAGAACATTTGAATTGGTTTTCACTGCATCATTACAACTGCGGGGGGTGTGGGCACTCATTGTTTCCACAGTCAAGTAAAGTATTTTGTTTTACAAATGCCCTCCGGCAGCTCACACCCCCTACAACGGGGGGGTTCTCATACAGCGAACCAAAATATCGCCTATTATGTCTGTGCTGCATCACATCCCTCGTCCGGCCTTGAATTTAGTTTCTCCCCCAAAAGTGGAGGGTGACACAGTCAATATATTCAACACACGAGGCCACGTCCCAGGCTATAGAAGACTTTTCTCCCCTCTTTCTTTTTTTCCGCTCGCTCTCATTCCTTCCTGTTTTTCAAACATCTGTGCTGTTGAGGACAAATCAAAGGCTCTATTTTACTAATGTAGCACTGAGCAGACTGTGAGGTGGCTGTGGGGATAATGAGGGACTGCAGAGATGTGAAACAGACAGGCTGAAATGGATAATTAGGACAGAAAGTTTCTGCGATGCCAATGGCACTCTACAGGAAATAGGATCATTAAGTTCTATATAAAAACTCTCTATGTAGAGTGTATCTATATAAAATTGCTCGCCCGCTTCATCCTTTTCATTACAACTTTTCATTTCATTACAACCGAGCTCTGTTTAACTCAAGGTGCAGCCCTTACCCCTGTTTCAGAGACGTGTCAGAATGTAGCCACTTTAACTATCTTTATAACTACCTGTGAATATATTTTGCATAATTACTGCTTTGACCTGCTGGACAAAAAATACATGAATACTTCTTGTACTTTCCACGACTGCCCACTTAAAATATTCGGCTAAATCTTGTTTTGAAATGTAGGTATGGCAGATGAAAGCTGGGGCTTTTGATTCTTAGCGAGTGAATGAAAAGGACGCACTCACAGGTCTGTAGTGCTCAGGAGCATTTCATAGTGTATCAGAGGGTCTGGTGCAGGCAAACTGGATAATGAGCCCCAATCGCTGTTAAAAGACGTTTGAGGGAGATATCATGCTATGTTGCTCTATTATGATTATATTTCTCCTTGACAATATGAAAAGATCAAATCAATATCTACTGAGATTTTGATGATCCACAAGCCACCCCCATCCAGTCACCCCTCTCCAAGGCTCTATTGAGAGAGCATGATCTGACATCACCACAGCAACATCAGGCTTTTCTCTGCTACTGTGAAAATATGTAACTTCGATTAGTGAAATGCTGAACAAAATGACCCTGTGTTTTGGATTCACTCCCAAATGTTGCTGTTTGGGTACTGATGGCAGGACCTATTGTGTTTCACTTTAAAGAAATTCAATTAGGAGTCATTAGTCCTCTGAGTGATTACCAGTGGCCTATCGATAGAGAGGAAGGACACACTAATTAAAGAGCATTTAAATGTTTCTCGGCACAGAGTAATGGGGAGAAACACAGCATTTAAAATGCAGTTTGGAGGAAAATATCCTTGCACAGCAAATGACCGACATAACATGTTCACTTTGCTCTCTGCAAATTCCCTTTATAGGCGCATATACGGGAATGGATCCCTGGGGAATACTAAAATATGGTCATACAACAGTCACCAAGAAGCTAGCAGCCCCGCTAAAGCGCAGGTAAATATTCAGATGTTACGGTTCTCCACTTTAGAATTTTTTTTAAAAAGACAGATAAATGGCAAAACTGAGGCAAACTCATGGCAGGCATTTATAGCACATGTGTGAAATTGAATACGGGCATTTCACTATAAGGAGGAAGTGGATTATCTTTCATTTTTAATTGACTGTCAGTGTTGTGCATCTTTGAATTCATTGTATTAGAGATGGATTGGTATATTCACTGCCTATCATGAAGTTAATTCCATTCTAAGATGAATGGTAGTGATTATGTTGAGGAAAGGTGAATTATTCTAAATCTGCTTCCCGTTTGTGTAATAGGATGCTGCTTTTTTTTATGCAATCACACTTTATACTGTGGAAATCATCAGAAGTGAAATTAAACATATTCTGTATATCAACAAGATAAATAGACAGGCTGATTGTTTAAATGCTTACTAAAAAAAACTAGCTCAACTAAATTTGATCAAATACAAACATAAAAGAATACAGCATTTGCACAGGTCACAAAATCCCATCTCATCTCCACATGTTTTTTTCTAGAAACTCATCATCCACAGCACAGGACAGTACACCTCTACAGTGCAGAGAGAACTGCTTTGTGTTAACATAGTGAGAGAGATATTGATTAAAGTATGATAAGAAGAAGCTCCAGTCCCAGGGCAGAGCCTTTACCGCTATGATTGAATACACCGCACTGAGGTAGGACCTATATCTCAGACAGAAGAATGTGCATCTATATACAGCAAATTATCTTTCCCACTAATATGGAATCAACGAGTATAAGAGCTCTAAGATCCTGATTGTAGCTCTGTTGATATTAAATCATAGTCTAATTATTGTTTGGCCAACACATGTCAAAGGTACAAGATGACTCAAGATGTAAAACAGTAGATAATATATAGTAGGTAAGAATGCAATAGTGTATAACATGATATAACATGATATACTGAGACAGTTATAAGATATAAGTTTCCGTTATAGTGGATTCTTTCCAGAGTGTTCTGGATGTCATGCACAGTTGAAGTGACTTAACATGAACCAGTACTGAGTTACAGTGTTACAGGTGGGGATCCTCTTTTTAAGGAGGAGTTAAAGGATATTCAATCACAAATTGCAACAATGGACAGTACTGAACCTAAGGGAGCAATAACTCCACTGACAGGAAGATGTCACATTAAAAATAAGGTCTTAGAAAAGAATTGCCAGATTTAAAAAAATGTGATCCATATGTATTTTACCATCTAAATATTAGTGGAGGTAAAGGTTGTTGTCGTTGTTGAAGTTGGCCCTTCACTGACCATTTGCAAATATCTATTGCATGGAATAGAGCTTAAAATAACTTAAATCATTATGTTATTATTTTACGTCATAATGTTAGAAAACAGGAAACAATATATCAACAGGGGGCGCCACACAATAGACATGAACGGGGCCTTTAATTTTAAACTTAAATAGATCGAGGTCCAACCTAATAATCATAAAGACCCTGTGTTTTTTTGTGAAAAATGTAGCATTAACACATGTGAAATATTTTTGTGCATTTGAGGCAGTAGGCGATTTTAAGGGGAGGAGGGGGGATGTCTTCCCCCTTGTTAGCAAAATGGGATTGTTTAGTTGAATATGTTAGTCTAGTCTGTCTCATTGATCCTTTATCAGACTGAGTCTGGTGTAAGTTAGTAGCCTCCACCCCCCTGAAATGAACAGAATAGAGTTTTGTAAGGTTCAGCATAAACATTGTCATATTGACTTTTTTGATCAGTATTGTGTGTAGAATTTAAATGAATTCATATATGCATGTATGTATCTATTTCTTTACTGATTTGTTTATTTAGGTAAAAATGTATGAATATATGTATTTGCACAACTTAATGTGTTTAGCATCACCAGGGATGCTGTCATTTCCATATTTCCAAGTGAAAATTTGAAAAAGTAAATAATGATCCACAGATGCCAGCTGAAGGATTGGGTTTAAACAGGGTAGGATCAGGCTGACATGCAGGTTTATGACACTCCACAACTTTAATAAGTTTAACGTGTTTGAATGCCATTTCAGTTAAAATCTAAAATATTTAAATCTGCTGGAATCTAAATACGATAACTGTTCTCTGCTGTCAATAAGTGAGTCAAAGAGAGAAAATAGCATTTTCCAAATCAGGATAGGAAGCCTTGTTGTCTTTGTGTAAAAATAATTTGTTAGAACACTTTTCTTTAAAAACAGGATGATCCAATTTTGCATGCCAACTGCATTCCTCGGTTTTAGCGACGAAGCCAAAATAACTGTGAGAAATGTCCCCTTGGTCCGACTTTTATTCCTCACCTTATTCCCAATGTCATTCATTTGCCACTGAAGGTAACAAGCCTTTTCCACTCTGTGCTCTGTAACGGCAGACCTTTAATAGCCATTTCCCGGTGTGGTGAGGGGAGAGAGGGGGAACATGTTTATTTGTGTGTCTGCACATGCCTCTCCAGCGATTCTCTCTGCTCCACTCACCCAGCTGCTGGCTGGAGGAGTGATTCATGGGCCTGACAGATGCCTGGTGCAGCTGGATCTGTCCTTGATCATCCCAAAAGCCTGGACAGCACTGTCATTCACCATTGCCCAAATTATCTCTGTATTGACTGCAGAACCCTCTGTGACAGCGCCGTAATGGCTAATTACCCAGGATGCTTTGGGTACTTTTAAACCCCAGAGTGTTCTCTTGCTGTCTTGCCGTGCGGCTGCTGCTGCTACCGCGTGTCGCTGTGAGGGCCACCGTTTTCTCAAGCCCCACCTGAGTACCACAGCCTGAGGAACCCCGAGCAAAACGTCAGGAGGAAAAAAAGGCATAATATCCTCTTTTACAGAAATTATACAGCGATGCCAACGTAACAAAACACTTTTCTTGGGGTCTCAGCGGTGTTTGGTAAGCTGTCGCTGGCAGTGAAATGTGCACATAAATTACCATTCATGGTTTGCCTGTTTCTCTATCTTCTCTATCATGTCAGGGGATTCACATTGTGAAACTCACACATAGTTAATTATCAAAATGCGTCAAAGTATGTTAGACATGTGGCTAATTGAAATATTTTCTCAGTATGTAAATAATAAAACGCTTTTTTACCATGAAACATGTTTTTTGTGAAAAAATCCTAATAAATAGCTGTCGAATGTTTTATATTTCAGTCAAAACGTCCACAAAAAGCATGCTCATCTACAATTCTGCAACGTTACTTGAGTCGTTGAGATGCATTTCAGGAGGAAGGTGACAGAGGGAAGTGAAAGGAAATAAACGGAGAGACAGAAAGAGGGAAGGAGAAGGTGAGGGAATAGAGGGTACAAAATCCCATCCTGACTGTTAGGGAAGATGATGAGGTCCCCTGAGAACGGACAGAGCAGAGAGGGAGCAGCTTTTCTTCACAAAGACTCCAGTAATTTGCCACATCCTGTCCACACACCCGGCATGGAAGCCACTCTGTCCTTAATTACCAGGATAACAGAGCCAGCCCCTCCCGGCTCCTCGTGGCGCTATTCTCCTCATGTTACTTTCCCCTCTCAGCCAACATCGGCACCACCCAGGCTTCCCGCGCCCCTCCTTCCCGTCAGTGTCGGGGTAGAAATGGATAGCCTCTGCTGACAGTGGAAGGATGGATACCAAATAAAGTGATAAAAGCTGAGAGAATGGCCCTGCCTCGGTTAGCAGCTCTGATCTTGATGGACAGGGGCACTATAATGACATGGAGGCCTCACCTGGGTAAACTAGGAGTTCTGACAGCCCTGTTAGCCATATACACAGGGGAAACCCTTTAGACAAGCCCACAACCACTGATGGTCTCCAGCTAATTACCCAATTAATGGTAAAATATGTTGATTAGTCCGCGATAAAATTTAATTATTACCCATTTTATCATAGCTAATTTCTCTTAGAATACATTCGCTTTGTAATTTATAAATTACGTCCAGTTTCCAGAAATTTTGTTAGTTTAGTAAACATTGAAATGTACATCACAGGACACTGCAAACCTTGTGGCTTGTAATGACATCGCTGTCATGAGGCAACCAGAGTATAGGGGCCGTGGCCTTTTCGTCTGGTCATCGTCTGTCATCTCCAAGATGGCGCCGCGTCTGCCCCGGCTTTATTTGCATTGGCTTTTGCATAAGTGTGCGTTGCTGCTTGTGTCCTGACTCCACAGATTCCAAACAAAAGGGGGGAAGAGCCCGGAGTGACATTACAGTCCTGCCTTGCTTCAGCACATACAGATACATTCGGCTCAGAGGGAATGACGGGGCTGTATTAGCGCGGCATTTGTATGCCTCTTTCAGTGAGCAGGCAGTGGGAGGGTCTGCTATTCCTCGGGGTGAAGGGGTTAGAGGGGTGTGTGTGTGTCTGTGTTACCAGTCACCTGCTGCTAAATCCTATTAGCAAGGCCTGGGGGTTAAACCAACCATCACCATTAAAGGCCTGTCAGGGGAAAGCCCACAAATAATAGGGCTGATTGGTACAACTCACAAATAATAAGGTGCTTTGATAGAGGATAATCAATTAGTGGTGATAGGAAGAGGCTCGACATTTTGGAGATGCCTTTGAAAGGGGAAAATAGTAACACAATGACAACAACAAAATGTTTGAGATTAATGAGAGTTTAACAGCTTAAATCTTATTTTTAGGGGAGCAACATTTAATGAATATATATCTTTTTTTTAATCTTTTCATTTAATTTTCTTATTTTGAAATTGACATATTGTGATATTACAACTATAAATACTGACTGTATTTAATAAACTGTATCTTTTTGACAGTGTGTGCACAGTATGTTATGGTCAATAAAACATTTGCTTTGATCTTTACATAAAGCTCTTCAGCTGTTAAAGATTATGTATTAGTCATTGATGAGGTGAAAAATTGAGACTGGGTTTTAACTTTTTGGGTTCACGTGTTAGCTCAACTGAAACCTAAGTGACAATACTTTAGATGTTAACAAACTAAAGTTAACTTTAACTGCAGCATATTCACATTAAATTACTCACTGACGCTGTATTGAGACTGCATATCTTTGAACAAACAGTAGAAGCGTCAGTCTCGATTTTTTTCAGCTAACCCAAGGACAAAACAGTGCTTAGTTTTTAAGGCCTTACTACCTCTAGGAGAAAACTACAAATGAAATAAAGCAGATATTGTTATTTGAGGATTAGAGTGTCAGCCAAAACATTTCCATATGTTTCCTAAAGCGAGGAAAACGAGGTGAGAGAAAATTGGCAAAGCAAGTGTTAAATGCGATGGGAAGTGACAGTTTACATCTCCAGCCACAATTAACACGTTGATGGCGTTTTTCGCCGGGCCCCTCACAGTGATAATGCCTGTTGTCAAATCTGTTTAGCACGCCAAATCTCCTGGAGCCTTCAGCTAGGCAGCAAGCTTTTGACAGATTGAAGGTTCAGAGATAGGCTATCATGACAGATGGAAGCTGGCATCGATGTTCAGCTCTCGCCAATCACAGGGGACCTGCCCCCCTTATTCTGCGGGGCGCAGCTCCGCAACCTTCCCCCCTCTGATGGGAGCAGGGGATGGCATTGTTAAGCAGTGCATCTGTGAGACTCAGTCTCCTCTGATGGAAGCATAAGGCAAAGAGCTCTCAAGCAAAAGACGGCCACTGCTGTAAGCGCATTTCAGATATGATGGGAGGCTAGCTCAAGGGAATTGTGGAAGAGAAAAAGTTTGAAACATTTTGAGGAGCAGAGGAAGGACCCAGGAGAGGGAGGAGCGATTGCGGCAAGCCTCAGCTATTCAGTAATGCTATCATTAAATTTGATTATTACCTATATGCTAACAAATGCTCTGTGCAGTCACAGCACAGTGGAGTTTGACAGAAACGTTTACTTGATCAGTCTTCATATCTGATTAGCAGAATGACATTTTTCATCTGACCAACAGAATCTCACCTTTTAAATGCTCAATACTGAAAGGGAAAATCAATTTAGCTCGCCTTGGCTTGTGTGTAAAGTCCTCCTTAGAACTCATACTACAGTATCATTACCCTTAATGAGATCCATCTGAAACGGTGGCACAGGAGAAACTCATTAAACTGAGCTTGTTCTAATCAGACAGGCTTATATGGATTTTGCAGACATCAGAAATTGTTGTGGAAAAAGAAAAATACACCAGGGCCTCTGAAACAGAAGAAAGGATCCGATAATTAAGTGTCTGCCATGCGCTGATGATATCACGAGTGTTAATGATCACTATAATGACAGTTCACACTGCACCCAGTTGATTTACAATACACCTACTGTGAGGCACCACTGCGACAAACACTGCAGCAAACACACCCGAGCAAAAACAGTTTAGTAAACAGTAAAAAGCCATACGTTTGATCCAACAGGGCACTTTTAGGAAAAAGAAATGAAATGCTTTCTTGCACAATAGAAATTTCCTCTGGTAGATAACTTTGAGATGCAGCGTTGTTGGTTTACTTGCTGGCAGGCAGCCCTCTAAGTTGTTTGGTCTCTCCCTCCCTGTTTAGGCGAACACATTGTTGATTCAGACCCATCATGTTGAGGCTTGAGGTCACCCTGTCTCAGGCTTGGCTAGTTAGCAGCAGCCCACCTGATGGCCCAGAGGAAATCACAGCAGCCGCACTCACAGGAGAGGGCCTGACAGCCAGGCCCCGCACCAGAGAGAGGGGTCCAGCCAGGGGGGTGGAGTGAGGAGGGTCAGTATGGGGGGAGGGAGGAGAGAAAGGGAGAGGAGGGGGGGTCCTTCAAACATAGGGAGGGATGAGAGACGGCTAAAGAGGGCGCAATGGTGAGTTGTGTTGTGATCGCGGCTGCGTTAAGTGAGACAGAAAACGCAGACAGACCTCAATGATGAAAGAAGGATGCAAGAAAAGAAACAGGGGTCTCTCACTGGGTGGCACACTGGAGGAGAACAAGAAAGATGAGGTTCCTGGGTTAAGTTGTACAAAAAGAGGGAGAGGAGGAAGGTCTAGTCAGTGTAACAGACCGATGAGGATCCTCATTCACAAAGATGGATGCTGATATTTTGGGGTGAGGGAGATGATTCCTGTTCAGCGGTATATATGGATCTATACATGGGGCTGGTCTAGTGGTCTAGTTGTCTAGTTTTTCCAACACCTAACAGCAGTTTCTGTTCAAGCAGAAGCAAAACTGCCCTGTGTAAATGAAGTGAGGCATCAATGTAAGTTATCCTGGGGCAGCGATGCTGCTCTTGCAGAGAAAACGTTGGCTGTAAAATGCTGTGATGAACAGCAGACATTTCCAGTTCACAAGTCTCCCAGTCTCTCCTGAGAGTCTGCTTCATCCCTATTATAGCCAATAATAGCCCATTGTAGTCATATGCTCTTTCTCTTCACCGTGACTGAATGAGGACACATTATTTACAAAGAGGAGACAACGCTAATACACCGCTGCAGAAAACTGCTGACGGGAAGAGGGCAAAAATCATAGGTTTTCCCTCCTAGAGGACGTTACACTTCTTTATATTTATAGTTATGTTTAATAACATCCCACAATCTGCCAATACACCTCCAGACAACCTCCACAGTCGCCCAACTACAAGGTGGTAAACTAAGGAGACTGAAATCATAATTTTGCATCCACTTTCTGCAGTAAGTTTATATTGACACTGAAAAAATGGTAATTTAGTTTTTATGACATGAAATAGGACTCTTCGAAATGAATAGTATTGTTATATGATTATTTGACACAAAAGCCACATGACATGCTAACAATTATACATTTTTGTATATCAAAATAATTGAACTAATTAAAAGGGGAGTTTACAACTATAAGAAGCTAAATTCTAAAATTATGTTTACTACATTTCAAATTTCTTGTTTCTCAATATAAACTGTATGGGAACACAGATTTAATTTATGATTACAGTTTTTATAGATCATGAGCAATGCACAAAACGTAAAAAATGAACTAATTAAAGTCCTTTAATACTCGTTAAAATGTAATCGTAATAGATAAAGGCTCTCTCTGCTGGAGCATTTCAACGGGGCAATAACTGCAAAATGCAGATCAAAACCTCATTGTGTCCATGTGCCATTGAACACATTTTCTTTAGGTTTCCATTTCGTGCTTATGTCCAAAGGCATCCGGAGACAAATGCCTCCCCACAAAGTCATACACCATTAATGCAGTCAGTGGTGCTGCAGCCTCAGAATCTTATTATCTTAGTTGGTTCAGCCTCATTAGCTGTTCTATGCATATTAATGGATGGGAAATGGAAAACTATACCCCATTTAAGAACAAAACATGCTCAAAGTACTCGCTGCTTCGAGGTTGTAGGACATAACTCACTCTGCAAATTGCTATCATCGGGCTCCTGGCAGAACCCTGCTGTTTTCTTTACCCAGAAGCTCCTGGTTCCCTCGCAGAGACAGAGTTTCATTAACCTGCACTGCATTCAGATGCCATTATGGCTCTAATTATGGCACACGCTCTTGTGAGGAACTGCCTGTGATTCCAAAGACTTTTATGTCCAGCTGTCCTGTCACCAAGGCCGGGGTCGTCACCGCTGCCGCCGAAGTTTCCGATAGAGAAGATGTGCTAATCTCAGATGCATTGAAGCCGGCTTTGTAGACTTATGCAGGCTTATCTATCATGGTCACGACTGCATTAGACATAAGACCTTAAGTTTGCAGGCACTGAAGTAGAAAGGAGAGCAAATTAAATTCTTCTCATCTACCTCCTCAGCTGTGTCCAGATTGCTTCAGTGTACTCTCCAGGATAATACGAGCACCTAGCAGTGCAGAGGTACGTCTTTATGTCCTGCTTGTTCTCAACAATAGAAAGACAACGCTGTCATCTACTGCTATAGTCTGCTCTTAATGATTAGAAAAGCAAGATAATGACAGTGTATTTACCATTCTAGACCCAGCACATCTGCCAACAGACCAATGGAGACCTTAGCTTGGGAAACAAATAAAAACTCTGTCCAGTGTCTCATTATCCATGAAAGTATCTCCTCGGCTCCCACTGTCTAATCAAAGAGGAAGGAAACATAGGAACAAGCTGAAAAATTCCAGCATGAGGGAGATTGAAACAGTTCCCTCAGCATTGAGCATTGTTCACTCACAGCAGATAGTGAAGGTAAGAAGATCCGTTGGCAGGTGCTGCAGGCTGTCAGAGCTGTAGATGAGCTCTGCTGCTGGATAACATCGTGCCAAACGCTGGAAGCTTGTCAGTTAACAGTCGGCCAGAAAAAGGTGGACAGCTACTAACCTCTCGGAGAAAAAAACAAAGACCAACAGTAAGTTCCAAGCCTTGAAAAGAAAAGTTTGGAGTTTTTCAAGTACAATTTCCAGTTTTGTCACACGGATAAAGGCAAGCCACTTTGAAATGCAACGTGTTTTAATGCAATTTATGCAGATATTACAAGGATGATGCATTTCAAGTGTTAGCCACTCAAACAGAACTTGGGAGCCAAAACAGTTTCCTACATAGTGAGATTCTGCTGGAACATTCAATCACCATGTCACATATATCTAAGTTTACTTGAGAAAAAAAATGTCTGTGTTTACAAAGTCACAAGTACCTCTAGGGGTCTGTGAAGACATTTAGTATTTTCTTTGGGTGAACTTGCTCTTTCTTTTTCTGTAATTTCACATAATCATGCACAATCCCTCTCCAAACCATATCATGTTTATATTTTTGAAAGAAACAGATATAAGCAAGGGTAGTCTAGTTCAAACATCTATTGATGAGTAAATTAAGCTCATCAATATCAGTGCCAATTCTGTTGGCAATTCAATTATTTTATTTGTATAAGCAGGAAACAGTCATAACTGCTTGTCAGTCTGATCGTTTAGAACTCTTCTGTCTAGTAAACTTGTATGTAGCCATGTTTTTGGTATTAAAAGCACAGTCAACAATACAAATGCAAATGGTATAGACAAACCAAAATTCACTTAACAATACGAAAACATGCTAAGAAGACTTAATAAACTTTCAGTTATGTAATTTTAAGAAATGAGACAGAAGGGGTCTTAATTGGTAATTATCGGTTGAAAATGGTCAGATGATAACACACAAAACGCTAATTTTCCAAAGAAAGCACAAGTGCCTGATTGAATCAAATTTTTTTCCCATGGTTAAATGGGCTTCCCAGTACTACTGATCACACTGAGAATCAACACCTGTAGAGATTTTAGATACTTTCATCTTATTGTTTTGTTTTCAGACAGTTCAGAAACTTGTGTTAGCCAACTATACACTACAAGACCGGCAAGAAGAGCAACATTATATAAATGACAGGTGAATAAAGTCAACATTGATCAAAGGGAAGAAATACATATATTTTTCTCAGGAGTTGGTGGACCAATCAGGGATTACAGGACTGGCACATGACAGTTGGCAAGAAATAACAGGATGCCCATGCTGCTCTGTTTTTTGTTGGATTCATGATTAACTGTGAGTATGTTTAGGAGTCGTTCCATCCTCTACTGTTGCTCAATGCAGCTTTAACAGAAAAAATGTTGACAAAGTAAAATATGTTTAGGATTTGCAGGCTTTTCCTTGCAGGATAATTCTTAAGACCCCCTGTGGCATTATTAAGACGAATAAAAGCAATGTTCTTTGAAAAAAAAAATTGTCTGACATGTTCTTTTCATAATTACCTTCTTAACAAAAAACTTCTCACCTTGCTTCAGTGATGTGGAGGTGAACTACAGGAACATGGTGGCAAAAAGATTAGCGTATATGCTACCATAGCATCGGCTTTATCTGAACTGGACAGTATATCTTTATTGAAAGGAGAGTACAGAAGAACTGCACTGAAAGCTTTTCTCGATGGAAAATAAGTTTCTGCTCTTCTTCTGACTCGCTTCAGTAAGAGTTTGATTGACAGATGGTTCATCCAATCACCTGCCACATATTTGTTGAAAGTGCCTGTCCTTTTCCAAACAGTTTACAATGATGGCTTCTCAGATGGTTCAGTGTAACAAACTATTTGCCCCGTCAGGTTAATATATGTTAGCTAAGAGCACCATTTTCTGGTTCCTGATGTGTTACGTTACGCCTTTCAAGAAATGATCAAACATGAGCAATGTAGATTAGTCTGTTATATTGGTGGATTCAAGTTTGACATCATGTCACACGTATTCAGCTGAGTGCAAATGTTTGGTATAAGTTGAAAAAAAAAAAGTAAAAAATCTTGTAGTTAACAGGATCAAGAGGGCTACTTCCTGTATGATCAATAATGTGAATTATAAAACTAACATTGGTTATGAGCATATTATATATTTCTGCGCAATTCATTATTTTTAACACACTTGGTAAACAGTGTAATTTTGCTAAATGGTACACATCTAGTGGAAGGTAAAACCAAGCACTGACTGCAAAAAGTCCCAGTTGCACTTGCTGTTAGTTCTCCTGGCACAAGATCAACAACTCTTAAAGGTACTAACCAGCACTATTCATTTAAAGTGTACAGGTACAAATTCCAAATTCCTCTCAGGTAAGTTCAATTCTCTCTACTTTGCCTAAATTAGCATTTAAACAATCAGTCGATTAATCAACCCTTACTATTATCGTAATCAATAAATAACTCAAGTAACTTATTGAGTAAAAAACAAAAATTTGCTGGTATTGAAATGTTTGGAGTTGCATGCTTCTCACAGTATCATTAGTTGATTACTTTATTTTTAATAAATTCTTCAGACTAATTTAGTAATCCTAATATGTCACTTTCAAATCTGTTAACTTGGTATGATTAGTCATTATTTTTTTTACCATTTTAAAGAAAATATAATGAATAGATTTGAGTATATATTGTCAGACAAATGTGATGAGACTAACTCACATTGTTTCCATAGACTACAGCATGAATCTGAATCTGACTGAACTATTCTAATATGGCCACAAGAGTGAATAGACCTTGAAGGCTTTACATATAGAATATGGCGAGTGTTATCGATCCTTCGGCATGAGCGGCATGAGCCATCTGTAAATCACTCCAGCTGACACCCCACATTTCAGCAGTGGTAGAAGGATGTCTTTCTTTTCATTTCCTTTTCTAATACAACACATCCTTTGAATTAATGTGATCTCATGATTGAAATCACAGTTGAAAGGAGCACACTTGCAATGCGCAACACTAACTCCAATAAGTCCTTTTCCTAAATAATCTCAATAATTTTGCTTTAATTATAACCGCCAAAACAATGAGCCGCAGTGAGATAAATAAATAACTTCACTGTCCTCCCTGGAATTGTGCTGATGCGGAGGTCTGCCTAGGCATTATAAACCTAATTAGCAGAAGATTACTATGCAGTGTGCAAGGCTGTGGTCCAGAAAGACATCATTAGGTCTTCTGATGGGGATATGCCTTCAGCACATTGATCCTTTTTCGCTCCAAGAACAATGCAGATTGCAGACTTTATAATTGGGCTTTCAGGTCACTTGTGACTTCACTTCCACTATGTGTTGCTGGCGATCTCCATTCAAACAATAGAAGCCAATAACAAAAAGACATTCCCACTGTGCACAAGGAATGAAGAGGATGTTCATGGATTATGAGACGCATCAACAAGACATAGATAAATAAAAATCATGTAAGCAACGCATGCTGTAGGACTGTTATGGTATTCTACAGAAAAATATGATAAAGTTTTAGAGATCCAATCAGATATGCTGAAAACCTAGATAAATAAATAACAGCATTACTCTTTGACTTAATTTAGCATGGTCTTAGAATAATCAATCTCTTATGAATACCATGTCAATAATGGTCTCATTGAGACCTGTCAACAAAAACTCATTTCACGTTTAATAACAATAATACTACTAATGTGAATACCTATTATTCACATTATACATTCACATGTGGATTCAACGCTTCTGAGTCGTTAGCTGGTCCTACAAAAACAGAGGCAGCGCGTAAAGACAGCAGAGGAAGAAGCTGCATGTGAACTACTCTGCTCGTGCAACCAGTGGCTATTGAACCAGAGTTGCAACAATTAGTTGAATAATCAATTCGTGGATGAACAGAAAATTATTAATTCTTTTTTTGATAATCAATTAACAACTTAAGGCATTTTTTTCCTAAACATTTGCTGATTAAATCCTCTCAAATGGGATAATTTGCTAGTTTCTTCGTCATATCTCGGTTGAATGCTGAAAGTCATGTTTGTTATGAAATCAACAAAAGGACATAATCTGCAAAAAGCTGAGATCAAATACTAAAGTCACCAAACTGGACACTCTTCACTCTTCGGCTGCACCAACAGTTGGGGTCCATGAAAGACAAGAAAGAGTCATCAAGATGACACAAACTTCCCAGAGGCCTAACGCCCACAAAATATGTGAGTTCCTGATTTGTTGACAAAATTCACAGCTCTCAGTCCAGTTATACAACGAGATGGATTTTAGTAATGACCTTGAAACCATGTATTTTCAAAATACAACCCATAAGACAGAGGGATATACATAGTCCTATATAAATCCAAGAAAGCACGTAGACTGGAAACTCACATTTCCCCTCCAGTATCCTCGTAAGAGTATACAGCTTGTTTCACAACAAAGACACCACATCACTTCTAAATGTAAAACTTGATGATCAGCCTGCCCCTATTTTCAGGCATCCTGGCATACTTTCATGTAGAAATATTAGCAGTGTGATACACCGACTGAAACACACCCTCTGGTCCCTTTTTATACAAATGGCATCTACCAACCAAACCTTCCAGTCCACAAGCACTGGCCTGACAGCCAACCAAGATGACCCAGCAATATCCAGCATCTCATGTTGGCCCTCATCCCCACATGGTCGACCTGCAGTTGTGTTCCTCAAAGTATTTCTTCCAACCCCCAACAATATGCCCAGTGGAGGTCAGCGGTTGGTTCTTAAATTTCCCCGCTGCGGGACTAATAAAGGATTATCTTGTCTTATCTTATCTTGTAGCATCCTGGGCAAAGCCCTGCCTCCCTTTTCTGGATCATCAGAACCAATGAAAAGTCAATTTTTCATGTCATTACCAGAACTTCCCCTACATGAAGTTTTTTCTAACCGAAACCAAATCTAATAGTCTGATAACAAAACAAGATTCAAGACTGAGGAAAGAGTGAAGCAATCTTCCTGATTTGATTTATGCACCTTCTTTACGCTGTAGATCATTATGGCATTTTTTTTTATCAAAATGAAAATACACCAACAAATATCACTAGTTTTACACTGGCTCCCTAATTTTTTAACCTATAGAATGAATGTAAGGATAATAACACCCAAGTTTACACTTTGGGGCTTTGCAGCTGTAAGCCTTAAGCCTTAAGAGTATAAATCTATGATAACCATAAATATTCTAATGCCCTCTTCTGTCTCCTGCTTGGGTTGCGTTTTGTTTGCTTACTTTGCATTCCTCTATGTGCGTTCATAAGAGAGCTTGTTTAATCAGCTTTGCTCGCTGTCTTCCTATCCGGACTCGCCCGTCATATGCTTGTCTGCTGCACCTCGTTCTCTCTGGCTGGCGTTTGTAACAGAGCACCGCAGCCCCATTTGAGGTATGATAATCAGCTGATTAGCCAGCGAAGTCCTTTTCCCAGAGGCTCCTTTGTGTGCAAAATCCTCACACTCAATTGACATGTGGACATCATCAAGCTGATGAAATGCAATTGTAATGAACAAGTGAGGCATAGCATCTGCAGTGGGACCCTGAAGGAAAAGGACCCTTCCCTCCTGACATGCTAATGCTGAAAGCTGCTCTCTGCCTGTACTCCCTGTGGGTCCCTCATGGAAATGTGAAGAGATGCATATTCAAACCAGCACCTTCTGAGGGGGCTAGATGTACGGCAGAGAGAGATGGGAGAAAAAAAAACCCTGTGTGGACTTGGCCAAATGCTAATTCTGAGACAGATTATATTGCATCACGCGCAGTAATGATCTGACAGTTCATTTGTGAGGAGAGTTCAGGATCTGAGGTTTAATGCTTGGGTGGACGCAGGTGCTGAGCCCCGGCTCCTCAGAGCTGTCAGAGTAAGGCAGGGGGCTGCTGTCAAATTATCCCAGTTAAAAAGGCTGAGGCGCTTGCAAATATGAAAGACATTTAAGAAATTAAGGCATTCATATTCAACACATATTGCAACAGTGTTTCATTAGAGGTGCTCTAGTCATATTAAAACTGACATCTGACCTTTCACATTTCTCCGAGGCACTCAGGAACATTGTTATTACATACATGCTAAAGTCAAAGAGAAGGTAATTGTGATAACTAGAAATAATTAAACAAGCTGACATTTTAGCACCATCGTTTTCCCTATTCTTCTCCTTTTGGTACGCGCAGCACAATGATTATAAAAGCCGTATTTTGTGTGAGTGAGTTTATCTTAGAGGAAATTATATGGACGATGAAAAACCTGCAGGCTATGTGACTACCACGTACTGCTTAAGTATACCATCATTTCATCTCTTAGTTGTTTTGCGATATCAAGGAGACTTATTGTATTACCATTGCTACTTTGTTACTGCATAATCTTGCTGTGATTATGATAAGCATGCATAATGGAGACAAATTCCATACAATTTCCCTGATCAACATTTTCTGCTTTCATGCATAAAACATTCATCATAAACAGATACAACGAGGGAAGTCATGGAGACTATCAAAGTCAGGATTTCATAAATTACAGAAAATAAAAATTCTCAACACCGTCTTTCCAGCTGTGTTGTTGTGTCACAGCGGCTTTCAAAGTTTATCTGACTAAATCAGACTTTTTACAGAGTATCTATTGGTTATTCATGAACAGAGTGTAGTACAGTTGGTAGAGGTCAAGCCAGATAAACAGACTGATGATGCCATACATGCTGTTCTATATGGATATATGTAGGTCATTACACCTATGGCCTCCAGCTGAGCTGCTTTGTGATGACAGGACCTCTGGGCGTGGACCTCAGAGACAGAGCAAATGGGCAGTCAGCAGGCCCCCTGCTTACTGGGGCCTTTTGGGTCGCTGAGGTGTCAGGGGCAGAGAGGGTCATAGACCCCGAATTCTACCCTCACACACTTCCAACACTGTCCCTAACTCGGCGTAAACGCAACTAGACCCTAGGCTCTGAGGTGGGCTCCCTCCCACCAGGTGTTCGGGATGGCATACATGTCTTCAGGGTATGGAGTGCTGCTGGCCGCCCAGGACTACACATGGTGCTGGGGGTCAAACATGGAGCCATGCTGGACCAGCTGTCGCTTTGCTGTTCGCCCCAGCTCTAAGCCAGGGCCGCTGGAATGGGCCAGATGCGCACACACTCACTCGTCTACGGTATACAGCAACATGGGTCTCACTATCCTGACCTCAGTGCTTTGGCATTATTTTGCCAAGATCACTGCAGTAAAGAATGTAGCGTGTTGTGATCATTCTCTGCAGAACAGCACAGAAAAGTGTGCAAACATTTCCCTTGTAGTCCCCCAATAATTGGCAGGGTCACTGTTCTGTCGTCCCGTTCAGCATACAAGGGCATCCATTAATTTGAAAAGGCTAAGCTACCGTGCTCACGCGTGTACGCACCCAGATCACAGACTCGGCACTGCTTTGGAAGCAGCAGCACTCCATCTTCTGTCTAACTGCAGCTAAAAGCATGAAAGCAGCAGTGAGATTTCATTTGACTAACTGACTGAAGGCACTGAGGGAGTAAAGCTCGCTGTAGAGATTTATACAGCCAGCCTGATGCCTCCTGCTCCCTGTAATAGAACAAAAGCTTGTTGTCTCTTCCAATTACAGATGTCAAAACGCTTATTTTGAGGGTTGTGATCTTTTCCCTTTTAATCTGCAAAGATAAAAGGTCTCAGCTTCATTAGCATGTGTTCTCTCCCCCCAGACTCAGATTCCCTGCTAGCAGCCAGCTCAGCCTTACAGCCTATTACCCACTCCTGGGGCCATTAAGGTCTAACATTAATGATGTGTAATTAGCATATGATGACAAATAATAACAATGCACTCCCATTCGATGTAATGGGGGGTAGGATAATAACATGGAATCCCACTGTTTCAACCCTACATAAAGCTCACAATATCTGTGTTTTATTGCCCACTCTGCTGTTCAAAGGTATAATGGAGTGGGATGTAGAACGTGTGCATAAATTATTTAAATTAATATGTATATCGAGAAATATCACAATTACAATACATCAATGAGTCAATGTGCTTAATCTGCACAAACCCTGACCCTTAATCATACTCACTGACAACGGAAGCAAATTTTATTACAATTTTGAGTGCTAGAGTTGTTTTTATGTTTGTGTAAAAAACATGAAAATATTGCAAAATGTCATTATC
Organism: Anoplopoma fimbria; assembly: GCF_027596085.1. Lineage (NCBI taxonomy): Eukaryota > Metazoa > Chordata > Actinopteri > Perciformes > Anoplopomatidae > Anoplopoma > Anoplopoma fimbria. The sequence goes on along the minus strand of NC_072464.1, from coordinate 12,622,336 downwards.
GTAACTGTACAACTGTAATGTAGTCCAACAGCATGCACAGACAGCTTTTTATTTACTCAATTAAGCAAATGGGCCAAATGGGCAAATAATGGGGCTCCTTTAGCTCTCTCCACGTCTTACCTATATCCCTAATTTATAAATGATCTATTCAAGTTAATGACAGCGAGAACTCAAGTTAAACGGAGGGGTATTAGCAGACAAGTGATCAATTATGCTGTAGAACAGAGGCAAAGCAATCAGAAGTGACAGACCGTCTTCAAACGGCTCTTCTCATCCATTTAACAGGCTGCCTGTTTGTGTCAGCTGTGGGTCTGGAAGAAAACCATACAATTAAAGAGACCCTGCATGTTTACGCACACACATTCACATGCAGCTCCAACATTGAGCATCTTGTATTGTGTTTTGTGTAATGCAGCAAACACATACTTTTTTTTTATTTTTCACATCTGTCACAAAACAACCCATCACCAATTATACTGAAGCAAAAACATGGGCGTTTTCATATTTGTTGGTTACCTCCTGTAAAGAGGATGGTGGGGCATCTCAGAATCAAACTAATCAAAGCACCTCAGAAGTAGAATCTAAATGAATATATTGACAAACACAAAAGTGAGGAGCTGTTGAAGTAAACAAGCGTGAGATGTTGTGAGACATCCAACTGTCTTTGTGTTTTAAATTTGAAGAGTGAAATTGGCTTTAAAAAATGTCCTTTTCGCAACCATTTAAAAATTCTGCATTCATTGCTTTACTGGTTCATTCCGTAGATTACTAAAACACCATAAGAATAATAATAATAATATGTATTTGTAATTGTAATTTAATTTAATTTCTATCCAAAGAGTAGAAAAGATATCACTGAAAAGGAAAAATATAAAAATGTAGAAGTGCATGAAGGAAACAAATAGAAAACCATAAATCTTTCGGTTTCAAATTGAATTTATCTCTGGAAACACAGACATTCCCTTTTTTTTCAAGGCAGCAAAGCAGAAGCTTTTTGAAACCCTGTTTATAGCACCCAGATCTCAAATTGACTTGCTAATGTTAACTTTTATTCTGTTGCCATGGGTTACCATGTCGTGTGATTTGACACCGAGCTACAGACACTGCTGATTAGTAGCATCCAGTTCTGTCCATCTTTGTGCATCACTGAACCATCTGGTCATTTATTCACTAATAAGCCCCTAATGGCCCAAATATTCAGCGGCCTGTCATTGTGACATGGCAGAAAATGCCTACATCTTTCAACTCGCCTTGACATGTTGCTTGTTTCACATCAAAACTCGTCATTTACAGGAGAGAAACTCAGAGGGGTAGAAACTTGACCTAATCTGCAGTGTTAACACTGGAGCTTTGTTATCTGCTAGACTGACTGAAAGGATGTTAATGCATTCATCCTTACCCACTTCAAGATCTTCTTTTCTGCCACGGGGAGAAGGATATGAGTGCTGTCAATAGGAATTTGATGATGCACACATTGATTCTACGCTCAAAGATGACAGATTATGCACAGCCCCGGACTGTGAGATGCTGTGAGAGAACGCAACATGCGACTCGCCGTTCTGCAGTGCGTTCACGTCCAACCTGTCATTTGTCGCCAAAACATTGACTTCTTGCCATAAATATTGCCGGATGAACAGAGCCAGCTGGGATCGTAATTGGTGACATGCAACCATAAATTTAACCTTTCCTGGGACACTGGTGGCAACCAATTAACTAGCCATTGAATAAAAAATCTCCTCAATTATCTGTCTCATTATGGCTATGTGGGGCTGCATGTACAAAGAGCAGAGAGCAAAGAGGATGAGCAACAACAATGATTTCCTCTTTCATGTTAACTTTTTATACATTTCAGAGCTTAAGTTGATTGAAATGAATGTCTTTTTATTATATTATAGTCATGGCAAAATGCATAAATATGAGCGCTAATCTGAAGTGTGAGAAAACATGAAAGTGACCAAAATTGTTGTAAAATAATAAACCCAGCAACACAAAATTCTAAATGAAATCCTGAAACAGCCCCTTTGTCTATCATTGGTCTGATTGGAGTGTGAATGAGCTTCATGTTGACCGACTGGTTGCAGAACCTCTCTGTCAACTTAACTAGCAGCCCAGGATGGTGTGAATGTATACTTAACTCCCTGTCACTTAGCGAGGCATGCACCCTGAGTCTCCATCAAGACGAGCTAAGTAAGATGGAAGACGAGCCGGCTTTGGCTGCAAAAGGAGACGGGAAATGCCACCTTTGGTGAACTCGACTGGAACCAAAATCTCTCAGACTCATTTGAATGTTGTGCTAAGGGTGAGAGGATAGGGAGTGTGTCTTTTACACACTTATTATAATTTCTATTGTAGAAATGTTAGGGCATGGCTGTTTTAAGGGATTTACTTCATACTTGAAGCATTCACAGGAAAATCCCTATTCTAGCTCATCCTTTCCCTTTTTAAATCTCCCACCATGCATTGGCATTGCAAACTACACTGCAAGCGTAGGAAATCAAATCATCTATGTCTTAAACCATCAGGCGTCATACAAAAATAAAGTTGAAACCAGAGGCATTTGATACGGGAAAGCGAGGGGAAAATGTTTTATGTATGCAGTAAGTACAGATTCAGCGCTGAATCCAAAGCAGATAATATATATTTTGAGTCCACTTTTTTAGCACTTCTAATTAGCCAAAGTATTCAAATACAAACAGTCTAGCCTGCCTGATGCCACAGCAGCTCTGTGGTCTAAATTATGTAAACTTGTTCCATTATATAGGCTGCTGAGAGTATTATTAAGGTTTGGCTTGGCTTCGGGACTCTTTTAAAGCAAAGCTACAATAAAGCACAGCCAGCTCATCTCATTTGCTCCATGTGTTGGATGTGTATTCTAATGAACGGCTTACAACAATGCGACCTGCCAGCGCAAATAATTAACCTTAAGTGAAACCAATTACATACTTTTCTGCCATCGCAAAAGCCTCCAAAAGCAATCATGTATAGCTTTCTCCAGGAATGTTGTGCTGATAAAGAAACTAAGTAGAGGATTCTGGGCTATTCTGTAGCAACAAATGAACACTGAGAAGTCTCTTTATGCTCAGAGAGATATCTAAAGAGCAAGAAGATAAACAACAATTATACTGCTTTCCCTGTCAGCGCAGCATGCCTCGGGTCAGTCCATTAGAGATCACTGTTTGGTGCACTCTGGTGCTGGAATAAGAAGTGCACGCGTTTGCGGCCGGGCTTTTGACTGGCAGTTGGGACCTGGAGACTGTGTGTGTGTTGTGAGCTGCCTGTGAATGCAGACGGAGGTGGGGGGGGGATATCCAGACATAAACTTCCGCTGTCAGCATGGGCAATCATGGCACTTCATTGTCCAGCAGCATCATTACAATATGGTTATCATCTGAGCTTGAGTCTGACACCTTCTCCAGGACCTCTCCAATCACCCCCATAGTAGGCTTCAGTACCAGGCAGTCAGGGCAAATCTCTGCTTTGTGCTTGTCTGCCTTAATAGACTGGATGTCACTTCTGCCTGTGGAATGTGCCCGGTCTTCAGCTGTCAGTCAGAGGCGCGGGTGTCAGGCCGGAGCGTGGCTGGAGCCGTCTGGATTAGAGGGTAGTTACCATAGCTGTCAGATTACTGACAGCCTGACACCCCCTCTCCCAACTTCCTCTTATTGTTTCTTTGTTTCTCTCAAACATCCTCCAGATGGGAGAATTACCAACCAAGAGGAGAGAGAGAGAGAGAGAGAGAGGGAGAGAAAGGAGAGAGATGGAGAGTGAGGGGGGGGGGGGGAGATACAAAAGCCGAGACGGGTTTTAAAAGTTGTATGCCACGTTAGCTTTGTGATGAAGTAAAGCGTGCTTGGTAGATTCCCATAGAGAGAGAAGGAAGAGAGAGGATGAAAGAGAGAGCATTACACCTATTCCCACCTCTCCTTGTTATCTTTGGTATTCATGTCAAGATAGGTGATTGTGTTGGTCATTAGTGTTCCTATACCCAACAGAGTGTCTTAGTTAGTACCTTTGAGTAAAGCTTCATCTTCACTGAATATTCACCTCTATGACTGTACCTGTCTCATTCATCTGGAGAAATGTTGGAAATGTTCTTTAATTTCTCCTACTTTTTTTTTAGACAAATTAACTATCTTATGTAGAGATGTAGACAGGCATGATAAAAAATCACTTAGATAATATAACCTATAATGAATTATGGAATCATCCGTGGTTTCCAGCAGTATTTTAATGATTGAAGAAGCTGTGGGTAGGCTATGGGTCATCACTTGTCTTTACATTTTTCATCTCTCTCATTCCCGTGACCCTGTGTGTGTGACACTGGCAGCCTGCCATTTTTAAATGAGCACTGGACTAATAGCAGACTCTATATGACAGAGAGAGATGAAGACCACGGACATAAAAATCCACATCCCATTGCAGCTCTCCATTTAAAGAAAGTGTAAAAAGCTGATTTATTTTATATTAAATAACACTTTGTTTGATCAAGCTGATCAAATATTTTAGAAAAAAAAATGTATGTGAGACGTATAGAAAATATTACCTGCTCCAACTTCCAACAGCCCCGAGCAGTGAACTTCAGAAACAATTACACGGATGTAAAATGAAAGGAAATGAGATGTTATGTTTGTAAAATGCACTGATATATCATTTCAGCCCCTGGCCGTCGGATTCTACCACAAAAATAACCAAAGGCAGATTACAGTTTGCCCTGACCTCCAATCTCCTCTAACAAGCCCAGCTACTAAAATCAGCTGCACCGTCATGTACGGGTAAAGATAATGAGGGCGGCTGCCTGAGGAGAGACCGAATGCAAAACAATTATAGTTAGTTACAGGAGCACAGGTTAATATTATCTCATGTTCCCCTTCTCACGCATTCTCGTTTGTCCTACATCAATCTTAATGAAAGTTATGAGACCTGTCCGCAATGATAAGCAGCCACTCAGGCGTACTCTGTGTCAAGGCTCCCACATCATGCCTCCCCCTTCAGCCTATGTTTTGCATAGCCTAAAGCATCTATTAAAATCCCCTTGTAAAATTCATAAAACAAAAATGCAGTGGGTCAAGTCTAGAGGGAGCCAAAGTAAGCTGCTTATTAGCAGGGAGTCGAAAACACAGATCCAATTACAGATCCTGAACAAGGAGCACTAAGAATCAGCATTGGGGAATAAGTATTTTCCTTTTCTCTCCCCTTCAATTGGCCTAGGTGGAGAGGAGAGAGAGAGAGTGAGGTATCACAGGGCAGGATCCACAAATGGTAATTACAGTGGGAGTGTTTAGTGCATGAAGCTAGAGTTGAAGCCATTCAAGTACAAACTCATGTAAATCTTCACTTTGCTTCAGATAGTAAATTGGTGGGGTTTAAGGGGAATCCCAGAAGGAGAGGAGGAGAGGGGCTGCACCGAGAGGAGCCATGAGCTCCAGAGATATGTAAAGAAATCTCTGTCTAGAATTTAAAGGGCTACAAATTAGACCAGACATTAGCCTTTTTCTTTTACAGAGCCAGCAGAATGTGAATGAAACAGAATAAATAACTATAAGACGGCTTTTCCCCCTCTTCTTATAAGATGACATTAATCCTTTCATGTGCAATGACAGCTTACAGGGTCTGACCCTTTCCCCAGACAGCCATATAAAGCCAGGAGATTTCTTAAGATCCCACCACGAACAAGCTTCTGTTAATAAGAGGTCCTGATAGAGGTCTCCACCTCACATTTAATACTCTACTTTACACCAACACGCCCTGCTCAACATGCTCAACAGATTGCTCTTGTTAAACCAATCAACAGTGTTGTGAAATGGAATTCCATTTAAACATTTTTTTTTTTTTAATTTGAATGGCACCATGTCTGTAACAAGCGGACAGGACAGCAGTTTAACATTTTTTTTCTTTCCGGGCAGTGGAGGCTGAAGCGCCTCTCAAGCGTACAATAGCGTGAGCATTTGAGCCCTTTGAAAGAAAAAAGATCAAAGGCGGCAAGTCCTCCTGCTGCTGCTGCTGCTGGGTTTAAGCTGTAACCAGCACAGACCCTGCTCTCCACATCTCGGATGGCGCATAGTGGTGGGTGGCGAGCTGACTGATTGCCAGGAGTGTACTGTCAGCATCACTCTCTCCACAGAGGACCATGATGGGGGACGGTGTGCAGGACGTCCATGTGGACCCCCACACCAAGACCATCAGGTCTGCAGGGAGACGGTGGCCGCCTGCATCTCCCATAATGACCTCAGTGGGTAATGTGCTACACTAATATCTAGACAGGGTAATTCATTTGCACAAATGGACAATCCATCACATTCTTTGCAGACAATGAATTCTGCGCCGAGCCGAATGGATGCCGTATTTAGTTTTCCATACATTCCTGAAAAATAATTGGGTATTTTCAAAAAAGAAATCAATGGTATTATACTGTAATTTCTATAAGTGATATTTAGCGAGATGTCATGTTAATGCATTTGCTGAATGTAGCAGCTTCATTTGAGACTGGATATAATTTAAGGTAAGTGAAAAATCTAATATAAATTGTTATAAATGGGAAAGATTCATTTGTACATAAATTAACATGCAATTTACAAACGGTAAGTTGTAATTGTATGAATAACTGGTTCATGGTTATAGCTACAATATGCTGTGAATAGTCACTACAGAGGTGCAATAAATACCAGAGGTTAAGGATGTTAACTGTGAAATTATGAAAAAACAAACATTGCATGGCTCAGTGGACTATTAGGGGACATACCATGTGCTCTGTGATGTTGTGGTTTCAGGTCTTGCTTGTGGCCTATGTTGTGGGTCATCCCTCCTTTCTCTCTCCCTCTAACCTCACTATCCTGTGACACCCTGCTATACTTTGGATAAAATTACATAAACAATGTCACCTCAGTTTCCATACTGTGTTATATTCATTACAACCGGACACATTGGAATTATGTCAGGGGCTAAAATAAGTGCAAGGTCCTCACATCCTTAAATAAATGTTAACACAGAGGTATGAGTTAACAGACATTCCTGTACAATTACCAGCCAGTGTTACACCGCTGACATTATCAGGAGGAGGACCTACATTACAAATGGTGCTCCTCTTGAAAAACAGCAGCAAAGTGGCCACTTTATATTCCATCACCTTAGATTTTTTTTTCTTTCACCCGCCGCCCCTTATTTCCCCTCTTTCCAATCAATTTCATCTGCTGCCAATGCACTGATACAAACACAATATCTGTTTGCGCAACAGGATCAGACACAAAGCAAATAAAATCTGCATGATATGCAGTCCAAAACAACATCTGCTAGTCAGTGTATGCGGATTAATTGAAAGTCTTTGTGCTGTCATTTCAGTTGAGTGCAGTTTGACTAACATCTTAACCTACTTAGTGCAATTAGTGCTTCATTAGAGAGGCTAACTAACTATTGCTTCTCTCCATAATGATGTGCAAGAGTGTAGACATAAAAGTACATAATCAATGGTTTCCAATTACTCCACAAGTGCAACCACTATTTCAAATAAACTGGATAATAATATAGAGCCATTACAAAGTCTAAGGTAGCAGAACCATTTAATTGCAGTGCAGTTCTTCTCAGCTCCAAGATTTTTTCACACTAATGAAGTGTCATACAAAAAAAGGCTGTATTGATTTTTTCACCACACAGCCCCTACCACAAATATGTAATTATCCTTTTTATATCTGGCAGGGGATTAAAGTAATCTATAGTATCTAGCCTTTGCGCTTCCCTGACAGGGTTGTGTGGGGCTTTTTACCCTTTTCAAAATATGCAGCTTTTTGATGAATGAACTTTAAGACAAAATGCTGTTCTGTTCTATATTGTTTTGTCTAAAAACCTGTATTCTGAAGACATCATGCAGCATGTACAGCTGCCTGAGCTTTCAGTACACAATCATGGCATTTCAAGCCCTGTCATCTATGAGCCAGGCAGTTAGAGCTAACCATCAGCGAACACACACACACACATACACGCACAGACAGTTAGGCTCCACAATCAAACACAAGCACGCGAAAATAGAAACAGACGCACGCTTTTCGCACACTGGCACAATTTCTTTGGAGGTCTCTGTGAAGCAGGGAGCTCAATAGAATTCATCACAGCTGGTTAATAAGGTTAATTTAATCCAATAATGTGTCCATGAAAATCAGTACTTCCTCTGGAGCACCACACAAAAGCTCCCTGCTGTTCCCTGTCAAACACACAACACATACACAATCCTCGGGCTTCACATAATAACAGCGCCGTCCATTTAAACTTTAGGCTGGCTACTCTTCTCCCCCCTCTCTCTCCCTCTCTCTCTCTCTCTCTCTCTCCCTCTCTGTCTGTCTTTGAGTCTCCAGACCTGAGATGGACGAGCAACCTTAAGACTACCCCACGCTGGGCTGCCCTTCACGATAATAAAAAGCCATTACCTTGACCGCTGACACGAGGCCAAGTGTGAGGGTCAGAGTGATATTTATTGATGAAACTCTGAGCTCCCAATCTGCTGCACTCAGTGCGCATCATACAGCTGTCAGCACAGACAGGGATCAGGCAGCATGATGGCCCTCGACATGGCCCATCTATAATTTATGAACTACACAGAAAACAACCAGGAGACAACAGAGAAGCCCTGGCTGCCCAGGGATTACCCTCCAGCCAAGCTAAAGAGATCTGAACGAGAACCATCTAAGGGCCACTGTGGGCCACGCTGATATGGGGCAGCAGGTAAGCACAATAGCTGGTGTTCCATATTCAGAGGGGCCTCGCCGGGATCCATCTCTCTAGAGGACACTGTTGTGAATAATATAATAGACAGTGTTTACAGTGGGGATGTAAAGTGAGTGCGCTGGTGCATCACACACCCCAGCACACTTCAGCTGAGCCCTGTAAATGAGCTAACAGAGGGGCAGAAGATGTAAAGTTTCACACTTAATTCCACAAAAAGCTCTGGGACAGCCCAGTGGCAAAGGTAAAAAATGACCATCACAGGGTGAAGACATTTGGCTATTTTTAGAATTATTATTTCCTAAATTGTGGTATTTAATGGCTTAAATGTAGAGCTGAAACTAACAATTATCTTCATTATCCATTAATCTACCATTTCTTTTCTTGATTAACTGATGAATTGTGACAACAAGACCCCAACAGTCTTGAACACAAAGTATTTCGGTATGCAAAGATGTAAAACAAAGAAAAACTTAAAATCCTCACAACTGACAAGCTAGAAACTAGAAACTTGATAATCAAATTATTTGTTGATTATTGTTTCAGCTACACTCAAATGTCGGCTAACTTGCGGACCATAGTGAGAGGAGGTTTTCTGGTTATGAGCAAAACAAGCAGTAGTAGTACTATAACTATTCATTTTGCTTACCATGGTTAGTAATAAAACTAATGAAATAAATAACATCCAAGCAATTTAAAAAAATATTTCTGCTTCAGTTAGACCATCATTTGTCTGTTGTTAATAATTATTTCTGGTCTTAACAAGATAAACATTGGTCACAGTAAGTAGATGGTATTGTTTTCTAACTTATTTATTTTCCCCCACTGGTTTATTTCTGTATAGTTATGCTTTCTTCACATTTTAAATCCCACTTGACAGTTCTTTGTGGAACACTTTAATTGCAAATACACTTCTGGGCCATTTTTTAACACAGGGGTATTCTGTCTCCATTCTTGAATTCCCACCCAGATCAAATGCAATCCTTCATCGGCCAATTTCCCTGACACTCTCTTTTTATCCTCTGAATTCATCTTTACATGCCGCAGACAGACACACTGTATATTGTTTCTGATCAATAAATAACCATATAATTGAATACTGCTGCATCCCAAATGAAGCCCTCATTTACCAAGCTTCAGTAAACAGGCTGGTTTTCTTTGCCTATCTAACGCTGACATTTCCGAATTCAAACACATTCAGGGCAGTGTCAGTGCGCATAGCTTCTGTATCCCACTTAGGCTCCTCTTTTCAATATGGAACTATCTCCACCCAATAAATTATTCTGGGCATCTCCAAAGTCATTACACATTTATTTTGATCTCACATCATAATTCACAGCTTGGCGCACAATGCATTTTCTCAAAATGCATGGTAATTCCTTGGTGCAGAGCAAAGTTATGATTCATTTATACTGGAGTGACAGTATAATGCGGAGACGTCAAAATCCATTAAACTGTTCAATGTCTTGGGGTTTATTTTTAGATCCAATTGAGATTTAACTGATGGTGAAAAATATACAGTCAGGTGTGTTTACCTCACCTTTGAGGGAACGTGTTATGGTTCCAATTAATTTGTTATTCCTGTCACTAAAGGCATTGTCTATGTCAAAACTGTCACCGCGCTTTGGGCTTTGTTTTCTGGAGAATGGCATTTAATTTCACCGCATACTTTCATAACTATACTCATTTAAAATATGTGGATTCCATTTAGAGCCACTTAAACTAAATACATGTTGATTTGATTGCTCATCACAATGGCAGATTGCAAAATTGCTGGCTGTTGCCTTGACCACTGAACGAGTTAAATGATCATCCACAGTTTAAAAGACATTCAATTATCTTATGGATGCCTCCAGAGATGGGTGTTGAGAGGAGGGATCTGCAGTGTAAGTGGATGCTAAATTGCATTACTGTGGACATAATACAGCCGTTTAACATTGTTACCTTAAGCTATACTTTCCACACACACCCATATTTTCCATTAAAGCACATGCCAGTGTTTCATCATCAAATCATGCCCAAAGGAAATGTTAATAAAATTAGAAAATGTTCTCAAAATGCTCAGTAAAAGTGTAGATTAATTATTAGTGAAGTTCATTATTATATTTTTTTACTATATGCAGTATTTTACTAATATATATGAGTTATATTTTGTAGTAGACTAAACTAATAAATAAGTAAGAAATAAAGAAGAAGAAAATGTTAGATGTTACTTTGTCACCCACCTATGCGTAGCTGTCTGCACAAATTAAATTGAGTGGTGATTGTAAACTCCACAGTGCTGTGGTTCCTTTGTATGTAAGCCCACAAGAGCACTGAGTATAGCTAGCTGCTCACTGTCTGAGATGGGGAAAGGCAGACAGGAGGGATCTTTTTTTCTTTCTTCTACAAGGATTTTTTTGTGTGCAGTTATGGTCTATCATTATTAAATGTCTCTTGTTGGATGGGAGAGGCGCTTTATCAAAAACAGCCATTCATCAGGCGCTGTGCGAGACAGCTCACATCTGACCTCTGCGGCAATAATGCCGCATCAAGTAGGCCAACTACCTAGTTTAGCGGCAGAGCAGGGAGCAGGGGCCGGCTCCAAGATTAAGTGCGCTGTTTCAGGTTTTCATTCCCAGGGGCTCTGCTGGCTGATGTTGTATTGATTGCAAAAGTTTACCAGTAAGTATCACAAACAACAATAGCCAGGTCAACGATCGGTGATGCCTGAACCACTATTCCCCGGCGGGGGGCTACACGTTCAGGGCTAAAGCACTGCCATCATCATAGCTGTGTGCAGGGTGCAGAGAGGGCTCTCTTGAGCTGCTGGAAGAGAAGTGCACTGGCTGTTCCCACTGACATTTAGGAAAGCGATATGTCAGTGTGAAATGAGCGAGCGTGAGATAATTATAAGCCTTTGCATTATAAAAGGCTGCATCGACAAACTGTCGGATTGGCCTTCCACAGAGGCATCTGGCCCTGTTAGGTACTCCTGCATAGGCTACTCTTTTTCCTATTTAATGGTTTAGTAATTTTTTTTAACATCCACTGTAAAGATCCATCTTTCTACACACATATGTGACAGAGCCAGAATTGGTATAAGGCAAATTACACACAGTATAGCCCATTTTCAAACGACTCACTTCCCATATTTATGATAGCGTGTCCAAGAAAGGAAGTGTTACCAATAAGCAATATTTTTCTGGAGGGGAAACGGCAGTGCTACACTCGAACACAAGTGAAAGGGCTGAGCAGTAAAGAACACGATTCACCCTAAGGCCATCTTCGGCAGGCTGAATGATGGTGCATCCTTGGCCCTGCATGGAGGACAGCACACAACCCTCCATCACAGTGCCATCGGACCATTACCCAGGGACTGCAATGGCCAGCCGCACCAAGCGGGCCTCCTCCACTGCCCCGTGAAGCTAATCATGTGATTTGATGCAATGACAGAGTAATGACACAGATTGGTGGTGTGTTCAACTTCCCTCTGCTTGAGACTACAGAGGAGGTGGGGAACACAAGAGACAGCCCGAGCCCAAGCGAGAGCCAGAGATTCCACATTACAGAGCAAGTTACAGAAGATAACCAAGTACTCTCACAAGTGAAATCAAGATTAATGGTGCTGCTGAGGGATTCTTTTATGTCCATGAGTAACTATATTTCACTTAATGAGGGACATTAGCCGTAATAAAACTACTCAGAAGTACAAGCCGTTAATTAATGCCTCCACATTACCAGTGAATGAGAATAACTGAGTTGTAGGACCCATTGGACCAAATATTAAAGGTGCAATCTGTGGGCTCATAACTTCCACTGCTCAGTGCCAATTCATCAATTCAGCCACTAACACATATCCCAGCACTTCATTTCTAAACCAGTGTTAAACTTTGATTACTGTACTGCACATCATTTCTTATTAAGACTCATTCTGTCTTCAGCAAGGTTTGGAATTACTGTATTTGTTTACCTATTTTTTTATTATGTTTGCTAGTGAATGTTATTACTGCCAGGTTGCTTTTAAGATATGAAGGTATATGTATGAACTTCATAGTAAATTATTGAACAGGTAAATTACTAACCACTCCTCGTTCATTTTAGTTCAGTCTTGTTGTGTCTGTTCCTGCATCAGGCTTTCTGAAAATGACTTCCAGATCTTCACCCACCTCAACACCAAAGAAATACATCTCACTAACCTCCCTCTAAGAGCACCTTCATCTTGCCTATAATCCTGGCTGTAATGTGCCCTCGTTAGGAAAGCACTGCTGGCCCACACCAGTAGCAACACGGGGAAGGCCTCAGGCACCACTGGTATTAATTACAGACAAAAGCGATGGTGTTTGCAATTGTCATCCCAAATTTATTACTAGCCACTTAATGTGCCTCATCTGAACTGATCCACACGATAGCTGAATTGCCCCAGGGCATCTATTCTTCTTCTTCCACGGGTGGGGTTGTAGTATTAAGGGAGCATGTGTGTGTGTGTGTGGGGTGTGTGTGTGTGTGTGTGTGTGTGGGGTGTGTGTGCGTGTGTGCGTGTGTGTGTACATCTGCTGGGGGCCTGCTTAAGTCCTAGGCTGGAGGCAGTGTGCACTAACAATGCCCCCAGCAAATACAGAGTGTAGAAGTCTATAACAAATGTTAACACCCCCCCCATTCTCCACCCACCCAGCTACGTCTCCAGAGAGGGGTTCAAAGCCAATCTTGACATCTTTAATTCTGTCATTTTTGTGATGATAATCCTTGATGTGCTTGGATGTGGTGTCAGTGGTAATTTGTTCCACGTCAAAGTACATCTCTACACAGGCTTGTGGCTAACAAAAATCCTTAGATCAATAAGGAAGTCTTACCATATTTCAATACAAACTTATAGAACAAACTGAAAACTGGAGCTGCAACTAACGATTGTTTATAGATTTATCTGCTGAGTATTTTCTCAATTAATTAGTCTTTAAAATGTCCATGTCAATTTTCTAGAGTCCAAGTGAAGTCTTAAAATAGCTTTTTAAGATACTCAGTTTAGTATTGAAGACAACAAAAACAGCAAATATTGGCATGTAAGAAGATGGAACAGATACATTTTGGGCATTTTTACTTAAAGAATTGTTAAGACAATTAATGAACAAAGAAAATTACCCTCAGTTAAATCTCTGTCAACTTATCGATTATTTCACTAATCATATCAGCTCTACGTTGATGTTTTTAGATTTTATAAAGATGAGTTACAATAGTTTTATCACTCAAGGTGAAATACAATGTGCATCATTAATCTCTTTTCTTCAATCCTGTCATTTATATGGCTGTTTATATCAAAAGGACAAAGGCTGTCCCAAATGCACACTTACACATAAGCCACCATTATCTTTTCTGCTTGTGCAGCTGAAAACCTAATACCTTAGTTCAATAATAATGCAGAGGGGACAGCTCATTGGTAGCGCAGTGGTACAACAGAATAATAGCTACAGAGGAGTCCTTCCTCTCTCAAACAAATATGCAGGTGCTTCAGTTCAACTTAGGAAAAATGCAGCAAAATATTGTATCCACAAGTGCATAATGTCTCATCAACACCGATCGGTTATCAATTAAAGCAAAACTATCTCATTATATTAATGAATGGCCTCAGCTCGTAATAGCCTGTCTTATTGATGTTTGAACAAGGTAAGCACAAACCCCCTTACACAGCACAGAGAGCTACAGTATCAGCAGCTGAGAACAGATTTGCGAGGAGGAAGAAAAACAAAAAAGGAAAAAAGCAGAGAGAAACTGAAGGACACAACAGGCTACTCTCAGAGGGACTGCATTTATTCCAGCAATTGTCATGCAAGCCTTGTTGTAAGTAATAATGTGGCCTTTAATGACGGAATGATGGACCTGCCAAACACTGCCTCTGCCATATACTGTCTGCATGTCCCCGCCGTCCGCTTCTCACATACCCATCTGGGACACATTAGCATATCCTCGTCAATTCAGAGCCCACTTTAACATAATCCATATTTGTTGGGTAAAGTCCAACAGCAAGCCTCCCGTACAGCGGTCATATGATGCTATGACACACTTCAAGAGCCTGGCCCACATAAAGCATGCTTGGGCAGCTAAGCAATTCAGAAATGCAAAGTAGCAGGGCATGCCGTTCCCTACCTTGTACCTAGAGGGACAAATCCCTTTTGGCCAGACATCTCCAGACTGTTACCTTGGTATTCCTCCACAACAGTACTTGTGATTTTTATTCTAAGTGTTCAGGAAAGAGGAGAAAAAAGAACAAAAAAGGAGTCTGCTGTCATGGCTGGCAGTGAGTGTGTAGAATACATTGAGTTGCTGAGGCATGTCAAAGTATGTATGCTTCACCTATCAGGGAATAATGCCATATTTTGATACACATTTGCGTGGTAAATATTCTCACTCTTTAAAAAATGGGTGGACTAAGGAGAGAGACCAAGCTTAAAATAAGTTTCAACTAATCTGTCAAGTAAATGTCAATAATTGGAAATGATCTTGTTCTATACTAACACTTAGGCTGCTGTCTACACATGAATGCCTCATTAACGTATTATGTAATTTATACATATTTATGTTTGTTTACACCTGCATCTACATTAAGAAATTAATAACATAAATAGCATTGGATAAATACCATTATGGTAAATTAGGTCACTGTGATATCCTTTACTCCTGAATGCACAATGATAATAACTGACTTACTGAGTCATCCCTAAAGAGCAGGACAAATCCTTATTTTATGGGAAATGCATTTTGAATGTTCTGATATTTATTGATACTGTATTGCGACTGTAGATTTTATCGAGTACAGTCAAGAAACAGTTTATCAAAAATAAACCTCAGTTTGAATCAAAGAAGCAAATCAAATCATAGGGCATTAAAAAAAAACAAAAAAAACAATGATGAATTATGTGAGTAATAATAATTGTCCACATTTTTATGTTTCATTGATGCAATTCGTTATTTCCATTGAAGACATTCAGCAGAATTCCTTCAACCACTTGAAAGCAATACCTGTCATGAACCATCATCACAAAAGCCTTCTGAGATATAATCTCAGAGAACTTTTAACCCAAGAATTTCAAACCCTCCTGTCAAAGAGAAAGCAGAGATCTTGGGATCATGACACTCAGTCAGCAGCAGTCACATAGCTCTGGGCCGGGAGCTTCTCAAGTGCTGGACTGTCTGGCAGCCAGCAGGGCCAGAGACTGAATTTTACAAAGCTTAGTTATATATTAGTCTGGTGGAATTCACTTACTGTACTGCAGCGTACATGGAACTATGTATGAATACATCAAGGCTCGCCGCTTGCTGCTTTTCATCAAATGCAAAAAAAAAAACTCTACCACCGCTGTTGGGAGGTAAACAGAGTGGAGCAAATCGTAAACAACATGAAGGCTATAAATATTTCAGCCAAATCAGTTGTCAG
Source organism: Anoplopoma fimbria (assembly GCF_027596085.1). Taxonomy (NCBI): domain Eukaryota; kingdom Metazoa; phylum Chordata; class Actinopteri; order Perciformes; family Anoplopomatidae; genus Anoplopoma; species Anoplopoma fimbria. Next base: position 12,606,219 of record NC_072464.1, on the reverse strand, counting down.
ACCCACCTAGCGTTCAGGCGAGGGGCACCTAGTTATGGCTGGTTCTGACTGAGGTTGACTTATGATAATGAGATGCATTCACAGCACGATCTAGACCCCTCCTTCATTTGATTTGTTGTTGAGGAAGTTTCTGGTTTACTTCCTTCCTACCTTCAAAGAAAATCTGTTACGCATGACTTCAAATTTATGAAGAATTACACAAAGACCAATTTGATTTGCGCTCCAGAGAGGTCAGTGAGGGATCCTGCAGTTCAAACACCCCCCCCCTGACCAAATCCCCCAACGAGACCGTGAGCGGGATGCTTCTCTTAGAGATCTCATGCTGCTTGTCATCAGCCTGGTTAAATTGCACTGCCAGTGTGTTAGCAGCAGGGGTCACATGAGGCTCGGTGTGGACTGCGGCATGTAACGCATGGCAGACGTCAGTCTGAAGGCCGGCCAGTAATCACTCCAAAACATCCCGGTAATGATTGAGGAGCAGCTGTTGTCTTCTAAAACAACTTGTCTCAGACACAAACGTGCACACAAAACGGGAAACAAGCCATGTAAAGCCCTGCAGCAAAACCTTAAAAAGGGCTGTAAGGTTTAGGTTGTTTGCGCTACAGAAATCAATACGTCAATACTATGTCAATAGCATCCATCTATAATAGGGCAATTGTTCGGGGGAAGGTGTTTTAACTGTAGATGATTCTCAGTCTAGGAACAATTAAACAAACCAGCGTATCAAGTTAAAGGAAAATGTCTGTTTTGGGAGCGAGTCCAAGCATTTGCCCTTGTAAACACAAAGCCCACATGTGACTGGGAGAGGCCTCAGTTGGGCAGACAGCAGAGGGAGTTAACAAAGCTAATTAGGAGAGGCTGACATGTTAAAGTGAGCAGCGGCTCGGGAGTCAGCTCTATCACATATGTTTCCTTTGTGGCGGGTGAAGTGGCTCCTTTGTTTGTGAATTGATGGCGTTTCGCTCCGCCGTCCCTTTGGGTAGAGGCACTGACCTGCGGAGGCCCCGACAGTGAGAGGAGGCTCTTTCTCTGTCTCCCCAATGCCTGCTGCTCCAGCTGTCCCACTCCCTCCCAAACCAAAACCTTCCCAGAGCCGCGGATGCACAGCGAGATGGGCAACACCTGTAAAAGAGCGACTACCCCCTCAGCCCAGGCACCTCAAAGCAGCCTGCCCACCTGCTACTGAGCTCTCTGGGCCCTGCAGCTTAAACGCTCATTTTGTGCCTCTCAGCACGGGACTTATTGATATAAATAGCTGTGCACAAAGTGCACACTCTGTTCTCTCTTGGTCTGATGCAGTAGGTGTGTATGTGATTATATTCAATGGCAGCCTCTTTCAGGTGGGGATGAAATATGAGCAGTTTGGACACTGGGTAAATGACAATCTCTGCTAGATTCACTGAAAATGATTATAGCACAATTGACATATATCGAAATGGACAACATGATTCTGGCACCCGTCTTAAACAAGGATTCAATATCTAATATGTAGACACAATATACTCTGTATTAAACATTACAGATACTGCGATAGATTTAATGATGACCTTACCATTTGTCTTGATTTAGCTTGTCCTTCCTCAGTGGAGAAACGTAAGCTATGTCCTTGAACAGGACACTCTACGGTTATAATGAAAAAGGCAAAGTATAAAGTCCATAAAGTGCAAGCCCTACATTTGTTATTATGTGTTAATTATAATTGAACACATAAATAGCCTATTTATAATTAACTCAATGAGATTTACTTTGTGTTTTAAATCAGATAGAAACAAAACAGAAGAACACATCCAATTGTAAAGCATCTCAAAGCATAGACTTTAAGTGTTAACTTGCCCTTTAGGGCCACAAACAAAGTTTGTAAAAAGTCAATCTCTTTCAAGCACCTAAGCCTGAGTGGCAAGAGATTAATCCTCAGCCATTAAGATGACAAGACAATTTGTGGAGTAGTTGAGTGTAAATAAATACATTGAGGAGGAGATAATACATTAGGCTTCTGACCAGGCTATTCCATTACAGCAGCACATTTGTTTCCATACACGGAGGAAGCCATTCAGTGTGTGGCGTCTTTCCTTCATGACGTGAAAGTGGAATCTTGCCTCTGAGAGGAAAATAAGGACATCAGGACTCCCCGACATTAACTTTCATCAAAAAAGTCATCTCACCCACCAGGAATAGAGGCTCTCTCCAGCTCGCTCATAAAAAGGAAAAGATATGATACACAACCTTCAGTTTAAGAGGTAACAATAGTTTTGTCTCCATTAGGTGTTATAAAACAACAGCAACAAGATGTGCATCTGGTGCCTCGCTATTTCAGAAACATGGCTGTAAAACACCACCCTGCAATGATTCTCCAGCAACACAAAATAACTAACAACCCTAAAGAAACTTAACATTTTAGATGTTTTATATGCATCTTTAGATTTACAAGCCTTTTTACTATTCCAGGTGGTAGTTCTGCTGGAAGAAAAGAGGCAGCACAGGCCAAGTGGCTGCATTGATCTTGCAGTAATTGATCTGATGGTTCCTTGTGATAATTGACAATTATCCCTGATTACCAGACAGGGGCTTAAAATCAGTCTAAGAAAATGACCGGCATTATGGGATGTTGTACAAAGGCTGAACAAAGATAAATCAATACACCTCAGAAAACTGCTTAGAAAACAAGACAAAAGAGTGTCACACTAAACCACATGCTGATCCGCCTCGAACAATCCCTTACACACTGTATACAAATACATATACCCCTCTATGCTACACATATACTAATACTACAAGCAGCTAAATGAACAAAATAATCATTTAAGAGGAGGACAAGCTAATGTAATTAGTCGCAAATTTGGAGGATCTAAGCACAACGGTTTCTGCGTATGTGCCTGGTGGAAACCGTTGTGTGCGTTTGCCCATATTAGGCACGTGTTCGCTTTGCAGCTTCATGTCTATATTTCTTTGTTACTATGTGTCTGACCTCGGCTGATTGGTCCTTTTGATTTAACCAGACAGATGCAACTCATTGCAGCTTAATAAATGTAGGGGCCCAGGGGATCTCAGCTAAACAGTTCTATTAAGTTGGAAACATGTCAGCCAATATAAAAGCAGCCTGACCTCGGGAAAGGTCAACTGTGACACGCATGTTTACCCAAGAAAACAACCCGTGGCTGGAAGGTCTTGTTTTATCGGATGTCTTCAAAAGAGAGAGAGAGAGAGAGAGAGAGAGAGAGAGAGAGAGAGAGAGAGAGAGAGGGAGTCAGGCTGCCCAATTGTTTGTTTTATGTGATTTCGGGTCTTTGAACCCACACAGGAAAGCGTTGTGTTTTCACTGAGCTTTTGTTTCTGCTCAAGTAAAATGACAAATACCCAAGGTTACAAGGTGTATTTCTCAAGCTACGAAAAGAGAGAGATAGATAGATAGATAGATAGATAGATAGATAGATAGATAGATAGATAGATAGATAGATAGATAGATAGATAGATAGATAGATAGATAGATAGATAGATAGATAGATAGATAGATAGATAGATAGATAGATAGATGTTTTTATTATTGTTAAATATGCTGATCATTTTTCCTGACTAACTGATTAATCACTGTGTCAGAATAATAAAAAATGCCCAGGTGTCTTGTTTATCTTCGACTTACTACAGATGCATTGATTACATTTTCCCTGCTCCACATTTTCCATAATGCATAATTATTGCATATTTTTTCTCTTTCAGGTCTTCCAAGTTCCACTCCTCAAGTTTGTAACAAAGGCTATATGTGTTAAAAATGTGTAAAGTGACATCAATAGCCACAGTAGACAATGTAAAGGTCTTAACACACCAGGGCGCGACAAAGAACGACAAAAAATGCAAAATACTCGCCTTTAATAATATTTCCCATCAAAACTATTCAAACCAGCAGCGATGCGAATTTGTGACGGTTGCAACACTTTTTACAATAAAGATTTAAATAAATTCCCGCATACAGAGGACCAACTACCAGGATCCCATTGACCAAGAGTGTCTGGCTGTCTGTTCCAGGTAACCTGTTGTATAGCCTAAGCTAGTGCAAGCTTTCTTATTGAGTTTCCTTTTGCCTCTAGTTAACAGTTTAGCAGTGTATATGTCTGCCACTTTTATTGTTATAGAAAATAACTGATGGAGTGGCTGTGGTATGCTCAAATGATTCATTTATCTCCTAATTGTTTTCTCAAGAACCCAATTAATTGTTTAGTCGACATCAGAAAATAATGCAAATTGCCCATCACAACTTTCTAAACCCAAGGTTGCGTATTTCCTCTGTCCAGCACTCTTGATACCTAAATATATGGAGGTTAATTTAAAAAAAAGCAAAGAAAACATCAAATCACCACCGTTAACAAGCTGGAACTCAGACAGGGAACATTTTTGATCTTATGAGAGAAAAAAAGTTATAAAAATGTTTTGGTGGGGGGGGACATGGCCGTCAGTCACGCTACCTGTAAAATGGACTTGGCTGCACTGAAACAACCTTCCTCGTCATTTTTGGCATTTAAAGAGGCACCGGGCAAGAAGTGCCCCCCCCCCCCCCACACACACACACACACACACACACACACACACACACACACACACACCCACCCTCACCCCCCCTGCTGCGACAACACACTGAACCCTGTCGCTCAGGAACAGCAGAGGTGAGAGGGCCCTGCTTCTTTTCTTCACTAATGTGCCTCTCCGATGTTTAATCAGCACATCAAAACATTGAGGGAGAGGAATTTCCGTGCTTGGTGAGCATATTAGGGATGCAGTCACAGCGTTAACTAGCATTGATGAACTGTTTGCTTATGCAGTAATAATTAACTTCCATTACATTACTTTGTGTGATTACTTTCTTAATTGCCTGAATTATGCATCAATTTAATATCTAATAACCAGTCTCAGACATTAGACACTGTTCAGACATAAATTGCATGTAGTTTCCGAGCTTTAATTAAACACACTAGAATAAATGAAACGATGCAGGATGGATGTCTTGCAGTGATTTCCTGGGTGCTTAAATATGCTATTTATTATAAAAGCATAGAAAATTCACTTTCTCCTCAGGAAAGCAAACCACAAGATGCCAATTATAGTATGCAAGTTGCTTTGCCATGGATTTTTCAGAATCTAGACTAATAAATTTGTTGAGTGGGACTCATTGTTATATTATGCAAATATATTACCATGCCATTTTTTAAGTTTCAAAATTCTGTGTGCAGAACAAAACATGTCCCCAAAGATGATTTTAATTATATAGCAGAATGGGCTCTTGTTTTGCATTGTTATTGTCCTCTGGTAAGGAACCAGTGAGCTGGGACGATAAATGAGAGTCTATGCAGATATTCAAATTATTTTTCACATCACTTAAATGCAACATATCTCGTACATATTCTCTGCATGAAATATGGTCATGTGCTTTCCGGCTGAAGCTAGAAATGAATGACCTAATCAGAAATATAAAAACACTATAAAGGTATTGCAGCCATAGAGCAATTATAAGAATGTTATTTCAGACGTACCGCGGGTCGGTGCATCAGTGTGAAGAAAAGCCTTCTGCCCAAACTAAATGACTTTGCTCATCTCTTGCAATGCAATGCAAAAAATAAACATTTCAGAATTAGGCCCATCTTTCTCAATTGCATCCTTCGTGGTACCTGATATCAATTTGATTTACAGGTAGTAAAGCAACTGTATGTCATACGAACAGAATATAATTAAAAAGCCAACCCATGGAAGCACCATGTCATTGAATTGAATTGATATTAACTTTTAGTCCTCTTGTATCATCATTTTACCCTCACTCAAAAAGTGACATATCCACTTAAAGAGAAAAATGAACCCTATTTTCCTCATCAGCAGTAGTCCGGCAAACATACATGTACAGAAAAGCAGCACGCACACACCCCTCTGTAAAAACAGCGTCTGAAGACCCTTTATAATGATGACATTTAAAAACTATATTTTACATGAATTATTGAAAATGATATATAAATTCAAATGATGTTAAATGAATTAAAAAAAAGGTGCATATGGGAATAAGCACCTATGGCTGATATAAAAAATGTATTTAGCTGATCTAAACTCATGCAAATCCATGCGACTGGTGTTAGGTCTGGCAGCATCGTTAGTCTGCTTTTTAAATGATCTCCGGAGCTGGTGAGCTGCTGGCAATGCAAGGTTAGACAGAAAATGATGGCAGCGTGCGGATGCTTCACAGACCTCATGATAGTTTCCGTCTGTCATTATTTACGTCTGACTACTCGCGTCATGTCAGCTACCTAGAGAGACACTTTTTAATGTGAACCCCCTCCGTTCTCCTATTGCTTTTCACAAGCAGTGTAGTATACCATTATTTCTTTGCTTCAGTACCTTTAGGTGAGGCTCGCCCTCCCATCAGCCAGAATCAAAGACAGATCCTCTGCTTGATTTTATACATGCCTGTGTTCTTACAGAGCTGGCTCAGAAGCTACATACCACAATGAGAAAGGCAATCCTGTATCTCATTTGACTAATTAAATAAAAAGGGGAAAAAACATTGGGCGATGTGGTGCCTGGGGGATTTCAAATCTGGATCTCAGAAGATTGTGGAGGGCACAGCTGCAGCAGCAGTTCGATAATGAATATCTGAAATGTTTCATAGTTACCTTTACACTGTATGCTGCTGTATAATCTGCAGTCATTAGCTAACACAGTATGTTTCCTTGAATAACACTTTAGGATGTTAAGATTGATCATGTTAATGAACGACTCAATGCAAAAACAAAAGGCCTCTCTTATGAGTTCTCTTTCAAAAAATACAAATGTTTTTGCGACAGTTACCCTGAAGCTCGATGAGATGGCCATTTATCACGGCACTACCCATGAATCAAGTCACGTTGTAAAATCGATCATTGATTCACCTTATTCCCTTGTTTTTTCATCTGAGCCACATAATGATCATTATACTGACCGCAGCATGTCCAAAAAATGGATTTATAATACACTGAGCTCGGCCTCAAACATCACAAGAATGGTATCATGAGGAAAAGATGACACGGATATAGCATACCAAAAAAAAAAGGATAATAATTAAGCGTATCTGACGACTGTAGCCCTCTTCCAGCAGCTTTAAGTACAGTACATTCTACAAGAAACCACGGGCCCAAGACCTCTTGGCTAGAGTCCATCTCTACGCTTTGTGCACGTGATTCCAGCCTAGATGAGCATGCTGTAATGGGGCTGCTTAGCCCCATCATGACCCAATGAGTGCCGGCTGTGGAGTGGATGTGCTTGGTGTGTGTGTGTGTTCCCAGCAGGGAGACAGTGCCTTATGAAGGTCACAACTGCAGCAATCTGGGGCTCTCTAAGTGAACCCTGGAGAGGATAACAAGCCACATCTAACGCTCTTTCTTTGTGCTCTCACAGCCACTGATCCACCTAGGAATAGTACAAGCTGAAACACAGTTTGCACAAAGCAAAGCCAAAATCCACTTCCGTATTGTACGAAAAGATATATATTCAGTTCCTCGTGAAAATGCCGCTTCCAATTACTGCGCAGAATTATTATCTCGGTGTCCGTCTAAAAAATCCGTCTATACCCAAAATGAGAAATCTAGTGTTTTGCAAATCAATTCTTGTATAGCCGACTTTACAAAAATGGAAAAATGAAGAATACAATTTGCCTCAAGGGAATTTCAGTTCAACCACAGTGTGTGACAGTATTGCCCTGTGTTATGGCCGCCTAATGGACAATGTAGCATTAATTCAGCTTCAGATGAACAGGCAGGACAGCAGAATCAAAAATGAGGAGGGGGCCCTAGGTGTATGAATTATGCATATTACATTAGCATAACCCTACAATACACTGTGCGACAAAACAATGCTGTGAAAATTGAGATTCGACTGAGATATTGAACAATTTCCTACATGGTTCTTGCCTACCTTAGAAGTGAAATTTTATTAAGCCTCCTCAATAACAGCAGAACCCATATGAGATTTGTATGTTCACATCTAGTCCAGTGAACAAAAACACTATGTAAACAAGTCATGGATAATTGAAAAGAAAGTCTCCTGACTGCTTTCCCAGGGACCTATCATTCAGGTTGATGGGGATTTGGTTAAATGGCAGGTAAGAAATTACTTTTTCCATTGATTTTCCTTAAGACGTCAAAGGCAGACAAATGAAATGGAGCAATTTACTTTGTCGAGCTCTGAAATGGTATTCAAGGAAAACATGTCAGAAACTATTATTTGCAATCATGTTGCTCTTATTAATCCTGAGGAAAAACGAATAAATGAAGGCGCACAAAGGGATTTACTGGGCTACAGCACATTTTCAGTTTGTGTTAGGCCAGAAACAGTGGCGAGAGACAAATGCAGTCACATAGAGTAAACAAAGTGAAAAATTGATTTGTAACTTTTAAACAAAGTCTTTACACAAACGTCTTTTGAGATTTGGTTTCTATGATCATTTTAAGTGATTCAAGAGTGAGTTGTATCCAATTGCCACTTTTGTCTTATTTATTTAAGCACAGTATACATAGTGTAGATTGCCACATACAACATTCAGGATTTTGAACCATATCAACTACATTTTTCATTTAATCAAAATCACTTTAGTCCTATAAACTTACAAAAAAAGAAATATTATAACTTTGCTTTTCATTTCCCATAATTGAAAGGGGAGACTACTCTGTGATTTGTAGATGACTCCTGTAAAGGAGACAGCCTTAAGCTGCAGCACACACTTTCAGTGTGCTGTGTTAAACAGCATGTGGTATTGGTAACTGCTTCTGTTCAAACCTTGTAATCATTACCTGGCATCTTATTGCCTCTGTGGCTTTTAAAGCTCTTGTCTCACACCCAGAAAACAGGGAGTTATAGCTGATCTTTTATTAAAACTTTAGGAGAGCCTCCGCCCTCCGGAGGGGGCGGAGGAGGAGTGGGACAAATTAGTGTTGACAGTAGACACTTAAAGCAGGAAAATCACAGGCCCACTGGGAGGCAGGAGCCACATGGGGCTCCCCGCCTGTGTAAAGAACACTCCAGATTTCACTTGAGATGCAGTTGCCTTTTAACAGGGCAGGGGGAATGTCAACAGACCCTCTTGAATGAACCAATAAAGCCACTAAAGGGAGAGGATTAACCAGCTGATATTGGGGACAGCGGTTTGTTTTGAATGCAGCCCCCCACCCCCTTTTTAAAGCCTGGCCTGAAACACACTGGGCGGAACATTTCCTCTGATAAGCATGCTGCTACTCTGCCTAAATTGTGTAGTTAATTGTGTTCACACTTGATTGTGGTCACGGCGGACTAAACCGTGTAATTCTATTCTGACTTTACTGCTTAAATAAATGGAGTATAAAAACATTGCTTTGTATTAATTTGTAAATGACGCAAATTTAACTGCTTTCTCCTGATCACAACTTTTGACGTAAAAAGGAGCCATTTCCTTCTTAACTCTTTTGTATGGTAGTTGCTTTATCATTGCTTTTACTGCCCATTTATCAGAAAGCACTGCTGTTCATAAGTGAGGCTACACAACATGAAACAGTAATTACAAGACATCAGGGGCTTTCAATCTCCTCTTAATTTCCCAGCAGCTGTGATGAAAAACCCTTAATCCAATTAATGTGTCAAAATATGACCCAACAATGTCATGGCCTTCTCGCAACCCCATAAACATCAAATAAAAGACAAGGCTTTAAATAGCTCTGAATTTGAACCCCAATGACAGCGTTTAATTTCTATAAACTACCAATCAAAAAAATATTGCCCTTTTAGTTGTTTTTTCTCAGGTGTTGAACTTCATTTAACAACTGCAGCTCAACATGGCGTGTTAAAGAGGGAAGCTCTGTTAGTGACATTGGATATGTGGATAAATATATCTCAGAGGTGAAAGGTTTAAAAGTTAAGGTCTGTAAATAGAGAGTCTGATGTATAGGATGAGGCGTGAGAGAATTGGCTACAAGGCTTCCAATGCACAGAACACTTTTAACAGAAAAGCACCGTCTTTAGAAAGCGAATGTTTAATGGGAGAACAATTAAACATAAATTAGAATGAATGAAATCTTTATTAAATGTGAACTTCTTTAGTCTCTCTTTATATGCAATCCACAGGAGGTAAATGATCTATGTTTTTTTTTCTCATTAATGAAACTTGATGCTATCATTAGCAGCTAATTCACAAGTTAATATCCATGCCACAGAATTTTCTTTCATGCACCAAGACCATGTAAACACATGATCCTGTGCATGTCAGCTGCGGAGAATTTGCCTGTTCTTCTTCTCTAGTCTGCTCGCAACTTGACTTGAATTTATTTAACAGTAGTTTACTGCTCATGTCGTAACACTGGGTCCATGCACTTCAGTACATAATTAGATCACTCACTGCCATGATATCTAATTTGTCTTTGTCAAGCATTGATAAGTAAAGTGGTGAAGTGAATATGTATATACCTTCAATGAACACCTTAAATAAGCTCCATTAAAAACATCATCATCAATGTGACCTAATTGTTGCTAAAATAGTTCTCAGGTTTCATGAGCAGGAAGATAACTACAATATTCAGACCAAGGACTGCAGACGGTTTAAAATACTAGCCGAACAATTGCAAGTGTTCAAAATGATAAGGCTTATTTGTATGCCAAAGTAAAGCCTACCGTAAAGCCAACTTATGTAAAAATATTTTCATATGACACATCTGAGAGAGGGCAAAGCACAATTAGTATTTCGAGCATCTAGCCCCTTCACTGGGAACTTATTCTTTCCTACGTCAACCACGGTGGTGTGAGATGAATTTAGGCATTTGCAATGTGCATCTGATTTATTAGGGAGAAGGTAAGGGTAAAACATAGAGGGATTTCCCTTTAATCAGATCTCTCAGGAGTCCGTCTAGTGGACCAATACCCCAAAGAGTTTCCTTATAAAAAGCCGGGAATATTAGATTGGCTGCACGCTGCCTCAGTTTTAGATTCAATCAGAGGGAATTGGGGAGGATTTTGTTAAATCTAAGAGCCTTTTACATCTCTGAAAAGTTCATTTCTCTTCATCTATTAACTTTGTATAAAAACCTACCATCATTTATGCATTTGTCCATTTAGAAAACCTCAAACTCGTGAGCTGTAGATCTGAGCCCAAATTTTGAGCTTACGGCTGACCAATCACAGAGGTGCGTGCCTCGGAGCTGAACCACAAATGGATCCTTCACAGCATTGTAAATCAGGACCTCAAAGAGTATTATTTAGCCTCAAGCAAAGAGTGCTTGTTTATCAGATGGTGCTTGAGTCTAGCATGAGAAACTACACATAAATCTGGGTACCTTTTATGTGCTCATGGAGACTGGCTGGCTCTTTCTGAGTAAAGGCACTTAAAGAATGCAGAGGTAAGCATGGCATTCATGTCAAAGAGCACACATTGTATGATGAGTGCCTGAAGACTTGCTCTAATGGTTGTTGTTTATGACATGTTCAAACATATTATAATGGGTCTTAATGCGCTCTTAATGAGAACTGTGTCACAGTGTTGTGCTGCTGTAACTTAGCCATTTGATTCAAGTGCAAACAAACCATAAACCACAAATCAGTGACAAATCATAATGCTTAAAGGGTGAATTCAAGGTGAATCTGTGGCTTGGCTAAAGCCTTTGCATTCATGATTTAGTGTGTGTTGTCATTATACACATCCAATAAGCATTGTCAATTTTTCACATGAAGTGTCAGTCCGTGCCACACTACATCCGACAGTGTGCTAGATGTAAGTTATCACGACTGCGGCGCTCCAGCGGGTAATTTTCTGAACATTTTATTTTGTTGTCTGATATATTGCCACTCATATATGGCAATGCTAAACCCCAGACGATAAATCAAACGTGCAGTGGCTGCCTCTGATAACTCAATAAGCACCTGGACTCCTCCTAACATGTCACACCTGCACTACTACGTATACCGCTCTCATTCTCGGGCCTCACTGGGGGGCTCAATACACCTGCCAAGTGCATTTCAGAAGCCTAGCAGCTGGGAGAGAAACATCATGCATGCTTAATTAGGAGGTTCAGGAACCATGGGAAGTGGTTGGAAATTCTTAATGCAAAGTATATATTCCTGGCTATATAAAAAATATATTCATTTATATTGCAGCTGTAAGTAAAAAAAAAACGACTTTATTTATGTAACTAAATGACAACAAAGAGGATTTAAAGACTGACACATTATAAATGATCACCTCTGCCATAAATTTAAATATATGTACTATGTACTTTCTCAAACAGCACTTTTTTCTGTTAAACAGTGGAAATAGTTCTCACAGTATTTTCATCAAAGAGCACAAAAAAATTAAAGCTCATTCGACTTTCACACTGCAGAGTATTAAATAGACTGGATTTAATGAGCATACCTAACAAGAGAATACCGAGAGGAGACTTTGCTGATCAATATTATTGCATACTTTCTATCCAATCAATTAAGTGTCTGCTTAGGAGCCATTACCAAGTGTAATAAATAGGGTGTTTGTTTAAGAAAATAATAATATACTGATTCACAAACCCCAGAGGCATTTATTAAATTGCATGAAGAAATGTTCGATGTCATATATGGACAACACACAAAAAGCCATTCAATGGATAGATAGTTTACTCACAGACTGTCAACAAGTATGTATAAGACAATGACTTTCAAACCCTCCAGTTGAATTTATAGGATTGTTCCACTGTGTTTTAGTATCATAAATGTTTATTGTCAAATCAGTTCTTTATAAATTGCTTGTTCCAATTAAAAATGTTACATTTCATGGACATATTTCTGAACTTGTTAACTTGGTTGATTATTATAATGTAATTTACTTGATACGTCTCAAATCAAACAAACCAGTAACTGTATGGCCAGCAAAAAATATTCTGAATTCAGAGATAAATGTCTCTTTGAGCTTGGACGTGATGTCCTGTAGAAAACAACACACTACAGTTGTGATATGCACAGAGGTAGTAGTGTCTTAGCAGGCATTTCAGACAGGAGGTTACATTTCCAACGATATTTTACGGGGCCAATCTTCTAGCCAGTCTGAGACTATTACTCGTAAGGTGTGACTCTTATCAACACCGCACAAGCTATGTGTTTATCACAGACTTTGAGTCATACACCCAATCCTGATATGAGGTCCAGTATTGCTACAGAGGCTGTAAAGCCTATAAGGGAGTGAAGATGGGAGAAGTAGTATGATAACTCGTCCTGCCTATGAGCGTCCTGCTGTAATTATGGTATTCATGAAAAGATGAAATAGAGTGCAGACTAAATCTGTAGCTCCAGGCAAAATCAACAGCTTGGCATAACGCCGTGACCCCTGCCTATCTCGAGGATACGGCAGACATACCAAAACTTAGCTGCTTTTTCTCATCAGTCAAGAGTGAGGGAATGAAGTGCATCGATTGCTTGTGATTATTAACTAGACTGAGATAAGCCCTCTCCTTATTATGCAGATTACTGAGGCTCCCCGCTCCAGCATATTGTACAGATGCAAGGGAGCAGCTGCTCTTACAGATGGTGGGTACACGGATCTATCATTATGCCTCCATTGTCTCCACTTCAATTGTTTGGGGGACAACAGAACTGCATCAAAGAGGAATCCGACTGCAATGAATTAAGAAAGAGAAACAAAATCATCAAGTAAATTTATACACCCGAGGCCGTGAAATGGAGAGGAGCGTAAAGCTGAAGCTATTTCACATATACAACCATGGAGTCGCCCAGTCATGTATACTGTACCCAAATCTGTTGGATTCAGCACTGTGCACTAAACATATGTTGTTGCTGTTTTCATTTTATTAACAAACAGATATTAATTTAGGATGCAGATATAAATTCAAATATGAAAAGATACTTTGAGCAAGAAGTCTACAACCAAATAAATACATGAATAAATAAATGCATTTTATTTTCTTACAAACACGTACTTAAGGTTTTATTTCATGTATATTCCTTTTTAGTGAAAATTCTAAATCATCGTGACACAATTTTTTTTTCAAATATCGCACTGTTGACGGCTCCAGAATTTCAAATATTAAACCGTCCCACAAAGCCAACCACAGTGAAGGAAAAATATGCAGACAGCGTCAATTTTGCCCTTAAGAGGAACCTCTGGTTGTCCATTTGACTCGCCACACCTCCTGCTGTGCACTGTTGAGATCAGGACACTGGTAGCTCCTCTGATCAAACATGACATTACACTAGAGGGAATTACATGCTCAGATTATAACAGAGAAGGTCACACCGAGTTGTAAGTCATGACAGCAGTCTCACACTATTTCACGGATTGCGGAGGGTAATATTACTTATAAATTAATGCAGTGACATTAAACTGAGCACCCTACAAGTTTCCAACCCTCATCAGGCAGGCTGGGAATTTTAGGTTAGATGGAAATATCTCAACCATATACAGGGAGAAATTATTTGTATTTTATTTTTTTTATACTCGCAGCTGACACAGTGGGTGACAAAGACTAAATAAAATGATACAACACATACTGTCGGGTAGAACAATTTCATATTGAACGTCAAAACAAAGGGAGCATATTAATGAGAAGCAGACAAACTACAAACTGCAGAAGGTAAACAATGTTTTAGGATTGTCTTACACTGGAGTCGCAAAGGAAAACTAGTCAATGTTTTTGATTTAATTATAATCTATTAGGGAGGGAGAAGGAAATTGGGTAATTTATCACTTATTGTGATAAATGGTGCATTAAACAGTTTGCGCACTTCAAACTGTGTCCAGGAACATAACATTCCAAATATGTTTTAGATGTGTTAATAATGTGCAATACAATTCAATCTGCTTTATTGGCATGTATGTAACAAGGACAATATTGCCAAAGCCTCAAGTAAAACTTGACAATGCTTTTGAATAGTTTTATTAAGGTTGCGGACAGAAGAATAAGGCCCATGAGTCCAGCCCTCTTTATTCCATAATTTTCCAGCACACCAGTGTCGGTATGGAAAATAAAGCTCAACCCAGCGGCCAACAAGCCAACTCAATACTGTCGGCAAGATAACTGGATGTTATTCTTATTTTACGTCATTGTATACAGATATTAAGGATGGATCTTGGGTGTTGATGATTTTTTTCTTGGAGTGCATTTATTCTGTGTAACAGGAGCCATTGATTACAAACAAAGAGCGAGCATCCATACGGTAATATGCAGTAATCCCCATAAGGTACAGAGAACTAACATTATTTGATCCAAATAGAAAATCAATGACATAGCAGAATATTTTCTTTTTCAAAATCCTACAGAAGCTGCTGTCTTTGGATTACCTCACTATACATTAATAAATCTCTGTCTACCATCTTCTTTCATACTATGCAATTATTCAGTACTGAAGTAGAATTCATGGCATAAATACAACTTGCAAACAAGGCAAAGCCCCCAAATACACTTCGCATGTGGTTAAAAACACACAAAGGGCAAAGGAAAATAAGTAGCTTTATCCCAGCAGGTCAGAAGCTATATTTCAACATTAATTCCTTAACTCGTATCTGCTGCATTCAAATAAATAACAGTTTTCCTTTCTTCGGTCATGTGTCATGGGTGGATAGATTGAGCTCCTGTCAGAGCACAAAGCTCCCCTCAGAAGTCCACATTGCCTCGTCTGTTGTTAGGACCTGGTCCACATGGGGCCAAATTTGATTGGAAAGCCCAAAGGGAGGAGTTCCACCAGTCACAGGGGCATTGTTAGTGCCTCCAAAATGGCCAGAGAAGAATGACTGATTATGCAACCACAGCTAGGGTTACTAATAGGAATTCTATTTGAATTTCTAACATAACAGATGTTTGCTGGGCACCTCCATGGAGTGCGCATACACAGTTATGCTAATTTGCCAGTGTTTCCCTTCAAGTTAGCTCAGAGTCATTAGAGCACACAGCTAGCTTGGATCCCTCTGTCAAACTAATAATTGGCCATTATTGATATTAATTAACATTTTTGCTCTCTATGTCCTTTTTGACCTGCTATCTGTTAGTAAATCCAGTTACTGAGTCCTATTAGGGCAATAAAATCCACAGGACTCTATAGTGGTTGCAAAACCATTTATCAGAAAGAGAACATAAAGCCAATTAGGAATGGGCGCAGACAGTTGTCTTCATTCTCCACTGACTACTTCTTGATCTCCATTATAAATTGCTAATAGGGCAGATACTGGTTAGCACATGGGAGGAGAAGTGGGGGATAACCATTGCTCACTCTCACCCCTGATGACAGGTGAAAAGGACCAGTAGTAGTGTTTGAGCTTGAGGAGGCTACACCATCATCAGCTGCTGTTATTTTTTTCCCTTCAGCCTTTTTGTTGAGGGGCGTCTTGGTGAACCTTCCTCTCTACTGCTGGTCAATCATGTTAATTGGCTTTAAAGTAGAATATTACAGAAAGCCATTAAATTGTTGATCGTTCATCCTTCGAAAGTAATAGCTTTTGGTCTCTCTGCTGTTATGATGCAATGAGCATCGGAAACACTGTACACCATAGGTTTATGGGCTCAGATCAAGAAATCCTAATAGGTGTATATTGACTGGTTTATTTTCCACAAAACTCCAAAGGGACCGGTGGTTGCAAGAAAATATATCAAAGAGGCTATCAACAATGGTTGGGTCTTCTGTGTAAAATCAATAGTGAGCCATAGATGGCTTGAGTTTTCACAGTTCTCTCTCGTCATTTAAAAAGACTGTAGGCTATGATGCTTTGAAGGACCCATGAGACTTTTCGTAACGTATCAACCACACTATATGTTTGAAAAGACACAGATTAGTAATAACTTAATCTTTTTTGCTTTTGGTGTAAACATTGAACGCCTTTGTTTTGAACTTGAGAACAGGTCATTGCTGCTATAACCTGACAATGATACTGACACAGTGATGGAATGGTTAAGTTTTCTAGAACAAAAGAGCTCAGTAGTATAAAGGATCACGAGTTGTTGTTGAAGCAGGTAGTCTAACATAACCTGTGTGAATAACAACTCATGCTCCTGCTCCCTGAATGCAGATGCTACTGAGGCAGCCGGGGTTTATGACAAGAGGTATAGCGGTCCCTTAAATGAGCAGTATTTAATAGCCTGGTTTCAAGTGTAAAGGCTTTCTCCCCTGTGCATTACTCCAAGAACCTAATTACAAGTTTCATCATCAATCATGAGCATTATTTATTCAGTGAAATGAATTTCTAATTAATAACTGATGAGCATTATGGCCTCGAAGACTGTAAAGCAATTAATTACGGTTGGCAACGGGGAATATCCATGTAAAGAACTATGTGGTGCACAGTCACAGCACAGTGGTGCCAACAGGCTAATGTCCACAAAGAAGAGGCACTGGATTGTTTTTGTACCTAGGCTTTATTGAGATAATTACTTTCATGAATGTTGTCTGGGGGCTGTCATACTGTTGGCGATGTAATAAACACTGAAAAACTCAACTTAAATTTAGTTAAATGCTGTTAAGAGCTGCCGTCTTCTACGCCCTGTGCTGCCACCCCCTATCCTCACAGATGTTTTGTTTTTGTTTTTCCATTTGTTTCACACTGCAAGAGGATATAGTGTATTTTATGGCAAGATACTTGAGTACAGACTTTTTGTGATGAACATTACTTTATTTTATTTCATTAAGGGAACATTTTTATGGTTTCAGAAGAAATTTCTCCGTGAAGATTTAAAAAGTGCAAAAATGATGGTTCAGGCTACTATGTTTTAAAGCTTATTGATCATTAACTTATATTAGCGTGAAGTGTTGTTATACTTTTGTCAAGTTATAGTATTTGCTGTCATCAGAATGAAGGGAAGGGCATTCATTATTCCACACTCACACTATCTCAAGCCATATTTGTGATGTTGTATTGTAGTTATATTTACCATTTATTTATCACGTTCGATGTCTTAAGTTTTTTATTAAGTGTTCAAGTTTTCAGGAGTATTTCAAAACAGGGTCACAAAAGAGAAGACAAAGAAACACTGATGTAAAGAGAGATTTTCATAAGAGCATGTCCGTAGAGATAATATAGGCTGTAAAAAGAGATTATAATGACAGCCCTGATTCTGCTGATCTGACTTCCTCTAGGAGGGTTTTACAGAGAGTGGGTCACTGGATGGCACTCTAAGTATAATTACACTAAAAGTAAGTAATAGGAGCAAGTGTAGGTTTCCTTTTGTATGATTTACACAGAATATATATCCCTGTGATCTGTCATTTGCAGATTATTGATTACTCTCTTGGTGATATTTTAATGCACATTATCACATTTCCCAGAGCCTTATAAATCCCATAAACAATGCATTTGACTTTTTCTCCATCACTGCAATTGTTTTTACTTTATATTCATATACACAATAAAGATGCAAAGTCTTAAATCTTGACATCACTGTAATCATGCTGTGCTAACCTAATTATTTTTCAAGGTTCTATTCAGATATAGTATCTGTGCAATAACACAGAATGGTTAAAACGAAGGTACATTATGTATATCTTCGTTCAGATGTTTTAATAGACACATTATGGAAGAGACACAAAGAAAGCTCAAATAATGATAAAGATCCATGAGAGGTTGTTATTCTTTCATTTAGAGAATGGAAATCGGAAAAGCAGCTCTTTAATTTATCTGTTGTTTCAATTCAGCACAAATTTTTTGCACATTTGTGGCAGTTCTTTTTTGTTGCATATATTCATCTCACACACAACTCTAACTGCACAAAACAGAGATGGATTGAGTCATGCATGGGTGTTTGCCATCTAGAGTAAACGTAATAAATGTGCATGACTATAATGCTGAATTGCAGCACTGTCTTTATGTGTGTGACTGTTTCCTTATGGGTTGAAAGACAATACAGGATTTGTGCTGGTCTTTTAAAGTATAAAATTAGTTGTTGTGAGAACATGGTATGTGCATGTGTCGTATGGCTTGTGTCAGGTTACAACTCTTCCAGATTGATACGTGTGTTTAAACAGTGTCTAACCAGACTTCAGACAATTTAGTGTGTGCACAAAGGTTTAGTCAAAACCAGGCATGTCTTTTCATGTTCAGTTTTGTGTAAAACAGCAGCAATCAAAAACTGAACCAGGAACATGTCCTTCGAAATTTTCTTTCATTGGTTCATTCATTTTCTTTACACATGCATTTTCTCCAGGGTCAGCGGGTGCTGGAGTTTATGCTAGAATGCCTTGGTCAGGCCCTTTGACGAAAATCAAAACTATAATACTAAGTACATTACATAAATTGTAGTATTTTGTACTAATGTGAAATAGTATGTGTGTAGAGATCATTACATGAACCCTGTAAAATATATAAATCCTTTTTTCTCACTTTATGTTTCATCCTAATTTCCCTGCTTCTAAGAACTTCTTTATTTTTGTCGTGCACTGCATAGTGGAACTGCAAATTACTTTAGCTCTATCCTTATCATTTTATATACTAACTATACATACTGCTGTAACAGCTCACTAATTATGTCTTGATATAGTTTTCATATGATACAGTAATATTAAAGGGTCCGTGCATGCTATCCAGAGGCACTGCATGCCCAGAAAGAATATTCATAGCCCACCCACATCAGTATATTTCAGAATGAGACCACAGTGAACACACCCCACTAGCAACCCGCAAGTTTAACAGCATTATCTAGCTTACTCTTGCTGGTTTCTCCAATGTTCCCTACCCAAGCTTTAAACCAGAGACCTAAGTATTCTATAACCTGCTAATGTTTTCACTTTGCGTAAAGTTATGTTGGCACAATTTGCAGTCAATAAGAATGAACTTGGCCTTTTAACAATGGTTTATCAGAAACCATAGCCTGAATGGAACACACAGTATAGTATAGTATAGTATAGTATAGTATAGTATAGTATTAGTAAGTACAGGACAGTACAGTATAGTACTTGGGAGTATACATTGCCTTATTGCAATAATTCAGGAGCTGCATTTGTTCATAGGGTGCTAATATCTGTCTAAAGCTAAATACACTCTGAACACAGTGTCTGTCTGATGGGTCTTCTGCCTAAAAAGCTTTTCGTCAAATGTACGTACATTGTTTACAGGACCTCTAGCTACATTTGCACAGTCAAGGAAATTTCTCAATAGTTGGCCTCAACCTATTGTGATAACTTTGGAAACAAACACACAATAGCTTTACGAATCTCTGCTTACTTACTTCTGCCATTTCCATGGATGGAGGTACTGGCCTCAGAATCAGAGTTGGTTCCCTGGCTGCTGCTCCTAAACCTAGAGAGGATGAAATGCAGTGGGGGAAGACATATTCAAATCAAAGTTCCACAGTGTAATGTTTTCCAAACTGATCATATGTTATGTATATACAATCTTAAGTTGAAAAGTACCAAGTAACTATAGCTGTTAAATGTGGTGAACAGAGAACACTGTCTATGTGTTTTGTTCAAAATGTTGTGAAGTCGAAGTATAACGTTAAAGTAGCATTAAATGGAAATACTAGTAGAGTTCCAGTATTTCAAAATTGTGCTGAAAATAACGGAACAGTATTTGAGTTTATTTACTAGGACAAATTAACCCACGGTCAGTACAACGTCAGTTACGTTATCGTTTAAACTGTTTCCAGGTGAGAAGCACTGCAGCATCTCTGCTCCACCTGTTGCCTAGCTAGCTCTAGCTAGGCACCGTTAGCAATTTCTCACGTGCTAATTTAAAAACAAGGCTGCTTTCCTCCAGTGGAATTTCACTGTCGTACATTAAGTGTGGTGTCTAAATTCAAGACTTAACTAACTTATAACGCTATAAAAAGCTAGTTAACTTCACTATTTTGCATAATTGTACGTAAAAAGTTGTGCTCTCATTGGATGTAGGTTTGGCTGAAACTCACCGTTCCTATTGGCTGGTATGAATGTCGCAACGTTTATATACATTTGGTCTCAACGTGGATGTAACATTACAGTAGAAAAATAGATACATGTAAAGTATGCTTGTTTGAATAGATATATAAGTAGATGTTAGCCTATGTATTGGTCAGTGAAAGTGTAATTATATAATAGAATATTTTAAAGCATTTCATTTTTCCACCCTTGTCATGGTTCCACCTACTATGTTTTTATGTCTCTTCTTATATTATCTTGTCTTATCTCGAACATGTTCCTGTGTTAGGAAACTGTTTTAAAATACAACACGTTCATCAATAGTATTAAACTCTGGCGTATTTTCAAGGCCTATCTTTTTATCATAGTAGTGTCTGCTGCCTGTCATGTAAAATAATTGTATGTCCCTCTCCTTTTAATGGATTACACATGATCGGTTGAACGAACTAGTTGTTGAACTTGCCAGAAGTCAGCGGGTCAGTTCATTATACATTATTCCACTTTTACAGCACTGCCAGCTCACCGCTGAAAGTGCATACTCTATGTCATCCTTCAAGATGAGTGAGACACATATAGAAGAGGCAGGACTGCGCACATCCTATAACTGTCCTTCTCTGCAGGCCTTTCGACACACACACACACACACACACACACACACACACACACTGGAAGCTCTCGTCTTTCCATCTGGTGAAGTGGGCTGTTGTGATTGATTTGTGGATTTGCTCCCTCTTTTTTCTCTCCATTTAAGTGAAATAATGTATGGAAGCAATCTGGCGACAGACATTTTGGAAAATCTATTTGAAATCATTTCAGCTGAAGCCATGGCAGTTTGTCTTCTTAGGGGAGAGGAGCAAAGTATAATTGTCTGCAGTCTAGTAAAACACAGTATAACTGCCATCACACTTGACTGAGCTTATAGCCAGCTAGTCCCATGGCCTCTAGAAGATAGAGCAGTTAATGTTCCCTTTTATTTTAGAGGATATGTCACTTGTATCGCAGATTTATACCATGATACAGCAATTTTGTCCAAACAGATGGATAATGGTGTCACCAGCAAAAAGCCCTGTTTTTATTGAGTTTAGAGCATATTGTTTAGATAGGGGGCTGTGTTGAACAGCTCTGCCAGCGCTTTCTCTCTTTATCTCTCTAATCTTGCCAGTATTAGATTTGATCATTTTTGTTTGAAGGAGGAAAATGTGGCTGTAATGGCTTCCTAATAGCAAACACAGGGGATACAAATCCAGAGACCCTGTTCTGTAGTGCTTCCATAAGCACCACTGATTTATAGAGGTCTTTATGACAGAAAGGAAAATGATCTGCTGCAGGTATAAATCAGGTGAGGAGTAGGAAATTGAACTTAGATATCATCTTGTCAGATGCTTAATGCTCTTCCTCCTGTCACATTCGATAGGACCAATTTGGAGAATCCTGCAGAGGTAAAAAGAAGACAATTAACAATGACAGTGTGGTAATAGATGAAGCTATAAAATGAACCTGCTGCCTGCAGGATGCTTTGTATGATTTCCACATGAGGTAGTAGCAGGGGTGTGTTGTATCGGCCTTCCATTTCTTCCCTATTTGGTTTTTGGTTTCTTGAGCACATAAATATGTAATACTTTAGTAAAACAACAAGAAAAAAAAAAAGAGATATACATATATTTTGTGCTCTGCACTATAATTGAATTATTATCCTGCATATGACAGGACTTGTAAATTTAGGTTAACCTTGTTTTTATGTTATTGATTCCGAGGGCATGTTCTCTGCTGACACTATATCAAATTAATCAATATATCAATTGTCTATGTCTATGTGTATGTGCAGGAACATTGAAAGTAAGAATAGCCTAAATATATTATATTATTTGGAGTTAATTCAGTGTATGCTAGTACCTCAAACTTAAGTTTTTTAGTTTTAATACTATAATGTAATAGATATCTCCATGCATAGGCTGTATAGGCATATGTCCTTCTCTAGTTTATTATTTAATCATGGTACAACAGTTGATTGTTTGCAATAATAATTGTTAAACTGTATGAGCGCTCAAACAGATGTCATCACTCAGTGGTGTAATGAGTTCAAGATAGGACAGAGAATGACAATGCTCTCTGATCCCTGAATGTCACTCTGGCATAAACTACAGCACAGTGGTTTATTGCTGGCATCATGTATTCAGCGGCACGCATTCGTGATTTGACAGATTGAATGTGGGGGGGAAAATGGAGAGCCATCCATCTGGGTGTGTACGTTTCAAACGACTTGAATTTTAAAAACTAATTTCTTGGAGGCTGATGACCTTTTGTGAAAAACTGCTCAACTTTGTCATGTGGCAATTCAAGCCCAAGCAGCTAAGGAGCAACAGTAATAACCAGAGATCCAGTGCTCGGGAACCATCGCCCCTCGCAGCTCATCAAGCCAAGCTCTTGTATAATCTAATCTGATTTTAATGCTTCTCTGAAGGAGATTGTGCTCTTATTACTGTGTAATGATGCTGTTGTCAAGAGCCAATGGTGATGTCTGATATCAAAACCATGTTAAACTGCTTCTGTGACACTCATCTCAGCATTTTCCACATCGCCTCCAATGCACAATGGTTTTGTGCTGTATATTTATGACTTTGTTGTTCTTCCTGTTGCATTCTACTTTATGATGGACAGAAACATGGTACATCTTTAAAAATCCCTTCTTTATTACCTTTGTGTGATATGGGGCTTTTTTCGTATTCAGTACAGTAGATAGAGCATAACGATGAAGGTCTTCGCTGAGATGAGGAGAATTTTGAAGTGCTCACACTCGGGGGCAGCAAATGGAAAAGTGACAAGCCTGGTGCACTTGTCTATTTTACTTATTCTGTGCCTCTGTTTCATATTCTGCTTCGCACCGTGGGGTTATTTTCCTCCGGGGTTCAGAAGGGCACGCTCTTTCATTTCTACAGAAAATTGTTTCGCAGGATTTCAATCTTTGGCTGCTAGATATGACAAAACACAATATCAAGAACACTTATGTTTCTTATCTGCCATTTTTTCTGGGTATAAATAAAAGATCAGTATAAATTTGAGTCAAGTGGCCTCGAATGCACATGTGAGAGATGAGTATGAAAAGAACTATGAACCTTGGGACAGCTGCACTGTACATTTTCATCTCTTGCTCAAAATTACCCTGGCACTGGGGCTTTGTATGTCATTTGTCATCCTTGAAAATCAATTAGTGTCTCCATGATAGCAATCCAGATGAAATCCTTTTTTTCAGTTGGACACAAAAACCAGAGTGTATCTTTTGTTTTCACATAATGCAAACAGTATTTCTTCGAACTATTCATGTAAAAGGTTGAGATCAAGGTCAATTCGGTGCAAATTATAGTATGAACATCCTGATTAGAGAGTTGAAAGGTAATTTCAAATATTAATCGGTCTAAAAAAGGCTTTGTTTGCCTCCATATAAATGCTAATACTTATAAAGGCAAAGATCTCTCTGTGAAAACTCATCTGTCTGTGAAATTCTTCATGCATTGTATGGATAAAAGAAAACCAAATGAAAAACTGAATGTTTTAAAACAAATAATAATTCTCTGACTATGGGATACAAACTGTCAAGAAATGATTCAGTGCTGTGGAATCAAAAATATTACTCAAACATACATTTTCAAACCACATAGCACAGAGATCTTTTTGTGATATATTACTTATGATGATGCACATATGTTCAGGCTATGTATACTGGACAACCTCCCAATGGTGTGAAAACATCCAAACATTGTCCTATTGATGTCCCATTTTTTTCCCCTGTTTGTCTCTTGTCAGAGGTCAACCTCAAACAGCATGCGGTGGAATCAGGCGTTACTGTCTATGTCACATTGATGCATTACAAGGCCCAGGAGGTTACGTCTCTGTAAACATACATTATCAAAACCCATAGAAGACGTGGGGTGTTGACCTCTCCGATAGTTTACGGTCTATCTTCAGGGGAAAAAGGGTCATGTGATGGCGGAGAGCAACTTTGTAGCCGCAATGAGTTTCTTGTTGCAAATGAAGAGGGTCAAGCAATCAAGACTGGTCGGGCTCTGTGTCAGCCCTATTATCTTACTCTGTCTGAAATGATCAATGAGCTAAAATAAAATGATCACAAGCTAAAATTGGCCTGCTAATGAAAACGGACTGTTTAAACATGCTCCTGAGTGAGAAGCTGGCCGGAGATAAAAATGGGGCGGCAGTTTAAAATACATGACACAATGAAGGTGGCAGGAATAAATGAAAGATATTGCCATCATGGCTATTTACATGTCAGTTTGACCTTTTGATTCATATTTTGATGTCTGTAAAGAACAACATATAAAATGTTTTCACGGCAACATCAGTCAAATAATTCTTCAGCATATGCCTTATTGAAAAAACAAATAAGCATCTGTCTCGCTGAATGTGTTGTGACTGAACACACACACACGTACACATATGCTCTCAAAAAGTTTATTATTTATTCAGAACAAGAATTCCGACATACAGCACACAGATACAGTCTGTAAACAGTTCAATGACTTTATGGTCTATATGTAAATAAGTTGTATCGACAACTCTCTGAAACAGAGAATTAAAATATAAAAAAGGCACTTAGGGCAGGTGCACAGTACGGACATAAATCTTCTCCATTTTAGCGATAAATACATGGTGTATATGCATTCCTATTATGGTACCATGGTTGTGTAAACGTGTTAGCATCACCGTGCTGCAGAGTATCTCAGTCATCACCTTCATGAAAGGCACAGCATTATAGAAAAATATTTATAAATATTTCCCATAAATAACATTTTGTTTTCCCCACAAAATATTTGTTGTTTTGTTTCCACAGTATCAAATTAACCAAGATAGAATACTGTTGAGAAATTCAGTCAAATACAAATAAAATATGGATAATAAAATAAAGAAAACACAGGAAAATAATTTTCCTATACAAAATCCCCACCATGTAGGATAATCCTTACAGCTTTGAATAAGATGTTATGAGAACGGGAAGGAAATGTAATCAGACAGGAAAGTTGGGTTGTATGGAGGTTGCAGCCAAATGCTAGCATTATGCAATTTAATATTCATGGCTAGAACTATAAAAGCTATTCTCAAAAGAAAGGACATTCTGTACTGTAAGTTGAAAATCACATCAACTGCTGACTTGTTATTGTGTTATTTCAACTCACGGCATTTACTTGCAAGTCAACGGTTATCACATTGTTCCAGCCTGACAGCCTACAGTGTTGAAATAACTACTGTACTGTTTTATTCCACTTCCATGGCAGACACATCTTGCTCTCCGTCAGATTTCTCAGAGGGCAGATCTTGTGACTCTGGGTTGCTTTGGCTGTCTGACGCAGAGCTGGGCTCTGTGGTTGTTGGTGTGCATGGCTGTTGGGTGTCTGTGTCAGTGGAGACGTCAGCAAGCTTGGTTTGCCCTGATTGCGATAAAAAAATTATAAACATTCAGCTTAGATTTGCATACATTTAAAGTTTTTTTTCTAATTTATTAATATTTTATCAACATTTAATTTCTAAATGCTTTAATATTGGTAACATTTGCATTGTGTAGATAAAACCTGTTCAAGTGTCATTCTCACCTAAAAGTGATTGGTCGTCATCTTCGTCAGCAGCAGCAGACGAAGGTAAGGGTGCCTCAGAGGACATCTTCAGTTCGCCAGTGACCTCAGGGAGTCTGGGTGCTTGAGGCCTGGTCTTTCTCGCAGGGTTCAAGAAATAACAATATGCACATCGGAAGGCTGAAAGCACAAAAATAAAACATCGTACACATAGTTTATGTCACTTCTCTAATACATTCTCAGAACAGACATAGATTAATATACATGAATATGAACCAATGACAGAAAATGCCTGAGATGCATAAACACTTCAGATTGATGTGTAGCACTGGTTTGCATATTCAATCTTGATGCGTTTTTGCTTACAGGGGTCGATTGTGGCAGAGGCATTTAAGAGCTCTATGATATACTACACTGCCAAATGCTAGAGGGCAAATGAAGGCGCAGTATTTGATGGAGACTGACAAGAGTGTTGTGTTACTTTAAGTCTTACCAACATATTCAAATTCCTCTTTTAATGCCATGCCGTTATGGGACAGACACTGCTGACAGATGAGAGCGTATCTATGAGGGAGGAAAGACAATCCAGTTAAGACATTAAGGCAGGCATTATATTACATAAAGATAGTTCAGCACTGCATTTAATATAAGTTGTCTCAGAACCTGCTTCAGATTACTTTAATTATACAATCCTACAAATCGATATATACAAAATATGTGTGATGTGTTTTAACGAATCTAAATTGTTCCTGTTCAAAAGCAGAGGTTGAGTACCTGTTCTGAGGGCCATCTCCAACAAGATACTCAATGACTCTGTCCATTGCGCCTCTTTCTCTTGGGACCACAGGTCTGGCCAGGGGCGGGCCTGGGGGGTGCATCCCTGTTAAAGAACATCAATGCATGTTAGAAATAGTCTGTAGAGTCTGTTACATACAAACTGCATTAACCAGGGGCTGCTTACAGTAAAAACTAAGTGAAATAGTGAGGCTGAAATCCACAGTTTACTGCACAAACCATGATGAATATCACAAAAACCTGCCCCTTTTTCTTAATGAATTAACACTGCATCTCACTTGCAAAGCACGTCCAGAATCCCTGCTGTGTTGGTGAGTAGTAATTAATATAATCTAACATCAAGAGCAATCATAGGAAGATGACTGGTCATTTCTGTGAGACTTGGCACAGTCTCAATATCCTGCTGGTTATTAATTTACCAACATATGGAAACTCTGTGGTGACTCTTTGTATCAAATTGCTTTTCACTTTCAATTTTCTGCAGAAGCAGGTGATAACATCAAGTCATGTAAACCATTTGCAAGGTGTTTCCAATGCCAAAGGCAATTTCACCAAGCATTAAAAGACATTTAGTGAAATTCCACCAGCATTGCCCAGAGAACAAACGCAGGTCTGGCTAATTAATCATAGTTAATGTAATCCTGATACGTGCATAGCTCACAGTTGGCATTCCACATGGCAATTACAGCATGCAGCTTCCTCTAGGAACACATGTCCTTTACCGTTTGCACTTATTTGCATCTGCTATCGAGTGTTCATAGTCCATAAATAATTTATATTGAATAGCCGGCAACTCTGCACTCCACAGATGTCTTCCGTATACAGCAAATGTTCTATGGAAAGTTTTCATCGTGTTGGCTGGCTTTGTAAAGCCCAAGCATAAACATTCTGACTGTATCAAAAGATATCGCCCATTTGTAATCTTAGTTCACAATTATACACAAGTTTGAGAAAGGCTGAACCTTTGAGTAAGATAGTTAAAAAATACATTCATGCAATTACCATTACAACTACTCTATAACATATACCACCCTTGCTGACAACACACACCACAGAGCCTTGAGCAACTAGGGACACAGAGCCAGGGAAGAGTAAATCACACCTTAATCGACCACATTATGATGTGGTCCCCCTGTGTGCAGGTAACTCACCGACTCCTTGAACAGGTGTTCCAGGGGTCACAGGCCTCCTCATCAAGCTCTGCTGAGCAGCTATAGCAGACAGGCTCCTCTCTGGGGGTCCACCTGGAGCAGAGTGGGAGGACCGTCCAGGATAGGTGGGCCCAGAGGTAAGAGGGGGCCGAGCAGCAGCGCCGCTTGCAGGATTCACTGCCACTGAGGGGGTCTTTGGGATGATATTGCGTTGGCGGAGCTCTAACTCAAAAAAGATAGCAGTTTGCTTAACAATGGTAAGACTTGAAAAGGGAAAAGTAGGGGAAATAGTGCGTAGTTTTCAGAACTCATTGGTACCTTGGCCTGGTTTTGGAGTCATCTGAGGTCCAACTGGAGTGGATTCAAGCTCCTTAATACAGAATACAAGAGTTCAAAGTATGTTTTTTTTATATGGAAAACAATTAGACAAATTGATTGATGTTACAAAAGGTAAAACAAAAAAGGACTCACAATTTTTCTCTTGGAATCAGGATCAAATCTCTCCAGAATCATTTTAGCATTTTTATATGTCTCTGTTTCCATAACTTCTTCAAGCTGAAAAAAACAAGACATTAAATAGTATTATTGCATTAATGCTTACATTATTTTTCCAATACATTGCACAAAGAAATGATTCCTTCTATTGCTTAGTTACCATTTGATGGTCATTAAATGTAATTAATAGGAGTTTCATCAACACACATTAATATCTAAGAATCACCTACCCTAACATTACACATAAACACAAGAGAGGGCACAAATACTTCACTAAATAGTACATCTTCATTTAAGTACTAAACATTTCCAAATGTTTACATATAATATGAAGAATAATTACATTCACTACTTCGATAATGGAGAGTGTGAAAATCCATCAGCCCTAATTATTGAAAGTTATTAGACTTGACAGAGGATGACAAGCAATTTCTCAGATTTATTTCTTTCCTGCACTGAGGCTATTAATTAAAGCGACATTAGCAGAGTGGTTTACTGGGTTAAGTCACTGTACCAATTAAACTCTGTCTGTACAGATCCTAGATTAGCAAGCATCTTGATGCAGAATGCTGAGAGGATCAATAGGAGCAATACTACAAGGCCTCCTAAGAAACCTGCAGAATGAAGTGCAAGTCTTCACTTTGCTGGAGACCACTAGACATCAAAATGACAATGTGTTCCACAGAGATTATTACTTTTATAATAAGTTTCTCTCACTTATCTGACCAGGGTGCAAGACACAGATGCATTAAAATTTTTAATTAGATTTTTAAGTTTTAAAATATCACTTTGTAAATCTCTCAAGCTTGCAGAGGTGGACAGGGACATTGCAGAGAAAATCTCTAGGATGCTTGTTGTGCATTTTTTGTAATGGCTTAATAACTACTACTGCTACACTGAGTGACATGGTGAGACTAAACAATACCAAAGAAAAAAAAAAAAGAATATAACAGGCTTATAACTAACTTTGTCAAGCAACCATTGTCTTAAACTGATGCATGATTAATGATGCATAATCTCCGAAAATATTTTGGTTTTCAAAAAGAAATAAAAAATCTTAAGTATGAAGCTTACTGTGCTCATCGGTAGAACAAACGATTGGTATGCAAATAAACCTCATTTAGAAGAGATTAAACAGTTGGTCAGGTGTTAAGTTATCCAATAGCTGTTTTTGTTAAATAATTGGCAGTTGGTTGCTGAGGTGTTGGCTCAAAATGGGGCAAACTGGTAAATTGTTAAATAAAAAAACGTTATCTGTGATGTTGACACAGTATTTCCCATCTCTAGCACAACCACTGAAACAATTTCTATATATATTTAAGATACGTGAATGAGATTAGAATCTCACTGGCAAAAAACAGGGAAACATTATGGTCAGTACTTCTGTCATTTAGGTTCAGGCAAGATGCCGGGCTGTTCTGATCTTAAGTGTTAAATGTATCAGTCTTTGGAGTGAAAAGCAAAGGGAAAGTACAGATCAAAAGCCAAGGAATAATATAAATGAAACTGGACGAATATAAAAACATCACTTACTATTTTCCTTTTTTGTGCTTTAAGATCTTCTAATTTTTCATCTGAAAAAAACCAAAACATTTTACTTGAAATTCCAACACCAGTTTGAACATAAACAAAAATGACCATTATATGGTAAGTTATGTATAAATATTCAAAAAGGATCTTACTATTTCTTTCAGTTCTTCGTGAAAAAATAATAATGAGGATTTTTCGAAGTAACCAAACTCTAATAAAGGCAAAAGAATGAAAAAGTTGATTGGTAACAACACATTGTAGTGACAGTTCAGTGAAAATGTGACTGAATATTTCGCACACTTACAAAAACGGAAATATTACGAAGGGAAGAGACAATATGAGCTGTCCCATCAACTGTTCAGGCAGGTAGCAGAAATACACAACTATACATGTGATCAGGAAAAGAAGAGCCGAGTACAGAAGCAGTCGCCCGACCCATATCTTCAACTGCCTCTGATACTTCTCACTGTATTCTTCAAGGATCTGTATATCCTGTGAGGAAAAAAGTCAAATATTGTGTTAGAACACAAATGAGATTCCTATTAGTAAGACATTACTTTGGTTAAGTGAACCAGTTTTTTCATTCAAACTACAATTAATCCAAGTGCCATAAGAATAACCATTATTGTTTTACACACATTTAGAGCTCGGTCTCATTTAATGGATAACAGTGAAACACAGCTCACTGCTTCAAAGCAACATCAGTTTGATTATTTCATATGCAATTTGCATTCATTTTATATATTGTGATATGCAATTATCTGAGAGAGAGAGACAGCACCCACACACACAGAGTTCACAAGAGTTCCCGGTGAGTTAAACTAACTCCTTATGGTGAGGTGAGATTTAATTGTGGTGACATGTTTCCTGTTCCGGCCCTCAGGTCTGGATCATTAATTACAGCAGGCTTTTCCAGTAGAGCGCCAGCCCTACATCCCTTTAGGATTTTGTACATTTGGACGAATTTGAAAGTATACTGAAAATATTTTATCTGTTTTATAAAGTACAAACTAAAGTACATCAGCAAATCCAGGGTGACTACTGCCTTAAATGCTATGTCTCTCAACAGTGAAGATGGGTGTCATATGTTTACATGTTGAACTTTTGACAATGAACACCAACATCTTAAGCATGAATGGAAATTTAAAAAAGGTGAACATGCAGCATATCAGAGAAATATAAGTCAAACACTGCAGTAACTAGTGGGAGCATACCAAACAAAGGCTATCGTCATGATCAGACTTCTCTACTGGCAGAAAAGGCAGTTATTTATATAATTCATTATAATTTTCCAATTCATAAATGGCTCATTCATCTCTTGTTCATATAGAAAGGTTACCTCACTGTGTTAAAGCGCTGGTTACCCTATCTATAAATAGCTGGTGGACAGAATGGGACCCTCTCTGGTCACTATGGTTCTCCTATAACATGTGTGTCTGTCACTCTAAGCACTGGATAAACAGATCTCACATTCAGCCTTACAGTATAACACGCATGCATTTGCGTATGTGTGGTGCAACCATCCCCATGATTTCTCTATAGAGGAAAACTAGCAGGCCAAACAACCGTCTCTTTACCACGTCAATGTCCACATGACCTCTTCACTATATGTGTAGTGTCTCTTGCTCCAAGGACAGGTGCTGAAAATAGCCTAACGCTAGCTTAACTGTAGAAGAGCACTAAAGCCCCATCAGTCAGCAAATGAGGAGGTGATATAGCATTCGTTGACACATCAGTTATTGTCAAAAAAAGCTTCAGGCTTATGGTCAAAAGATGTAAGCTTATATGACATGTAATCCGTAGCACTGTTTCTGTATCAAAAACAGGCTGAAGTGTTCACTAAGCACCAGTGAAATAATACACAGACAGGTTGTAATCAAACGCCCAGGTAGGCCAAAATGATTTAGCATTGGAAGCAAAGGCGAACTGTAAAATGATTACACAATTTGTCCTTTGTGAACCATTGCACTAATTTCCAGTTTTACCTCCAAATGAAGTGGAAGAGATAATCTGGCAAAACCTGTTTTTGTTGCCCCTTTGGGCCTATTTTCAGTGATATCACCACATTCACAGATCTTTGCAATTACTTTGGTGAGTAAAACGTTATCATAACCAATATAACTGATGGCCAGAGCTACAAAAATAAAACTCAAGTTGTAATGAGCCGTAGTCTACCTTCAAGCACTGTTTATGCAAATAAGCAATTTACCAGTAACCGTCCCTTCATATGTCCCGCTGACTGTGGTGCTGCAGTGTGAATAGTTTAAATTGCTTATCGTATCAAGTCTGTGCATACTGAGTCTGTACAGATCATGAGTGTTTCTGACATGTATGTGTTTAATAAATAACATAGGGCATAATAACACTGATGCATTTGAGGTTCAGTTTTAATGATAATGCTTCATCTGTGTTTCACTCATTTGACTGACAATGGGCGCCGTCTTTAAACTTGGACGCACCCAACCTCAAGAGATTCATTGTAAAATACTTCTGTTCTGTTTAATGTAAACAGGGCAAAAAGCACAAAGAAAACACTGTTGAATTTCTTGCATGAGGCACTTGCTCACACTATTTTTATCGTCAAAGGTTTACAATTATTGTGTAGACTATCTTCCATATGAATGACTTCATCTGTTTATGTATACCAATTGTTGGTTTGGTAATGTTTGTGAAAATGTTTTTGTTTACAGGGTTTTTCTACCAACCCAAAGTGCAGGTTAGGTAGTAAAATGTTTAGCTAGAGCCAGGACTTATTGTGCTTTGACAAATGTATAGCATGTTATCTCACACAACAAGCAAATATATAAAATCAAGACTTTTAATCAATCAAATGTCAAATGTGTTTAAGAGAATTCAGAACAGCACTTTTGGCATTTCACAAGCATACCTTATCGATTCCCTCCAAAATCTCCACAGTGGATGGCTTAGCCTGTAAGGCAAACATTTGGAAATCCAAGTCAGAGAGAAGAAATGATGACATCTGCCATTACGACTTTACTCTTTTAGCAAGCAACTTCCTGAATAGATGTGGAAACTTCCTGTTTCATCTACCCATTTCTGCACATTTTGTATATGCGTCACATTTTTCTTCTTTTGTTGTCGTTCACGATATTAATCAGTTAGCCTGTGCATGCAAATATGCTAAGGAATGAAAATGCCAGGAGGAGTATTAGCATAAACATCTGGAAGTATGTGACAACTATTTGTGCCTGAAGTATGGTGTGGTTGAATTATTTGTCCTACACATTCATGGAAGCTGAGTTCTTATCAAATCTAAAGTTAAAAAAAAGATTGTAACTACACATGTTCTTTGAAAGAGCAAATCTATTGCAATAATAAGAGTATTTGTATTAATGCAGCTGCATGCAATACAAGTAGAAAGACACAAACAGTAAAGGTTTGTAAACGAACCCTCCACCGTGAGATGACTGCACCCATGTTGTTCAAGGACTGTAGGATATTCTGTTCTGGGACCCTCCTCTGGTTTCCTCAAGCGAGTTAACTCTCCACCTGTTGACAATAGTTACTGGCTTCAATATACACTCAGTTAGCAATGTATGAGGAACTAATGCAGTGTAATACAATTGATTAAAACATTTGATACAACTAAAAACTTTAGAGATGAGGATGTTTGAGACAGTGATGGATTGTAATGCCCTGTACTAATGTGCTCTTAATTATTCTAGCATTATAATGTGTGGTTATACAGTACCAGTCAAAAGTTTGGACACACCTTCTAATTCAATGTTTTATTTTTTTTTTTCTACATTGTAGATTAATATTGAAGAAATCCAAACTATGAAGGAACACATATGGAATTATGTGGTAAACAAACAAATGCTCAACAAACCAGAATATGTTTTATATTTTAGATTCTTCAAAGTAGTTCAATGAGAAGGTGTGTCCAAACTTTTGACTGGTACTTTATGTGAACAGAAAAGTTGAAACATCACTCAGTATAGTTGCAATACAACACATCAGCTCCACAAATAACTGCCTCCAAAATAACCTTAAGGTTGCAGCCACTCAAAGGCAACTACAATGACGTCAAGTAAGCAAACTTAACAAGTTCACTCCGTGTTTTCGGAGGCATCTGACATCAAAGTACAGTGTTGCCATGTCTCTATGTGCAGCCTACGTTTCCAAAATAACTTTCCACCCACTCAATGCATGCATCACTGTTAGCCTTAGCATGGCCGCAGCACTATCTAACTATGGGTTAGCTCACCGCTAGCTGCGGATGCTAACACCAAAGAAAGCTCGTAGTTCATCGAGACAAGCAACAACTTAATGAACGAGCTTTGTAAAAGAATGCAAGACGGCAAAGTCAATGAATCACAGACAAATGTTTGGAGATGCAGTGCAGTGTTTACCTAGTCTGAGTACGTCCCGGTTTAGACAGCCTGCAGCCGGACAGCAGTCCTCCTGTCCTCTGACGGAGAGTGTGAGAGCCAAGATGGGGGAGTGTCCGCTGAACGAGCCGCATTAACATGAGCACTGCCGGGCCTTGAACGCATCGTCTGTGTGTGTGAGGAGGCCGGGGGATGACCTGGTGAGGGCTCTTATGCAACCCTAGTAGGCCTGTACTATTAAAGGGAAATAAACACTATCACATTGGGGAAAGTTTTTCATAAGTCAAAAATGAAGTTAGTCTGTTGTTGTTGTTGTTGTTGTTTCTGCTCTGCTCCCAGTAGACCACATGACAATAAAAACCTCTGCAATACAAATACACTGTGCAATACAATAGTTTCTGTCTGTATATATAATATTTCAGTTACTGTGGATTCTTTACTGTTCTTTTTACTGCTCATTTGCTTATTTATAATACTTATTTTGATCTTTTTTTACTATGTCTCTTGTTTGCACTATCCTCTATGCTGCTGTAATCCTGTAAATTTCCCTGCTGCGGGACTAATAAAGGATTATCTTATTTTATCTCTTATCTCTTCTGTTGTTGTAGTATGAAGAGTGATTAACTAAAAAAGTGGATGCCATTACCAATTTTGGTATATATTGCCCAGAAGTCCACTTTTTTGTTCATCTTTTAATCTTAAAGTAGATTTTTTTGTATCATATACAGTACCAGTCAAAAGTTTGGACACACCTTCTCATTCAACTACTTTGAAGAAACTAAAATATAAAACATATTCTGGTTTGTTGAGCATTTGTTTGTTTACCACATAATTCCATATGTGTTCCTTCATAGTTTGGATGTCTTCAATATTAATGTAAAATGTAGGAAAAAATAAAAATAAATAAAAACCATTGAATGAGAAGGTGTGTCCAAACTTTTGACTGGACCTGTATATATATATACCATGTCAGCCAACCCCTACTAGTATTGATTGTCAGATGGACAGTTGATTGGCAATTATTAGTAGGGGTCATTGCACAAGCACACTGAGCCCCAAATGACTCTCACCAAAGGTGTCTGCGAATATAATAGCAGTTATGCTTTTTTGCAGATTTGTTAAAACTCGTTAGATTGGAGTAGGTACAATTTTGCATATTGATGTTTAGATTAGCAATTCAGTTTTTATGTGAATTAATTGGTCCCAACAGTTCCGTAAACATGCCTACTATCAAAGCCTGGTATAGGAAATATGTGTCAGTCAAGGAACTGATCATCTTTGTTTAGAAACTACATGGCTGTGTTTGCATAAACTGCAGGATTGCAAAAATGTATTTAGCTTAACAAGTTTTTCAAATAAGTAATTGCTTCTTAACCTTTATTAATACTGTCAGGCAGAAAACATGAGGCAAGTGGGGTAACTTGCAACAAAAGGTCCTGCTTCTGAATCAATGACGAGACACTGAAAGGACATGGAACGTTTCTCAGTAAGCCTCGATTTATATATAGTCTGTATTTAATCAGTTAATCTCATTTAGATAACAATCTCTTGAGACCTTGGAAGAGGAAATTGTCAAGCACAAAATTCACACAACACAGCCAGTCACAAAAAAGAAAATACATACACATGCAAATATGTATCTTAATGAAAACCCCAGTGTTCTTCTACACTGATACAACAGACTTAAAGTTTAGCCACTCTCACAGATGTTTTGTCAAGCTTTATGTTGTATGTTGTTGATTGTAGACAGCATCTGCAGCCCTCTGCCACTTCCTGTTACACGATTCAGTCCCTCCAGAACCCTTAAAGAAACAAATGCAAGAGCCAGGTTGTCAGGTAACCCCCGGTTTAGGATCAGAAACACATTATATAACAGTTTAAGCTCACCTATTAGGAGTTCCTATAAACTCCACATGATATACCCTTGTTGTTTATGTTCTTTTGATGCAAATAAGTTTGGCAGAACCTTGGCTGACTAACATTATATAGCCCTATACATGGCCATTGCAAATCCCACACATGAAAAGGATAAATCCATCTTAAGGAAACAACAGAATATATTATGATTATGTAAAGCAAGTGAAGCACTGCAGGCAGGTTGTAAGCAGAATAAGCTAAACTGGCAGGGAATCAGCGGCAGGCTGGCATAGTATCGGTCCATGTAAAACAATTGCTTCTGATTGTCTTAAATCAAAGGGAGAATCGAAAAGAAAAAAAAACACATGAAACTGGCCCACCTGACTTAAGCATGAGCGGTGGTATTGTTGTTTCCCCCCTCTTCCCGAAAGTATAAAGTGCTTTTCAGCATGAAAAATATCACCCTTTATGGAGACTCTAAGCATCACATTGTTGCATTTGGTCCCATACATGTATTCATGTTTGTGCTTGTGCAACATAGAATATATTTGCCATTGCAGCTCTTGGCAGCTATGTTAGCCAGTCCTGTAGCTACAAGTATGTGTGATGCTTTAGCAGTTGGGCCAGTATCCCAAAACATGTATGCATGTTGTCTGTCATTTCATAACAAGCCAAGTTATGAAATGACAGACTATTTTGTTGTATAGTATGTGTATTTATTGTCTGTGTCTGTGTAGTTGAGCTGCTGCAACACTTGAATTTCCCCCATGGGGATCAATAAAGGAATATAATTACTAAGTAGTCATGTTACGGTCTTTGCCGAGGTTTCTGGAGCGTGTATGGCCGCGCATCGGTTTTTTTTAATAACTTTATTGAGACATTTGTTCATACATATAAAACACAGACACATACAAACAGCAAACAAAAATGTAATTCATATTACGCCAGGGAATCTAAAAAGATTCACATAATAAACAGTCCAAATCGTACCAACAACTCAGTTAGAAGACTTTCAATATCAGTCAGTCCAGAGAGGTCACAAGTGTTGAATAGATTTTCACAGTCCTCATAGCTTTAAAGTTATTTGAATATTTTATAGAGTCCAAATATTCATTGTCTTCATTCTTAAACACTGGAAAGAAAGGTTTAGAGCCCCCAAACTTGCATTTCGTTGCTTCTATTCTGTCTTTAGACCAATGACGTCAGTAATGACGCCCTAAGCCTCGCTGCGCGTCCAAACCACGTGACTGGATCAGAAAGTGATTCAGATTTTGGCGCGAAACCGTAGATACATTATTGTTACTCCATAAAGACAAATAGTCTCCCCTGTACTGTACATACTTTATATACAAGCACATCCTCTGCCCTCTGCCCAGTTACACCTCTGCCACTTTCCAGTTTAAGAACAAACATATTTCCCCTTTTGCCATTATTATATTATGATACAATTGACAAAGTGATTGGTTTATACACAATTGATGCATTACTTACAAGAAAATTACAGTATTATACAGTTATGTTATAAACTCATAAAACACTTACAAGAAAGTAGGCACTCTATTGATATACATGGATTACAGGGTAATAGATTTTTATTACACTGTTTGTAGTCATTTCCAACAGCCTTTACTTTCGCAAAATACTGTATATCACAGAACACTTGGTTAATATCAAATCTGCATGTTTTACACTCTTTGGCCAACAGGATGTTTTGTGTACACGTGAAGCATCAAGAAATGAACCCTTTTGCAAACCAATTTGCTAGAAAGCTCCAATACTTTATGATGCTTAATTTCACCATCACTACTGCATTATTGCAAAATCAAAGCAGTGTCTTACCTAGTTACTTACTTGTTAGCTCATTGGTTCCCAGGCAAAAGGGTCTTCAGAGAATCTCATGCCAAGTTATACTTCCTGGTTCTACCATGTGTGGACAGCAGGGGTTGGAACAAATGTTTATTTTTGACAAGAGGGTTTTATCCTAAATCTAGTGGTTGCATAGATGTTTATCAATGTACTTGTGTGGCCACTTGATAACATCATTATTTAAATTGTAAATCTATTTGGCTGAATTGTGTGTTTATGCTTATCCATCTAGTAAGCCTCCCCATCAGTGGTTTGGTCCAGTCATGGTTAGGCCTAATGTCAGGGTATATTAAAGGTAGTTGAGCAATTGCCAGGGTTTGCTCCTCAGTTCTGTCGATTTGCTGTGCATGCTAGTACATAGAATACAAATAAAATGCAATACATTGCGATACCAGAAAAGAGCCTGTTCCTCCTTGCTTATCCTCCAGTGTGGGCCAACATGTTGTCACACTCGCCCACGACTTCAGGTGAATTTTAGAGAGGAACACTGGCTACAAATGTTATTTTTAACCAATAGGCCACTATGGAGGAGCAGAAGGTAATGGCAAGGAAAATGAATGCAAATAATCTTGAATTTAGAAGCAGGGGAACTTCAGTGGACTTAACGAGTCATAGTGAGAGTGAACAGGAGAAAGAAAACTAGTAGGAAAGAAATTTGGGGTTTGAGGGAAGGGGCTGTATATGGAGCTTTGTGCATTAAAAAAAACAAATTGAATGTACCCAGTTGAAATGTTCCACTTCGAAAGAAAGCTATGATTAAAGGTGTAGTTAAAAGAGTTTCATGCAAAGTGAATGCAATGATATTTAATCAGTGTAAAAGGGTGACCAAGTTGAGATGAGCTTTTGGGCTCTCTTAAACACCTGAAAAACAGATTACATATCAGGTTGAAATTAGTGGGACAGAGTTATTATTTAATTTAGTAAATGGCGTTTGATTTTAAATCCAGTGTTTGGCATTAATGCAACATTTTGGATGTCAGCCGCCCAGTTAAAAACAAACAAAGAAGATATTTTATCTTTATCATTTAACTAAACATGTAAAGTTGACTCTGTTGATGTTACATTGTGGATAGGTTGTGTTTAAGTAAATACATTTTAATGGTTTGCTTTCTAATGCTTCTAAATGTTTTGCTTACATTGTTGTAGTAGGTCAAAGTTCAAGCAGTAGCTACAGCCCCTTTCTATGAAGACACTATGAGTCGGTTGTGGCTTACTGTTGACTAGTAAATAGCTATATACAATCTGTGGTGTTGTGATGTTCAAGGCTGTGAAAAAAAACAATTTTTTTAA
The DNA here is from genome assembly GCF_027596085.1 of Anoplopoma fimbria. Taxonomy (NCBI): domain Eukaryota; kingdom Metazoa; phylum Chordata; class Actinopteri; order Perciformes; family Anoplopomatidae; genus Anoplopoma; species Anoplopoma fimbria. Next base: position 12,566,481 of record NC_072464.1, on the reverse strand, counting down.
TGGACACATTAAATGCATGTAGGGGCTGTGCAGTTAATTATAATGGTTGTGTTGGCTACTTCTTCCTGACCAGCACCAGTGTCTTAGGAATGGTATAGAGTAGCCAGTCAGTCATATAGCAGTAGCCACAGTTACAGCTGTAGCTACAACGGAAGCCACAGCAACAAGTGGTGTTTTTGGTTTCCAACCCACAGCCACAGCAAAGAGTTGGCCAACTCCCACTGTGTTTCATAGCAAGTGGCTGTAGCTAGATACTGTTAGCTAGCTGTTATTATATTGCCAACTATACCATCAGTCCTTTTACATCCCAGTTGTGTGTTCACTTTCAGGAATCCATGTGTTCGTCTGGTTTCCTTGCTGAGGACAAGAAAGGGCTCATTACCAAAATGAAGTTCATCAGTTTGGGGCTCACTGAAGAGTGGATATCAGGAAAAGATGATGTGTTGATGTGGAACCAAATGCACCCACGTCTGAAATGGCAGCACAAGGTGAGTACACAAAGAGAAACAGCAGAATCCCAGTTCAGGTAAGTCCTTCACACTATGCCTTTCAAGTTGGGTCATAACTGGTCAACAAAGGTGGCTCTTTCCAAAGTGTCCTCCAAGCATGGCTGAGAAATGCAGCCTTCTTTTGCAGCCCTTGCAGCCTACAAAAGAGTGGTTTAGTGCAATATAAGTTGGAGTGCAACAGACTGTACTTCGTGTTTACCAATGACCTGTGTCTGGTAGCGTCTGTGTATATGAGTGTTGTGCAGGTCAAAACTGAGTTTTTTGTTGCGTATGACACCCAATGCTTCATACTCTACTTACAGGATGTCTATAGCCAAATGGTAAAGATAAATGTTGCTACATTGTTTCCCTGGTTTGGGTCCAGTTGGGGTGTGCGTTAATTGCAAATCTACAAAAACAATAAACCATATATTTTGCTGTGCTGTTCATACCAAGTTAGCTTTCATATAAAGTGAAGAGAAGTTTATGATTATAATCAAATCACAATGTTTGTGTTTGGATTGTTATTAACCCATTGTGAGCAATGTTGCAAATGTATGACTAGTTATTTCCTATGACAATATAGAATTTTTGCATCAATCTGATCAGTTATTATAGTATTCCATAGGGTTATTACATCAAGTTATTGTTTCATAGTTGTTTTTCCATCAAAACATCGTTATATATATTATTTATAAAGATATTTGCAATATATATATATATATATACTACAATAAAACAGTATTGCATGAAGTAAGATTTTATCCATATTGCCCTCACCTCAGTCAAATATTTTTTACTTCCTATTTCCATACTTTATGGTAAACTTTGTGGTTGTGGTTATGTGCTATCTTTCTGTGTGACTGGTTTTAGAAACAATTTACTCAGTAAATCATATAAATTATGTTTTTAAGATATTTACAATGCAACCAGAATGGTTGAATATGATGAAACGGTAAAGCTGATTAATATACAAACTTCAAAGCCCTTCTGCTTTGACCTCAAAACTATTTTATATTGTTTTATTGTATTACTTTGTATTTCTCATGAAAGTGTTCAGCGACAGATCGGTTGCATTTGAAAAGTCATGAGCAGGTCAAAACATGAAAAAAATCCCTGCATACATGCAGAAGAAAATGTTACATTTTAAATCTCCCTCTCCATTTGGACTTAAACATCAGATTCAGATAACAGGGAAGTCCCAACCCTGAGTTGGTCACTGGGGAGAAACACTCACACAGCATCTTACAAGAAAAATAATAAATAGCTGCACACTTGTTTGAGTCCATCAACCTCTATAAATGTTGTTGACAACATTGATTTAAACATACTTCTATAGCTTTACACAGGTCAGGATCTGTTCTTATCTTTCATACTGTCTATCTGAAGTTGAAGGTATACTGAAAGGAAAAGTGTTGACTTTTAATCCAGAGCAATATGATTGAATTATGGTGAGTTAAAAATCGGCCCCATATCACTCTGATTTTGATACCTGCAGAGGCAACCAACAATGGGAAATTTGATCAGCATGTTAAACCACATTTTATTTTAAATTTTTTTGTTGTTGAATAAATTAAGTGCACATCTTGTATGTGCACGATAAACTGCATCAATAATCTTGGTGACAACTTGATTTGATATATATAGGTCTCTAATCATTTTCATTTATTTCTATGTATTTTCAAGTGTAACAATCAGTTACAGTTTTGCACACATTTAGTTGCAACAGAGACGTCCCACCTAAACCTCGTTCTTCACAAATAATGTGTAAGAAAAAGACTAAAATATATTTATTGTTGATGGAACCGGATGCAACCAACTTTCTACACGAAAAAATGTTAAATCTTATATTATATATATATATAAACTGTATTTCTAGGAATGTTTTCCTTTTTAAATTTTATAAACACAATAAAAAACTGAAATATGAAACAAAATGTACTGTTTATATTATGTGTCTCAGGCTGTTTTCAAGAAGAATAGCAATGCATTGCACCACCTTAACCGTATCCGGAGCTACGGACCTCTACAATAATTGGTCTTTAAACCAATAAAACCAATTTCCAAAGATAATTGAGAACATGTTTCGATACATATGCATGAAAAAAGGATTTTCCATACGACCGACTCACATGCTCATGTAATTGATTGAGGGGATGACCCGTTGTATTAAATGTTATTTGAGAACCATCAAAACGCGCAAAATTGCAAATTGCCCAGCTTGTATCTGAATTAATACCTCATTCATCATCATTATGGGTTGATAAGTTAATTTAACCATTTCACTCTGTCTTAATGAGCTATAGTTGAATTAATGTCATGTAATATATGAAAGTAACATTTGAACAGAGGCAATGATTTGAGACAAACAGAGCAGAGACTACTTTAGAAGCATAATGGTGGCATAAATCTCATCAGGCTCATGTTGCATGTTTTCCGTACATTTTGGGGAAAAAAAAATATTCCTGCTGAATATGTAAATTCCTAACCTTAAGAGGATTTTTAGGTGTGAAGTGCTGGTGTGCTTTTTGGCAGTGTTTGAATGTTTGAAGAGATTTGATTGATTTGAATGTTTGGATGTAACAGCTGGTATGTCAGTTGTAAATACTGCACTGCATCAGATTCAAATGTGGGGACAATATGTTTTAAGAAGCGGAGCTTTGTCTCACAGTTGTGGATTTAAGTTGCGTTTAAAGCATTAAAAGAAACAAAAGAAGTACATGTTGTGTTTTTTGTTTCGTTATAATAATGTCATATTTAGACCTCAGTTGGTTCAGAGAAGACCCTACTGAGCTGCCAGTCCTTCATCTGGCGCTGAATGACTGCATTTGACCATTAGGGGTCTTTGCTGTCTTCCAGTTCCACCTTAAATGCGTTTTGGCCCCGCTTGCTCCCTGTAGTTTAGGTTTTTTTGTCCTCCCGCAGCAGCTGTCACCCTGCATTACTCGCAGTCAGCTAAATGAAACATTATTCTAAACATATGCATCGTAATCAGTCCGGTCACACTTACAAGAACACGCGTTAATAAGGCAATCAATCACTCTGGAACAAGCAAGTTGTTCTGTAACAGCTCATAAACAGTGTGTAATGAAGAATTGGAGGTTAGCATGACACGGCGCTGATCAGATAATCAATGTCAAAGATGCGATGAATGTCAGTAAATGTAGTTTTCATGTCGTTTCTATAAAATCCTCAATTTACAACAAGCAGTTCAATTACCCTGAAAATACAGTCAATTAAATAAGGGTGATTGGACAGTAGGGGCAGGATCATCGATCTTTGCATTTCTATCTCGCTGGTGGACATTTAATTTGGTTTTTCTATTAGCAACGAAATAAAGAAAATATAAAAAATGTATTAAACAACCCAAAGATTTATTTTCTTGTCAAAAACCATTCAGCGAAGGTGACAGACAGTCCTCTGCATTATGATGAATTCTTTTTTCGGTCTTGCACATTGGATACAAAACTAATCGTGTTATTGTGGGCAGTGTTTTTCTGGCCTCTGTCTTTTCCTTTCTACACCTCCATCTATCTCAATGCTTTTGTTGTATGGGTTGCAACCCTCGCTTTAGTAAAGAGCAAGGAAACATGGTGATACATCACGCCCATATTTGCTGCCCTAATCCTATTTCTTTAATGGGGACGTTCAAAAAAGCAACTTATCTTAAAGTCCCTTGGGGGCATTCTGGTGTAGGCTATATTTTAACCAAGTGCAATTAACGACAGTATCAGCTTGTATCATTTAGAGGTAATGTAAAAATAATGGTAAATTATAGGGCCGGAATGACCCGTTATGGCAGGCCTCATATTCCCTGTAGCTACCACGTATTTTTTTAAGTAATGCTTTACAGTGTTTGCTATAGAAATGGTGTCACAGCACCCCAATAAGCTTAACATGTCTTCATTGTCGGAATGAAATTTGTAATTTAACATGTATAATATTAATGTTCTTAATATATATACACAGTGTTACATTCTTCCAAGCTTTTACATTAGAGGTAAGTTAGTTAACCTACTGCAACGAAATCCATGTTTGTTTGTTTGTTTGGCAAAAATGTTATCATTAATGTAAAGAAGCGAAAATGTGTAAAGATTTTTTTTTTTTGTATTTATTTTCCAAGAACAAACACGATCAATAAATAACATGATTTACATTTCATATTGCACAATTTTTTTCAAGTTAAAATATTTAAATTCATACAGTCATTGATATTTTAAATACAGCGATATAGAGTTATAACAGAGACCCTATGGACAAAGGCCAATACTATTTTCATCATTTTCATTTCAGTGCTCGTTTATCAGCCCTTTGAAGCCTCTTTTGAGTGGACCGTAAAGAAATGTTCTCCATAATTCAGTCTTACTTTTTGTTTACAGGCCAATTTGTAGACTATGTGATGCTCCTATTGGCTTGTACGTCCAGTGTTTAAACATTAAAAAACATTCAGCAAGTCACACAAAATAAATAAATAAAAATGTGTTAAAAAGAAAAAACAAGCCTACCATCCACATTTCATGAAGCATTTTTCCAGGGCGATCAATAATTCAGTTTTCAACTATCAGTAGGACTATCCATGGTATTTGCAAAATATTTCACGATTTACAGTTCACATGTTTTATAATTAACACATAGGTGATGTCCCAACAGGAACGAATAAAATAGCACATAGCCATTTTTACAGGCGCAGACAGATTGTAAAGCCAGACTATTTAGTCTGAACTTTCGCCTTGCTCAGTCCCGTCACTGTGTGTACTGTGTGAAGAGGTCCTAAAGGGATTACACACCTCATACTGGATTTGATATAATGAGGTGCAGCAATGTAAATAAAAAAAGAGATTCTACTGTGTGTCGAGGTATTTCACATTATCAGCAAACTAAATCTGAGGGGCTCTTTATAGGCTGCTTTGTATGCAATATTTCCCAAACCCTGCACTTGTCATATAGTATCCTGTTTTATACAGTGCATCTGTGTACCAGGACTGTCGCTTTGTTCCGGGTCTTTTGTATGTCTAATGACTTCCCTGCGCGGGTTGTTAGCACTTGACAGCGGGTCTCAAAACGAGGAACTTTCCTGCAGTCGTGTATTCAAAGAAGCTCCATCTAGGTACATGATTGGCAATTTTTGTCATGATCCTCTCATTATTAACATAAAAATTGACACGAAAGACGCGGTTCAAAATGATATGCACCCTTCTAGCTGATTAGGGGGTCCCCATAGAGCAGAGTCTGGGTGCTGGAGAAGCTGTCCCTGCCAGAAATCTCAGTCTATTAGGGCCTAGTGAAGAAAGATATGCTGCTGGGCAGAAAGGACCTTCTGCTATCTAAATTTAGTAAGCATAATTAGCTTAGGGTTGAATCTTAAGAAACACAGGACTCAAGGTAAAGTGGGTTCCTCACGCTGAATATTGCCTTTTGAGCCGCAGAAATGGGCCTATATGAATATGCCTCAGTTACAGTGGTTGGTTTGATTTTTTTTTTTTTAGAAATAAATAGCATAAATACATTTAGAATGGCACATTGATTGAGGCATGGGACAGAATGAACACACTGCATGGTCTGTTATTTTTTTCCAAAATATGTATAAATGAATCCACCTTAATAAAAAAAAAAAAAAAAAAAAAAAATGCTCTACTGGCACAACACAAGAGCACAAGCTTTTTATAAAAGGTTGTTGGTGAGTTGCAAAAAATTTCGGTGCGATACTATTCATGTGTTTTCTTTATAAATAGTATTTTGGACTCAACAAACCTGTAGAAATGAATCTAAGTGTGTGTGTGTGTGTGTGTGTGTGTGTGTGTGTGTGTGTGTGTGTGTGTGTGTGTGTGTGTGTGTGTGTGTTTGTTTACAATGCTGTCTAGTCGAATTATTTACCCCAGGTGTGATTTTTAAACTTGGCCTATCCCCTGAACAGGACTAGAGCAGAATAGGAAACGGTCGCGTGGGCTGCATGACGAGTTATCTGTTCAGTGAACTCTCTTCTCGTGGGTCTGGTGACGGGACTGAGGTCTTGCTGAGAACAGCGGCAGAATACGGCAGAAATCCACTCTCGGATCTTTGCCCCGAAGCTGTGCAGATAAAGTCAGCGCTGGCGCTCCTGGAGCCCAGTGCGCTCGCTGCCTGGCTGCTGTGGCAGCTGAGGCACGAGCAGGGCCCGGATGACGGCGCGCTGACCGCGCCGCCGCCGCCGCCGCCGCAGCCGCCGCCGACGCCGCCGCAGAGCTATTCAGGCCTGCGGGCGACTGGTAGAGTCCCGGGTGCCTGAAGCTGCACAGGAGCTCCGGCCGCGAGTAAGGGTGTGAGAGAGCCCGGAAGGTGTCGAGGGGTCGGATGGAGGTGGCGAAAGGCGACGAGGCGGCGCTGGAGGCCGCGGCGGCTGCGGCGGCGGCTGCGGTGACGCCGACGTGCGGGTAGTAGTGCAGAGGCATGTGCGAGTGGAAAGGGTAAGGGAGACTTCCTGTAGCTGCTGCGTGCGTCATCATGTAGGTGTAGAAGCTGGGGTCTGCTGGATGGGGCCAGGACATCGCGAGGCGCTGCCGCTTGTCCTTCATCCGCCTGTTCTGGAACCACACCTGCACACAGAGTCACAGCGAGGCCCAATGAAGCTGCCATGTTGTGTCCTCTACATGGAGACCACACTAGATGTCCTATAAATGCTCCTGTCGTTTAACATGAAAATGCACAAATGTCTCATGCAGAAGCAGCTCAAATAAACTCCAAAATAAAAAAATAACAGTTTAAATAGTGTTGGGATTTCGTTATTTTAAATTGTGTAGTTTATAAATTGACACATACCGGTTGCATTATTAGCACCAATGGGGTGACCAGTTAATAAAAGCTTTATTTTGTTTACAGGTTAAAAAAATCAAAATATTACACTGCAACTTTCCATGAATATGAATAATTATTATGATTGTATTTTCTACTGCAGAGTATTATGATTCTTCTTCTTTTTTTTTTTATAAACATGCAGCATTGCTTTCTCTGCACAAACACATGCACACACAAGAATAATGAAGATTAATCTGTACCTTAATCGTAGTCTCGGGCAGATTCAGCGCTGCGGCTAATTCACATCTTCTCGGTCTGGACACGTAATTTTCCCTGTAAAACTCTTTTTCCAGTCTTCCGATCTGTTCTCTGGTGAAAGCAGTCCGATATCTTCTCACTTGGTCGCTGTTTGAATTGTTTGATCCTCCCGATGAGTTACCGTTCATATTCTGAAGGGAGTTCGAGCTTATGTTGGAAGATCCAGAATCTGAAAAACCTAAAAAAAAAAAACAAAAAAACGGAAAGAAGCAAATTCTTAGGCCCATTGTTACCGATAATACTTCAATAATAAGCATGTGTGTGGGCTTGCAGTAGGCTATATTTGACAACATAATGGCAATTATTATAAGACTCTTAAGGTTGATTTACAATTTGTCAATAGGCAAATGCAAAATATTTGTTATTATTATTACACATGTATCCTTTAGAGTATAATAATAATAATAAACACAATAATAATAATAATAATAATAATAATAATAATAACCACCATAAGAATAATAATAGAAAATACTACAAATAACAGGCATGATAATGATAATAATATAATTTAGCTTTATTTCGGTTTTTGGATGGAGAGAGAATAACAACAGTGGCTAAATCCCACTCTATTAACATCAAAATACAACTGCAGCAATAATGGAAAAAATATAAATATGGAGAGAGAAAAAACATCAAGTATTTAAGTACCTTTATTGTTTTCCTTGTGCTGGCTCGGGGAGCGATGCGAAGGGCAGCCCACCTCCACATCACTGTTAATATCTGAATCTGGAGAAACTTCGGAGTAAAGGCTCATTTTCTTCCTGCTTTCTGACGAAGAAATTTCCGCCGACGAGGTATTTTCACTGTTGTGGTGTGAACCGAAAAGACTGTCAATTTCAAATTTGCTTTTCGTCGGGATGTCCCCGTGATTTCCATGGAGAGAAGCCGAAGTTATTCTGGGGCTCAGCCGTCCGCTGTGCTGAGAGTTTTCCAGGGCCTCCAGGACTGAGTTTCCCGGCGTGTCTGCGAGCCTCTTGCCTGCGACAGGACTGTGCAGACCTCTCTCCATCAATATCATCTCCTTTCTTATCCTCTCCATCATTAAGCCGTGCAAGACGAGGAAGAAAGAGGAAGAAAAAAAAAAAAAAAAAAAAAAAAAAAGGAAAAAACAGCACACAACACTTGTCCAAAGGGGGGCTGGAGCACCAATGAGTTGTGTCGGAGCTTAAATCCGCATGCAACTCAGCAACTGTCTCTAAAATAACTGTCTCTAAACCTTTTTATAAGCAAGACGCAAAAAAATGAAAGAATCTGAATGCAATCGAAGAGCGACTGCTGAAAACGCCCGGTGCGTCCTCCCCACAGCAGCAAAATGTCATTCATCAAAAAGTGGTTGCTGTTCGTTGTTAAAATGCTCGGCTGACGTTGCTCCAATGATCATTTATTGTAACAGGTTTATAAGCAAATAAATAGGAGAGGGCTGTCACTTGATGATGGAGGCGGCCTTCGGTCAGACGAATAATATCCAAGTGGAGAGGAAGAGAGGAGTGAGGAGCGAGGTGCTTGTCCCTGGGTTGATCTCTGAGTCTGCTTTAGATTGCTCTGGGGTTTGGCCTCTTGGGTGAAATTGACAGTCTGATTAATAAAATGAGCGGCGCAACATTTCCCTCTTCATTTAGGAATATTATTATGCTTTGATTCTCTATTGTTTCCCTGCTCTCTTTTGCCCTCCCCCTCTCCAATCGTTGTTCTTTTCATTTATTCTCCTGAATTCTTTTCTTTTTTTTTTTTTTCTTTTTACAATTTCTGCGACTTTAATCAGAATTTTGAAGTGCATTAGGATTAAGGTGCAAGTGTGTGATGAGAGATTAAGAGTACTATTTTTTCTCTCTTTTTTTTTAAAACATGGTGATTTTTTTTTTTAACCACATTTCATACTTTTCCACCCTTTATTTTTTTCACACAGTTCCTCAAAGACACCTTTTGATGTGGTGATCATGGTTGCATTAGTACCGACAACAGCACACTCTTATATATATATTATGCATGTAGAAATATCTTACTTATATGAAATAGCTGGCTACTTAAAAACAATCATCATTTGACAATCAGTAGACACTGGTATTTAAATAACATTTCGTTAAAGGTCATTATTCACATTTTCTTTGTTTCTTTCCATTTCCTCTGGTGTTGAATTTAAACGAAATACTCCGTTTTAAAAACGTATACTTAATATTTTACGTTTTTAACAGAATCTCTTATCGGTTTTAAATTAATTTCGTCCCGGTCAAAACCTTTATTATGCATTTTAGTTTGTGTATTTACAGGAAAATAGCTGCCACATGTATGCTTCATATTAACTCTACCGGAGACTCGGTGTGTAAAGACATAACACCCATACATGGACTCCTAGTTTCTCGAAGAGAAATGACTAAAGGCGTCAGATCATCCTCTTTGCGTCCTCTGGCGCCTCCTGCAGGTTTTAATATTTATAACTGTCATTGATAGTTTTCAGAGGAGCTTGAAGCTGCAAAAAGCCAAAGAGCCACATCCCTAACCTCACTCTGTGTCTTACTTCTTATAATATGGTGAGCAATATAATGGGATTCAATTCAGAACAAAGTCTGTCTGCCCTCTGTGATAATGCAGAATATGACCATGAATGTTGACAAATATAAGGCTTCAGGATTAGAACCAATTACAGCCTGAAGTTCAATATCATATTTATGCCTCATTTTGAAACATTTCAGCCCACTTAATCATTTGTTCAAGAAAATGGGTTTGTGTAAAATAATGTTTTAATCTTTAAGATAATCATGTTTTACTACTCACAGGATAAGACCAATTAATACATTTCATTTAGTTAAATGAACCCATCGTTTCATTAGTGAACACAATATTTTATTTTAAAGTTTAATGAAAAAGAAATGCTTTGTACTCAATTAAGACACTGGTGTTTGCAATCTCCTAAGAGCTTTGGGAATTTACATTTTATATAATTAGGTCATTTGCATACATGTTGTGCAGCTGATGAATCTTTCTAGGAAGAGAGTTTTACCTTAAGATATTTTTAGATGTCAGACACTTCTGAACTGTATAATCCTCTGATCATTTCAAATGTGTCTTTGCATTTTACTCTTAACCTTACTTAAGTTACCATTGTAGAGCATAATAGACCAATTATCAATATTCTGCCCATTTTCTGACTCGGACCAGCTTTGATTGGTCACATTGTTTGATTAAAGCCTTCAAGAGACGTTCTTAAGTTCACGTGTTCGTATCACTGAAGTATTGGAGCAAAACAAACACAAGCATAGAACAAATAGTTTCTCAAGATGGCAAATATTCACTTTTCAACAATGCAATTTTCTTTCTTTTTTAACTGAGTGCATATTTGTACATGGCATTTTCGAGAGAGGGTCTTTCCCCAAAATGTCGGCTACACTTTAATCTTCGGACAATGAAGTGTTTAGTGTGTATGACTTGAAGTGGCTCTTATGCTCGTCTTTAGAGGCACAGATGCATGTTTCTTAAGCTCTTCAGTTGAAGTGTGCACTTGAACTGATGAACAACAGCACACGCTGAATGGATCCTTGCCTCAACATATGTCAAGAACATTTTGGTTCCATAGATATGAATCTAAAATTTGAGTGCGAATGGCAATTTTTTATTGTGCAGAGGTCACAGGGTTTCTCAACATTTTGGTTGGCAATTTCCAGATTTTCACTTCAGTTAACTTAATCTACACCTTACTGTTCTTACTGTGGATCCATCTGTGTGCAAAATATCATAATAAACATCAACAACATTCTGAGAATTAAGGTTTAAAGGAAGTAGATGAAGGGATTCTGCATTTTTTAAATAAGCATGAGGCCAAATTGAATACATTTTCTTGAAAGTCATGTGTTAAACACTCTTAATGATTAACTCAAATACAACTATCCTTTAATTACATTGAAAAAAAGAATATGAAACACAGCAGACGGGTATTAATCTGTAAAGTTGGCTAGACTTACAAGGAAGTGCAAACCAAAAAGGATGGTCATACATTTAGTTTATTGATTCATAATGACAATGCACATTAATTAGCATTTCCGTAAGTGTCTGTTAGCCAGCCCTCTCACTTTTACAGGCAGTCCCTTGGCACAATTTTCATAACCCAATGAAGTGAATGGGTTTCAGAAATACGCAGAAGTTGCAATAACAGGCAACATAATCAACTTTCTCAAAACAGAAAGTAGAAAATGTAGATACAATAATGTAGCAATAACATTGACTAATTGGTTTTTTTTTTCCATGCAAAGCAATAAAAAAAAGCAGCAAAGCACAAACAAGCATAGGCTAACGTATATAATGCAATGAGATGTAGATGAAGCATAAGATCAGAGTCAATATCCAGATCAGGACGAAGAGGAGTGGCCATGTAGGGCTGAAGTGGGACAAGCCAGCAGCAACAACCATGGCTTTGATTGGCTGAAATAGCTGTCGATCGAGCAAAAACATTTATCTTTAAGCTTAAAGGGCTCTGCACACACCCACAGATGCATTTTCAGTTATTCTTCCGATTCAGCCTCTGCTCAGGTGAAAAGTGGGTGAGCGATGATGGGAGTTGCATCCATCTACCTGTAAGAGTGATGATGGTGATAGTTGTCAACAAAGCTAACAGGAGAGTCAAGGACACACCCACACAGTCCTAAGCTGTTTTATCAGCCAAATGATTCAAATTACCTGTGTGCTTACCAAGGGTGTGCAGTGTCTTTGAACGTTGAGATTTAAAAGACACCAGCAGATAAGCAGGTGTTACTAATATCATTACAGATGCCACTGTTTGATTCAAGTGTCCCGATAAGCAGCTGAAACTGAATCGTTCATTTATATTATTGCCTTTGTTTTTCCCTACTGTGAAATGCCAAAACCTCATCTGTGATAAAGACCAATTAGAAGCACATTAAAACATGTTGGATTACCCCACGTGGGAAATGTGGGATTACCTTGACTGGGGAGATTTCTCAGCCACCTCAATACAGTCAGTGTTGTAGGATGCAGCATCTAGTGGCCACCAGAGGAACTGCAGCTTAAGGCAGACGTTGACTACCACTCAAGAGTGTAAATTTACGACCCTGGCAATAGAACCATTCCTCTCTGAAGGCCTCTCTTCAGCCTGGGACCCCCTTAAAATGTGTTGCAGGCAACAAAACAACCACTTTATTTGCTGATATTCATACACATCATTTGTTAAAAATTGAAAGATGAGTTCAAGACTGATAAGAATGTTAAAATGCTGCATGTTTTTTTGATAATGTAAATATCCGGCAGGTCAACAAAAATGTGACCCGTATGTTTCATTGCTCGTCAAAGCAGTGACATGTTCAGTCCATATCTTTTATATTTATGCAAATATACTTATACTTATCATTACTGCTGATCATCAAGCTCGTTTTTATTTGTTTTTTTTGGGAAACAACTTGTCTCATTCATCAGTCAACTGGCAGTGGTTTAAAACGTGCTAGGGTTGCAGAATCCGTCAAAGTGCTTTTATTTTTGTAAATTGCAGGATTGCTTTGTGTGACAGTTTTGAATCCCTTGACCCCTTGACCCCTTGAACTTGACTCCATCTTAGCAAGTAGAAAAAACTAACCCAGGCTCTTCAAACCCCTAACAGAGTACAACTATTAGGGCAAATGTGAGCAGTCCTTTACCATAAATAACTGCAGCAGACAATGGAAAATGAATCACACAACATATGTAGTTGGATAAAAGCGTCTGCTAAATGATTGTAATGTAATGATACATCAGCTGTAGTAAGAATTAAAAAATAAATACTGTAGAATATTTGACATATTTGACACTTGATGCATCTGTAATACTTTCTCTTATCACTCAATGGTTTAAACAAGGAATTAATGTGATGAAGCTGTCAAGGTGTGTGTTAATACGCAGTGGGTCAGATAAATACAGGAAGATGAAAAAGGTTGCCTGCACCTAAAAGCACATTACAAACATTATTTTAAGGATAAATTCAATATAACCATTTTTTAAAAATCTTTTAATGTTTAATGAGCTTATCTGTGTATCAAAACGTAAAATGCCCTGTTGTTTTCTAAGCATTATGTTTGCGGGTTGTCCGGCCCATCCTTGTGATTGTAATATCTCAGGAACGTCTGGAGAGAATTTCTTCGAATTTATGAAGTGATGACATTTTGCACAGACAAAAACTGAAACTTGACTGGTTTACTGGGACCAATGAATAGTCTGGGACTGGGACCAGTGAATAGTCCCTTTACTTATCAGTTCTTAAAACCCCATGAAGAGGAGCCAAATGATATCTCTACTTAATCCTAACAGATTTACATACAAAACAAAATGCAGATATGTTGTTTAATGTCTGTTATTAGAGTGCAGATTTATAGAAGCCATCGCACATAAAATATGTTTAAATGGAAGTAGCCTGACCATAAAATCCAGGTGTGTTGATTTACTTAGTCTAACCTGTTAGCCACTTTGTTCAAGAAGTTGACACGGAGAGGAGACAGATTATCATTGACATATTTTATTGCTCTTTTTGATATAGACAAACTATAGCCTGTTTGTTTTCTGAATGGTCTTTGTAAAACTATGAAGTAACTATCAAGTGTTCACACACAAATGTAAACAACACAATGAACTCCATCACAAATTACAGTCAAATAACTATTGAAACACAATTTGCATTTTACTGTATGCGTATCTAATACGCTGTGGTTTCAAGCAGTATGTAAAATTAATGTTTTGCGTTCATCATACACATTTCTTTTCTTATTCAGCACTGGTCTGCATCATGTTCCCCTACTGAGCCCCTACAGTCACACTCATTACAGGATGCATATATAATACATTTCTAATATATAATGACAAATTCTAAGTTATGTCCCCTGCTTGTGGGCATTTTGTTGATTTTAGAGCACATTATTGCATAGATGTAATATGTAATACCAGAGCTCGAGCCAATCAGCCTTTAGAACTCACTGAAACACATTGGCACACTGCTACTACTTGATATAGTTTTTTAAAAGTTATTATGGATGCTGAAGAACATTTTTTATTCCCCTCTTAAGTCTGTGTAAAAGACAAAGCATCAGCTGTTTGATTTATTAAATAAAATATTTTTATAATGATTATTATTATTGTTTTTTTTTATTATTTAAACCCCCAGTCAGCTGAACCAACTCATTAATGAATGGTTTCAGTGTTGAATGCTAAATGAAGCTGTTTTATGCTCCTGTAGTGTTTGAACAACTGTGCCTTTGCTGCTCCAGAGCTCTTTCCTTACGTGAGAGCGCCATCTAGTGGCAACCTGTTGTGAATGCAAACAAACCAAATAACAGCAAAGGGACCAAACTAAAAATGCTGCCCTAAACTTTGAAAATAACAGTCTTAAAGTCTTAAAGCTGAATACTTCCAAATATTTAAATTAAAGGAAGGCATGAAATATATTTTCTTCTGCTCAGCACCGTGATCGATGAAATAAATGTCTTTACCGACTGCTTCACATCACTGAGTCAATCAGAAACGTAAGGCAAGGCAAAGCAAATATTTAATATATCATTATGCTGGCAATAAAGATGCTGTTTCTCTCAATATAAATGTATCATTACAGAGTAGCCTAAAAGGCAACATTAATTTCCTCAGAAAAATAGTAAGTAAACTTTGTTTAAACAATCACTCATGTTTCTGCGTCTTTATATTTAAAATACCGTTGGTCAATTCCCTGCTTTCTCGGTTTTGTCTTTAAGAAACTAAGAGAGTAAAATCTCAGTAGGTTTGATGGGGACATACTTTTTAAGACACTAATGGTTGGCTCAACACGGATTATCGTCTAGTAACTTCTCAGTAGAATATAGTATTATCAGCAATAGTCAGCAATAGTCTATTGTATATTTTCTTATTTCTATTTTTAAGTTATGTCTTTATTATTGCACTGTGTTTTTGTATTTAATGTACAATCAATCGCATGGGCAGATTCCTTTTATGTGTTACGCACTTAATAATAAAGCAATAAAGAACTTCTGATTCTGATAGCGACTAATATGAGTCGAAGGAACTTTCAGTCAAAATAACTAATGTGTAGATGATGAAAAGTGAATGTTTAGGCTACACTAGCTTTAAGTCATTTAACAGCACTACGTTATGAAGTGTTCCTTATAACGGATAACACTATTTAGGTAAACACATCTTTAGTATTTTACAGGTTAGCGTTCACAAGTTACTCATTATTTGCTTTTACTTTCTGTCGATTTGTTTTTTATTTGTTTATTACTCATTTATTGGAACCTTAACAGAACATTGTATACCTCATTGTTACATTGTTTTAAACATGACCTTGGCGATAATGTCGTTCATCGTAGGCCCAAGTTTGTGCAAACTAAACTTGATTTAAAAGGAGTAACCAGTGCAACATGTGTTACGTTGGTTTTAATTTAAATATTCTACATTTAGGCTATTTTACCAACATTTTCCATCAAGTGCATAAAGTCGCTGAGGGTTTTTTTTTTTTTTTTTTTAACTCTCTAAACTCTTTAATCTCATCTCGGATCTTTACTTTGAAGCTGACCAAACTCATTACGCCTGCGGGAAACCGTGGATTTCATTTATATGCCTATACTTTCACAGTTATTTAGGTCAAATTTCATCGCCAGATGTTTAATTTCATTTGAAATGATTCAGGTTCTGTAACTCCCTTTTGTTTGACAGCTTTTTCATATCCTCAACCAAACATATTTTCCGTTTCAACTTTTCAAAGAAGTGCTAAAAAAAAAGTCGAAAAATACGCGATGCACAGCTGCAGCTGAAAATAATCCACATGTGTGAACCTGCTCTATAAACCCTCCTAATGTCTGTGGCTTCTGTCAAATCGACATAACTAGAAAATAATTCAAAACTTTTTTTTTTTTTATCCCATGAAAAACTACAAGTAATCTTGTTTTAATCTAGTGATCTGCAGTTCCCTCTCAATAATATACCACGAATTAAACTGCAATCTCACTTTGGCTCCCACTGACTCCAGACACTGTTTAGATTTCAACACTTGGAAGATTCAAGGCAACATTTCTCAGCCCAGAGAACTTGAACGAGGGAAGCAGCAAGTTTATGACCAAGGACAATAGACGGCGGATAGCTTCCTTCAAAGGGCCTGGAAAGCAACCAGACAGAGATCCTCAATTTGGCTCCGGACACCCTAAACATGAAGGACGAAGAGCAGTAAACGAGGCCAAAACCGAACACTAAACCTTCTCCTAATTTTGTAATTGTGGGAGCCCATCTTCCTTTGTGACCTAAGACTGTTGGCCTGAATTCAACTAGAAAAACTTAAAGCCTCAATTTCCCAAATATAAACTTATGAAATATGAATGTTTCAAAGAGAAAAGTTGCTCTGCCCAGTCTGTGATGGTACACCACGTTTTGGGCGAAATTTGCCGCAAAGCAAAACAAATTAAAATGGAAATGTGGCAGCCAGAAGGTATAACAGCAAGTTAAATAAGAATCCATTATGTTTATTCATTTTGTTTAAATTGGGATTAGTTTGTTCACATATTTTCTCATGCGATAAATACAATTTGCTTTTAATTTAATTCATATTACTCACTGTTTTTTTGTCCTTCATGGGGCCAAATGCGATTTAGACATTTTTTACGTAACGCGGTATGAGAACTGAATATTGAAACCACACTTTGACAACCTTTAAATATAGCTTAGAAAATGTCCTTAACAAAACTAACAAATACATTTAAAAAGCTTAAAATAACACAAGCGTTCACTATAGAGATATTGCAGTCAGTCGTGTAATATTATTATCTTTGTTAGTAGTTTCTATATTCATTTTTGTAGCATTGTGTTCATTTTTTCTACATTATATTTTTCAGTTGTGCATTCATGCATTAGTGTCGCTTTTCCAAATCTTATGCCAGCTTTTTTGTGTTCTCTGTTCTTGATTTAAACATACCAGGAACAGTCATTTAGAACAAACCAGAAATGCACGTTTATGTTTGCACTTTTCCTACCTTGTCTGCTGATGCTGGTAAAGGCACACCTTTAGCATTATCATATTATCCCGCAGAAAAGCAGTAAATCTGCATAACTCCAGCGATGAATGAAACTGCTGATGTTTCATTGCAGAATTAAACAACTGACAAACAATGAAAATAGCAAAGACAGCATGGCAGGATTAAGGCCAAATACGAACATGTACCGCCACCTATTGGATTAGACCCGCAACTACTCAAATGCTTACTTGATGGTCATTTTGAGAAATTAGCTTGGTTTAAATCCGGTTTCTTTTCAATCTCAGTGAAATGTATGTAGAATGATTGGCTCTATGCAAGAAGCTACAATTAGCCAGTCCGTCTGGACACCGTGCAGTTGTAAGGAATCCAATCTACAGATTTGTTGTTTATAATATAATTACTTCATTGTCTCTGAAGTGATCAGGAACTTTTGATCAAAACAATCATCCAGAAGCGCTTTTTCCACACTATGGGGATCCTTTGTATGGAAAAACCGACTGCTCCAAGTCTTCAGTGTCGGTGCATTTGAAATCCCCAACACACACACACACACACACACTCACACACATACACACACTCACACACACACACACACACACACACACACTCACACTCACACTCACACACTCACACTCACACTCACACACACACACACACTCACACTCATTAACACAAATTTTACTTAATCTAGTATTTGAGAAATTTGGTGGGGCATTGTGTACTGCAGAAATAAAATCTGCAGAAAAATAATCTCCAATGATACCACAAAAAATAGCCTGATGGAGGCCTGTTAGTATTTTCTTCCGATAGATTATCAGATGTCTATAATGTAAATCTTATAGACATAACACTGGTGATTATAAACCGCACACGTACACAGTTTACCATGATACACGTTATTAAATCCCCATAGGACGAGCGTCTGGTTCTTTAGGGCAGCACTGACCAGATCTGATAGTACACCAAGTACTGCTGGTCAAATGCACTTGGACTTGGATTACTAAATTTACGCAGTATTTGATATTTAAAATGTAAATGGCTTTAAATTTAAACAATAGTGTAATCATTTTGCAAGGGAATTATATGATTTTTTTTGTGGTTTATTTCCAGGTGCTGACATTTGACTAGAGGTCGTAATTGTACAGTAGGTAGGCAACGCAGAAGCGTTTATATAAAGATGACGGTGGAAATATTCCTTTTCTTCATTCCGGAAAAAAACTACTAATGTTCCTTTTAAAGAAACTATCAACTCACACTGCACAAGAAGCCTGGATGCAGTTCATTAAAGATGTTGCCTGTCAGATATAAGAAATAAGGTGGCCTATATAAGAACCTCTGGTGGTAAACGCAGAAAAAATGTTTTCATATTTATTCGAGGTGTTATGAAGGCCGGTGTGAATTTTCAAAATGCTGATATCTTTCCTGATGTTTCACACGTTCTTTTTCCAGTAACGTGGAACTCCTTGTCCGCACGAATTAATGCGACATTGTTCTCTCAGGGAGTGACCACAAGAAAGGCATCACATCAAAGGCTACAATGTACTGTATCTGACATAAAGCCACATAATAGAAGGGCTTGGAGCTCGTTAAGATTTTGCATGTGGGTAAAGGGGATTTTTATGACTTGTTTTCATCAACATTTTCCTTCTGTGCTGTGTTTTGATGGACTGTTTTCTGTCAATGCAAGAAACCACTTAGAATTATAGCCTTTATCCCCAAAAGCATTCAGTATAATTGTAATAATTCTGCGCTGGAAATATGTCATGAAGCCTTTGTATGCCATTGCGCATTGTCTCCGGTCTCCTGTGGTGCATTTAAGGCCCTGCATTTTCCAAAGAGTCCTCTTGCTGTTCTTACTGTCAGCACAATGACACCAGAAGAGATACTGCGCCTGTGCTTTTTTAAATCAGAGCCCCTGACACTTTATTTGACATGAGCCAAATATTCTTATGATATTCTCGGCTGAACATGTGGTTAAAATCGAACTACATCCCCCCCCTCCTCCACCACCACCACCCACCCAATACCAAAATATTTCCTCATGGAGTATTTTTGCTTTTGCAGTTCTGGGAGCAAGGGTGGGGCGGAACAACACATTTTGCATATCACGTGACGCTGTATGAACAAATCAACAATTACCTACCCGTTATTCTCCAGGAGTCGCTAAGAGGCTCGCGAGAAGCGTCTGAGGAAAGCTCCATGGAAATGTGTGAGCGGAATCCTCTAAACCCCAGCTATGTTGGTTCTCTTCTGAATTTGACTTCCCCTGAGTCGCTGTATTTCTCCAACCTGCGGGGTAATGGAGCCCACATACCCGGGCTGCACCACCTCCCTTACAACAGGAGAGATGTGTGCACGCTCCCATGGACTTCCTCGAGTGCGTGCACGTCTGGACCAGCGGCACCACCGCCACAGAGTCGCGCCTTCGGAGGCTACTGTCCACCTTTTCTGTCCAACCCGGTGTCTATAAATACCAGCTCGTCCAGTGGCCACGTCAAGGCGCATCTGGAGGAGTCGGCCCGATGCTTCCAGGTGGCGCACCACAAGGCGGAGGAGTCCGGGAGGCGAGAGGAGCTTTACGCCGGGGTGCTCGGGGCCGCCGGTGACCGCGGCTACTCGGACCCGGACAGTCGGTCTCGCAGTTCCGCAGCCCAGCTGGATCCGGATTCGGGGGATCCGCTGAATGTGAACGACACCAAAAGGGAGCAGAATCCCATTCAGCCATCAGCTAGTCACACATGCTCCAGGACGACTTTTGCAGAAGGTTTTCTATAACTATTTCTATTCCATTATGAGAACACAGGAGGAACTATATATATATATATATCTGTGCTTCACGTCGTTGTGTCTCATGCCGATTCTCTCTTGTGATCTCCTGTCACATCATTACTAATATGCAATTGGTCTATGGCATATTACTATAAGGGAGTTGGTTAGTGTTGACATCATATAATGCATTTTATGGTCAGTTTATGTCTCCTGTGGTCTGATTATTTATACTGTGTCTTGAATTCATGGTAATATTAGCCATATTTTCCTATATGTACAGTAGGCGAGCTCTATAATATTTAATGTGTTAAACCGCTTTTTGGTTCCTTAAGATATAAGCAAGATTAAGTAGTACTATTGGGAACAGTTAATTCCCTTCAGTCTAAAGCCCTGCTCCTGAGGTTGGTGTTAATTTAAAGTATAAAACTTTGTTTCTACCTCTGCTCCCAGCAGCTGCCCCGTGGTGCTCGTCACAAGTGAAAACCAGGAAGAAGAGAAAACCTTACACGAAGCTGCAGCTGGCTGAACTTGAGAATGAATTTATGATGAATGAATTCATAAATAGACAGAAACGGAAGGAGCTGTCAGAAAGACTGGACCTGAGTGACCAACAAGTGAAAATATGGTTTCAGAACCGGAGGATGAAGAAGAAACGACTGATGATGCGCGAGCATGCTTTCTGCGCGTACTGATGACCTTTGGACTTGATCATGACACGAGATGTGTTGCACTATGAATGTTGCCGCACATCACATGTGCACACACACACACGCACATTTCGGTTTGTGGCATGGACTTGTATTTATAGATATGTAAAAAAAAAAAAAAAAAAAAAAAAAAGTTTATATTCCTGTCACATAATATTCTGAGATTGTATTTAGTCCTAGGTTCAATTATATTAATAGTAATCAAAATGCAGATTATAAGGTAGAAGTGATCCTATCCAATTGGTCTTTTATGCTTTTGAATTTCTTCAAATTCGCAGTAGGCCCTGGCTCCTTATTGGTTTGTATCTGCGGATAATAATAAACCTTTAAATTGTTTCTCATCCAGCTTAAAATGCTATCACACCTAAAAAGGTTACTTGTTTAAACAGCAATATTGGTCTCTGTGTTTGTGTATTTCATATGATGGCCTGTTCATGTGGTGGGGGCCTAGTGTGGAAGCAAACAGTCAAGTTCATGTTTACGGACAGATAAAGGATTAACAAGTCAGTATTACGAGATATATTATGATTGCATGTCTATTTCCTAATTGTTGTTATTCAATTGAATGCCCGAGTTTCTGTCCAATGAATTGTAAATCTGATTAAATGAGAAAAGTAACAATGTTTTTGTTCTATATGTCCGCGTCCACATTCAAAGTCGGTCCGTGGAGGAAAACAATTGAGTGCAAAAGGGTGTTTACTTCCAGTGCAAAAAAAACCAACAAGATCTTTGTTGATAGAAAACATTCTGATGGTGTTGATTAAAACTGCTTTATAACAGTATTAATATAATAGTGGATTACTTCTGTCAGACCAGGTTTTATCTTATCTGCACAATTAATTACAGATCAGTTGCTTCATAAAGTATGTATTTAAAAAAGGATCAGAGCAAAAGTAAATCCGAGGCATAATTTAGATTGAATAGATCGTCACAGTAAAGACGTTATTTGTAAAATGACGCATTAGACCAGCAATCATTTTACGCACGGACACACGTTTTGTAAAATGGACCCAACCTGCAGATTAATACATTTGTAAATAAAGATCATTTTAAAAATGATTAAGCCTGAAGTTATTGTGAATCTTGTGAATCATTTTATTTTTTTAAGGCAGTGTATCGAATAGCCTAGGTTTCAAGTTAATCCACCTCATTCAGGGCCTATTGATCATCACATACCTGTAATCTGAATGTGCAGAATGTGGCAATAGTCTGCATCTCTTCCACCATATTTGACAGATTTAAAAATAGCATTCGATAGGATATACATTGGAGTCCTCCATTGTTTTTTTTGGACTGTTTGCAGTAATGAAAAGACCAGCATATGCGTGTGCTGTTACCTTTCATTTACGGTAAACTGAATACTCCCCACTTTATAAATCGATCATGTATGCATAAAGAACGTATTTGTTTCATTTAGGCTATTCAAGGACACTTTAATATCATCTTAAAACAGCCCTCTTCACTTTAAATGACATGTCCTAGTCTGCATTCAGCTATCCCTGCAGCACATGGCCCTTTCCTTCTCTGAAGAAGCTTCAGAGGTTATATAATATTCAAAACAATATTTTCACAGCGAGCAGAACATAATCACCGACTGTTTTAGAAATATTATGTCTGAATCATCCACCATATTAGTTGTAACTTCAGTAGCAAATACTCCCCAAATTTTTTTTTGCTAATATATGTTCATTTTCTTATTCTCCATATGAGTCACGTGTTTTTGTGTGTGTTTGTTTAGCTTTTTCTACTAATCTACCAGAATTAGCCTGCATGCCCAAATCTGGAACATTTACATGGTGGCTTATGTTGGTGAATGTGCATTGTCCATTCTTAAATAAAATAAACAAACGACACACTCACACTCACACACACACACACACACACACACACACACACACACACACACACACACACACACACACACACACACACACTTCTACATGGCAGAGCGGGGTTACCGTTGATATGAACAAATGGATCTGGTGGAATTCAAAAATAATATAGGCATCTCTTTAATTTCTTTGCACTTTACGCACACCAAAAACAGGCTCGTACGTGCGTAATACGTGAGTATTGTTCGGGTGTGCGGTGTATGTGACTATGTTTAACAGAATCATTGTTTATATTCTTTATATTTACCGAAACACAGCACTGTTGTTTTCACATTTTGACAACGTTGAAGCCTACAGGTTACAGGTGGTCAGACTGGGATTAAAGGCAACCATCAAAGGGTTACCAACCACCAACATGGCCACATGAAACATTACGTGAGTGAATCTAATAATGGACCCTCCCGTTGCATCATTATCACGTCATCGTCACTGCATCATTGCAACACGAATTCACCACTGCAGTCATATCAAAGGCTAATGAGAGACAGAGTCAAATGTCCCAGTCATTTGTAATGAATAGGGAAGACATGGTTCTTCCATCAGGGACTGTTACAGATGCTAGTTTATTTCTTTTGGTCTTTTATATTGTAGAGGTGTTGTGGCAAAGTGTGTATATTTTATTGGCGCAATTTTGCTAAATTTTAAATATTATTTTGCACACATTCTACATTCACACACCCAGACGCTGCGGGCCTGTTGTCCCAAGTGGAGGTTTGTCTTTTTTTTTCTCAGTTTAAAATCGTTCCCACACATTTTTCACCTACTATTATTTATTTTTTTATTGCTCAGACTATTTTGAACGGATACAAGTTTTCTATGCGTCCGATGAAGAATTGGTTGCTTTATTGCTTTACTGCCAAATGCAGCCAGACAGCATCATATAGCAACATCAGATAGTGGGGGCACCGAAACAAAGTTAAGGTCAAGTTAGGCTTTGCATTGCTACATGCCACAATATTAGCACAAAGCTAATTCTCCATATGTAGAAATTAGTTGAAACTTAATATGGACATTTTTTTAAGTATTTCCCCATTTATATTTGGTAAAATTGTAGTAGTAGACAATTTAGCTTGAAATTAAGTTTGTTCCCTGACAATTTTTAACTGTACCTTGTAAAACTATGGAAATGTGAAATGTTGAAGTGAACATGTGACTAATACATTCTTTGCTGAGCGCATAAATGAGTGTCACAGTCAAAGAAAATCCCTATTTTAATCCAAAAAGTGGAAAACGAATCGAGGAATGATATTAATTATAATAATTAAAATACTTATGGTGTCCACATTTCAAAATGCTTCACAGCAAACAGATAATTGAAGAACATAACAGCCACAATCTAAACGAAACAGTCCCACCAGTGACGAGCAACAGGTCGCCTTAACTTTGTTTGAGAATTATAAGAAATGTAGTTTTAGTTTTTCACCAGAGTACTGTTGGTGATTTATAAAGATGTCTCTTTGCAACCTCAAACTTTAACCGCCGCATAAATAGTTTAAGAGTGTTACATTTTCACCCTGATGTTTTGTTTTTTAAATAAATTCAAACTTGGTTTGGCCTGCATGGCGTTAACTGCCTGCGGGGTTTCAACGTGAAGTGTGGTAAAGGTTGAAAACAAGAACAGCCGACCACAGAGCTGATTTTACCCCCAATAACAATAAACCAAGTCCTCTTTGAGCTATTTCCACATTGTGCGTGACCTTCAGGCTTAAACTGAACAATCTACTTGTCCTCTGACTACAACACTGGCCTTCAAATAGAGCTGCGTTTCTACTTGATCTTCACAGTTCGCATGGTAGCTGTGTGTTCTCTGTCCAGCATTGGGCCTGCAAAAACTATGATGTACTTTTTTTTGTCTTAAATTGTGTTTGTTTTTTTCCTTTCTTATTTTCTAACAAGTAAAATAATAGAGTATGGATATAAAAATCATACTCACGGAGGCAAACTGAAAATATAAATGGAGGCTTGAAGACGTGTGTCCGTGTTCACCAGTGTTTTAACTCCGTTGTTCTCCACCGAGAAGAGGGGCCTAAACTCAGCAGGCATGGCTGCCTTAGTGCAATAAAATGATTTGGGTCGAGAGGCTTGTTGCTGAATGCTTCGTGGACATCACAGACGGTCAAAGCCAGTTGTTTTGGACTTGGCCATGCTTAATGTGCACAGTGATTCATGCTCGCGGTTGACTTATGTTGCTCTGGCATCCAGAACCAGCTTTTCCTGCATTTTGCAGTAGCATATACTAACACACACTGCAGGGTGTTTAGGTTGTTGTAGCGCTCGTTCATCTGCATTTATTATAAGGCTGTAACAAATGAAGAAGCAAGAATGATGTATAGGGTTTGACCATTCTTATACAAACAGAGTTCAAAGTTGAGTCGCATATGGGCTTGTTTGCATGTTTCGCACTGGAATTTATACATGAATGTGTAAAAGCACAGTCAATTTGTGGTCTCGTTATTTATTTTTGTGGTGCCTGTGCCTGCTTGCACGATGCTGCAGGCCAAGACAACTGTATCTGACAATGACTTAAAATATGTCCCTGTTGTGTATTTAAATGTCTTCCAACCAGCGATTATACGCAATGAAGCCTCACATTTATTTGCATAAAAAGTGACTTAATGAGTAGCTTGTGGATCACAGGGGCTTCTGGGTTGACTATGCAGCTGAAGTGGATTCACGGTGGCCTTGGTGCCATTTTTTCTTTTTTTTTTTTTTTCTCAAACTCTGCTTTAAATTCGTGGCTGAACTTCAACGTGTCCAACCTAACTGTTGCTATAAACGCACGTTGTCTACTAGTATAACGCATATGTTATTACATGTCATTATACAATGACGATGGCGCAGTAAAGCTTTCAATTAAATATTCCAGCGGTGGTTCACAAATTAATTTTTCCTAGAGCTATAGGGCAAGAAGGCTGGAGAGGAGTTTCCTCTGCAGCCAGGGAGCCAATGAGTCTCTCGCATGCTCTCACATGAGTTTCTCCGGTCAGTTTTTTAATGACTGATATTGATGTATGGTAATTCCTTAGCTGGATCACATGACACAATTACCTCAAGAATCGATCAAGATGTATTGCAGGTCTGCCTACGTTTCCGATTTTTTCTCCCTGGCGGGGTCTTTCCACGCGCCTGTGGTGCTATAGATGGACAAAGTTTAACACAGCCGAGCTGCCGGTTGCTCTCCTCTGTTGCAAAGGGGAGACGGGGAAGAAGAGATATGACGGAATACGAGGATCGCAGCTGTGCGTCAAATATGTATTTACCGAGCTGTACTTACTACGTTTCGACGCCAGATTTTACATCAGTCTCCTCCTTTTTACCGCAGACTACTTCGTGTCAGATTAATTTCCCCTATTCCCCCAACATAGCCCAGGTCCAACCTGTCCGAGAAGTCGCGTTCAGGGATTATGGACTGGACCATCCAAGCAAATGGCACTACAGGGGCAATTACGCGTCTTACTACTCTACGGACGAGATAATGCACCGGGACTTGATCCAGTCCTCCAGCAGCAGGGCGGATGTGCTATTCAAAAACGAGTCCTTGTACGGTCACCACGGTGGGACGAGCTCGCCGTGCAATTTCTTCAACGGCGTCGGCCGAAATGGGGTTCTCCCCCAGGTCTTCGACCAGTTTTTGGACAATCCTAACTCGGACAAGCCCAACGCGGAGCTCCCTAAACAAAAGACAGACTCTGCTGCTCCCACAGACGCTCCGGATAACAGTCAGGCCTTGACCAAACTGGAGCAGGACAAAGCTGACCCGAGCGCGAGCGTCGACGAGGACTCATCCTCCAACTGCGGCGACAAGAGCAGCCAACAAAGTGAGTATTTCCCCTCTTTGGCTCGGATATAGGATGTGTCGGTTAAACGGTAGAGTGCCTGGACTGCAGTGTGTCAACCACTGAGACCGTCCAGGGTTATGTGACTCTTTATAAGCATGCAAAAGCTTTTATATCCCTATAAGATTTAGTTTACGGTTGTAAAGGTATTTACAATGGGGAAACAGTTAAGTAAACCGTGCTTTAAAGGCTGCCCTGTGTCTGATAACAAGGCAGTGTGGCTGGAAGTGATTTATATTGATAAAAGATCAAGAAAATTGTTTTTGTTAAAGTTTATTGAGATGTTTTATAGGTAATGCTATGCAGGTATTACAACACTGTTAAGGAATGCAGTAGTCTACCTGCATATACTTCCCTATATAAATCAGTGCAGCTAATCTTAATGGAAAATCCCCCTTTTTATTTCTTTAATTGTGTGTGTTTGTATGCTTACGTGCGTATGAGAGGAGCCTTTGTGCAGAAATAAATAATTAAATAAATAAGTGTAACCTTGATCCTGTAAAATGCATTATAGTCTTAATTATAGTACACGATCTTCAATAGTTTTCCTGTTTCTTCTGTTGTGCAGCTTCATCCACCAAATCCAGGAAGAAGAGGTGCCCTTACACCAAATACCAGATCCGAGAACTTGAACGAGAGTTTTTCTTCAACGTGTACATTAACAAAGAGAAGCGGCTTCAGCTGTCCAGGATGTTAAACCTGTCCGATCGGCAGGTGAAGATTTGGTTTCAGAACAGGAGGATGAAAGAGAAAAAGCTGAACCGCGACCGTCTACAGTATTTCACTGGGAATCCTTTATTCTGATACCTGGCATAGCTGTGCGCGCGGACACACACACACACACACACACACACACACACACACACACACACACACACACACACACACACACACACACACACACTCACACTCACAGGAGTGCAGGAGCCATACACACATGTTTTAAAGACTGGTTCCTTCGACATATTTGAACCCTCATCTTGTTCAAACTGGTTTTGGTTTTTTTTTTTTTTTTTTTTTTTTTTACATAAACTAGCATTTGGAAAACAAACAAGATGCCATATTTGTTTCAATTTCTGCCTTTATTTATTTGTGTCCATATATTTTCGTGTTATTGGCAACAAATATTCAAGCAAAGCGCGAGCTGTGCTTTCCCTATTATTTATATGAAATATATGTAGGCGTCCTCCTTGTGTACTGTCCATTTATTAGACGCATGTAATGCACGTTGTGGTGTGAAATAAAATTAGACACGACACATGTTGTATCATAGTCACGAAACTTGTCACATGAACTTAACCAAGTCCAATAAACATAACACGAGCAAAGGGGGATTTTTCATCAATGGAGAAATTTGGCGCTTGCAGGCCTGTTCGTTATTTCCTCTGCTTTAGGACGCGGGTTGTTTACTAAACCTTGAACCGTCTAGACAGTATAATAAACTTAGCTGTAAATGTCTAAATAGGGGGCTATTGGACTTTGGTGTCCCAACCCCCAGACCACAAGAGCTCTGCTGGTCTTCCCTTTCTCTAAGCTACACATGTTTGGAGAAGTCAAGAGATTTCTGCTAATCCCGTCCATATTAATCTGCTTTTGACATTTTTTGGGCCCTTGTATTGGTATTTGCTGGCTGGGATAACATGGAGGATATTACAAGACAAAGTACCGCCATATGGAAGGATAAGTACTTATCCAAGTTTATCTGCTTTTCTATCATTCTCAATAGGCGAAATGTGGCTTTGACGCCTCTAAACTGCTGCAGAAGTGAAAGATTTTTGATTGTTGGCGAGAAAAAGCGCGTTTCCATCACGACTTAATGCAGGTGAAACGTTTCCATCTCTGTGCAAGTTCACTTGATCACAGGCTGCTTTACCTCAGCAGTGTGTTGTATATCTGTTATTTTTGTAATCAAAGGAACGGAGTAAATAAACGTATTCATTCCACACAAACAGTCGCTTTATTGATCATTCATGTGATTGTTTTCACTTCAGCTCTATGCAGAAACAATCGCACCCCTTGTTTCAGCGTCCTCTATCAAAAAAAAACAAAAATAGTTGGAGATTAATGTTTATTTTATTTGTGGTTCATCACATCTACGGTTATTTCCCAAAAAGGCTATAGAGAACTGGGGTTTCATTAAGCGTTTAATTGGGTTGTCATCATGTCCCACAGTGAAACTGCTCTACCGACTGTGTAGAGTGTCCCTGTGTATCCACATGAGGGCAGGCTTGCAGCTTTGGCTGCAAGTGGAGACGCAGAATTCAGTCAATTTTAATCTAACCTGCATGAAAATCATTCAGTGAATGAATATCCGTTCAACACAGGTTTTGTTCATGTTTTAGTTGGCCTGAATTGTTTAGTTTTTTAACGTCCAAAAACACTTATTTTTGTGTATCAAACCATTTAGCAGTGCAGGCTACAGATTAATTAAGAAAATAAACACCCGGTTAATCTTTATTCACATTATTTATTTTTCTCAGTGCCCCGTTTAACTGATGCAACTCCCGTGTCTTCCAGACGGCAAGTACATTTACAAGTCATGTTCAAGTGTTTTGAAAGGACAAACTAAATGAATAGGATTTTACTCAATGTCTTTGTCACCTGAACCTTTTTTCTAAATACAGACTTCGATCTTTACCTGCAGGCCGCACATGATTGAAAGCTATCTCTAGACTCCATATATTCTATCATTGTGGGGGATTATTGTCCTAATGTGCTTATTAACATGTCCTGTTGCAGCTGTGTAACTGTTATTATATTATTGTTTATCTCACTCTGGCTATTTGCTTTTAAAAATATAAAACCTACTGCAAAAAAAGACAGCGTTTTTGCCTGAATCTATAATAATGATAATGATGATCATAATAATAATAATAATAACCATATCGGTGTCATCTTTAAACTCTACCCTCAGGCTAGGCTTTTTATTTTGAATATTATCTACCGTTATGTTTGAAATATAAGTGGATCTCCTAATAATTGCCTTTATTGTTGCTACTATTAATATTATTATTTTTAGTAGTATTAACACTACATAACCCGAGGTCCAATTTGTTTTTCCACTTTTACGGTACTTGTGTAACAAACATTTTGTGCTATATGAATTGTTGATTATACCTAAAGAATACACACAATATTAAAGTGTTTTTCAGTCAAGTGCGTCACATATGCAAAATAGAGCAACGATATCGTTCAACAATTTCATTATTTGAAACAAGATAATTAAAGCAACACTGGTGCCAGTGTTTTTAATTATCTGTTAGGCTAAATGTTTTTTTTCTTCCATTAAAATAACCGAACGTGGTATAACAATGAGTGTATTATACTTCAGTGATAAATTTGGGTTAACGAGCCTTTATTTTGTTTGTGAATCTTGAGATTATTTGAATAGTCTATATGTTTATTTAACCCCAATTTAAATATCCAACAGCCTGGAAGACAGATCTATTCAACCTCTCAAATAAGTTGTAGTATTATTTAAATACTTTCACATAAATACCAAAGATATCATTATTTCAAGCTGCATTTACTGTGTTTTTTTTTTTGTTTATTTGTAAAATACCTGTATGCTCGTTGATATTTGTGGTCTAACATCAGATTTTTTTATCAGGCACGCTGTTGCACACATTTGCATTTGCCTTCCTTGCAGACTAAAACAATGGAGCCCTGAGTATAAAAATCACCAGGCTGTACACGACGGTTTTATTTTGAACATCTGAAATTCCTGTGAAAAAAAAAATAGAAGATATTGTGCTTAATAATCTGTGCAAATAATAAAGGACCAGTTTTCTATCAGTTTCAAGTGGAATTTATTTGAAAGGTAAATCCTTGCAGGGTAACGATGTTGACCTTCATACATACTGAGCTTCTAGAAGCTTATCAATTTAAATGTGTTGAATAGTAAACAGATCTAAGTTCCACATTGTTTACTTCAATGCTGACATGCTGTAGGAAATATATTATATAATGTATATATATCAACAGGGGAAAAAAAACCTATACACGAAAATAAAACAAACCTAAAACCCTGACATATTGCAAGCTTGACAGAGCAAACAGTATATTAACAATGTGTATTTGTTTATGCTGTTATCCATTCTTTCAACGATATTCATGACTGTAAACTATATGCAAATATGTGGACTCTGTTGGTATGAATGGGTTATAAAAAAACACAACATCAAGTAGAAATGGTGACATTCTTTTAGATGGTCTGCAGTTGTCGCCTATGCGCCATATAAGCAGCATTTTACGCGCACACATTTACACACACTCATGTATCTCACGCAAAGACACACATACCCTGTGAAGCATTTAACTCATTGTAAACATTTAATTGAGTATCAGTTGTAACACACGTAAGATCCACATGAAGGTGGACTATTTTCGGCTACAACTCAAATAGTTTTTTTTTTTTTTTTTTTTTTTTTTTTTTTTTTTTTTTTACTGCCATTGTTTCAGTTTGGTTGAACAGCCACTGTTAAGCCTGTAAACCAATTTCAAGTCCGTGTTGTAGGGGTCGCTGTTGACCACGTCTGCATCCGCAGTTCGAGTGTGTGTGTGTGTGTGTGTGTGTGTGTGTGTGTGTGTGTGTGTGTGTGTGTGTGTGTGTGTGTGTGTGTGTGTGTGTGTGTGTGTGTGTGTGTGTGTGTGTGTGTGTGTGTGTGTGTGTGTGTGTGTGCAGGGAGAGGAGGCTGCGTCTCAAGGCCATTTTCAAATCTCATTGGTGGGCTTGTCATGTGGTCGGGAGGCATCCTGACTTACGCGGAGATTGTTTTTCCTAGATATGTCATCTTACAAAGGACATCTCTCTCCACCTAAAGAACTTAACCCCCCAAAATGTCCTTTTCTAGTAGCTCTCCTGCGGCAAATCCATTTTTAGTGGACTCTTTAATTGGTGCTTGCAGGTCGGACAGCTTCTACTCCAGCAGCAACATGTACATGCCGTCTGGCTCAGAAATGGGAACTTACGGAATGCAAACCTGTGGACTCCTGCCGTCTTTTGGCAAAAGAGGGGAGGTCAACCACCAAAATATGGGCATGAATGTCCACTCGTACATACCTCAGATAGATAACTGGACTGATCCGAATAGACCCTGCAGAATACAGCCGCCCAACCAGATGTCAAACTGTACATTTTCACAGAGCATAAAGGAAGAGAGTAACTGCTGCATGTACTCCGATAAGAGAGTACAGAAAGTCAGCTCGACAGAGATCCCCGCATATTCTGACGTTATATCCGAATCTTGTACTGTCGACGGTCCCGAGGTCCCGGTTCCGGGCTATTTCAGACTGAGTCAAACTTATGCGAATGGGAAACATCAGGAAAACTACTGCCACGATCCGCCGAGTCCAACCCAAACACTGACGCAGCTCAGCCGGGTCACCCCGAAACCGCAGCCCTCATCGGCGCCTTCACATTTTGCTGAGGTGGAAAAGAAAAGCGAGGAGGTCCAGCAAAAGCCCGAGACCTCAAGGACACCGGTCCCAGTAGAAAGCCCGGATCCCAAGTCCATCTCCGGGGAGAAAAAGTGCAACATGGAAGCCTCTGTGTCCAGTCCTGAGCCGCAACAGAAGGAAGGAAAAGGTGGGTTGGCTACAATGAAAGCTTTTATCTTGTGTCGCTGCAGTGCTGAGAAGGTTCCAGCATCATAAAACCAAGTATAAAACACAAACAACCCTAAAGTCGTAATGTTTAATGACAGTCTTTCTCAGGTTGCAGTAATGGGCAACAGAGAATGGGTTTACCATGCAGCATGCAGGCTGTGTGTCCCTCTGTCCTCAGATATTTAAATCCAAATAATGTGCATTTAAAAAAAAAAAACATTTCACTCTCTGTTGACTTATATTTGGTCATAATGCACGGTTTTCAGAAACTGAAATCATTGCAATCTATGTTGGATAGATGCAAAATGAATCACTCCAGGAGTTTATACAATTGGTGCATTTGCAGCAGTGTAATTCAGAATAGTTGAGTCTCTGTCTTTACCTAGATAATGATAAAATCTGTTTAAAATTCACAATCAGAATCAGCTGTATGTTGGCCATTTATGCCTTTAATGAATTTGTCTCCGATTTTTCGGTGTATTTTATTTAAAGTTGCAATCTTTTTGAATTCATTCAAACATTTTAATACATTTGAAGCTTTGATTAAATTAATAGTATTTGATCATATGTCAAGCTGTGTAAAAATGTGTTTCTGATGTGCAGCTTCATCAGTTGGGGGTTTAATTTTATTTCTATTTTATTAGTGGTGTCTTGTACGTGACTAATAACACCCCCCCTGCATGTTATTTATTCTGGGGAAACATTTACAATATATGTTATTTCCCAGAGGTGTAATCCAAAAGCAGCAGGTGAGTCTGTCCAAACTGAATCTCTGAAATACTGAATGCTATTATTTGAATCTTTGCAGTCTGCGACGCACCGACAAGCAACTGGTTAACTGCAAAAAGTGGGAGAAAGAAAAGATGTCCCTACACAAAGCACCAGACCTTGGAGTTGGAGAAGGAGTTTCTCTTCAATATGTATCTGACCCGAGAGCGCCGCCTAGAGATCAGCCGGGGCGTCAACCTGACCGACAGGCAGGTCAAGATCTGGTTTCAGAACCGCAGGATGAAACTGAAAAAAATGAACAGAGAAAACCGCATCCGTGAACTGACCTCAAATCTCACCTTTTCGTGAGCGTGCATCTGTGTGTGGTTAGCTGTCTTTCATGTTCTCTCATATTCAGGTTTAATGCTTTAGTGGCATTAGACGTTTATCTTCAATTTCAACGAAACTGTGACCATATAAGCCAATATAAGTACTTTTTTTTTTTGTGTGGCGTCGTGTATTTGTTTTGTTTCATATCAGGGTAACACTTTTTGGTCTTAAATTATTGGAGAAGTAGATGTCTTCCCTTTAGCCAGTAGACGTGGATGTTCTGTTGTGTCGCGTTTGGAAAAGAGTTCTTATTTTCAGTCATGAAAGCACATTTATTGTCGTGTAGTGCAACATTTGTTTTTACAGTATAAGTGCAAGCCATTTGCTCAACAGTGAAATGTTTCTATGGCGGAAAACGATGTTAATCTGTGAATATGTTGCATGTTTGTGCATGTATATTGCAATAAATTGTCAAATGATATTGTTTTGTGTTTGTTTATGCTATCAAAGTCTCTTGTCTACAATTACTTTAGGTACCTCGCTATATCACTGTCGAAATGTGGTATTATTTGCATGGACCCAGATTGCTTTAAACTGCTTTGAAGAGGAAGGAAACATTTTTTTTTTCTAAACGAGCGTATTGCACTTTACTGCAAGAAAGAAATTGTCTTCCAAATCTATTCCTAATGCGTTTAAATGTTACTGCATTAGAGCATAATTGTTTCTCACTTAAGCTGACGATGAACCTACACGATTAAATTCAAATATTTAGTTTATTGTCTACCAGCAGTTTAAAAACATGCGGTTTTTAGTTGTTATGTTGAAATATTTTGTCTATTATTACAAGCTTTTGAAGACATTCCAGCTCCCCGAAGACAAACTGAAAACTAGACTGATATTTGTGAAATTACGCATAAACAATCCAAACAAGATAACACAAAATGTCCCATCCTTTCTGTGTACAACCAGTGCAGCAGAGCGAGGCAAAGAGTCAGAGGTCGTGTAAAGAAATAAAGGTGGTGTTTTGATTCTTAGTTCTGTTTGTGACTAAACTATTAGGGCCATCAGATGGGTTTGGGTACGTTCAAGCACAATTTAACAGACAAGTCTTAGCTACAAGTCTTAGCTGGTCCTTCCTTCTGTGCGGCAAAGGCCTCAGCAGCCTCGTCGGATGTAGTTTAATTGTCCAGAATAACTTTTTTATTTTAGAGAATACCTTTACTTTTATGATATCGCTGATGAAATGACATCCCTATCAGGCTGATCCTGTCTGCGGATCTGACCTAGATCTTGAATGTATTTGAAGGTCAACAAACTATTTTTAAAAGAACCTCGAACGTTCATTTATGTTAAAACAAGGCGAGATGAAGCCAATTTAAAATGAGTTTACAACTTTCAGACAGCAACACACAGAAATACTTTGCTTCTCCAAGAGTGTTTTTATTTTTATTTTATTGACGGCATGTATAATCACACGCACCTCATAAAACATTTATTGACGCATAAAGACATTATTGCCTTCCATTCAATGAATACAATAATTTCACAACTGCCCTTTCCGGTTTCGCATTTAAAAATAAAGCTTAACCAGAAAAAAAAATGTTAAATCGCCGAGTAATAATAAAGGATACACCGCAATGTGAACGGAAATGGCTTCTGTTATTTTACAGCATGTTATTACATCTATTTTACGAGGACTCCGTAAGTCTATAAAGCCTTTTACAAGCATGGGGGGTATCAGGATGATATTAGACGCCTTTTCTCCAACATTAAGATGCTGTGTGTTGGTAGACTATGTGTAGGATATGAACATTTATTATTCCCTTATTTTAGCTGCTTGTATTGTTGCAGCGTCCCGCAGCCGCCGTACATGAGAAAGAGGAAAAAAAAAAAGAAAAAAAAGAAATGTGCATTAATTTGATAATTTGAGCGATAGTTTTTTTCCCTCAGTCACATCTGATGGGTCTTTTTTTTTAATTATTATATCTGAAATGAAAAGCTAAATTAAAACTGACCAAGAAAAAAAAAAAAAAAACAGCGCAAGGACATGATTTACTCGCTGTATTGGTAAATATGACCACGTGATCCATGTAACCAATCCCTGTAGATGCAGACCAGCAAAAAATACTATGATTGTTCATAGAGGGACGCTTCCCGTAACAGTGCAACCCTTATTATATGAGTAGGAAGAGATCAAAAATGTCTTCCAGTGGCACCCTCAGTAACTGCTATGTGGACGCTGTGATGGGCCAGGAGCCGGAGGACGCGTACGGTGCTCGCTTCATCCAGGCTCCGCACACGGTGACCCCGAGGCCGTCAGGTGCCGGGGACAACGCAGACTTCTCCTCTTGCAATTTCGCACCGAAGTCCGCCGTTTTCTCATCGGCTTGGTCTTCGGTTCACCCGCAGGGAATTTATCATCCGTACATGCACCACCACCACCACCACCACCACCAGTCCCATCTCCCCGCCTCGGACGGCAGATATGTGGGCGTCCGCTCCTGGATGGACCCGGTCTCCAACCACGTTTCGTTCGCCGGATTTCACTCCAGCAGCCGCTCGTACGGGACAAAGCCGGAGATCCTGCCACCGAAAGCCACAGAGTGCGACCCGGTGGAGGCTCAGGCTCGGCCGACCGCCGGTGAATTCGCTTGCGGAGGATCTGAGTGTCCGGAAAAAGCGAGCAAAGAGCTCAGTGGAAGTGAACTTTCGATTCACAGCGAGCCCAAAGAGGAGAAACAACAACAACTTGACCCAAGTAAGTAAACGAAATAGCTAATCCTGATTTACAACCCTAAGAACTGGACGAGCTGGGTGTGTAAAACTGGAGGTTTTACTAACCTATAAAAGTGTCTCGTAGGCTACTATGGCTCGGCTCGGGAAGGGGAAATACCCGCCCTGCTAGGGCTGTTACAGAGGATCCTAGGGCTTTAACATGTCACAGAACACCCCAAATAGAAGCACGTTGCTTCTTTTTTAATGAGATTTTACCCCAGATAGACTTAAGGGATACATCTAGATGTTGTTTTGTTTCTTATTCTATCTACCAGTAATAATAATAACATGTAGGCCCTGGGTAGCTATCTTTACGCATTGTCTATCACATTAAACAATTCCTCATTTTGCTTTTTCATTTCATACATAGCATGTGTGCTCACAGCATCCCTTAACCCTAATTGATTCATCATTTTCTGAAGTTTAAAACGATAAAACATCTTCATCACGTGTCTTTTACTTGTGTGTGTTTTTCAGACAACCCTGCAGCAAACTGGATCCACGCACGCTCCACGAGAAAGAAGCGATGCCCGTATACAAAATATCAGACTTTAGAGCTGGAGAAGGAGTTCCTCTACAACATGTATTTGACAAGAGACCGACGCTTTGAGGTGGCCCGCATACTCAGTTTAACCGAGAGACAAGTGAAGATCTGGTTCCAGAACAGGAGGATGAAGATGAAGAAGATGAACAGAGAGAGGAGCGGCAGGGAGCTGCTATGAAATCACTGCCTTTTGACACATTTGTGTACCAAGGAAGCCATCTGAACAATTAAATTCATTTTGGTAGGAGCATCGGTAGCCATTTTTTTTTTTTTTTTTTTTTTTTTTAGACCCTCTAGAGTAATATTGCGTGTCGTTGTCACACAGTGTTGGCCTCGAAATGGGCATACGCAAGAATGTGTCTTTGTGACATTCAGACTGGATCCGTCAAACGCTGTTTCATCTGATATGTTCCTCTGTTTTGCATTTCACTCAACCGCAAAAACAAGTTTCAGATATGCCGAGCCTCCCTTGTCAGTAGGAAACGTGTCTATGTGTAATGCTTATAGTTGTTATAGAATTGGAGTTGTATATAAAACATTTTCACAGCTGCACGACTGCTGTCTATTGTCGGTACACACACACACACACACACACACACACACACACACACACACACACACACACACACACACACACACACACACACACACACACACACACACACACACACACATGGAATACTGCATCACTAAATACTGCATTGATCCAATTTTCACAAAGACTTTTACCTTAAAACTGTCGCCCTACTATGTTTGAAGGAAAAACAGAGGCTTTTATTTTGCTTTCTCATAAACCAAAGCAAATTTTCCATTTAGTCTCAAACATAAATGCGTATATTAACATTTCCCTTTAATCTATTTTACAAGCTTCTCTATAGGTTTCTGTCACACTGTTGGCTTCGTTCCTTTTCGTAATTATTTTTTATTTTTTAAATCACACTAGCCTTTGTTTTCAGTAAGACTGCTACTGCGTTACAATGTCTTGTAGCCGCACTATTTCAAAAAAATAGGACACACAATTTAACCCATAGTCAGTGCTTCTCTGTTTTTACAATTTCCTTCTTTTTTTTTTTTTTTTTGCAGTTGACAAATTAATCTGATTCAAATTGCTCTATAATTGTAAGAGGTTACAATTATGTATGGTGAATTTAACTTGTTTTTAAACAGTGGATTCCAAGCGTAGGAGAACAAGTCATAAAGTGTTTACGATTGCGAGAGGTGTTGCGGCGAATTTCCAATTTATTGTCCAACCTGTACGAATAATTACTTTAAAGCAGGAAGAAACGCGGTCCAATAAAGCTATAGAAATGGCTAGACGTCTGGCCTAAATGAGTTTATGGTCCTGGCCAGTAATTACGCTCTCCTTTGAAACCCCCTTTTTTCTGGGGCGTTTGTGTCTGTTGCTGACAAACCGAATGTAGACACTTTTCCAGGGTGTCTGGTCGATGAATTGTTTTAGAGGAAATCACCCCCACCTTAATGGTCACGTTTATTCCTCAACTGCACTTCCCACTGATGGGAAAAAAAAAACTTAACTTTGACTGGTGTCCGATGCAGTTTTTACCTTCTTATTTATTTTATTTTGAACCGTAAAACCAATGTGTCCTAATTTGACCTCATAAAGGCTGCACCACAGTAAACAAAATACATTTTAATCATATTAAATTGTTCTTAAATTTCTGCAAATGAATAGAATAGTTTTGTTTTAACTGCACTATTTAAATCAAACGTGAAATCCCTGGATTAAGCAGAACTAAACATTATCTGTTGACCTCTGCTGGAGCAGGAGGCTTCACTGGGGAAGCAGTGAGAGCGCTAGAGGGCGATATTGGTCTTTTAGTCTCAGTTACAGCAACTCATTCACAGCTGGAGCATGTTGGCAAGACAACATCTAGTGTCCCGGGGTCAGTTTTTAAACCAGTGATAATAATAAAACAACTTCCCTTCCCTTTCTGAAACGACATTAGCACGCCTGTTTTAACAGTTGCATAGTTGGAAGAGCCAACATCTGATTAACACGTCCTACATTTGCACAAAGGAGCAGCCTTAGTTCATCATAATTTACAGATGGGATCTACGAGAACAATTGCAGCCAACTATAGGAAATGCATTCCTCTACATTTTCCATTGGAAGGCCATATACCCCTTTAACCGGCATGTAACATGTAGTAGCAGCGAATTAGTCTTTTCCTTGTCCTTCTACAGCGAGGTTATTCAAATATTATATTTATCTCTAGAGTTACCAAACATAATAGCGACCCTGTGCCTTGTGTTGTATCCACTAAAAATGCTCAAATTCAACTTCAATATGTTTTTTTGTTTAAATATATTATATAAATATATAATATTGCAGCCCAGTAACATGGCAGTTTTTGAAATAATCACTAAATGCAATCTAGTGGTTCGTATGAGGCCTTTGGTGGAAATATATATTTCTAATGCAAAATCTACTGACCATCAAGCGTCAGTGCTGAGGCATTTATTACATATTTATATTGTATATCTGCAGCGCTCAGAGTGAAAGCATTGAAGCAATACCAGGAAATATGGAATTGATTGTGTGTTTCTTTGTGCATTGTGCTTGATGTGATAAGTCCAGTTGACTGAAGCCTGTCACGGCTGAAAACCTGACCCCCAGAATGACGATATTCAGCTTCTCATTTTATTTATTTTACACATGAATCCGTGATTACACGCTGTTCACATGCACGCGATAAGCAAAACAAGCATTTTCTTTCATTTACGGTTATAGATCATGTGCCTCTTTTCATATAGGTCATTAGTGAGGGTCAGCTAAACCCAACTTTACTATGGTCATTAGTTACAGTCATGTTACCAGGATGCAATGTTGCTTCGTTGAGACACATTAAATGTGACATATAGTGTGGAGGCTGTATGAAAATAAGAGTCGTGGAAATTAGCTGTCTCTGACCGATTGGGAACACACACTTATGTTCAGGATTTTTCCAGAACAGTTCCTCAAAGTCATATGTGAACGTATAAAACGTGTAGAAGTCTGAGGTTATATCCATGTTCTCGTGTGCGTGCGCGCGTGCGTGTGTGTGTGTGTGTGTGTGTGTGTGTGTGTGTGTGTGTGTGTGTGAGAGAGAGAGAGAGAGAGAGATAGAGAGAGACTGAGGAATTGAGCCTGTTTCCTGAGACCTTCAGTTATAGCTCTTGTCAACCCTATAGACAGTGGTATACATTCAGAATGTGTTGTCAGGTATCCTCAGAGCATCTCCTTTCTTAAACAAGCATCTTTAAATAGAATATAATAATTATTGAGATACTC
Organism: Anoplopoma fimbria; assembly: GCF_027596085.1. Lineage (NCBI taxonomy): Eukaryota > Metazoa > Chordata > Actinopteri > Perciformes > Anoplopomatidae > Anoplopoma > Anoplopoma fimbria. The sequence continues at coordinate 12,526,461 of NC_072464.1, read as the reverse complement.
CATTACAAGTAAAAGTCCTGCATGGGAAATACAAGCAGGCAACAAGTACGTATTATCATCAGAATGCATCAAAAGTAAAAGCACTCATAATGTTGAAGAATGATCCCTGTGATTGTTTTACTAGTAGGGTGTACATTGTATTATTGTCATTATTACTGCAGCATCTGTATGTAATTAGCACTTTACTGTCTACAGTTGCCGAGGAGGAGCTGAATTTAAATATTCTAAACGTTGGATACTTTATTTTATTTTACATATAGGCTACAAAACATATGATTTAACTGATAAAACATGATAACTATGCATGACTAGAGAATAACTAAAGCTGTCAGTGGAGTAAAAAGTAAAATGTTTCCCTTTGAAGTATTAAGCAGCATGAAATCAGGTACAGTATACATTACAAGTCCCTCACATTTGTACTTGTACTTGGGTAAATGTACCTGGTCACATCCCACCACAGACTACGCTGTATTGTTTCACATCCAATCCACGAACGCATACAACAATAACCGTTACACAGGTGAGGTACGACGCAGTTTGACAAACAGATATTCTACAGAGTGGCGTGTGTGACGTCACGCTGTTTGTGACGTGCTGAACCTTGGCCTATAGGTGCAGAGCCTTCTGATACATTATGAAGACTGTGATGAGTGGATCCCGTTTAATAACCCATTCCGAAATCTTTCACCGGATCATCGTAGGCACTGACATTGTCAGTGGGGAAAAAAAATGGCCTCTGCATATTTAGGTTATTTTCCTAAGAATCAGGCCGAGCAGAAATTAGGCCTTTTAAGCTCTGTAATAAAAGTAAACCATATAATTAGTGAATAATGTTCCATTACCGGAACCTGTACTTTCCAATTAGGCACCTCTCTTTGAACACATTTTCTTAGCTTTAGTAACAATCAGGTTTTTAATTTAAATATATATATATATTTTATCTCAAACAAGCTTTAGGAGGTCGAAATGTTAAGATAGAGCAAATTTACTGACTATTTATGTGGCTGCTTAGCTTTGCCAACCTAACTGATATGAAAGGACGCTGATTTGACTTTCTATTCTTAAACCGGATTCGTTGGGATACTCTGAGAGAACCGGAAAAAAGCAAACACTCAATTAATATGCAGACATGGTGACCTGCTCCTCTGTGAGACGTGCTGTCCTGGTGGCTGCCACGTCTTTATTAGTCCTTTATGTGTCTAACAATGTTGCAGCTGTGTGTGAAGCCTGGCTCACCACCTCATCATCACCATCCACTCACCCCCATGTCTCTGGTTTCCTTTTTTTCCTTTTTAAAATAGGCCGAACAGGCAGGAATTTAAACCTAAAGCAGTGGAGGGTAAAGCTGACGTCTAGTTTCCTTTCTTATTAAACCAAATTAAGATTATCTTACTAACTAACTACCATTTTTACCAACAAGTCGGTTTGGTTTATTTAAATGCATGTTTAGCTATGTGATGTGTGCAGCTCTTATTAGGCTATCTAACCATTTGTTTTCCAAAATCAAAGGAAATGGCCAATGTGAGGGGCGCTAGATTGTCTTTGGCCCTTCATCATTCATTTAGTGTTCATTTAGTGTTCATTTAGTGTTCATTTGTTCACCACCAACGAGACGATTCTCTAAGCAGCAGTGACCCCGAGAGAAAGCGGAATGAGCAAACAACCAGCTCTGTATCTGTGCAGCGAAACGAAGGCGACGATAATCCAGATCGCTTTTTTTTTTCTCCAATAGAATGACATTTTCCCAGTGGACTACACTGCACTATAGAGTTACAATAATGTCATAGTTGTGCAACAAATCCTGATCTCTTGCATCACGCACGCACACATACACGCACACACACACACACACACACACACACACAGGAACACACAGGAAACCAGAGGCCGAGCCATATCTTGACTATAAATCGCACAGTACTGAGTCTGGCATGCCACTATAAGAACAAGAATGACAAGAAAGAAATTCATTTTTGCTTCAGAATTGTACAAAAGGACGTGACGACAGTTTACAATATTAAGCCTCACAATTCAACACATATTGTCGTCTAGAACAATAATTGAACACATCCACACATAAAGGCCAATGTCGTAGACTATTTCTGATGAGGATACTTTTTATTTTTTAAATTATTTTTTCTTAATTTAAAAACAAATGTTAGTTTTAAGTAAGCCTAATAAGACAGCTGGTTTTATAACATGAATTGTGTTAACAGTTGGTTAACACATAGGCCGCTGAATAAAAAAAACAAGAGGAATGAAAATAAATACTCTTCATATCTTTCTTTTAATATGCGCAAAACCCACCAGACTCATTTCAAAATAAAATAAAAAATATTTCTTTAAAACAATTCTTCATCCCAAACAAATAAAAAAAAATTGCTTAAACAGGATAGTTCCTTATGTCCAAGAAAAGGGGACTCATTTTGCATCATTTTATTTTTTTGTATTAACGAATTTGTATTATGATGAGACTTAAACTAGTCTTACTGCTCTTTTGCACTTTAAGATTAGACTTTATTTTCTGGCTGAGTGATGGGAACAAAAAGCACGGGGGGAAAACCCAGCTGTTTGTCTCCAGAGGACTTGGAGGGGCTTCTGCTATTATGCACAAAGATGGCGAGAACTGCTGCAGTCGAAATTCCTTTTTGTGAGAGGACAATTTACAACTTGGTAATAGACCTTTTTATGTGCCTCCATCGCCTGTCATTGGATGCCACTGGTCATGTGTGAGAGGCAAACGTCTTCATGGCTCTTTTCCTGATTTCCCAGGCGATTTTTTCCCACAGCATTCTGCGTCAATGGCGCTCTAACCGATACGCCACGGTCGGCTTTCTTAAAAATTGCATTCGTTTCATAAAAGTCTGATCAGCACTTATCTGCGGCACTGCGCTGCTCATTCTCCAGGATGACACGAGGAGCGTTTCAACTTTCTCCACATCTGACCTCTTCCTGCACACAGCAGCACTGGCTCTCCACTGCTTTATCAAAAATGATCCGCATAGGTAAACCTCTCAGATTAAACATGGATTACCTCCCGGCTATAGGTAAGCCTTCTGTGTGATAATGGTCTCTATTAACGCTCATGTGTCTGCATGTGAACTTTGACAGCTTCCGGTGTCATTATTCATGTAAATTAGCAGCCCGGTAATGGCTCTCATTCTATTTGCTTGTTTCAAATGTTTCAGTAAATGGTTTTATAAACTTTAAACGAAGAAAATGTGGGTAATGATGTTAGAATTGTAGAAAAATGTGTCTCCACTGCTGGTATGCTGCACGAATCAAATATATTTTGATTATAGTTTTGATAATATTTTAGGAGATAAACACCTGGATCATTCAATGTTTCTTAGACATCTTCTTTTATTTTTTTTTACATCTTCTAATTCAAGATCCTTATGCAGAAATACAGCTCGTGTTTAAAGTCAGTGATGATTATGTCTGAAGAGTATTTGTTGATGCTCATCACTGTTTGCAGTCCCAATACAAAAGCTTATGGAACATTGTTAGTTTATTTTTCCATTGGAAGTAGCTTATAGAACATCGACAGGTTTTTTTTTGTTGTTGTTGTTTTTTTTAAATATCCCTCTGTTTATGAAGCCAAAGCTCTTTTATTTTGCATATCTTTAGCTATCAGAAAATCTGCATTGATCTGACAAACCCCACGATATTTCCACATGCTGTTTACTTTCTAAAAAATGCGGTAGAGAAGGAATCTGCTTTGCTGTATTTCACATATGCAAGTCTGGCAGTAGAAGTAGTTTTCATAGCCTTCTTCAGCTGCCTGGAGATGGGGCCAACATGAACAAAGACAGTATTTCACTGTTGGCTGACAGGCAGCTGCGAAAGTATTTACAGCCTTACTGCAATGCGGCAAAATGGACCCTGGAAGACAGGCACTAGTAGAAGCCTGCAAATTAGACAGGGTTCACTCTCTGTTTTCCTATTTGACAATGTGGTTAACTTACAAAATATCTTTGTTTTTAAAAAAAATATAATTATGGTGGACAATGTCTGACCGCAGGCCCTGCACACATTTAAACAGATAGCAGTTTCCATGAATGGATGTGGTTTTCCCTTTTCACTCCCCGGAAATGTAATCAGATATAATATTATTTTGGATTATTGTGTGAAAACCAATTTTTGTTTATATCAAGTTATATGAAAGCTAAAGGGAACATTAGCTTTTTTTTTTGTATTACTTATTTAAACTTTTTGGTTTTGCACTAGAAAAAAAAAAATATTTTTTAACTATCATGAGCAGAAAGTTTATTTTGTTTTGCCTGCTTCATAAGTAATAACATCTACACTGCAAACAGTGTCCTTATTTGCATGGCACTTGCTTCATATTCAGTCTACACATCTACATATATTCCGATTATAAAGGGCAATTTGCTGAAGCCAATTCTAATTGTGCCAAATGCAGTTTCATTTGTTTCAAAAAAATTCAATTTAATCAAAGTCTTGAATCAGGTTGCATCAGCCAACCTTTTTGAAGAGACGAACATTGGAATAAACGAATTTGCATTTGGAAAGTGCAACCTCTTCCTCGTTCTTGCACATATGTATCCATACTTTCATCAAACATATGATGAGGTGAAGTTACTTTTTTTTTTTGCAGTGGAAAAAAGGGGAAAGCCGTTAAAATGCCAGCAGAAGGCGCTGTTGCCCAACAGTCAGCCTCACTGCTCCCAGTCAGCAGCCTCTTGCAAGCATGTTCTCGTGCACAGTGGTTGGCCCATACACGTGGTCATGTGACGTGGTTCATTTTTTGAAAGCGGTTTTGGAGAATTGTATGAAGGAAAATGTGCAATCTTTAGCCAGAAAGAGATCCATATTAAGAAATGAGATCAGCTGCTTTGACACTGCATGTGGTGCTCTGTAGGATCTGTATTTGTCTGCACAAAGCCATCAAGTGAATTACAGCAAACCACTTGTTTATTGCTATTCATTTATAATGCAGCACAGTGGATTATTTGTAACCAGAGACCAATTGAGCCAATGAAACTGTTTCACACAGTTTATTGAGCGTCAAGACAGTGTGCATGACATCCTGCTCATGATAATTAATAATGATGTTGATGAAGGAAACGGTCTTTAAGAAAGTTGATGAAGCTGGAAATTAATGACTTTATTAATAAGCATAAAAAAAAACTGCATGCTGTAAATTGGCACTATGTTTTCTGTGGTTGAATGGCTCAACCACAGAAAACATAGTGCCAATTTACAGCAGCAAAACGTGTGAGTGCAGGTCATACAGGGGTTTCACTCTCGAATAATCGCCAGGGAAATAACTTTTTATGAGGACATGCATGTAAAAAATGACAAGCCTTTGATTTGATGCCCCATCCATCTATCATACCTGCCCCACAGTGGCAGCCGTCCAAAACCTCAACACCATCAGCCCTTCTGCAGTGCACAGGGAGAGGAGAGGAGGAGCAAAAGCTTGCTCTGCACTCCGGGATTGGCCCGGAAGAATGAATGACATCAGTCGTATTGTGTCAGGTTCACTGGGGAGGAAAATGTACTTCAGCATATCAGTGATGCAGCTTTTTGTTAACACTTTAGAGGTCAAGCGGCTTCAGTACAACGGAATAACCAGGTCTGTCCAGTGATGAGCGATGTAAAATGACATTTTTAACTTAAATAAGAGGAAAACAGGTCATGAGGTTATAAGTATTAATAGTCAGAGACCAAGTTATCAGACTTTCTTGTTTGTTCAATAATTGCACAAGTGACTAACAGGCCTGCAAATAGCTACAATATAAAATAAAGTATTTTCTATGTTGTCGCAGTGCACCTCTGTTCCCATTTCTATAATGGCGGTTAGTCTACAATCTCCCAGCTTCCTCCTTTCCACCACTTTTCCTCTGTGCACATCAGTGTAATCGCCGTTATTGAGTAAGTGCAACTTTGAGGATTATTTATGGGCCTGCGCGGTGTTGTGAGTGGCTGTGAGGAAACACGTGATGCCATTAAACTTTGTTTTATGGCCCGGGACTTGACAAGCCAAAATATAATTCTCATTGTGTATTAGTAAGACCGTGCAGATGGGGTTGGATTGGAGCTTGCATTGGAAGGGGAGCTCGTACCGGGCTGCTTGTTCCCTTCAACATGGATGTGTTTGTTCGTGCCATGTGTTTCTGTCTCTGCGGTAAGCTGAGTTTTATCATTATGCCCGTGGTATGGGCGTGTGATGTCACGCGCATAGTGCTCCGGCTGCTCTGTTTCCTGCCTCTAAAAGCGGCAGCAGTGAGCGCTCAGACGAACAGAGATAGCTGGATGATGCTGGAGGGAAATCGTGTTTAATCTCATTACAGATCTTGGTTTGGGTTTAAACCTCTTAAGATTCAATCGATGCTTTTTTTTTTACAACATTTTAGAATGGTGTTATTCATGTTGTTTGTCTGATTCACTGCCATATGATGGAGGTATTTGGTAGCTTTGGGTTTCTTATTCACTTGTAGTCGGAGGGATCAACTTGTTGTCACCAGAGCTTTTAAAGATCCTTGAAGGATTTGGGGGGAAATCATTTCAAGGACAATACAAGTTTGGTTTTTTTTAAATCTAATTTTATAACAATTATATTTTCTATTATTCGCAATTCGTTTGTGGAACAATAGCTTCTGAGTTAATCATATTGACATAATTAAACAACAACAAAAAGCATTGAGGTTACAACAATACAATTTGTAAAACAGTTTTTATAGTTTTCACATGTCATGGCTGCTGCTTTGTTCACATAAGGCCTTAATGCTTTTCTTTTTGAGGGCCTTCAAATTATTCATTTCTTCAATCATTATTTATTTACCCAGTGATGGTTAAATAATATTAAATACAGAGTTGGCAGGGAATTTAAGCCTTATTTGTTCTTAAATTATTGAAAAAAAAAGCTCCCGAAAATAACATGAACTAGGCCTCATATGTTCTGTTGGTACCAGTCGCTTAATATTGAGCTTTTTAGTAGCAAATCCTTGTAAATGTGGGTTAAAAACAGTCCAACTGAACTAGTTAGCCTTTCGTTTAACACAAGCTGCCAGGAAACGCTGACTTTATCATTCCTTTGTTGTGATTCTCGGCTTTGACCCGTCTGAAGGACTATCAGGGGAAGGTGAAAGACAGGTCAGCCTGTCTAACTAAAACTGAAATGTGAAGTACAAGAACGATTTTTTAAAAAGATTTTATAATTTATCTTTTAACTGTGGTTGAAACGAATATTTAATGTCTGCGATATAACAATAATCTTTACTTCGTATTAAGAGATGCAGAAATAAGTTTATTTCTCTTTTTTTGGGGGGGTGGGGGTTTGTTCCCACACTTTATACTTGTCTACATGAATCAAGCTGAAACCATAACCCAAACGTTATATTATACAAAACGACTTAAAGCACCATCCAGTAAAAAGGCCTAATCAGTTAAACGTACAGCCATTTTTTCTTATTGAAGCAGAAAACATGGTTTAATGTCTGGCCAAATATTTAATCAAGCTTTTCAACAAGTGTCACGTGAACCCAGTGTCACGTTTGGCCAAATATTCAAAACAAATATTTAATAATAATCTAATTGTTTGAAACTGACAGACTCAAAGTGCCATTATAGGTGCAATACAAATAAACTGTTTTGTGTTGAACTCCCAGGTTTATAAAGGCTACATATTTGAATAGAATGTAATTAGCACAGTATTGATTTTGTGTGATTGGATTTATTTATTTATTTATATATTGTTTTTGCTGAATCTGGTCTTTTAGGAAAATATCGAGGCGATCTTCCACATTCTCAGCTTAAATTCATTGGTACAGATGTCTCGCAGTAGCCGCCATGACAGTTTAGTTAATGGCTGAAGGGGAATTGGTAAACTTTTGCACCCTTTGAGCTGTCAGCAGGAGCGAAAATAATTGAACTTTTTGATAAGTTTGTAAATGATTTAGTTTGACCTCCGTGGCCTCTCGCGTCATCTTTAGAGGCAGTGGTGATAAGCTGCTCTACATTAGCCTGAAAGTAGCTCTATGGTTATCTGTTGATCAGTTTCTATACTGCCTCATTTGACCAATGCTTATCTTTGATTATGCGGCGACAGATTACTAAAGTGAAAAGTTAATTTCGTTAAAGACGGTTGTTTTTCTTTTCTTAATCATGAACTTGGGCTATGCTAGAAGAAAGAGGACCCACTGCACAGGAACCTGGGTTGACCTGAGCTACTGGCTGATAATATGCTCAGTGTCTTTTGCTTGTAATCTGGTGCTTAAATTGACAGGAATGTCCCTCTGGATAGAGGTAGCCTGTAGGCCTACAGTTTTCTTTTTCTTTCTTTCTTTTTTTTTTTTTTTTTTTTTTTACAGAAGAAGCCTCTGACATGGCTCTTGACCTGAACTCAAGGAGATGCTTGTACCAAAAAAAAAAAATCACATTTAAAGGAAAACCTCAAAACGAAAGAAAAGGCTGCTTTAATTAATTAAAAATAGTTGTGTTGAGACTGAATAGACACTATACTGATATGATTATAGCCTATAATAGGACTTCTTTACATTTATTTTTTTTACCTCGTGTGGTTGTGATGCATGTCTCTTATTCCTTATGTAACATTGTTCCTGCGAGCCACGTTCATTGTGTTTGGCAGAAGTGCTCCATGAATGAAGTGCTGTGGTTTGGTTGCTCACAGTGGCAGTGCCGCTTGCCGTCGTCTATATATACCCTGTAGAACCGAATTTGTGTGATCAACCACAATCACAGATTCGATTCTAGGGGAGTATATGGTCGATGAAAAAACGTCGACTAAATGACTTATTGCCACCTTGTTATCAGGCGTTTTGTCTCCCGGCGTACTCTCAGATGCTACAGTGACAGTGTTGGTTTATGAATGAGAGTAAATCTGACAACACCGCATACTTCACAAGCAGCGCTCAGGGCACATTGAAACTCTAGAGGCTTAAAGGGAATCTGAAGCAAAGTGTTTCACATGAAATCAAACGTAACGACGAATCATTTCTATTTAGCTCAGCATATTGGAATGAAATACCACATGGATTTATTTAAAGGAACCCACAGCACACTCCATCTGTAGCTTCTTCTTCTTCTTCTTCTTCCTCTGGGTCGCTTGTGTCTCTACATTATTGATTCCCAGAGGCTGCTGCTGCTGGCCAATAGGCTCCCGAGACAGTTTTTTTTTTTCAAAGGGATGGGAGCAGATGAAGTGATGAGATTCGTGTAACTTTTGGATGACCCCTTCTTGACAAAGACAGTGTCCATCAATTGTCCTCAGTCATTATTCGCTGCTTTTATGCCAAGGGGCTTTTTGTATCTTTTGTTGGTTTCTCTGTTGAACACCATGCCTTCAAGTTAGACCTTAGAAACTGATATATTTATATATCTGCTAGGATAAAACAACTACACAGTCATTGTTTTATATGTCTTAATAATATATCAGTTTATATTTAAATATAATGTTGGAATTATATGTGTTTTCATTTTTTTTTTTCAACATGTGTTTTTATAATCAAATTGTACACGAGGATGTTTCTTTGCAATATATATTTTTTTTAGCCACCTGGGTCTAATTTCGGTGCATCCTAAGTCATGTGAAATTGCTTTTAGTTGTATGTTTACCCGTTTATGGACCAGCATCACCTCTATTGGCCGATCTGGTCACATGGTTCGCTAACTTTATTCAGTTGACACCAAGTAGGAGGGCTTTATGGAAGGAGGAAAAAAAGACAACTCGAGAAAAATTAGTATTTTCTACCTTCAGAAATTAATGGCCATGAGTTCGTTTATGGTGAACTCTAAGTATGTGGATCCCAAATTTCCTCCCTGCGAGGAATATTCACAAAATAACTATATACCTGAGCAGGGCTCGGACTTCTACGGTCCAACGCAGAACACAGACTTTCAGCATCCAGGGATCTACCCACGGTCAAACTACACGGAGGAGCCCTTCAGCTGCAACACTGTGCAGGACTCCACAGTGCAGCCACGAGGTCATGTGCACGAGAAATCCAGCCGCTCGGGCTCTTTTAGCGCACAGACTGAGCAGGGGCCCCCGGTCCAAGTGGCCGGTCCCCGGACTTGTGGACAGCAGCAAAACACAAAGAGCCAGAATGGGATACAGTCCAAGCAGCCTGCAGTAGTTTACCCCTGGATGAAGAAAGTCCACATTACCACTGGTAAGTTTTCAGCATATTCTTCTCTTATGGAGCAACTGAGACCTGTACTTTAGAAATCATTCAGTGTAATATTTATGGGAGTCTTTGAAAGGCCTCGCCAATTACACAAGTCATAAATTTTTATAGCTCAGGAAATAGGCCACTAGGTGAGCGCCTGAAAGCTCCGGAAAACGCATATTGACCGGTTGTAATGGTGGTTAAATCTGCAGCAAATCTGCAGAAATCTAGTCAAAAATCACTCCTTATTTCCTGCTCTCACTTCTACTTCAATGTTCTTAAAGTTTGAGCGCCCCAGGTTATAGAGCGACTCCTCTTGTTGTATTGTTTTTTCCTGCATGCTGCATTGGCCACATTTGGTGACTTTTTTCTCCTGTTTGTTTTCTTTCTCCCAGTGAATCCGGATTACACAGGACCTGAGCCCAAACGGTCCAGAACAGCTTACACCCGGCAGCAGGTTTTGGAGCTTGAAAAGGAGTTTCATTTTAACAGGTATCTAACCAGGCGGCGACGGATTGAGATTGCCCACACTCTTTGTCTCTCCGAAAGGCAGATTAAAATCTGGTTTCAAAACAGACGGATGAAATGGAAGAAAGACCACAAACTACCCAACACCAAGGGCAGATCCGCACCAGCAAGCCATCTGCAAAGCATCCAGAAGGATAACCAGACTGATATCACAGCATTATAAGAGAGGAGGAAGGTGTACCACCTTTAGAAATAAACTGTACATATATAAGACAGAGGTTGCATCTGACTTTTGCATGGACTGATGTTGTTTTTAGCCTTTTTTTTTTAATTTAACAAAGACCCCAGCAGTGTTGACTCAAGAGTCAGAAAAACAATCAGTCTTTGTGAGAGTGAAAGGTTTGAAAGTTCTTCATTGTCTTCATTTCTTCAAAGAGACACAAAAACGAAAGAAAGAAACTTTTATTTTTATTTTTTGGACGTTGCCCATCCGAGGACATTTAATGAGCAACCTCGGTTGATTTCATGGATTTTAAAAAAGTGTTGCAGCTCTTCCCACGTGGATTCACGTTGGTTTAAAGATTGAAATGTCTTTAAGCAGAACAAGAAAGCCCTTGGTTCAAATTAAACACGCACACAAAGGTTATTTCAGTTTATCTTCCTATTCAATCCTCACTTTAAATGCACAATATATACTTTTATACTTGAAGGAACCAATATTTGCAAAGAGCACGCCAAACGCGACCTACTTTCGTGAGTTGCAAAAAAACCCGTTGATCTTTTAGTTCTACGTTTATTTGTGACTAGTATGTTTTAACTTATTTTGTACAATAAAGCTTAGATATTTCTTAGCCTAAATATTATTCCCAAAAAGCAAGACATTCCTGTGTTCATACTATTCTGAGTGCCCTTATAAATCTCTCGTGACATCTTTGTAAACAGTGTACATTTTCAGAGGCTCTCTCGTGCCATTGAAATACTTATATGAAAGATCATTTGTTCCTGCATGGCATCAAATTGATATTGGATGTTTCTCATCGGAAATAATCAAATTCAGAATATTTAGGAGTATAATTGTTTATTTCGTTTTGATACGATTTGTTTACGTCATTATTTATTTGTTTAAAAACGTGTACATTTTCCTGTAGCACACATACAATTTAAATTGAAAGTATTCGTTAAATTTTAATTAATCTAAAAATATGTTGGAACTCTTGTGGATTATTAGCATGGCTTTATGCAAAGTTTTAGTCTTTAGTTAATGTGGGAATCTTCTAGTTTTTCATTTACTCAGAGCAAACCGAGGGGGGCTTTCACGTCACGTTTCAAGACAGATATTTCTTGTTTAATACCGTCATTGTCTTCGGACAAAAAAAAGCACAGAAGCTCTCCCAGTACGAAAAAGGTCTTCTCTGTGAAGCCTTTTGCGATGAGAGGCTTGAAAAGGTATTTCAAACGAAGGTCGACAAAGCAGCAGTGGCAGGTTCATCCAGGGGACACATTTCAGCCGCGAGGACTGACCCCAACACCCCTGACCCGCCGGACAAGCAGCATTTTCCCTCCCAGGCGCTGCTCGCTTTGGTTTGGAGGGGTTTTCCACACTTAAAAAGCCAAAGCATTCAAATCAAGAGCCAGTGAGTGAATTCCATAGTTTTTACACGTGTTTTAACAACAGGCCTATTCAAAAGCTTCTGATTTGTGTATTTTTCTCCTCATGTCAATATGCAATCTTTCAGTTTTATTTTTGTACATGCTTTTTACCTTGTATTGTGCATTGAGATGCGAGAAGTATATTGGAAAAATAAAGATTTCTACTGAATATGCATTTAAATGACTGCAGAGAGCACTTTGTCGCGGTTTTTAAAAAGGTTTCTCCATTCGAGAAATAATTAGATTGCAAAGGAAACGTATTTTCCCGGCACACAGAGGTATTTTACAATGTTTCTTATTGGTAAAAAGTTTATTCTCTTTTTTAAGTTATTTTGTTGTTATGGGGTTATTGGGTGTCATTTGTTAGGTGGCAATTTCAAAAGGATCACTTTTGGTGGGAAAAGAGTTTTTCTTGGGTGGTAACACGCGTGTGGAGCCATATGGACATTCAGCACCCTTTAAAAAAAAAACATCCACAAATGCACCAAATGTGCGCTGCATGGGCTAATTCAGCCTCTTCTCTTGTCAAGCATGAAATTAGGGAGCATAAATATATCATTGGTCTACCATAAGGGTAGCTTATCTTTAAAAAGCATGTTAAAGAAGGAGTTTGTCTTAGTTTTATCTTATTAGCTGTTATCGAAAGGAGCGATTGCGCAAAAACATCAACATAAGCTCTGAGTGGAGCTTTTCAAGGTGATTTTATTCAATGAAAACTGCAGTTGGGTTCTTGGAAGATTTTAACGTGACTTTATTGCAAAGTAGTGATTTACATGAGTCTGTATCACAGAATAGAAACACACATGAGATACACTGGCCTGATTGAAATAACAAATAACTTTTTCAGATGCAAAATCAAAAACGCCACATTTATCATTAAGTATACATACACACATAATGACCTACCATATGAAATGGGTTGATAACACATATATTGGCTACCAGGCCTTTATGTTTGATATTATCCCCCATCATGCTTCACGCTAAGCCTTTATTGGATATGACCCACTGTTACACTGACCTCCAACCTTCTCAGTGCAGAATCAGTGCTGATACAAACAAAAGTGATCATAAACGGACATGTGGAAAGACAATCTCTAGTCACTCAGCAGTGTTTTCATCCCCAGTGACCACTGTGTCAAACCCTTTGAGCGCACGCTGGCATACGGGCGTGCACATGGCGCTCATATGTTTGTGTACGTGTAAAAATACGCGTGCGTGTCATATGGATTTAGAGAGAAGCTGAGACAAAGTGATGCTACCAATCCACCATCCTGCCATAAATGATCTGCACATAGATGCTGAAGAGAGGATGAGCGAGAGAGGGGGAGGGTAGGGGGGGTCTGTCTGTCTGTGTGTGTGTGTGTGTGTGTGTGTGTGTGTGGGGGGGGGGCTGCTATTAGCATTATTGGAAAAACTAACCTATCTAATACATAACTGTTGAGATAACCAGTGATTGTTACTTATAAATGATATTAAAGTGTATCTTTATTTATTTCATTATTTAAAAGCTGCTATATTAAACCTTAGCGGAGTCTCACCTGCTGGTGTATAAACGTGAATTGAAATCAAACAGTATCACAACCCAGTTCCCTCCAGCAGTAATCAGGTGAGAGCAGCCTACTACCACGTACAGTGTGCAGCCACACTGACCTACATGTCTGAACAGCAATAAATGGGAGCCAAAGGCAGTGCCATTTTCAATGACACTGCACCCAGTGCAGGAATACAACGTCGTTGCTCTCCATCCGGCCATATTTGATTTCCAGCTGTTTTTTCGCAGAAGCCTCTCCGAGCCAGACAACCCCCCTAAGATATATTAAAGTGCGCCGTCTGCATCCAGAGATATAATCCAGAGACTATACCGCTCCGCTCTCTCCTCTCGACCACGTGATTGTCTAAATAATTAATGCAGCACGTCCCCCTAGAAACACGGCGTCGTCATTAATCGCAAGGACTCTATCAGACTTGAAAACTGAAGAGATCCCCCAAGAAAATAATATCCGATACCCGGCGCAACCGTAGTCCCGCACTTTAGCAACACATCCGAACCGATGGATGCTTGGGTAGGTAAATATTTCAGCATTTTTCATGTTTGCCATAGCTGGTAAATGACGATATCAAATGTCTTGATATTTGACAAATTGATGCCTTTTGATGTGTGCGCTGTGAGCAGGACTGTATGCTGTGGTTTTGTCGCTGTACGCATGTCTTCTTTTTTTATGTATCATTTATTAGGAGAGGTAGAATGTCTTGGCTTGCTGGATTGATAGGATGAATGGTAAAAACTAAAGGGCAATGACATGTATTTATGGCTGCTCGCTCTGAATAAATGCTCTTTCGGACAGAGCTGAGAGTGGCCCCTCCACAGGGCCCACTGACTCTTTATTCAGTGTCTTACTGAGATTTATACCACTTTAGTGCAAAAAAAATTTAAAAAAGGTACTATAAAAAAACATTTTTAAAAAAAAGAAACGGGTTGATTAGAAATGACTTAGTAGAACTGAACACTTCATGATTTATGTAGTCGAAGTTTTCATCAAAAGATAAATAAAAGGTTGTCTTTACTTTTTGCTTGAGAGGACAGAGGTGGATTTCTACTGTTTTTATTGTTAGTAGGGGGTGTGATTTGATTTTGATCTGACTTGAGAAGTCGTAGAAGTTTGGGCAGGCTGACAGTTCTGCCGCCTTGTAAATCATTCCCAGTAATTCCTGAAAGGGTTCGAGGCTGTTGGGGGGCCGGACGAAAACTGTAAATCTTTCACTTTTATTACCCTCTGAACATATGCTGCGACGGTAGTCCTGCGTCTCTTCTTCTTCTTTTCTTCTTCTTTTCTTCTTCTTCTCCTCAGCAAAGATAACCTGCCGCTGAAGCAGCCGACGCTCTCTGCAGCTCCAAATCGTCCTCTTCCAATCCATTCTAGTCTTTTCCAAAATATTTATTTATTGGTTATCAAACTCTGCCATTTTTTCTTTTTTTTTTTAATCTATCTGTGATTGATTTTAAAAACAATGCAGGAGAATACATTCCCTCTCCCTTTCTTTGTGTTTGAGCACTGTGTGGAGTCAGACACAACAAACAAAAGATGATAATGTGGTTTATTTGAATACAATCCAGCCACAGCTGGAAGAAAACCCCACATGTCGTTTATTTCATAAATCATTTTCAAAATGCAAGTCCCACATCATTGCAGTAGCTTGGCGACTAAAATAGGACATCGACAAGAAGAAGAATTTAGTTTAACTATAGCATGTGTAATAATAATATCCAAAGGACTTAATTGTGGTGCGTTTATGGCCCACTTTGAACGTTTTAATGTGAAATCTCTTTCAAGAACAAGTGAAGAGAAAAACTACTAAAGGCTGGAAATTTAAAAGCTGCTGTTAGATAATAAATGCTCATAAATAAATGATAATAACGCCCGCAAACCCACTGCACTATATGCTGTAAACATTGCTCTGATGTAGCAGGAGAATATTCACATCTTTATTATTAATACCAGCATAAAATGAAATGCGTGTGTTTAAATACTGAAGTGCAGGCGAGTTGTAATTCAGGGGGAGATTAAAAAAGGAAATAGGCAGTGGGAACATTTTCACACAGTTCAGATGAGGAAATAAACGCCACCCTTTATCAAAACGGATCGGTGAGGTAAGGCTCGGATGTAGAAGAGAACAATCACGTGAACAAATATGCTTGTACCTAAAGGCAGCGCCTTTATTTGTCATCACAAAGCTTCCGAAACACCAGGAAAAAAATCCCAAAATCTTAGCTCCAAATGTATACAGGCCTATGCTTTTCTGAATTCCTGTATATTTGAATGGGTGATTGATTGCCAGGGATTTTTTTTTTCTGGAATAAGGATACCTTGTTCGCTTTTTATTGGTAGTTGAATGCGAGTCCTTCCAATCTTTCGGGAATACTGTCTCCATTGGTATATGGAAATGTCTGAAAAACAGCAAGATCAGGTTTAGGACAGCATTGTCTACAGACAAAGGGTGAAGGATTTATTCTAGAGACTGCATGGAAAGCAACTGAGAGGGAAGCTGCTTTATGATGAATTGATTCGCAGGTAAGCAATCGCATGGCAGAAAGCAACCTTTAACCACGGGTTAATATAATGCAAGGAAATATATATGATTTATTCCACTCAAGGAGGTGATGCTCGTTAATGTCGCTCTCGCCGGCGACCGCGCGGATATGGACTCCACCGCTTCTCCTTAAAGGCACATTCATTCATATATATATATATATTTTTTTTTTTTGAGGAAAAATGCCTTCAAATATTATCGACAGATTGAGCTCGAGCGGCCCAGCTGCTTTTCAGCTGATTTCACGTTTCGATGAAAACCGGCTCCGAAGAGAAGAAGTAGGAGAGGAACTTTTTTCTTTTTGACTCTTGGATCGTAAATCACATTAATTTGTTGTCTTATCGTCACAGTGGCGTTTGCCGTGATTTATGTGTTTTCAACTATATGGCTTTGTTAACCTGCAACGTTATATTATACACGAATTCATATTGGATGTTTTGAAGGATTACCGGGCTGGATAGTGAACAAGGATAAAGGCAAATACTTAATTTTCCTACTGTTTGGATACTTTTTTTTTTTTTTTTGCTCACTTCGGTTAATTCCATCTCATGTGTTTTTTTTTTTAATTTTCTTTGGTGTTGGTTATTGAAATGAATCTCCCAATAGAAACGTGTTTATTGTATATTTGTTGTTGTTTATTCCCCATAATCTGCTAACAGATTACATGTACAATGAATAAGGGAATTCATTTATATGCACTTCATCTTAATAGTCGTGATTGTGCCTATAGTGCAGAACAGCTGCTGAATTTCTACCCAAATCAACAAAAAGCAGCATAATAGCGAAACCTTCTGCTGCAACTGGTGATTTCAAATTATTTTAGCAGCTTCCTCCAGGAACAACAACGAGAAGAGACAATAACATCACACAGCAGTTATTTCTTGCATGTAACACACATTTTAAACAACAACAAAACGCCTCTCAAGTGGTGTTTAACCTGATGTGAACAGAGTTTATACCAGGAGAAGCTACTAGCTGGGATAATAACCCTCCACACTGAGTCCGGGCCATTGTGTGAACCAAACTCACCGTAACAACGCGTAGGCGAAGAACACTGTTGTCTGAAAAGAGGACCATGTCTGCTACTAGTAGCCCAGTGTGCTCAAAGAAGCACTTCAGGCGATTATCGACGAGCTTTAACAAGTATTCCACATCGAAGGAAGCTTGAATCTCCATGATGATGATATTTTAAGTAAATATCCTCCAGTGCAAGCAGGGAAACCGAGCTGGTTTCACACTCACAGAAATATCCTGAGGTTTAATTTCTGATTTCTTGCCGTCGGTCGAGCATCTTCTCCAACGTTTCAAAATCTGCTTTGAATTTAGTTAAGACTTCAGTCTACTTGTAGCCAAACTGTTCGTTGTTCATTAAACTTTGACATAGTGCTGAATGACCCAAAGGTCACCTGAAAAAGCTTATGACTGCTAAATATTTGGGCTCGCTCTTTGTTTAAAAAGTGCACATGTAAGACTTTTTTTCTTCTCAAGCGGAGACTTGGGGGTGAAAAAAAAGTGTCATATGTGGTCACTGCAGTGGCAATTCACTCAACATTAAAGAGGGCAAAATGTATTTATTAATTGTGCAGGAATTATTTGAATTAAAAATGTATTTTTAATTGGAGCTGTTATAATTCAATTAATATAATTCCATGTATTTTCTAAAAGACGACTGGGCTAAAATATATGAATCTTTATTTTTTGTATGAAATATATGCCTCGAATTTGAAGCCTATATTTTTGACTGTGATTTAAAAGAAATCTAATGTGACGAAACATTTATTTCATTTCTCTTCCAGGTCGAGGTGGGAGCAGTGATGAATGCGTGAGGGATATAAAAGAGATTTGTGCAGATTTCGGTGAGTAACATTTCTTTAATGAAGGGAGTGGACAGCACAGTCCAACTGCTAACAAGGTGAAAGGGTGATTTGTTATTAGACTTCATATTAACGCTCGCAGTGTTTCACAGGAGGCTTAAATCACAAACACAGACGTGAGGGATGGCTTTAACTTCGCCTGTACGGGTAATTATTTGCGCAGGCCAGAGTCCCATTCCAACATGTCCAATTATAAGAACAGAAACAACAGCGCAACTAAAACCGTTTTTCCACAATACATTCAAATATAAAATGGCATTTATTATGTTAACATTCTAACAAAAAAATAGAAAAAAATCGAATTATAAAACGTAAAATCAAGAAGAATTTCACCATTTCCTCCCACGGTTCCCCACACGTTAACCGATGCGTAATCTCTGTTACACCAGCAGACTCTCTCCGGTCTGTCAGCTCGGTGTTTGGCTGCAGACTCGTGGAGGCATCGTTTATAAACCGAGCCTCTGTATGGGAGTCGCCGAGTATGAAATTCTTTCCCTTGCCTTCCTCCTACGCTTAGTTTTACACTTCTGAGGGCTGAGAGTCTTGAGGACTGTTTTGCTTTTCATTCCTCTCTGAGGCCATTTACAACCATAACATTCGTGGTCATAAATTGTGCCGCGGTCCACACTGACAGGTGCAATTGTTATGCACGGCGCGGGCTGCACCTCCTCGAGCCACCAACATACAGCACAGGGCCCTTTGATATGTGTGTTTCAACTCAT
This sequence comes from Anoplopoma fimbria, assembly GCF_027596085.1. NCBI lineage: Eukaryota > Metazoa > Chordata > Actinopteri > Perciformes > Anoplopomatidae > Anoplopoma > Anoplopoma fimbria. The sequence continues at coordinate 12,507,498 of NC_072464.1, read as the reverse complement.
AGTTCAAATTCTGACTTGCGTTTCTCTGTTAAATTCCGGAAAACAAATGTTGCTGCTATCAAAAATATCCAGAAAATTTGATACATTTACATATTTTTTATTTTTCAAAAATGAATGGTACATTTTTGCATGAATGGGTCAGAGGCCGAAAACCAACCAACCAGCCCAAATATGTGGGTTAAGACATGTTTAAGGCTAATGAATATCATATCTAACTCCCACCCACCCAACAACCCTGTCTCTCACCCACACACACACACCACACACACACACACACACACACACACACACACACACACACACACACACACACACACACACACACACACACACACACACACACACACACACACACACACACACAATTACTGCCCTATAGTTTTATATTAACATTAATAACAAACAGTGGAGGAGATTAGCATGTAGCTTCTTGTGTGCGTAAACTTGTGATCCAGACGCATGTGCGCGGCGTTGGTGGGCGATATATTTCTGTTGCAGGGAACAATGCATGACGGGCTTTGTCAAGCCTAGTGATTAGTGAAAAGGGTATTGTGTGTATGTGTGTCAAATGCTGATTCAGCTTATTTCTGAGGAACCCCTAAAGCCTCCCAGAGGGTCCTTTTATCTCAAGTTAAACTTTAACTTTTTGTTTGTGCCAGAAGTGAATCTGGGGCTGTGAGATGTACCACAGCTAGAGACAGTTGGTCATTTCTAATTCAATAGCTGCTGCAGCATAAGTGTCTGGGGCCAAGCAGAGTGATTCTCCTGGTTTATTGGGAATTCAATCCCTGACTCTCAAACATTAGACTATGCTAAGGTCGTTGCAGCTACAATGAGTGTGGGCCTTATGCATGTGAACCCAGATGAGTCTGATATAATTGTCTTTGTAGGTCACAGACTGGAGCAACGGTGGGAAACACCTATCACGTGAATAAACAACATCCATGCCACTGGATAGAGTTGCACTGGCTTACTGGCTTTGAATCCACAAAATGCAGAAAGCAACATACTACGATAACTCTGGACTTTTTGGAGGCTACACCTTCCCCAAACCAGACTCTTACAACTACGGCCCCGCTCATCAGCCCTACGCTGCTCCCAGCATCGAGAATGACTACCAGGGCTCAGTGTGTCCCACCCAGACCTCTGCTGTCCGGCCACCGACCCTCAAAGACAGTGACCTGAACGGAGACTGCATGCGACAGAGCAGCAGTCAAAGCAGCAGCAGCAGCAGCCAAGCTACGAGTATTGGGGAGCAGCAGGCACCTCCACTGTCCGCAACCTCTCCCAGCTCCAACAGCTCTGCGCCACAGAAGAAGAAATCCCCTTCCAGCAGCGCTTCCAGTAATGCCACACCAACCCTCACCAAGCAGATCTTCCCCTGGATGAAGGAGACCCGGCAGAACTCAAAGCAGAAGAGCGGCAGCTGCACCAGCGCAGGTAGAGATCATGATGGTGCGTGTGACTACGGGGACAGGGGTGGTGGGGGTGGGGGATGGAGGGTGGTGGTGGTGGTGGTGGTGGTGGACTGGTTCCTGGTTTGTGATTGCATTGGTAATAACGTGGCTGAAAAGAGGCTAAGATGATGCTGTGGTTCCTTTACAGGTGGCGAGCTGAGTGACGAGAAGAGCCCACCCGGACCGGCCTCCAAACGGGTCAGAACTGCTTACACCAGCGCACAACTTGTGGAGCTGGAGAAGGAGTTTCACTTTAACCGCTATCTCTGTCGCCCCCGGAGAGTGGAGATGGCCAATCTGTTGAATCTCACCGAGCGTCAAATAAAGATCTGGTTTCAAAACAGGAGGATGAAATACAAAAAGGACCAGAAGTCTAAAGGGCTCGCTCACTCTCCCCTGGGACACTCCCCGGACAGAAGCCCGCCGCTGAGTGGCCCAAACCACATTGGATACTCTGGCCAGCTCCAGAACGTGAGCAGCCTCAGCTATGACGCGCCCTCGCCCCCGTCCTTCGCCAAACCCCAGCAAAACATGTACGGTTTGGCTGCGTACACGGCACCCTTGGGTGGCTGCATCCCGCAACAGAAGAGGTACCCGGGCTCCGAGTACGAGCACCACGGCATGCAGAGCAACGGGAGCTTTGCCAACGCCAATTTGCAAGGCAGCCCCGTTTATGTGGGTGGGAATTTTGTTGATTCCATGCCAGCCTCTGGCCCCATGTTCAACCTCGGCCACCTTCCCCACCCCTCATCCACCAGTGTGGACTACAGCTGCGCCGCTCAGATCCCAGGAAACCACCATCATGGACCCTGTGATCCCCATCCCACATACACAGACCTCACCTCTCACCAAGCGTCTCAGGGAAGGATTCAGGAAGCGCCTAAACTCACGCATTTGTAATATGTGGTTTCTGTGTGTGCGTGTGTGTGTGTGTGTGTGTGTGTGTGTGTGTGTGTGTGTGTGTGTGTGTGTGTGTGCGTGTGCGTGTGCGTGTCTGTGCGCGCGCGCGTGTGTGTATGTGTGCCAAAATTATGTTGCGCTCTTTTTATTACCTCACTAGTCTAATAACTACACTCCAAGCGAGTCGTGTCTATTATTACAGTATTATTGATATTACTATTAATGCTATTGTGTAATTATTTTCTAAATAATACAGCTTTGTCCATTTCTGTTGAATATTTGGGGATGCGTAGAGGCAGACTAGCCTGGTTGTCAGTTGTTCCTTCTCTTTGTTTTTTTTTTTTTTTTTTTTTTTTTCTCAAGTGCAATGCGCAAATTTTGACTGAATATTTCATGCCGTTACTTGAAGGTAAGTCTTGTATCACGAAAGTAGACGCTCATCTTTAGAGTGAAGGACTTTTGTAGGGAAATTTTCGTCTGTTTTGTAGGATCTCTTTCTCCTCACGGGCATCCTATTTATTTATTTTGTATTATTTTGCATAATCTTTCGTACTAGCATATAGCCTATTTATTATTTAATTACTTCTCGTATTGCACATTATTTATCGTTTATATGCGAATATTTATAAGTGTGGAGTTTTTTGTAAGATTGGAAAGATCAGTGCACTTGGAAGTGTTGGCAAAACAGGGTTTGAAAAAAAATGCTATGACTCGCAGTGTATTGTTGAAAGAAGAGCATTTCTAGTTGTAAATCTGGAATAAATGGGACATTTGATAGTGTATAAACTCCACTATGTGTCCATGGTTAATCTTGTGTCAAACCTAAAGCAAAACGTAGACTATCGAAGTATGAAATATTATACACACCAGCATGTCATTTTGTGTAGTCCATTACTATTTTTTAATTTGTCTTCCATTGTTATTCCATTCAGTTGGATATCCATAAATTTATGAAACCCTAATGATATTGAAATGTTATATTTTATTGTGTTTAACATTTTGTAAATAAAGTGCTCAAACTTGTATTTTTTTATTGCATTTTGTTGATTTAAAAAAAACAAAAAAAACATCCTGCAGCACTGGTCGCCCAATGTATCTGATTATTTTAACTCCTCCCGGTGAAACTGTCAGGTAAGAGTACCGAGGAGGCTTATTGACTCCACAACTCTACTGTACAGTCCGAATCAATAATTAGACACCAGGATATCTAAAACTCATCAGACGGCTCTATGCTTCCAATGCAAAGTGCATTTCAGCAGGATAAAGGGCTCTGGAGATTATTGATGTCTCATTGCTATGAGGGAAGTGAGTCTATGGGCTTATTGCATCTCTCACATGTCACTTATCATTTTTAGACCCGGCCACATCATTATCTGCTGGGACAAGAGGAAAAAGCTCCATTTTCCTGTAGACCAAAGTCTAATCGCTGGCTGTCTAATTGATTGGTACACATCTTCACAATATTGTTTCATAAATTGACGCAGGACGTGGAAGTAAATAAATATGCCCATGTACTGATGGGTAAGGCCGAGCAGACAGGTGACAATAAAAGCAAAAGAACAAAAAATAAACATACTTTGACATTGGGAAATGATGCAACGATGGATATGCGTGTATTTGTACGTGTCTGTGTGGGAGAAAGAGAAAGAGAGAGAGAGAGAGGGGGAGTGAGAGAGCAGTTCATCCTTTATTGCTCCTGGAGAGCCATTTCAAAGCTCATTAATCAAAAACTCGTCGCTTTCAGACTCCTTGCTGATCCCTCCTCCTCCTGAACAAAGCATTTGCATTCCAAATCCAAGTAACACATTTCAAACCGAGAAGCCCCAATCGTTAGTGGTGGGGGAGAGTTTTTTTTATAAAAACCTAGTGTGTTCAGTGTCTGAGATATCTCTGATTTAAAAGCGCCATCAAGGTAAATGAAATCATCAGTGATATTACATTTGTGCAGGTCCCACAGCCCCACTGGTCCCAGAAAGTTTCATCTGAATGTGACTCAGCACGGAACTATCATCCCAAAGCCTTTAACAACATGGCTTTTAGGTTGATTTCATCTTATTGCATAATGAATTTATTCCTGGATTCTGGCTCTGATCTGCTACAATAGGCTACAAATCACCTCAGTATTCAGTGGATGGCGGCCATTTTAACCCCGGGTGAGCTCTTTCTTCTTTCAGCTCCCCCACTGCAGCTTTCTGCACCGCTAGTCAATTATTGAGACCCTAATAGTTTTCATTAAAAAAGCATTTTTTAAAAATGAACGAAATAGTATTTCTCCCCAAAAACATGCTGAATATTAGGGTAATAAGATACTTGCATGTGATCTGCATTATTTCGCATACAATTAACTTGTTCAAATGAAAAAGCATTGCATTTTTAAATATTCATTCTTATTTATGTATTTATTCAATTATTTAACCAACATATAAACTTCTTTCTTGTGTGAGAAAATATATATTCAAAAATGTAATATGAAAAATAAATCATTTATGGATTTTTTTATTTTTCAATTATTAAGTCTTAGACCTTATAACGAAAATATAGGCCACCAGAGGCTATCAAACTAGGACATGATATATATAGTTTAAAAGTCGAAATCTCACTGCTGTAGCACCAAATGGAGTAATTGGAGTTTCAGATGTTATCGTCTCCATCACGCCCATGACTGTTTGGACATGAGAGTAGCTGGGATCAACAATGTGGCACGCAGAAAGGAAGTTTAACCCCATTTGGAAATAGCATAGTCCCTTTGCACTGCAAAAAAAACACTGCATTATAAAGCTGGTCTGGTTACAAAACTTTATTAAAACATGTGACTTTACAGAGTCTTTTGTTGCTATGAATGAGTCTAAATCTTTGTATGTAAACAGATTACGATTTGACAGTTCAACTGCTGTCAATATGCACTTCTTGAGGTTATGCTTCAATTTTGATTTGCAATTTAGTAAAAATTAAATCACAGTCATAAATAAGTAAAAGAAGAGACGCTTTGTTGGAGCAAGCAGTGCAGATGGGAGTTTATTTTGTGTTCCTGATTGGATAAAAGCAGAGCAGACCACGCCTGCTCAGTGGAGGGTAATATTTACATGTGGGGGAAGTAGCCTAGTCCTACTGTAGGCTTAGTATTAATGAGATCAGTAGGTGTTAACAGCCATTGGCTCATCTATACATAGGTCACCCTAACTGGAGGCAGTTAACTCATTAAAACACTTTGATACGCTTTTTTTTTTTGTTAAGCATCCTTGAAAGAGAACTTGCAGCGAGTCAGCCTTTTATTCCAAGTAATGTAAGTAGAATAAAAAAGGAGTAGTCACAGCTTCTTCTTCTTAATTTATAGGGTGCAGGAAGAAAATATCATTTCCCACGGCACCGACACAAGACAATTCTTTAATCAGACCTCGATGAAAGTTCACAGAACATATCGCGATGGTTCCTCTGTGTAAGCCAGTAGCATTCATCTCCCTTCATCCCCAAGAGGGCTTTTATTTTTCTACACGCGCTGGCTCGAGAGACAGGAGGCAGCAGGAGCTGTGGAAACGTCGCAGAAGAAAGTAAGATGAGTAGGAAAGTGTCTCGTTCTTTAACTTTTATTAAACGCGTCCTGTTGAGCGAAGTTCCAGTGGATTAACATCGGATCAAGACTGACATTCACAACACGGGAGAGAACAGAGAAAGGATTTCAATCTCTACAACATCTGACGAAAACTAGAAGGACTGGTCCGTAGTTTGTGTCCAGACCTAAAGAGAGGAGACGAGCAGAGGACGTGAAGGAAAAAGGGGGCTGAAGGTCTTCAGTTTGTTTTCGGTTTTTATCCCAGCTCCCCTCAACTCGTTTATTTCCTGTAATGAGGCAATAGTTTGTGTTTTGTCGGTGAAATGTGCTGCTCTCTCAAAACTGTGATGGAAAGCTCGAACTGTGTTGGTCTGATGAATCTAACTGTAAAGTGTATATTTATTATTGTTGTTGACTTTAATCTAGTCCAATCAAACTAGTACACAACAAATTGCTTAAATTCCTAATATTGCAGGATCCAGTATCAGGGAGATTTGCTTTAAAATATGTTGCCACCTTTGTATGATAATGAGGAAGTTACTATGCATTGCTGTGGACATGTGTACGTTTGTTTATTCACTTGTTTATTTATTTACACGTTGTATGTCTCTTCCAGTCTGAACAACAAAATGTTTTGAATGCAAACTAAATAATTCAATTTGTGTGTTTAATTCATTTCCACATGTTTACAAGGATAACAGGATGTTATTGATTATATGAATAAAGTAGAGAGCCTAATTGAAATTATGTGATGTAAAAGTTGCTAAATGAAATTGCCAGTGACCCTATTTAATGTATATTGATAAAAGAAAATGTATTGATATCTTAAATGCACATTTTTCCTCAAATAAAGGACCTAAAATGCCTTGAAGTTGTTTATTTCAGTTGATACTCACCTTATCTATTCATACAAATTACAGGGGAGCAAAAATATATTTGTTTAATTATGTAAAGAAGATGCCATCTTTTGGCTTTCCATGCACCTACACAGTTCACATTTTATATACAGGGTTTGTATAAAGTGCTTTATACGCAATTATTGTAATCCTGTCAGTCAGTCCATTGAACTGACAGGATTTAATGTTTTTCCTTGTTTGTGTTGATGTCCAGTAAATCTTTGGTATCAGATGTGAATAGGAAGGACAACTGATTTTTTTTTATCAAAAACCCTTACCATCCGCAAATACTGACAGAGGATGTGAATGTTGGAGGACACCATTGTCAGAAGTCCTTCATGTACTCCAGCCTCTGCTGTCATTAAGAATTCAACACACAGTGTGTAGGTGAATGAGCAAGGAGACACACACACACTCTGTTCATGGTGGAGGCATCTGTGCTGTTTGCAAACTCATAAAGTCTACACTGCATTTTCCTTCTGAAAGGAAACAGATTATACAGCTACTACAGGTCTACATCACACCCATGTGCATACTCATTATTTGTGTATTAGTTGCAAGGGGCTACATCTGTCCTTCTTTTGGTATATTATTAAAGAGGGCATATTGCATGAGATAAGTCAGTCCACACACACCGAGCAAAGTAAACGCATCACTAAATGGCCACATAAATTATTTGTTAATGGTGAAGAGCCTGAAATAAGACGGCAGCCCTAGACTCCATTCGCTGAGGAACAACTGAGTGATGTAGAGTCGCTTCACATTTTGCACGATCTACATTTCAAACACCTCTAAAATGATTTTCCAGTGAATCGTAGGTGGTGCTTGGTTTTGGAGGCTCAGTATGCCAAAACAGCAGGGTTATAGGTTAGTGCATGCAAAATATCAGGAGGAACCATAAAGAATGATGAGAATTGAAAGAAACTGAAAATCTGAATCTTATTTTTAACACATTGAGGTTTGAGTTGAGCACGTAGGCTTGCTGATTCATAAAGCTGTAACTAAATTGCTAAGAATAACTGTAGCTGAGGAGCCTCCCTACATTGATCACGCATGTTGTCACAGAAACTGATGTGCGTGGATTTATCGCAGCTCTTATGTGTTAGTGATATTGATATAATTGTAACTATAATAAATGACTCGCTCCTCGGGGTATGATTTAGAGGGCTTGGCCAAAAAGGCTCTTCTCCTCCTTCTTCGTGTGAAAGATAGCTCACTGATGTGAGGAAACTTGAAGTCATACATTACCCAAGCCTTGACTACAATGCTCTGGTAGTCTATATCAAAAAGTATTAGTGGCTCAACCCTTTTCTGATGCTCATATGGATTTCTTTCACGGCATTTTCTGTATGAAATTATGAGTGAATAAATTGCATCTTCATTTATCTTCGAAAAACCCTTCTGTGCTGACTGCGATACTCAGCTCTCAGCGCTTTACATAATTATATTAGTCTTCTGCTACACCACAAAATTGATTGCCTAGGAAAATGAACCTGGCTTTGCTATAAATTACACCTATGGATCATAAGAAATGTGTTATTTTGTTTAAAATAGTACCTAATATAATTAGAGCTCTAATTCATGGCAAGCTACAAGTGTGCCTATTACAGTAACAGGGTTTGGAATTTAATCTGTCTGCTGGATAAAGAATGATCCTGTGTGGTTTTCATTTGTAATCCCGGACACATTATTTCAGTAAAATAGTCTGTGACTTTTAGATATGAGAGATGGATTGTTGAATGAATAAGTATATTCATAAGTTTTAGTATTAAAGTTAAGAATTCATCCATGGAGGGAAGTTTCAACATCAGTCCAACAGTCTGTCCTTTGTAACTTTTCCTTCACATTGGACAGAAACCGGATCTTGCGTCACTGGAGGTCTGACCTCTGCTGAGGATGTAGATCTCTATCAGTGTGAAACACATGATCTGTACGGGATGGTTTACTGTGGACAGCAGAAATAATATTCTACTAAATTAAAATTCACGACAGAGAAATTGTTTTGTATATTAAGAATGGCTTGGAGCATGTGGCATGAAAATCAATTGACAGGCACATCTGAAGGATGAGGTGGGTGATGTTTCCTATTTCTGTTCTCCTCTTTTTAACAAATTCCATGAAAAAACAAACAAACAACCAACTATGTGTTAGTATATCTCTCAGACAATTCTGTCTTTCCCTGTATGTGGCAATAAGTCCAATGCCCATGTAATTATTTAAATAACTATGACAAACATGTACTTTCATTTTCATAAACGGCTAAATCAATTCCTAAAACAGCTGGGCACTGGGTGTTTTAACAAATGGTATTCAAAAAAGGAGTAAACTGCACATTTGTAGGGGACTATTTTCAGCGGCGGATTAATCCACATTTGCTCAAGCAAGTATTACAGCAGCCGCAGGATGTAGGTGGGATTGACTCAAAATAAACTGCATTGCCCATGGTCATGAAAATGAAGCAAGGGTGGCACCAAGTGCAATAGTCTGCAACGCTGATGTGTTTTAAATAGTTTATGGACAACAACAGAGGAATAAGATATATCAATGTTGTTTTTGGTCTTTTCATGGTATTTGTTGACATTAATAAAAATACAGACAATCACTAGACATATCATTTAACTGTTGGAACAAAAAGAAGCAACTTGGCTTTGAGCACACATCTTTTAAAACATTAAATGTGACACACTATGTATCTAATCCTAAAAGGTAACCTTGTGCCACAACTCATTTTTGGCTTTAGCTTTTTCATCAAAGAAAGTATCCTTTGCATAGATTTACAACTGAAACAAATCTGTTACAAATTGAAAGTGAGTATCCATGATGCCTTACTCTTGTAAATGATTCAGTTGCTCTAAGACAGCTCTTCTGAGTATCACATTGCAAGTAGTGGGCAGTTGAATTGCCTTTAGAGAAGGTAGTTAATTTCCTCAAAGCATATAACTTGGTTAGATTTGACCTTTTTGTAAATGTAAACAAGTTGTAAGCTTTGTGTTGCTATTAAGCCACAAAAAAGGTCAAATTATATTATTTTTTTTTCAAACAAGAGCACCTTATCAAGTCTCCCATTCACCCAGGCTGATATGACTTTGACGAGATGACGTGTTTCATTATGTAAAAATAACATACAGGAAAAGTGTTAAGTCTCTGTTTGCTACTCCACAATGTGTATTTTACATTCTAAAACTACCCTAACGCAAAGACACATTCCCTACCTCTATTGTTCTCCTTACCTACAGCCCTCTGCATCACAATCTAGAGCACAGTGGCAGTGTGCAGGGTTAAGTAATTCTGCACCATCGAGAAAGACATTTGATTTCATTTGTAGCGTGTCTTTCAGCGGGCGGAGGTGAGCACACCTTTGGCTGCGGGAGGAGTGAAGCGGCACACATATCTAGTGCTGGGAGACACAAAATTGACAATGCATTTATCTTTGAATAATGTAAATGTCCTGAGAATACGGTGGCAGTGGTCCTGGTGTGTCCGCCGAGGGCGCAGGGCTGTCAGACACTGAGCTCTCTGGCCCTGCTGCAGCATAATGTGGCCTCCGGCTCCCCTGGAGCATCCCGCTGCTTGGCTCTGCTCTGCCTCAGGCCCACATTCCTGCTTCGGCACACTGCACTAGCTCCCCTCTTAATTTACACTCTGGTAGAAGAGGGAGTTAATGCAGAAAGCCTGCCAAGGAGAATCTTATCTGCTCTTCCCCTTTAAAGGTGAGGTAGGTTAGAGCACAACATATTGAATAGAGGTGTGGAAGGTGATGGGGTATTTCCAGAACATCCAGTCCGCTCATTTAAATATATTAATATTCCTTTATCGAAACGCTTTAAGCATACAATTGAATCTGTGTGATGAGAGTACACATTTCCAAGTGTTTGAATAGCTTCTATTATTTTAAGTAGTTGGCTTAACTTCAATGGTTCTATGAATACTGTGAGTTATGTGTCTAAGAAATGTGCAGCTTGGTGACTAAAACATGTATTGTTTAGAATGGATGGTTTCTGGCAGGCTGACAGTGCTGTTCAGTGAGGCAAAGTGCCAGTAAATTGTTTGTCTTCTGCAGTGCTGCCCTATAATTCTTCTGGGAACCAATGGCATTGTGTTTGCCAAAGAGAATAATGATAGATGGGATAAAATCAAACTAGAGGATTTTTGGAGATGCACTCTGACCACTGGGCATAATCTGAATACATTTGTGTCCCCAGGAACGAAGCCTGGTATTGTTTGTGCTTGTGTCTCTCCTGCCTCGAGTCTGTCCGTGACAGAATAACTGATTTTATATAGATCATTTTGCAAGCAATTATTTACATCATCCCATTTCTTATACAACCATTTCAATTTGATTTGTTTAACGTCCCGCATTGAAAACCTATACATTCATGCACTGACTATGTGTATCAGCTCTTATATGTTGGATGCAATGATGCATGTTAGGCTGTATAAAGCACTGGCGCACAATGTCTCCAGTTCCGAGGCGTAAATGTAAATGTGCAATCTGCCTGTTCAAGTGTCCTGTTGGCCCAACGACAGGAGCAGGTCCCCATCTGTTCTCTCTCAGGAGTGCCCAGACAATACATTTCCCCCGCCAGACCTTCCCATTTGCTGGAGCAGAGGTTTCCCAGCCATTTCTAAGGTTACAGGCAGGGTAAGCGCTCCCACACTGTGCTCACAGTTCTCTGATCGGAACTAGTTGGTCCTTTTTTTTGCAGATAGAGTTGGGCTAATTTTTTGTTGCTGAGTAATATTTAAATGTGCTGCCCTTGGCTTCCAGGCTGTTTTGTTGCTGTTGCTGCAGTTCCACAGGATGCGAGTAGCGAAAGACGAGCGTGGCTGTCAGTGGAGTGTGATTTGTTGCAAGCCCAGCCTTGCCAACTGTGAGGCACTGAGGTGTGACCACAGAGATGCCTAACATCTCCAGTTGCCTCAGGGCCAGCCAGTCAATTACACAATACTGTCTACCCTGAGCAATGGCATGTGCTCAATAATGGACCAAAGGCAAAGAGAAAAAACATTTCTCGGAACAGTTTGCACCAATGGCCACACCATAACTGGAATATTCTTGGTCAGATATTATCATTATTGCATGTAACGTATCTGTCAGTTGTGAAAATGTGTGAATGCATCTGTATTTATTTTGTAACTTCAACAGCCTTTGTTAAAAGAGCAACATTTTGGTTACTTTGTGGACTTCCAACTGTTTATGAGGACCATGTGTGGGAAACTCCAAGAGGGTCCCTGTTCAAAGAAACCAGCCTCTCCTTTGTGAGACACTTTATCGTGTGGATGCAGATGTGCTTTTTGTTGGAACCTTGCACCTCATCCATTACCCTCGGCCTGCCAGAGAGATAGTGGAGAGTGAATCCATTCAAAAGGACCAAAGCAGAGCCTGCTGCTCAACTGAACTTTTCGTGAACTAGGCTGAACAGCGGGATCCATGCATCCAAAAAAATAAGTAATTTATCCTCGCTGCTCTGGCCTGTGTTTCATACAGATTGCTGCTATCAACATGTCCGGACCCCTCATGTATCAATCTGTCAATCTGATATTCTTTTGAGCACTGTATCTGTCTTCAAAGATTTAATAGAGATTAAGACTGAGCTGGGAGTTTTGTGACTATCTTGTCTTGTTGAATCAAGATTTCACTGCCAGTCTGTTAAGATATATTTAAAAAAAATAGCTACAGTTAGACACAGTGGTTTCTGTGGATATGGTTGTGAAAACAGTTGGGCATTTATTTTATATTTAAAACTGAAACTAAACTTTTTTTCCTGGTAATTCTAAATGTATAATACAATAATACCAGGATAATACCAGGATGAATTTGTATTCCATCATAATCAATTCCTTTTGAAGAAAATGAAGTTTTAGTGGCCGGCCTAGCTGTTTCGGGTCTTTACGCTAAGCTATGCTAACCAGCTGCTGGCTGTGACTTTATATTTACCAAACATATATTAGAGTGGTATTGATCTTTCAATCTAACGAAGAAAAGTAAAAAGAAAACTTCCGGCATTACAATGTTTAATGTTAGTTTAGGTGAGTAGCGAGTTAGCTAGCTTAAACTAGCTACCACTAGTTAACATGCTATTGTTGTGGGATTGTGATTGATTACAAAAATACTCAAATACAGCACTCCCTTGGGAAGTTGGCTTACTTACCGTGCCAATGTACTGATGGTGTTCGGTACTACCAGCCATTCAAATTTGTGCGTTATATAAAAGCTACACAATGTGGTAGGCTCAATGAGAAAGGTTGTGTTTTACAGAAAAAGTAGGAAAGTAAAATGAGATGGACACAGCATGAAACCATAGCTGTACTGAGAGCAATGGCCTTTTTAGCAATGGTAATGTGACATCTTTATATTTACTTTTTTAGTATTTCATATTTCAGTAGCATATGAATGTCATAATGGAAATATGTAACATGGTTTAGGTTTTATCATCATTTCTGTTGACTAAATAAAAACAATGGTGATTTGATGAGAGTCCTCATGTTATCACTAAGAAACAATAATACAAAAATACATAAATACGGCAGATTTGTTATTAACTACTCAAAGGCCGTTATGTGTATTGTCCTGAATTATGTTTCACAACAGAAATTGGGATGTTTTTTCTTAATTAAAAATGGCTCACATGAGAGACAGATAAAGGAAACTGAAAGGTTGACATTTGGAGTACAAACAAAAAGCTTTTTTTCCCTGCTCAGTAATGGTACTGAGACTCTGGCACTATTGACATAGACCTTGGGTTGTTATATGAAAAGTCTGTGGACACAATTTAATTTCTGTCAGCAGTCAGGCTCCACAGCCACAATGGATTTCTTTTATGCCCTAGCCTCTGACTCTCACCGAGCATCTGTGTGAGCTGGAAACACAGTTTCTGCACAGCCCCTTCCACTCTTCCACCCGCTGCCTGTGCCCTTAAGGTGCATTTCATCCACATAGAAAATGAAGTTATATCTGAACTTCGACCAATAGTCTCGCTTGCCCTGGGGAAAGCACTTTGGAGCTCGCCTTAGTATGACCAGGCAGCACAGACTGCACACGAGTCCATCAATCTCTTTTCTGTTCTCCACTGCCTCTAATGACTGCATACATAACAGAACCATCTTCTCCAAGATTTGAGGATATGAAATTTGTTGTTTCTTTAAATATATAATGTTAAATTACATTATTTCTAGAGTGATTTTGTACTTAGATAGTTTACTAATTGCTGTAAATGCTTCTAGCTGCGCTGTCTTGTACAAATCATAAGGACCCCACATGGTGTTACATCCTCAGACCTCTTGTCCTGAAGCAGCATGTTGAACACTGGATCAAGTCCAAAAGTCTCTCTCATGAAAAATGTGTTGCTGACAACCAGTAACTCTTTAAAATATGTCTGCTCCGTTCCTAATGGTATGTAGCAGAGCAGTGTGTTCATGGCTCTTTTTTGCTTATGGTGACTGACAGAACTCTAGTCAGGTCTGACCGACAGGAAAATAAATTAAGTGATTTTCTACTTGGGAAGTGCTGACATTAGACTTCTTTAGTCGAGGGTTGGAGGAATGGGATTTTTTACTAATGTGACTTACATTCTGAGCTGTTTCCTCATAGTGAATCTGTGCACAGAGCAGCACCAAATAATATTTTGTCTCAGTGAGCATATCTGTATCATGCCCCATGTATTTAGAATCTGATCTGCCTTAAACTCCAAGAGAGCCCAACAAGCGTACTTCTGATTTCTTATATATGAAATCGTCAAAAAACCTGCATAAGTAAAACAATTATGAAAAAAACTACATCATCAACCTCATTAATGTCTTTTACTTAAAGCTTTTAAAGGTCATATTTCATATGAAAAACTGTTTTGGTCCACTCTCACGGCTCTCATCATCATAAGGTAGATGGTAGAAGTTTTGAGCAGAACGAAATGGAACACTTATCAAATTAAATGATAATCAGGTATATATTGGTTGTAGTTGCTATGGTAGTGGGCCAAAACATGTTGCTAGAAAACCAAAGAACGCTTCTGGTGGTTGGCATGGAAGCTAAATCATACAAATTGTCATCGTTTTCTGAATCCGGGTACAAAAAGGATCGAAAGCAGGTATCCTTTAACCGGAAATGTTTTCGACACTACCTGGTACCTAGCTGGTGGAGACCAAAAACTGAGCCAAAAGGAGAGTGAATTATGGACTTAAAATCATCAGGTGACCAGAAACACGACTTTAAATGAATGACAATGTTGCTCCGTAAGTGCTGGGTGTATAAAATAAACAACTGTTTGCCAACAAATTGTTACGGCACGGATAGCACTTTAAAATGTTTTGTGGTTAGGTGGTTAGATATAATTACCATCAAGCCTTTTGCCTGTATTTGCAACTAACAGGCGACAACATAAACTGAATTCCATGATTTCCAAAAAAGAGAAGTATGCAGGTCTTAGCTGTACCTTGGCGAGTTCGGCTTGCTCCCGCAGTCATGCCACTCTTCCACAGCAACGTCTTTCTCCCTCACCATGCACTGAGCTCTGTATTTATTTAATTTAATTTAGATAAACAAACAGACCTAGAGGGAGTCTAATCCAAAATACTTCAGGGATGAGGGTTATCATTCATTGGTTGCCATAATTTCCTCCTTCTCTTAGTGTCTTCTCTATTTATTGGTCGTGTCCATCTGGTTGTCACGTGACGTGGGAGAGCCACCTAAGAGATGTTGTGCCCTCGCAGATCGTTTGTCTTAATTAACATTTAATGAAATGTGGCTCTCTTTACTATTGTGTCTTGCAGCTCATAAATGAAACATTGTACTTTGTAGCATTACTCACACAGCGCTCCACACATTGTTTATTTAAGCTCTCTGCAACAAATAGTGAAGCCAGTACAATAGATTCTCAATCAGTGCCTTCGAAAACACAGCTGGAGCATTTAATGAAGTTTTCAAAGTCAAGGGATATTTGTTTTAAGGAGTGCTGCATTGTAATGGATTGTGTATTTTGAGGAATACTGTATGCAACTTCTAGCAACCACTCTTGTTTTCTCAAATGTGCAGCTGAGGGTCAAAGAACAGTTGTAATGTATCATTTATGCAGAAAGTAGCCTGGGGAAGACTGACACAGACTCACTTTACTACCTGTTTTCCTGCCCTCACCTTCAGGCTATAGCAACTTTTCCAAAAGCTTCTGTGACCTAAAAAATGTCTTTCTGAAAAAAATAAAATAAACCTGTTCTTTATTTTCTATATTTCAAGATAGATCATCTCAATCCCTGCCAGCTCCTATAGTTTTTATTCTGTTGTGTGCAGATTTTTCCCTGACACCATACTAACTTTCCTGTCATTTCAGATCCAGCCACTCCCTCCTGCCCTGCAGTAAGGGCACCTTCACACGTAGGCGAGTGACCGTTGCCTGCCAAGGCTATAAACAGAATGTGGGCAGTGCCAAGTCGGGTTAACCACAAAGTTGAAAACCACTTAAAGCAAATTTGTTTTACCACTGAAAGCGAATGTTTTCTTCACCTCTTCACTTGCATAAAATGGAAGTAAATGGTAGGCTTATTTTCACTAATGTTAATTCTGCCCTGGTGTGACCATGGCCTGACCCTCTCCCAGCATTCCCTGCACCTGACCTTCCCTGCCGACCTACTCACCTGTTTCCCTTTTCCCTGATCAGCCTTGCAGAACACCAGCCCATCTCCACATATTCCCTGCCAGACTGCCTGACCTACTGCCTGATCTTTGTATTGATGATTCTCTGCCTGCCATCAATTTACCTTTATATACTTTTACCTACTGTTTCAGGCCACAACATCTTTGTATATATATATATTAGTATTACTTCTCATTACACATACACCCCTGTTAACCGTACAGTTTATTCATATTGCAATTAGTGTCTACCAAAAAATAAAATATTTTATATTCTATATGTTATATGTTATATTATATTCCTATAATGTAACTTTGTCTGAGATATAAAATCGCTGTAATAGTTCTTCACATGATGACAATAAATATTTTTATACTGGCTCCTGCCAAACTCCTCATGGGTAGATTATCATAAGAAGTTAGTTTGTGGCCACAAACTACATGAATTACTAAAGTAATGTGTGGAACATGTTCAATATCTCAAGGATATTTATCTGTTAGTTCAGAGTGTGTGCATAGATATTAGCATCTAGTAATTTTGTCATAGTCCTGGATTATTATAAGGTAGCGAATGTTTTTGCACAGAAATGGGTGACAATAAACTCATGTTTTAAGGTAAAACTGCTTACTCTGTTACTCTGTTTGTTTAATAAAACCTTATCAAGCTCTATGATCAATGCTTTGGTGATGAGTTGTTCAGTGTGTGACTTGGTGACAGTTGAAAGAGGTGTCAGATTTATGGCTTTAGATGGAAAATACATCATGTTGTTACACTTGTAACACTTCAGAGAACAATCACAACCAGCTGTGCGAAGTCTCTTGTGATGATCCTGTGTGTCTGATAAATAAGATGTGGTATATGTACATCATTTATTGACACAGTTTGTTATGAGCGAAGCTTTGCCTTCGCTGTTTGAACGAACATACGATGTTGGATAATGTCTCTTGTATATTTTGATGGTAAACACTAGGATTTCCCTACATGCTAAAGTTACATTTTTATTCTAGATGCGTTATGTGTGTGAAGGGGCTCTTGTGCTTCTAACTGTTGAGTTGACCTATGATCGAGATGCCCATCATAGTTTGGCAGTATTTTCCATGACCATTAAATATTATATAACATATTCAACCATTTAAAGACCAACACTTGCCCTCTCTCAATCTTACCGTGTTTTTAAATTCATCAGTGTAACCAAAGATGATGAATTCTAAGATGGAAGATCTTTTATGAGGTGCAAATTACAGGTGAGGGTCATTACAGATGATTAAGGGTGATCTAATGAGTTTAAAGCCCCACCTTTGTCCAATATTGGGCTATTACCTTACGCCCAACTAGCGTTTTAATGGACTTGCCTTACAGCCTTTAATACAAATTAGCTAAACTTACTCTGACCTCAATATCTTTTTGCTCTTGCTTTAATTTGCAGGAGACAGACATTCATTGAGTGGCTGTTCATGTTAGCGCAGCTGCTAATGTGAGCTGGTTCACAGCAGCTTTGGGTGCTTGTGACATGTATATGTATTCCTAACTTTTCTGAGAAGCTATGCATTATATTATCATTAAGTTTTATGATAACAGAGTTTTTTGAAGTGCAAAAGTCTATACATTTAGACAAGCAGCTTGTTTCTCTGTAGCCGTTGAGGAGTTTGCCTCTGAAATACATTTTTAAATGTCAGTATGTGTGCTCTCAACCTTCTCTGTAGACTAAATACAACTTTCTCTAATTTAAATCTGAGTTGACATTATAACAAGCCCTAATGAGAGCTGGGAAATGTTTATCAGTGCAGGATTTTGTCTATTATTTCAGGCTTGAGGAAACAACTATAAGTACTGAACAAAAATGTCCTGTCTGCTGTGGCCTTGGTGGTAAACAACTTAAAACAGCAAATAAAAGGGAGCTATTTGAAGTCAGGCGACCTTACCTTTTGCAGAGGGTTTTTGCAATTTTTATCTTTACCAAAACTTTGAGTCAGGCTGAAATCCTTCATGGAAACTAGTGCTGTACATGTGCCATATTTTAGGGACAGTGGCACAAAGGAGATGGAACCAAAAGGCAGGTTTTGTCGGCTCCTCTACTAAGAGTTTCTTGTCACAAGATGAACTAGGAGGAGATTCTCATCTTTGAAGTGCATTAGTTGTGTCTGATCACTTTGTTATGCACAGTGGCTGCATGGAGGACCTCAGGGGCAAGACCCCTGGTTACTTCATCTCATTTACTTTCAGGATGGGTGAAGGGTAAAGCCACTGGAATGATGAAATACGGTTACCCAACTCACATTGTTTTTAAAGGGCGCCTGTATGTGTTATACGTTTCTCTTTAACTCTGAGCGCGGGGGGAAATTATAATTAATCTGTTAATGACAGTCGGGGCTGTCATAAGCTTGGGGAGTGTATAATAAATTGCTGTAATAAAAATTAAGATTGCATGCATCATTGGGGCCTTCAGAGGGTTTGTTTAATGTAGTTACAAAAATGGTAGCAGCTGATGTGGCGTCCACTGCTCTACCAGGAGAACGCTAATTTCTGAGTGACACTTAACCTGCTGTAGCTCAACCACAGCTGAGGGAGGTGAAGGGAAACCCTAATGAGTTTTTCCAGCGTCCCATTTTGAGAGCCACTGAACTGGATGGCCTGGTTTGTATCCGAAATTCAAAAACTTGCATTGTTCAAGGGAAATTAATTAGACCTGAATATCTACTCAATTCTAAATTCAAAAAAATAATTAATTATTGTCTGCTGCTCTGGTCAGTCAATGATTGGTCATTGTTTCTGAGGCTCAAACTTGAGACAAATCACCACATGCTCTGAAAAGTCACATGAGGGTTAAAGGTTGGGTTGTTCACTTGTCCCTCTTCCCCTTAACTGGAACATGAAAGATGCTGCGTCGTCTTTAACATGCTCTCTGAGGGGCACATCGAAGAGCAGCAGAGGACTTCTTCTTCTTTGATAAGAGACAAAGCTTCCTCTGTCGTGTAGGGTCCCATTAGAGGAGAGCCCTCGACTTCTGCCCTGGAGGAACAAAAGAACAAACCTTAAGCATTAGAGAATTATCAATTTAGATGATGAACTCCTGTTCCCACCGCCTGATAAGGATACCACTTCAAGTTCTTTTTCTTGCCCCCATGTTCGTTCTCGCTCTCCAGTTCAACTGCGATCTGATGACATACCAAACAGAGGTTGGCTAACCGGTTTCCTGTCTAGTCGGCGTGGCAGTGTCACCTCTTCTGGCGCTTTCAACCAGAAACATTTGACAAGGAGGAGGCTTGGAGCCTTATCTTTGGTTGTGTTGTTTGGGACACAAGGGGCCCCGATTGGGGATGAGCCTGCGGGCAAGCTGGTATATTGCACTTGTAGCCTGACACCAGTTGACACAGCATAGTTGCCCGGGTCAACTTACAAAAACATCGCTCTCTTTCTGGATGAAGCCACTAAACAATGCCATTTTTTCGTTGACAGACAGCCCATGGTGCTCTAATTGAGATTAAGTCTTGAATTGTCTCACAGATTTTGTAGTGAACTTTAAAGCAATAACATCCTGTCCTGCTGTTCAACTTAGCAAGAGACTTGTTCTGTTAGATGGTGTATCAGGTCACATTATCTCATCTCTGGAGCTCAATAATTGAATATTTGATGCTTAACAGCAAAGGTAAATTGTTAATCTTTCCCAGAAAAAGAATCAAACCTTACCTTAAACTTTCAAAAGCAGGGATATGTTTCATTTGAAGCCTGGTCTTGTAACTAGAAGTCTGAAACATAAAACTTGTGAGCTGACTCTAATGGGGCCTCAGTGGAAGGTAAACTGCAGCAGCAGCTCCTCCACTGTGATTCATCTGTATTGTTGTGCTGGTTTGTTACCTTTCTCTCAAAGAGCCTATTGCTCCCGTGGCTCCCACAACAATTATCACCGGCTTGTCTCTCAGCTTATCAGGTGACACTGTGTTGAAGTCTCTGCTTCTTTTCTCCTCCTCCTCTTGTTTGTATTTACCTTATCGGTTGTGCGGTGTTAGTTGTACATAAACCTGTTATGCATCACCCACCGGCCATGAAAGATAATTATAGACCAAAAGGAGCAATGGGCTTAATTTTCCAAATTAAGTGAAATTTAATAAATCTCTCCTAATTTCTACCAGTGATTAATGGCTGTGAGTGGACTAGGAAACAATGTGATTTACATGCAGGTTAACTGCTTTTTATGGTAGATAAACAAAGCTTTGTTTTTAAAAAGAAATATTAACCACCATTACACGGAAGAAAACTATAATGAGGAAAGGAAATGATACTGATTCAGATACCGATAATATAAGCACATTATATCGTTTGTTGTAATTTCAGTGTCACTTAAAAGTAGGGTTGTAATTTTCTTCAAAAACATTTTTTATATTTGTATTGAAATTTTCATTACATCCTGTCAGCAATCAATTCATTTAATGCTCTGACAAAAAAAAAGAAGAAAATAATGTGGTATCTGTGTCTGACGGAGGACTTTAATAACCTTACTGCCTGCCTGTCTGTGCATATTCTGCCCGTCCACTCATTGCTCGTCACGGGAGTCTTCCACAAGCTGCTAGCTTAACAGCTGGGAGTATTAACAATAGCCACATTCGTTGTTTACGTTTGTTATTATATTTTTTACCCTCATAATGATCACTAAGTGGCTTTTGAGGGAGGCCTGAAGGGATTGGCTGTCACTGTTACAGACTTGGCGACGTTCTTGGTGGATTTAAGGACTTTTGGATCTCGTGCTGTTATAGCTTCTTTCATTGGAAACAAGTTGGGCACTGGGCTGTTTTTTTCTGTTGGATGCATTTTAGAATCCAGCTTAGTTTGTCAAGATTACCAACACATACTTTAAAAGTTTCCACGAAAGACTGTATGAGAAACAAATAGGTAGTGTTCACTTACACTCTATATAGAAGACCAAAGCAGCTAGCACCACCCCAATGGACCCAAACTTTTTCATACATTTAGGGAAAATATAATCATTCTTTTTAATTACTGCACCTAGGCACTCTATTAAAATTCTAATTCACCTCATCCACCTCGATTGATCTGTTCACAGTGGGTGGCTGTGGTGAAATGCACTGTATAATATTCATGCTGGTACGCCTTGGTTGTGCTGTGTGTCAGAAGCCATCTTGCAGCGAATCCCTCACCCACCTTGGAGCGCAGCCTGTGGAACTGATGAGGTGAAGAGCATTGCTCTGCAGCTCCATGCTAGTAATCACGGGACTGAAGAAACACATACATCATCTGCCACACAGGTTGGCATGGCGAGTGAAAAGCCTTCACATCACGTAAGATGTTGGACAAATGATGGCCATACGTGTGTTTGTCTCCTCACAGATGGCTGTGCATCTTCAGTCAGGAAAAAGCTGAGCCTGGCACTTATTCCCCTCCCCCAATCCGCTCCTCTTGCTCCCTCTTCCTTTCTCCCTCCATCAGTCTTTTGTAGCACGTCCCCTTTTTTTTGCCTCTCCTCTGCAGGAGGTTTGATATTGGCAACACAGTTAGTGCCCTCCACGGAAATAACAGTGGAAAAGATGACATAAATTATTTGCCAATTGTTTGACACATGCAGGGCATTGTCCTTGCTATAATCATCAGCACTCTGTCACCTGAAGGTATGAACGGTGCCACTGCTGCTTTGTGTCTCTGTGCTAAACCTCTTGGGCTGTTCAGGGCTCCTGTAAAAATACGACAATGCACCTTTCATCCAAGCAGCAAGGAGGAATGTTTCACAATCATGCTATTGAATTCTAGAGCTTCTAATTACACATGTGCAAACAAAACAAAAACATAAACATAAACAAACACAAGGCCAGTCAAGTAATTAAACAAAAATGGTAACTGCACCGACACCTTATTGTTCAGCTGACACACGTTTTGCTCATCAGCAGCCAGGTTACTCGCTTTAAGGAACACTTATGAAATGCCGTCGTCTTACTGTTGTTGAAGCACTAGTAAATATTTAATATCATGAACTCAAGAGAAGCAGCAGGGACAGATAGCCAGCTGCGATATTAAATAACCCTGTTTCAATGGCACTGAAGTCTTCTTCACCTCTGCAGTGCTTTTAGTTATAAAATGGCTTTAACTGGGTTTTTCCATTTTAAACCCTCTGAAGCCAAGGTTCATTTTGATTTACTTTCACTGACTTTTTATGATTCATTTTTCTTTCCTTTACAAAACCCACATACATGGTATCTTTTTCTTCAGCACTTACTCTGCTATCAGTCCGACTAATCAATTTGGGAATTTAACAAAGCTGTCAGGAACCCAAAATACATTGAGAAATTATACAGGCACCTATAAAAAGGAAAAATATTGAATCACTCAAAATAGTAGTATAGAGCAGTTCTAGTTTGTAAAAATATTGTCTAACTGTTTAGTTAAACATACATGGTTTTATCCCAATTCCTTTGTGTGCCTTTTTCAATTAAAGTCAATGCATGCCTGTTAATCACTGATAACTTTAATCATTTTTCATAATTTCTCTCTTTTTTATGTTACTTAAATGAGATACAGCCTGAATGCTCCACATTTTCACTTTCAACTGGTTTTCTCTTACTTGTCTCAAGATGATGTATAAATAAAGTTATGTAACTATAAATAAAACATGCCCAGTGTATTCACAAACCAATAGAGGGACTCCAGAGGGTTTTAAATACAAACACACTGTATGTTATGATCAACTGACTGTGAGAAAGAACGCCACAGCTGGTTGGCGCTGCATCAGATTCTGTATATTTGAATTATGCCAGCACATTTTGTACATCATCAGGCAAAAGTGAAAATCTCAACTGACTCTGCTCAATCCGTCCAGGCCTGCTCAGCAGTTTGCAATCAGTTATGAATGGCATCCAACATATAAATAGAGTTTCCCAGTCTTATTTCCCCAGGCAAGGGAATTACATCCAGCATGCCGCTCCATTAACAGTGGTGGCTGCATGCATGTGAGACTGAGAGTAAGAGACCCTGAGAGAAAACAATGTTAGTTCACGTGCATGAGTATTTGGTTTACTTTCAAAGAGCTTGCCAATGTCAGTATGAAACACAATTTAGTTAGCCAATGTAAAGGCTATTGTTATTAAATTCTGGATGGTGATGCATTGCAGTTCATATGAAGCATCCACAGTAAAGAAAAGGTGGCTTGATTTAAAAAAAAGGCTCCGACACATTGCATGCACAGTACACAACACATTATAGTGCATGGATATGAGATATAGTGCTGGATCAATACGTGATTTAGCCAGATGGAGAATGATGTGCAGCTCAGTGCAGGAAAAATACGGAGAGAGACGAAAAACGGTCCCTCCTCATGAAAAATGCTCATTATCAATGGGGGAGGTGTTTTGTCTAGATGTAATGAGATACTGTCATGCTGTGGTACAGTGCAGAACAAGCAGAGCCACCCCTATGCAGCCTGTACCATTCTATAATGTCCTTGCCCTTGATCAGTTCCCGCTGCCTTCAATTGCACTGAAAGCCATTATAAATTAATCACCTCGTCTTGCAATTTGCATAAAACACACACAGCACCATTTCCATTCACCTCTATCTATGAACTGGATTAGGAGAAACTGCATTAAATGGCACATTAAAGAAGAGGAAGCCTATCTGTAGCGAAAGGCGGTAATTCGGCGACAATGGCAGCAGAGCAATTCCTGTGAGCGGTATAATTAATGTATGCCTTGCAACCTTACATGGGGAACAGCTCAGAGCATGTGGGAACAAAAAGAGAGAAATTTCTCCCATGAGTCTTCTGGTTCTCTCTTGCTTACTGTAATTCTGTCTGCATAAAAAAAATATGATTTTGCTGCCATAGTTGTTATGTTTTGGTTAAATCTCTGCATACAGAATTATATAAAAGTTCCAAAAGGATTTACACGTCCTATCTTGTGTGTTTATTTTGGCTGCATAAGGCAGTGAGATGGGTCCCTGCTTACTCAAATTATAACAGATTTTCCCCGCGATGAGGTAATCAGCTATTCGAAAATGCCTTGCCATTACTCAGACAACGAGGAGCCAGTCAAGACCATAAACTTGAAGACTGAAGATTGATCACAGAGTTCTTATTTAGACAAACAAGACTTAGAGGAAAAGGCAATTCATCTGATCTGTCCTGGTGTATTTTCCCTATGAATCAGCAAAAACAGAGAGGCCATCCCTGACTTAGATTAGAAAAAGGGCATAAATCATGTAATTACGTTGTCAACAACAACATCTGATCTTTGCACACACACTTTTATTTACCTATAAAAAAGCACTTTCATCTTTATGCTCTATTTAGACGTTCCTAATTAATCTAGCTATCGCACTTGCCACTCGCTCCCTGAATTTGAGGCAAAACATGAACTTTGCATCCAAAACAAATAATCTCTTGTTTTCACAGATGGTAAAGATAGTTTATTCTCAGTATCTGCACAGTGTACCATTTTATTTTGACTATTTCACAGCAGTTGCTACGGTCGTTCAGGCGGTTTATTCCTCTGCCATGAAACTATTAAAATATTTGAGGGAAAAAAATGCTGAAAAAAAGAGAAAAGTGCATGCCGTGTAATTATGAAATGATCCGGCTGTGTAATGGACATCAGGCTTGTAAAGCTGCCTGCTCAACAATCTAGTTTGGCAGTGAGGAGCCAATATTAACCACACAACAGTAGTTATTCTCCCAGTGCTTTCCTAAATGTCACAGTTTGCATTTGTCAGATTGCAATGTATCACTTAGAGGGGGGTGATGGGAAACCCTCCAAGAGTAACCTTGAATGGCAGCCAATCGGCACGGGACCAATGGCCTCCCATTCCTCTGCTTCACTGCACTGGTGCTGCACTCTATAGTATATTTAAACACATGCCGACACCCAAGAGGAGGAGAAATAGCACCTGACCCCTTGAAACTGATACCCTCGCAAGCAAGGGAGAGGGGAAATTGTTTAATGAAGATGGATCACGGTGATGGCTTTACATTTCATTTCTTAACAGCGGGCATACTGCTTTATTACAGCCAGTCCTCACCTTTGTCCTCTCCCTCTCAGACAAGGCACTCAGGAGGCTCTGTGTACTCACTTTAGTTTGGTTTTAGTGGCTTTTTTAGGGAGGTGTGTGCATGTGTGGTGTCTGTTAGCCTCCTGGATGTTAAAATCTGCCTGCACTGTAGAACTTGCTTAGCTGGCTAGTCAACAGGGAAATGTTGACAATTCAGCCCGGTTCCGTCTGGACACATTCTTCCTGGTCTAGCTGCTCTGTGAGGTCTCCTGTGAAATGATGTCCTCTATCAGCAGTGAATGTCACAAGCCCTACACCATTATTGCAGAATAGGATCCCCACAGACTGTGTGGAAAGAAAGGGATTCAACATCTCTTTTGCACCTTATTCGACTCCTTCCCTCCCCCACATACTAGAAGTAGAATGATTCAAAGCCATAAGATGCACCTACACTTGATTTTTGAATGAACGTAAGCTATCTGCATATTATCACCAGAAAACAGAGTGCTAACGAGTGAATCACTGGTTCAGAAAATTAGCTTGTTTTTCTTAAGGTGGAGGTATGCACAACACAAACTAGTTTGTACGAACTGATAAAAAATGTTATACTGTAAAACAGCAATTAACAACGCGCTTGTATTTTCTTCAATCACTGAACTTAACCAGCCTATATTTGGTACAGGTGTACTTATGGAACAGCCCTTTAATTTATTTTACACAAAACTCTTGATCAGCAAAGACAGGATATACGATCAAATTGTTTATTCAAAACAGTATGAGTATTACTTTTTTTCAAAAGTTGCATCAACAGTTATATGATCTTCCACAACTATCAAAAATAAAATAATAAGCATTACATTTAAAAGCAAAAATGACCAAGAGTCCTGTTTTCCCACATTATTACAAACACACAGCTTTATTGCAGTCAGTTTCATAACTTGCTTACACATTCAGTGTTTGACCTACATTCAAGGCAAACAGTGTTAAACACATCATGAATTACATTATGATCTGATGCAACATTACTCCTGGCCTACTTAACTCTAAATCTACATTCTTTATATAAACATTAAACATATAGACATTAAATCTTTGGTCAAAGTTGTCTCGTGTCAGAGACTGAACGACGTTGTGCACAAGCTCTGATCCCAAATGGGCGGATGCTGACTGTTAACTCAAGTCAGAGCTGTAGTTGGTTCTGGGTCACCAAGTTCATAACTTCTAAAAAAAGGTCATGCAAAAGAAACCAGCTGTACTGTATTATGCTAAAAATAACAGCAGCTTTGCAGCAACTGCTATGCGTTTGGGAAGGGCTAAGGCTCATTCCAACCACATGCAGACTGTGAGTTTTCCACAATATAAATATATTGCTTTAAACCATATTATACATTTGGATTTAATTTAGATCTAGACTATGAAATTATAACATGCCTATCATTCTGATTTTTGTGTTAGTATTGTTAACACAATACTGCACTGGTATGGCAGACAATTGACTCATACCTGTGATCAGCTCATTTGCATACAGAGCAATGCTGTGGATGTCTGAACCCGAAGCAGAGTCTGCACCTCTGAACCCTGGAGCAAAGGCCAAGGGTTCAGATGGACAACATGGCCCTCGGGCAGTAAATCTGAACCCTTCCTACCTTAAATGACAAAGCTAAAGTGCATCAGCAGTGCAGTGTTTTCCTGAAATAGAGAGACCCACTAGTTGTATTGAATATTTTTACATCATGGAAAGATTTTAATCCACTTATGGCACCAAACATTCAGAGGATTTTGAGGCTGCGCTGCAACAAATTCAATTTAGCACCACGGGTAATTCATTTTCGTCCGGTATATGGAGATATAGATGGACATGGACGTATGGTGGTTCCTCAGACACTATAGCGAGTACATTTTAAATGAAAGTTAATGGAAGTTTCAAGTCATCAAAAAACTCTGAACTTGTTCTGCTTGTGAGACAAATGTGTCTGTTATAACAAAGACATATGAGTCTTTCAGTACACAGCTCGCTAGTCTTAATTAGGTGACCACCATCAAATGGGAATTGTATCATCACATTGGTAAGTGTACCACAACGTGCTCGCCCCTAACCTTATGCATTTATGAATTTCAATATTAACAGGGGCACAGAATACTTAGAGGAATAATTAATGCCAGACTTAAGTGAGTTTGAAAAGCCTGTGGTTTACCGTGTCATTGATGCACACTGTCAGCCAATTGCAGGGGCTGAGAGATTGGGAGGGTCAGTGTGTAATGTCCATGCGATGAGTAGTGCTGCTTTACGACTTCCATTTGCTCCCATGCGGGCAGCTTTCCCACTGGTCCTCACTTAATGACGTCTCTCTAATGCTGCATGCTGGAGCAGAGGAGGCTAATGTAAATGGAGATAGGGGAGCCACTTGGGTGAGAATTAAAACACGACAGTTGATAATATTTCAATGTAGCTTAACGGAATTGCTTCATATCATTTTCAGCAGGATTATCAATGAATAATTAATAAAACATACAAGAATTTCATAATTAAAATATATGAGCATTGGCTGTTGTTCTGCTTGACGTAATGGCTGAAGTACAGGATAAAACAAAGGCTCACAATGAAAAATAATTCTCGAAATATGAGTGTTTTAAGAACAGGATGTACTCAATGTTATGCTGCCTGGGTTTGTTTTATTTGCTGCTTTTTATGAATTCCAAATATCGCTGTTATGAATAAAGCTGCTCACAAACCTGTCTGTTCCTCCACATTTCCCTCAATAGTTTGTTATAAGAAGTCTTTTATCTTAACGGTAGAGATCCTACAGTAGCCCAAACTGGGCCTCTCATACATACACAACATCCTTGTATATGTCTATTTAATGGTGTCTGAAACGTTTGCCCTTTTAACCTCCATGCTATTAGCAGCGTACTTTGTTTTGCATAGGTCTGCTGTTTTATTGGGAGTAATATAGTGAAGGTAATGGGTTAATATTCATCGAGGCTCTTCTATAGGTGAACCGGAGGAGTCATTAGAGTCAACCCCACAGTGTCATGGTGCTATAGGCTCCGATCGTGTTGTGCTTCGGAAGTAAAATAATTGCAGGAAGCGAGCGACCCAGCTAAATCATGCCAGTCTGGGGGAGTGAGGGCAGCAGACAGGAGTTGGACTATTCTGCTGTGATGCCTAAGTGCATTTCCTCCGACGTGCCCCCTCTGATCCAGCTGTCCCTTATATCAAAGATGTTCTGTTTATGTTTGTGAATCAATTGATATTGTGCATGATGGATGACCTGTTGGCAGACATGCCCTCTCTTTGGAGTGGAGTCAGAGGTGGCCCAATTTAATGGATAGCTTGTCGGCTTGGAAACTAAATGTGCGACTATACAGGAGGATAAATATATAATATACACATCTAGTGGAGGGTGGTGTTAGCTTACATCTATGTCAGGATACATCTATGTAAGACAAAGGCCCTTCTTCAATTCAAACTACCCCTCAGATGGGATATATTTCATTTCATGTCTTGGAAAGTGTTTCGTCTAAAATCTGCAGATAATAAATTTAAAACAGACAGAGGTGTGACTTGTTGCACAGAGGAGGCTCATTTTCCACATATTAGAAAAACTCTCATAAACAAGACGCTTCACAAACATTGCCTGTTTTGAAAGTTTAGTTTAGTAAGGCATATAGTAGTTGTATTATTCGTCACTGGAGTGCCTTTTAATGGGCCCTCTAGTGCTTCTGCCTTCAGATAGTCTGGGAAGTATAAGACAGATAGGTGGTCTAGATTAGATAAAGCTGTGTGTGTGTCTTCCCAGTCTTATACAAATAGGGAGAGCCCAGCAATAGCCATCGTCTGAACGTGCACTTTCATCCTGGTGCTTTTTCTTGCCTCCAGCGATGGGAGTGGATGACCTTTTACTGTCAACTTCTAACATGACAAATTACAGAGGCTGGATGACCGTGTTTTTTAGGAATGCAAGAGTTCACAGCCTGGTCAGGCCGCTAGCAGGGCAGTGGACCCCTACAATGGAGACAGATGTATTAATTGATAGATAATAGTCATAGATATATTGGCTGGGGGGCTCTGTATTTTGAGGCCAGAAATTTGATAGCTAAGGACGCCTTAAAGGGTTTGCTATTCCCTCCCCACAGGGAATGCCAGAGCGGTGCAGACCAACACAGAAACTAGATCATGTACCGAACATCAGAGCAGAAGACTCCTGGGATGAACCTCCACTATGCTTCCAGTGGCTTTTCCTGAATATAAAGACACAATTAGGTGCAACCATTTCTTCTGTGCTTCTTATGTGTGTGTGTGTTTCCTTCACAGGCTTGTGGGGAAAGCTAAGAGGGTGTGTGTGACAAGTCTTGGCTAGTGATGCAGAGGTGGCTCTCATGTTCTGCTCTGTTGTGTGATGTCAATGTCCTGTTTAATTGGAGATCAGCTGGGCCAAATGCAGCGAGAGCTTTGCTTTCTGACCTCATCGGGCTGATCTGTGCCATCCATGCAGCCCACTCTCTTGCAACCACATCAGTCACCAGCCTGTCAGTTTGCACAAACAGCTAGTAAGTATTTTTTGTACTGATTATGTGTGCTGCACTGACTTGCTGGTCTCTTAAGATGCACACTTGATGCTTACCAAATTTACAGCACTTCCTGCCAATGGCTGTAGTGAGGTCATGGATACTTTTAGTGCTGACCACACTGAGAACTGCATGATCAGGGTCATTGGGGAAGCACAGTGAGGGCTCTTCTTCCTCCCGTCAGATGTGCAGCCATGTGGAAATCATTACATATTTACTTGCAGTGTTCATTCTGCTCCACACAGATTGGATCATTACATATTCCTCATTTGCTCAACGACACTACTGTATTATGCAAATGCTCATTGTAATGGATTTAGTCCCATGGACCAAATATTACCTCTGTAGTTATCACATATTGCAGTGTAGCCAACAGTTAGTGAGCTGCGAAGATGAAACACAAATTGCCCAACATCCCATCCACATTTATGGAAGTGAGCATTCTGCATTGTAGTAAAAATGATTATTTTATCACTGGGGATTTGAATTGCTCATAAACAATCACACAGCTTTCCATGCGAGCAGGAATTCATGTTGGCTATGATATTAACTCAGATCCTGTTGGACTTCAGTTATTCCATAAGAATTAATTCCACTCAGTACAAACAGCGAGTGTTTGCTGCGTTAACCATAACTGCACATTTTATTCCACTAATTTCCCCATGAACAGCTTGGCAACAAACGCAGCAAAGGTAGAGGCTTCTATTTTTTTGTTATAACAGTACATTTTTGCTTTTTCCTGTGAATAAAACATCATAAAGAACGCAGTAAAACCTGACATGTAGAGGAGGCTGAAGACCGAACACATCTGTTTGCTCTTTTCACCATTGAACTGGAAAGACACAGTCCTGGGTTACTTTTAGTACGGAGAAACAAATGTTTGGCTAACATAATCTCTCATGCAGACTGAGGGGCTCAACCACACTGTGGCAATATCAGTGAAGGCTACCTAGATTCATGGCTAGTCCTCCAATAAAATAAACAGCCAATAAAACATCAGGCTGGGACTCCCCTGACAGCGCTTTAACATCATTACACTTTCAACAGGCTTTTATTGAAAACTTGAATATATATTTGACTGTTCCCTATTACTTGTAGTCGACCGCATGGGTCCAGACAAGGTTTTATGGCCGTCTACTTAATATCACATATCTCAATCCTCTGTGTGAAGTGCTGCAGGCTCAGTGAGTGCGAGCATCTTGTGGGGAGATCTGGGGCCGATTTGCGCTCACTGTTGCTTACATAAACTCCACTTCCACCTAATCACTCTGCCTTGACATCAGTAGCCAGAGAGCATATGGAGCGTATACATTTTCCATCCACAGAGGAATTCACAGGGACTTTTACCATCGTACAGGGAATTTTTATTACTGGAATTAGAAGATAATCACAGTTATGATAAATAATTACTCAATGATAGCAGATTATGGGTGGAAAACTTGCCCATTAAACATAACAAAATAAACATTAACTTGTAATTATGCAAATTGTGCTTAAATAAACTGTATCACTGTTTGCATTATGTTTGGGTTTCATGTTGAATCACTTTATTCTTTGCATAATAAAAGAGAAAACGTTGGAATAATACCATTTTCTCTGTAAAACCATGTGTAATACAATGAAAGACATAACTTAAATGATTTCTAGTAAATCTGTACCTTTTTTACATGCAATCTTGCCAAGAATCCCCTTTAAACTAGTGCTACTTTTTTTCTTTTTGGAAACACCATCAGATCACTTTCTGTGAGGTTAATCCTTTTGACCTTTGCTGTTGCTACAGTATTTAACCTGGCGTGTTTACAAAGGATTTTTGAGAGGATTACAGAAGTCCTTAATGGGGGATTAGCCAAATCCTCATGTTGTCTGTCCCAAACTCTATTGCACCCAGGGATTAGACCATCAACAATAGTTGAAGGCAGCTGGGTTAAGAGGGTGGTGTTGCTCTCCTCGACCTAATTGGACTTAAACAGCTTGTAAGCTTCACAACAGAGTGTCAAATTAAAGGGTAGGCTGCCACTTTCCACTGAAATCAGCTAACAGTGGTAAGGTTTGAAAGACGTCACACCAGCAGACTGAAGAAAATGTATTTCCCTCTCTTTTTTGGTTGGATTTTGCTGGATAAAGTCTGTAATTACAAGCCGATGACAGGATTGCTCATTCCATCAGTGTGTGGTCCTGTGTGTGTTTTGTGTGTGTGTGTGTGTGTGTGTGTGTGTGTGTGTGTGTGTGTGTGTGTGTGTGTGTGTGTGTGTGTGTGTGTGTGTGTGTGTGTGTGTGTGTGTGTGTGAGTGCATGACAGACAGAGGTGATGCCATACTCCCCCTATAGGACTCCACCAGTACTTCAATACTTCAGTGAAGGGTGGAAACGACCCTCCCCAATGAATAAAGCAATTCAACTAGGAAAAAAATAGGAAACACCTTCTTTTTTTTTATTTCCCCTTATGGAATCAATAAAGGCTTGTCTTATCTTTTTATTTATTTATTAGTGAAGTAATGCATGTCTGTTATAACAACTTATAACAAAACATTGTATTGTTTACATGTCCAGCAAATGGTTCATAGTTTGTGTTGCTGCTGTTGAACTGTATTCCATTATACCGAGAGGTGTTTCCAATATTTTGTCCACCTCATTTATATTAGGAACGCCTCTCAATCTAATGAAATTCAGTTGAACATTGCAAACTACATCCCTCAAATTAATCATAAAGAAGAATCAACACTTAACAAATAATTACTTTAATGAAAGTAGGATTAATTGCAGGATTGCAGCTAATGATTTCTCCAACTGAACGAGACAATAAATGAATAAAAATCAGCATATAAATTTATATAATCCACAGTTGATATGTTTGATCTCATAGGATTGTATTAGAATGTATTCCTTTTAGCTTGGTGAAACTGAAATGTGTCAATTTAATTCATGTTTAGATGACAATGAAATCTATAATATCACCCAGTAGAGCATACGCAGAGTCAGTTATCACATGTATAGTCTCACTGAAGAACCCTCCCAACACCATCACCTCCTACTTGTCCTCTATGAGACACTCAGAGGCCACTTTCCTAAACTCTCGATTTCAGGCTGTACTGTTTGTTTGTTTGTGTAAGTGTGTGTTTGCTACGAGGCCGGAGGTGTAACCAAAGGCCAGCACACTCCTCTCTCTCGTGTTCTTCATTGTTTCCTCCTCCAGAAACACAAATAACTCAATTTGTTTGCGACTTACGTTTTAAGGCATCTCGCTTGTCAACTGATATTCATGGAATTTCGACGAGGAACTTCACAGTGAGCCTGAGCAGAGAAGCAGGGAGGCTGACAGCGCTAATGGCTATAAAGATAAGTGGAAGAATGTTGACGCTCGGGAAAGCCACAGGCAATGGAAGAGGATGAAAGAGAGAGTTCACCACTTAGACTGCTTCCTCACAATGGGGGGACACAACTACTATTTATCAACTCTCACACTTCAAATTATTCTCTTTAAATGCCTTCTTGTACCAGTGAATAAATAAAGCTGACTTATACAATCGCACAAACCAGCAATGTTTTTGATGCCATTACATCATATTATGTCTGTAGATGTTTTTGGCCACTTGCCTGCTTCTTGAATGTGGTTTTGCAGCAACATGAGGGCTTAAATAAGCACAGAGAAGACAGTGATTGTTGCCTGTTGAGAAATAAGATTGTTGCGGCCTGCCTGTTTGTCTCTTCCTCTGTCTTTTATCTGTCTTCTTCTGCCCTCATATCTCTCTTTCTCTCTCTCTCTCCCTCCATCTGCTTCTCTCTGAGGTGCGGCCAAAGTAAACACCATGTTCAGCGCTTTCAATCACAGGATCTCTCAGAGGAAGAGGGGGCAGTGCCCTGGCACGGTGCTGGTGGCCGGGCCTGGGGAGTGGGAGAGGAAGTAGGCCACTGCCTCAGAAACGTTTTCAGAACCAACAGGGAATTCACATCTATCAGAGCATGTGCTCGCACACTCAAGTGCTCCTACTTGACATAAATATTTGCATGACATGGGCTGACATGGGAGATCCTATCATAAGTCATACAAACTCATCATAGCCCATTACAAGCAGCGCTCCCAGTGACCACCAAGACAGACAGTGGCTAAGTAGAGAATAATGGCTGACTCCTGGGCCGGCAGCAGCTACAGTTACAGAGACATGGGATCATTCTGTCATCAGGTTTTTAAACAAAATGTCATCCCAGCTATTACATTGTCATTTTTAGCTGCTCTGTCACAGCCCTGCAAAAAAGACCAGTGACGGATCGCTCTCCTGCTGAATGCCTCTCGGCGGTTATGTGCTTGTGCTTTTTCCCACGTACTTCAACCTTTGCCTGACTGCAACACACATCACTCTCAATTGTGCTTTGTGTACCAGCACGAGGAAGAGCCTCTCTGTTATTTTTGGTGTATGAATGTGTCCGTGAGGTGTTGTGTGTTTACGACAGGCCTATTCATTTTCCCTTTCGTCCATCATCACTTACTGTATTTGAGAGGAAGCCGTGACTTCCATGCAGCACAGGGGTCGGTTTGCGTCCATGTGAGCATTTCCTTCATTTAGAGAAAAAAAAAACATAGTTTGTGACAATACCTCTGGGTTGTTTTCAGGCTCAGCCCGCTCCTCTGATTCAAAGTGTGTGTTACAGATAGCTTTGGCTGGGAACCAGAACAGTTTGCCAAGCAGGTTATCCCGCTGTGCTCTTAAACATAAATCTACTGCTAAATAGTAACTCCTTGACATGCAGACATGTTGATCTAAGTAGCCTGAATAAAAAACAACTTTTGGGATGTTGGATTGGTGTTGGGTTAACCATAAGGGACTGAATAGATGAGAAGAACAGGTCGAAAATGTTTCCCACTGCATGTAAATCTGAAATGTGTCTCAATCTCAGTGTGAGCCTCTTTACTGTTCCTGTCACATGTAGTAAAGGATTATCTTACAGTCTAGGTTTAAATCTAAAGCCTTCAATGACTTAAATCCAAGATACAAGATTACATGACTGTTAAACCCCTTAAAATAATGGATGTCAGTTTGGTCAGTGCAGAGGACTGTCAGTGTAAGGATTATTTGCATGCATTCCTGCTGCGACTCTGTAGAGAATGATCACTGTCATCCGGAGCCAATGGAGCTGATTTATGAAATATGACAATACAGAGACATTCATGATTATTGATTGGTATTGTTAGCAACTTTAAAAGAGCCATATGTCTTCATCTTCAGCAATGACACACGTATAACAAATAAGTGTACGACGCTGTGTGAAACCCAAAGGCAACATTTTAAGGTTCTGATACACATCACAGGGTTACTCCATTATATCGCGTGTCATTATAGTGGGATTCTTGCATGAATTAGCAAAATAAATGAATACAAGCCTTTTTCTTGACAAGCTCATCCATAAAAAAAAAGGAGGGAAAAGTTTGTTATTGAAATACAAATGAGTTCTTTATGAGACAGGTGTGCACTTATTGCACTGTAATAAATACAATATCATAATACACTTATAACTTTTATAGTGCAGCTTGGGAAGAAAAACACGGTGTGTGGTTTCAGGGACCATGCATCTTAGTCAAGCGGGATTCCTCTTTGAAATGTGTGCATGGAAATAATTCTCTATTTGTTTGGGATTGTCACAGACAGGAGGAGGTTGCCTCCTCTCAAGGTTAGCGAAGTTGCTCAGATGAATGGCTGTTTGAGACTGCGCTCGTATGTCAATGTTTACCCCATTAGTGACAGCTCTGAGGCAGTAGGCCACTTAATATTGTCTGTGTAGCCCTGACTGTCCCCGGAACGCTGGTTCAAAAGTTCAGCCACTTCCTCAAGGGTCTCATCACATTCTCGCCACATCTTGATTTTCAAAGCTACGCAGAGAGACTCGACCTGTCAGGAGAGATACCACAAAAAAATCATGATGGAACACAGGTTTGGAGCCAGGGCCCTTCAGCGCTGCCTCCTGGCTCTCTGGTCCGGGGGCCTGGACGATGGAGCTCATATTAAAGGCTGTGTAGTGGTCGAGGGCACGGCTGCATGCATCAAGCTAGAGGAGGAATTGATTGTTCTGGAAACTGATGAAGCTTGGGCACAATTAGATTGCAAGGCAGTGCAGTGCTGTGAGGTGAGAGAGCACCCTGCCTGCCTCGCTGTTGATTGATGGTAAAATAATAACCGCTGCGTATTAACTGCAGAGTTCACCACCAGGTTAAGGTGGGCCAAAAATTGCTGCTCTTATTAGATTCCAATATGATCCACGATGTAAAAAGATTATTTTCATTGTGGCAGTGGACAGTCATTGCGCATGCAGTGAGGTGGTTTCCTACAGTAGGTTCCTACAGGTTTTTGAGTCAGGAGGGCATTGGGTCAGGAGTCACACCAGGACACAAGCGAATGTTATTCTGACATTCCAGCCTGCAAAAAACAGATGTGGAGCTTATTCAAATACAATCACTCACACTGAAGGTCACATGGTGTCCCTTTATGTTTCACTGTTTCTTCATATCTCCCACACTGCATCAATGTCTGCTCAAAAATGTAGCCCCTAAAAAGCTGGGGGAGCATCAGTTCATCATATTACTGGACTTTAAGATGAATATCCTCTTTCATACACATGTCAAAGAGCCAAACCAGTGAGTGCACAACCATATTATAATATATGGGTACAGAAATGGGCAGCTCATGGACAGGGGTAGTTTAACTGAGCAATCTATCCAAAGTTTAGATAAGGATTAGAGAGGCCAAATAGTCAAACAGCACATGTATCTTTTCTTGAAGAGTGTTTTGTCGATGTGTGGTCACAAAACAATTTCCCCTCCTGCTCAAAGTGTGTAACTCTGCTGGTCATTTGTTAGCTGGTGCATCTCCCATGTGCAGACGAGGCCCCTGGCAGAGTGTTGGGGGGTATACAGGAGGTGAAAGCTTATAGTAGCATATCAGAGCTCTGGGATTCACGCTCATTTATCTCCATTTCACACACACACAGTGTCTAGTAATAAAGGCTCAAGTGAAAATGGTGTTTATCATTGGAATGACAACATCTCCCAGATGCTGCAAGAAGAAATCAAGAGAAAAGATAACGCATTACAATAACAAGTCCTCACGCTGCGGATAATCGAATTAAGAGAGCCTTACATCATGATAGTGTAGAGGAGGTGGGCTGGTTCATTTAGACCGCTGGATAACAGAGCAGAGGGAGGTCTGGTCCTGGGGATCAGGGTTAGTTGCAGTTAGACCTGCTGCATACATCAGCAGCCCTCTAGTGTGGGGAGGTTTACCCCCTAGTGGTTTAGAGGAGGAATACAAGCCTGAGCTGCTTTTAATACACATTATGGAAAATGTGTTTATATGCTGATTACTGCAATAGAGTGAAACACCCACAAATGCCTAGAAAGCATCTCAGGGGTTTCGATTTATTTTTGTGAAATTCAGTTGAGTTCAATACAGCGGAACAATGTGAATTCCAGGGTTTATGCTGCAGCAACCATCCTAGAAGTTTCTCTATGTGCTTTTATGTGCAGATGTTCATATGTGCATATGCCAGGAAAGGCTGTGATTGTGGGATATGTTGTTGTGTTGTTGTGGAATGGGTGCACCGCTGGGCCTGTCTGTTCTGGTGTGCTGGTTTCCTGCTGCTCAGCATTTCGCAGGGCCTCGGGGGGACACAAGGGGGGACATATGACTGGGCCATGCAAAGCTGAGCTAGTCACTCCTACCGTTCCGCAACAGACACATCCCTTTGGCGTCCTTCTGTCTCCTCATTGTCAGCCCACTCCTCAGCACGGCAGCAGACATGGCGATGAGCCTGATGTTCCCCTCCCTGTTAGTTAGCAGCTCCAGATCCCTCACATTTCAGAGCTGGAGACTAAAGAGCAGGTGCACATGTTGCCACAAGGGCAAAATGGACATTTCTGCACTCCTTTCTCGGCAAAGCTCTGTGCTGACATAACAATTTACCACCCACCAGCCCATACTATGTTTGGATCACTCTTTAACATTGACATGACCATGCAGTGATTTATTGATGCTGTGATAATTCTTTGTACAGAGATGCAAGGTATAAAAATTGGGGAATTCATAATGCTGACATATAAAATTTCTGTCTCTTAGCAATATTGTTTTTGTCTTTTTTATAATCATGCATGTGCACACAAACATCAGCCAACATAAAAAGGGTTGTTTCATATATGTTTTTTTTACAGAAATAGATATGTCCAAGATAAAATGAAAACTGATTTCACTAACAAAGGCTTTTTAGTAGTTCAAGGTGTTGCACATTAAACAGATCTGATGCTTAATTAAATCAGGAATTAAAGAAATCCAATTCTCTATAGTATACATATATATATATATATATATATATATATATATATTTGTATATATATACACCACGAGACTCACTATTTCTGCATATGTTTTGTGGTGCACTTCTGAATGAAACATACTAAATAAACACTAAATTAGTTTCTTTTTGAGGAAAACCAAAATGTATTGAGCAATCAATGAATACTTAAGGGAGAGATATCATAAAAGAAGGTTTTTTCGTAACTACATTCTGGCTCATATGAGCAGCCTGTGGTGACTGTCTTCTCTCTGTCATGTGGGCAAAGATGTGCATTGTTTGTGATGAGCATGAATGCTGACCTCTGGCCCCGCCAGTGGCCTCTGCAACCCCCGCGAAAGTTCACAAGAGGGTCAGAGAGTCCTCTACAGACACTGTGTTGATGGAAACTCCACCCCCCATGTTGTCCACCCCCACAGTAAATCTGTCTGTCTGTCTGTCTGTCTCAGTCAGACACACACACACAAACCAAACAAACAAAACCTGGTCACAATGTGAGCATGAGGTTCAGAAAATGTTCAGCTCTGACAGTGTTTGGTCATTTGTTTATTGCAGGACACTGAGCAGGAAATATTGGGTAACATGTGCAAAACACTACATAAAGAAGCTAATATTAATTAAATTAAATGATCAGATTGAACGATTTATATCAATAATTGTCAAATTAATTAAATATGCAGTATCTGCATACATTTTTAAAAAGGAAGCCCGTGTTTTCACACAGTGATCAACGATACCTGCTCATAGTAAGTGTCACGGTGCAGCTTTCAGGGCCTCCGTTGCCGGGGCAGATTCATGTATTTTCCTGTGCTCTGTGGAGGGCACGACCACTGGCAAATGGGGTTGATGCTCATCACATGAGACATAACATGCAGCTAGGCAGAACATCTACCATGTCCTTTACATGTGATATGCTGCCGTAACATGGAGATCATTTTCGTTCGGGGAAGCCATTAATACTGCAGATCTCACAGTCCCACTGATTCCAGTATGTAAATTATTTTCTGTGAGCCGAGAGCATGGCGGAGTGCTCTGGGTTTGCCGTGATAGGTTGTTTAGGGATCAGATTAGGCCCTGTGTCATTTCATGCTAGAGATGATAATAATGGCTGCTACTGCCGAGATGACTGTTGACATCATTACTCATGGATTCTGCCACATGCATCAATCTTCACATGCTGTACAGACGCTCCTGAGGTGAATGAATTTTTCACTTTGGAGTTCAGAGCGGGGTCACGCAGACACATACCCTCAGATATGAGAGGAGCACAGCAGGTAAACACTCATTTTTCTTCCCTTTCTTTTTTTCCTCCACGGTATCAAATTACTTGGGCTTGTTTTTAATTTTTCCACTCAGCAGACTGATATGTTACTGATGAAAGTATTATGCTATCAAGTTCAACAACAGCAGATGTATGCAATCAAATCATCAGCTGGATCAAAGTTTTGGTAAAGTCCAACATTATATTTGATCCCAAGCCCCTCGCATGTGTGCATCCTTTATAAGATCATTGAAATGCTTCTTTAACCAAGGGAGATGCAGTGGTAATACAGTCTGTAACCCTGCAGTGTTAATGCCATGCTCTACCCACTGGGCTTCACAGGTTTAGTAGAGCTAATCCTCAATTGAAAGATCTGGCCTGCACATGGCTGCAGATCTGTTTTCCCCCCACCCTTTGGATCTCTGGCATCGAGGAGGACAATACAGATGTAGATTTGATGGTGTATCATGTTTTAACAGAGGTGTTCTCCAATGACAGGTGGAGTGAAGGTGTAAGAAAGGCAGGATTTACCCTCCTAAACTGTGTGCTGTCATCTTTACAAAGTATGTTCAGGGGGTGTGAAAGGGATCATTAGTTGTGTAGCAGCGGAAGCAGCCGTGTTGTCAGCTACCTGCTATTTACTTCCCCTCATTACTGTACGCTGGCTGGCGCTGGTGGGAGTGTCAACATCATTAACATGACTGTCATTAGTCCTGTCCCACACTGCATGGAGAAGTTAGTCCTGGGGAGAAAAATGAAGCATCTTTTACCACCAACATCTCTGCTGCTGCAGCTACTGCACCTCCATTCAGCTGGTCCTGATAGAGAATAGGCAGCCTAAGAAGAAGAAGCAGCAGCTCTGCACAGTGAATATAAATATCTTCTTGTGAGATTCATCATTGATGCAGGTTATGCCACCTGAGAGACAAA
Organism: Anoplopoma fimbria; assembly: GCF_027596085.1. Taxonomy (NCBI): domain Eukaryota; kingdom Metazoa; phylum Chordata; class Actinopteri; order Perciformes; family Anoplopomatidae; genus Anoplopoma; species Anoplopoma fimbria. Next base: position 12,466,993 of record NC_072464.1, on the reverse strand, counting down.
TTCCCAATTTAGAATAACATAAAAATATAGAATAATAGTAAATACAACGTATTTGACACACTTTACTGAATATAAAAGTTGACGCATGTGCAACAGCTGAGATAATAGCACCAATCAATTCTTACAGTTGCTGCAAACGTGCAACTGTCCAAAACATAAAACATGCTCCAGAATATTTTGAACGAAACCTTTTATGAGAGTATGGACTCATCCATAGACAGTTGATATATGAATGAATATGATAAAACCACTATTACCAAAATAAACTCTGGATTTCACCTCTGTTGTATTGACTCTCGGAGTGTCTCTTTTGAATTGGCACCTACAGGAGGATTAAAACAAACAACCTCCCTCACACCTTGTCATCTGCCTGACTTGCTGGATGTTATTGTAGCCAACTTCAAGGCCTCAACAGCAGCTGCAATCACTTATGGCAGTCTGCCTCAGTGCTCAACCCCTCCGTGCCCCCAACTAGTTTCCCATCAGCCTTGGGGGGGTAGATCTCCTCGCACTCAGTTTCAACCCTCCTGCTCTCTGTCTTGCCTCGCTGAGACCTCCTCGACCTCTGCAGAGGTGACTGGAGAAGTGGAGCAACCGAGAGCGTAGTCATGCAGAACATGTTCCCGTGCAAACGGATTGCGAGTGGATCCACATACTCTCATTCCACATGGCTTTTGTATGGGGGCTCGAGTTCACAGTGGGCTGGGCTTTCAGAGGAACACTGTCGTCCAATGGCAAAGGCGGGATCGCTGTGTGGCTCGACTGATTTACGGTACCATTAAGTCGGTGCATTCCTTCTCCCTGTGGCCCAGGTGGCTGTGGGGCCTGAGGCCCAGACTCACAGGAGCAGAGGCTCTCTGTGGAGCACAGCACAGCCAAGGGGAGCAGCACATAATGCACAGGAGCAGCTGCAGACCAGCAGATCCAGCTCCATACCACAGCCATGGCACATCCCTCCATGGCAGGAAGCACTTAATACAATACATCTCAGCACCTTCTGTGTCTACGAAGGATATATGCTGCCTTATTTATAGGCCCACAATCCTGTTTTCATTGAAATTCAACTGTGCTTTGACTGCAACAAAGATTTAGAGCTAAAAAGCAAGAGGGTGACCTATGAACTACACAGCAGCAGCAGCATGTGTTACAAACAGGCAGTTATATATTAGTTAAAATGAAAAGAGATTATTCCTCCTCAAAAATGAACTATCAGGCTAGATTGATGTAAAGGTCTCATTGTGGAAAATGCATTGGCTTGTTCCTGTAACAAGCATTCATTATATTGAGGATTTATGTGTTATATATTACATATTGTAATTAGTAATTTACATCATTTTGAATGAATGATCTGCCAAACAAAGTCTTTTTTCATCTCCAATATCTCAGCAGTCACAAATAACTGATGGTGTCTTGAATCTTGAGAGATTTTTGGAGCTGCTTTGCCCTCTAGTGGTAACTCACAGTGTCAGAGTCCACACAGACATGAACCCATACCTCCTGTAATACACCACCAGGCAGCCAGTGTGCATGAACCCACAGTTAACAGTTTGAACATAGTAATGAGATGACTTGTCAATCCGCACAGGGTTTCACATCAACCGCTTTGTCATTTTTCGCACACAGACAGTAAAATAAATTAGCTGTTAGAGATTTCAGCACTTTATGAAACTTTACAAGCAGACTTTAATATTTACAAGGCTACTAAAAACTCTGGCAGTCCTTTCAGCTTTGACCCACGCATTAGTGACATACTGTGGTTTATGTTGGAGGGAAGAGGCAGCTTACAGAAAACTGGCTGAACAACTGTTTGATGTATCAGTTTTATGGTTTGTTTTATAACTTTAATATACAGTACATGTGTCAGTGAAGGAGAAACTTCACAGCAGACAGGACCCCAGGGTGTCTCACAAAATCAAACAACCCCCATTTGGTGGTGTAATGTTTTTAAGAGAGAGAGAGAGATTTTATTCACTTTTAACGGAATAAAATCAGGAGGGGAAAATGTTAGAAACAGCGCAGGGATGAGGTACTTCCTGCACACGGTGTGTGTGTGTGTGTGTGTGTGTGTGTGTGTGTGTGTGTGTGTGTGTGTGTGTGTGTGTGTGTGTGTGTGTGTGTGTGTGTGTGTATGTGTGTTAGTGGAGCCCCACAGAAATTGCCATTGGTGTCCGGTGAAAAATGCTTCTCGGCCTCTTCATTGACAGTGGTAACGTGAGACAGACAGTGTGCCATTTGCCGTGTGTCTGACTGAGATGTCTTGACCTGGCCAAATGGACAGGCCTTACTCTCAGCTCTGGCTTATCTCTCTGGCACAGCATTGGTCACTTCACACCCAGCGGCTTGATCGGACACATTTGCATGGGGTCTTTGAGACAGAACGAGGTCATTTGGTCTAGTTTAATGCTGCTGTGTCACTGTGACTGCAGATGAAAATGAGCTTTAAGCTAACTCTGGCAGACTATGTCAAATGGTAACATTTATGTTATAAAATATCATACATGGCCCCTTAGAAATAAAATAAATACATACATTTGTATAGCCGTCAAGTATGAAAAAAATAAGTCAACATTTACTTGTTTTTGCAGCACTACTGTACTATTTTCAAATAAACGTACTAATGTAATATAACATTACATTAGACCTTAAATACATAAATAATTTGCCAAACATTCCTACAGACCTCTTACATATTCAACATATATTTAATTACATTTTAAAACAGTTCTGAACATGTACTTGTTATTTATTTAATTGTATCATAACATACAAAAACAAATCATAACTGTCAATGACTTACAATGTCGTCCTTTATAGTCAATGTTCATAAACATATTGTATTAGTTACACACAGTGAAACACAAATATATCAGTAGAGTGTTCACACTTGACAGTTATTATCTTGTGGTCATTGTACTGTGTGCAGCAGCACACGTCCTATGAAATAATACTTCTGTTCTGCTTCTGAAATATCTCACTTGGGGGAAAACAATAAAACCTTTTCATAAAATGCTTGAAGTACATCTCTATTTACTTTGTTACTTAATGTGAAAGTAAGCTAACACACCTCTTCTCCTTACATGTGCATTAATCAATCATCAAGAACTCAAAATAAGGTTAAACAAGAAAACACATTACTTGCTAGTACCTGCATACCTTGAAAAAAAAGCTGATTGAACAAAATGAATTAATTACATGGACCATGATATTGTCCTAGGTCTCTGAAGACCCAAGGTTTTTGTTTTTGTTTGATGCTGTAAAATGGACACATGATTAAGCTCAGGCCCGTCACAAGTCTGAAATGGACAACCGTTAAAACTTCCAGCAAGAAAAATACCTTGTAAAACAAGTAATACCTAGACACAAAGCCCAGGTCTGTTTGCTGACACAGTAAGCCTACAGCCGTCACACAAAACAAATGTTCTGCCCAATAGCAAGGCAATTTTGCAATGCATCACTTTAAGTGAGTGGACCTCTGTGCTGCAATCAGTGTCTCCTAACCTTTCCTTAATTTGTCTTGTCTTGTTATGAGCTCTCAGGAACAACTCCGTCCTTTCACTATATGTGAGTGCTCGGTTCGATGTGAGATGATGCAGCTGTTTCCTCTCTTATTTGGTCTTTGAACACACACAGAAATACTGTGTCGCAACATGGATCCGACACTCTGGCCTGTGTGCTTCTCCCTATTGTCAGAGCACCGTCATTAGTGTGTTTAAATGAGAGGATAATAAAGAATAAGTTACTGCAACTTTCACTGCACACTTGATTTACTGCCTCCACATTTCTTCAGCACACAAACATCAAACACTTCATTTCAACAGAGAGCTGATAAGGAAATGTTATCGCAGTGTGAAGGAGGCAGTGACCTCCCCTCTGGCTTCTTAGAGGTTGCATGAAAGTAATGCAGCATTGTCCGGCATTCCCATCCTCTGAGAGCCAAGTATAATGTAGTAAACGAGCACGTGGAGAGCGCTGTGTGGTTTTAATCTCGCCAGTGCTGAGAGCAGGCTCACACTACATGATTTGGTTTCATCTCAATATTATAAGAAATAAGTGCTTTGTCTCAGGAGTGCAGCTTATCCACTTGTATAGGGCATCATCACTCTCGTTCAACAACTTGACACATATTTTGGTGGGATTGTCGCCACAAGAAGGAAGTTGTAAACCAGCGAGGCTCCCAGTGCAGGAAGCCTCCTTTCATTGTGGATAATGTCACCTTGAAAACACGGTGGTCCCCAGTAGACCCTACACAGAGCTCATACTAACATTCTGAACAGTACTAACCTGGATACTTCATAGGCCAGATAACGTGTTTATAATAACATATACTGATCCCAAAGTTCATGTAAAACAAATCTTAATCTACAAGTCTGGAACGCTTGCATGAAACATGTTTCAGATTGTCACGTTCTGTTTTTAGGACTTGTTTATGTTGTGTTTATTCCCTCTCATTCCCTGGACACTTTGGTAACTCCAACCCTTCATTAAGCCTTATTACGCACACCACTCACTCAACATCTGGCTTGGGGCTCCCAGAATGGCTCATTTGCTGTGCTTTTTATTGCAGTCATATAGTTGGAGTTGTAAACGACTGTGTGGCTGTGTATTGTCTTCTGTTGTGGGGAGCATAGAGCATTCTCACCAGCGAGTTGGAGTGTCACATCCTCTAAACAAGTTTAAGCTTCTATCTGCAGGTTTTTGGTGTGAAAATGTTTGTTTTTTTAACCCAAAAAGTACAGGTTCAATTTTTAATTATAGCTTTATTAGAAAATGACAAAAGCAGCCACAGTATTCAGACTTGACTGGAAGTGAGTTGTTCAATTTAGCCAGCGTCTGTGATTGGACGAATGTCAGTTGAGTCAGTGGCAAGTAGTGTAGGAATTGGCAGCTCTATAACTCCCATAGACAGGTTTGTCATCTGTGTCAATGACCCACCAGGGAAGCAGCCCTTATATCAAACCCAATGCTGATGGATGACCACAGTTCCAGCTGTTAAGGCACTGTCACAAACAGGTTCCTCCATAGCCCGTCACTGTGTGTGCATGTGTGTATTGTACAGTGGGATGTAAACCCAAGTCAACCTTGATTTTCTCAGTCTGTGGCCACATGAGCTGCTGCTGTCATAAGTATCTCACAGGGCCAAATCTGATGTTATGATAAAAATCACATCTTTAACTTTGAGGAATTACAATGTTTTAATTAAACGAGATTACTTAAATATCACATGAATATCTCCCACTGAAGGACATATTTGGACAGGTCTGAATTGATACTGAAGGTGAGAGAAGCTGCTTTACACAGGCACCCCTCTCTACAGTACATGTCCTCATTGTTTCATTGTTCTGCCTGGCTTTTTTCAGCAAACATGTTTCATAGAGGCTCAAGTGTAAACTACAGTACATCGCAGGAAGGAAGAGGGGTTGTGGGGGTTGGGAGCACGATCCCAGACCATAAAACCTGGCAGCCGCCCTCCTGCATTGTTCACCAGCACCATTCCAGCCCAGTTTCACTGTTTTCTCCCTGTGCTGTGTGTATCCTGTCCTTCAAGAGGCAGTAAATGTTGTTGTTTTTCATCAGACAAACATGAGCGACCAGGCTTGTCTTTCTTTGTTCTTACCACGATGACTCGTGAAGGCAGGAAGAAGGTTGTGCCAAAAAAGCAAATGAATAACCTGGTTATAAAGGTTGACACAGGATTTATATGGGTCCAATCAGTCCAATCAGGTTGCATGCAGCATGCATTACACTGTATAAAAAACACAATAAATACACACAATTTCAGCCTTTCAGATGGATGCTAACACATCCAAATCTCCTCTTATAGCACCACCTTGTGGTGGACTGAGTTGTCTTCTCTACATCTTCAAAAGCATTGACTGCTGCAGTGTCGAATATCACCAGAAACAGACAGTAACTCAAACTGGACATAATACAAAATATGCACATTTCATAACATCATTTGTATCTATATATATATATATATATAGATACAAATGATGTTTTATATAATATGTGATACGTATTAAAGTGGTTTAACTAAGAAAACTATAAAAAAAAAAGTATGACTAACAAAAATAAAACAAAATGTGATCACTTATTGAATATCCCTGCATTTGCAAAAGTAAGTAGTGAAAATTCACAATCACAACCTACCTTTTAAATAAGACAACCACAAACTGAACATTAAACTGTGTCAAAACTGTTCTTTTAACTTTCTATCGTGAATTAATTCCCTGTTCATGTGCTTGGCGTAATACATTCAACGTGACTGCAGCAGCAGAGTACAACTTTTGTGGAATGCAGATGCCTCTCTCTCTCTCAGTCTGTGTGATTTAAGGCTGTCAGGAAAGCCAAGCAGCAGGCTCCAGACAGGAGGCCGGACATGACAACAAGGCTGGAGCCCTGCAGGAACTGCTCCCCCTGCTGGCCGGGCACAGAGGGATCTGGAAACACTGCAAGACAACCAGAGTAAGGAATGTTGTCACTGAAACTCTCCATCTAGTTCTCATTTGGAGAAAGAGAAAGCAAGAAAGAAACAGAAAATGGATGTCAAATGCTGGACAGAAAGTGTTTAAAGTGTTTGTGAAATGTTTTGCTTAACTTTATTTTTTGAGATTCTGGGTCAGTTTCAAGAACAAACATGTCCAAATATCATATATGATGTTCAATTTTCCCACAATCACACATTCATTTCCAGTTCATCTGATAACCACAAGGCCTTTTTTTTCCTATCACTCCTACTTCTTTTCCACCTCTTCTCGCCAGGACCAGAACTGTAAACAAAGGGCAGAAATTGCCTCTCTGCTCCCAGCTGCAAACAGAAAGCTGGAGACACGTGAAATTTATTTTGCAAACCGCTCTACACTCTACACAAAAAGCAACCTTTCTTCCAAATGAGAAGGACTGATGAAGCCTGTCATAATCATGTATATGCTACATTAACAGAAGCAACACTGTAGTTTGCCTTGGCGTGGGCAAGTGTTGCTCCAGGGCCTCAAGCATTAATAGACTCCAACCTCAACTCCTGCTGAAGTGAAGGGTCAATGTCTGTCTGAGTTTAAGAAGTTTCACATCAGGAGTTCTAGAGCTGATTATTTAAAAACTCCCCTTGTGATTTTGCCTAGTGGAAAATATTCATCCTGTAAAGAAAGTTTACAGCATAGTACTAATTGTCCCTTTGTGTCTCTGCAAGCCAAAATATAAGTATAGTTAAAATATCAAAGTCTATATTTTTTTGTTACTACATTTTATGGTCCTTTTTCAGATCAGCAAGCTCCTGAGAAACACCCCACAGTTTCCAGGCAGATGGTTTGTATTTTTTAAAATCAATTTCTGTCCCACAGTTGGTTGCAGTGCCACTGAAGTCATCAGGGTCACGCACCTCCCTCCATAGTCGTTTGCCAGCCGCTTCCAGCTGAAAAATGGAGCTTTCTGGACTAGAGGGGTATATGAACATAGATAGCTTGACACAACCATTTGTTTGGCTCAGGTGAATACAGCCAGACAGCAACACAGTCCCTGCTCTGCAACAGGGCTTGCACTATGGCCAGATTCTACTGGACACTCATTCCTCAAAGACACTCCGAAGCTCGGCTCAGACACACTGCTACTGTACTGTAAGGAAAAAGACATAGATGTTTTTTTTTTTTTTTTACTGTTTATACAGTATTGTTACTTTAATAGTCAAAAGTTAAGCTAAGAATGTTTGGAAAGGTGGGAGGGTAAATTTAAGGAGATTTTCATGGATTAAAATCAAAAGATTGTCTGTCTGTTTTACATAAAATTGCTAGAATAACATTTAATAAAGATATAGATATATTTTATTTTCTTAAATACAAAATACAAATAAGTTGAAAAATAATAGGAAAAAAAACTAGGTGTCTTCAGATTTTTTAATTGCATAAAAGTAGCAACACCACAACATTAAAATACTTGATTACAAGTGAAACTTTGGCATTCTACGTATAAAGTAAAGAAGTTGTATCCAAAGTAAAGGTACTTATACCGCAGCAGGATGATCCCTGTTATTGTAGTATAATCATACACAGTGTAACTGGAGTATTTCACAAATGCATTAACATGTTAAAAGCATTTTATGTGGAGCTATACTTTTAACTACTTTGTTAATTAAATCTGTAACAATGCATCATATCTTGTAGATTAATTGTCCTAATCTGCAAAGTGCAACTACCATTGTCAAATAAATGTAGTGGAGTAAAAAGTACAATATTTGCCTGTGGAATGTTCTTTAGTAGACATATAAAGTGGCTTCAAAAAATTCTTGTTTCTAGTAGCTTTTCGTCATATCATACTGAACCGCAATTCAACCCATAGAAACCAAAACTGTAAGGGACGAGTATAGAAACATAGTCTTGTGGCATCTCACTACAGTCTTTTTGATTGTTTTTAAAATTCTTGTCCATTTCTATTATTCAATTAATCTCAATATAAAAGGTTCTATTGTCACAGTGCCCAAGTATATCCGACAAAAATACAGTGGTAATAAATACGCTCAGTAAACAATAACACTGAAGCGGGACTCTGTTGACAGATGTTATCTTGCACCCATTCATTTCCCTGCTCTATATTGACTGCATCCAGTGACTTCATATACAGAGTTTTGCTGTAACTCTTGTGTCGACTGTCACAACTTCTCAGACTGCTGTTATATTCATGACTGCGTACAGGTACGAACAGAAACCGCCCGGCACCTTGGGTGTAATGAATTTGAATCTGTGGCTGATTCAGTATTAGTCTGGGTTACTGCTAAGCGCTGTAGGAAATGAATTGCCCTTTATTTACCATTACAAATTACAGGTGACCCACAGTGAGGATAGCTGTGAGTTTGAAAGGTGCGACAAATAGATTTAGAGGGGCAATGATTCCCTCTTAGATTCCTGTTGTGCAAATGCAAGAGATTAAATGACAGAGGATATTAGGGAAGAATTTGTGATTCCCACTGTGATAAACATAATGCGGTTAGGAGGCAATGAATATGTCTGTTTTTGTCACAATTAGATTAGATCAAGTATTAGATTACATTACATTGATTTGTTGTATTGCAAATTGCCATGTTGACGATGCTAGCAGAAGGCAAATGAGGATATAAGGTTAGCATTGCTGCAGGGGAGGACTATTTCAAGGTTACAATGTGCTGGTGTAACTGCTGCAGGTGTGGACCGAACAACACCGTCATTAGACATCCTGGACCCCGTGGTAAGGATTAAATCCTCACTTTTCAGTCGGTATTGTCCATTGCCAATGTTGGTGCTAGCGAGTAATAACCGAGCTAAATGCTCCACAGAGAAATCCTGTTGTCAGCATGGTGGCTGAGTCATGCAGTGGCCACTTTTGACTTTGCTCTCTCAGAGACCATTCAGCCAGAGTTAACCACATCACTCGAATGCTAAAATCATATTACCCCGGAGATAAATCCATCAGTCCCCTCGTGGACGTATCGAGGCGAATGTGTTCAAACCACGCTTTACACCATTTTAAGGCTCCCTTCTCCAGCCAGTGACTTGGCCTGTTGAGTAATGAAGTGTTGGGGTTCAGTAATGAGACTGTTTACAGGGCGCGCTTGTTTCACATGAATCAAGCCCAGTGTGTGGTTAGATAAATACCAGCTTGGCCCTGCACGAAGCCAGTCAAACCTTCTCCTCTACTCAGGAAATGGCAGCCAAATTCCTGTGAAATGAATGAAGAGGAAATCTGCGAGTGGCAGCCTACCACGGGATCGCTCTGAAAGGAGCGGCTGGAAAAGCCATGGCCCTTCCTCTGGTGTGGACCTGGGCCAGGGCTCACTAGGTGAGACTGATGGAATAATAATACACATCCTGAGTGTTCTTTTCATTAGCAGCACGGTTTCATGTTTTTCATCATCCTGCTGAGAGAAATGGAGAGACCCTTATTTCTGAGCTGGACAAATTACCCTTTCCCCCTCTGGGAGATGCAGCTGCATTCAATATTGTGTGTCTCTATGTGTGTGTGTGTGTGTGTGGTGTCCTGCTGGTGTCAGTGTGTTTCAGTTGAGGGTCGTTGCTGGATGCAGGGATTTCCTGTGGAAATAGTAATTAACCACAACATGCACACGGGGCCAGCGATAAACGCTTGGCCCTCTCGCTTAATATCGTCTTTTACAAGCAACCAGGTAACTGGATTCATCTCATTTCCTATATGAGATGTAAATGTGAAGCAAGCTTCCATTGGGATATAAGGAGTTAGTTTAAAGCCATGACCTCAATCTGTCAGTTGTGTCAACCTATCAGTCCGGGTTGTTTGAACTGAAGTGACAGCATGGTCGTCCGTATTTAGAACACATTATCGGTGATTCATATTCGCCATTAGCCAAAGCAATCCCTCCATTAACTCCACCTGCAAACACCTCATATCCCAGGTGACCTATTTTCCCAATTACCAATGCCATTACTCTGCACTTCCCTTCCACACCAGCCGTCACCAGACGTCTGGATTTGAGCAGATTTCATAGAAACTCCTCCAACGGTTACATTAGTGTACATTTTTGTGCACTCTTATTATAGAGCACAGAGACTAAGAGTTACAGCACCTCTCAAATGAAACAGGCTTGAGTGATAAATCTCCAGCACTAATGCACACGCTTAAGAGTTTTTGACTGTAAATAAATTCTAGGGAGACATGTTGTACTTACATGAAGAAAAACCTTGAGGAAATGGCTTCCCCCTTTAAAAAACGTATGGGTGTGTACGTCTGCAGCCAATCAGAATGCACGTTGAAAACCCCTTTTTTTTCTTCCTGGGACCTTCACCAAGGCCCCATTGCTGTTTTTTTCCTCTTGTGTGTGATAATTAAACCTAATATTTCACAAATTATGACCTAACAATACTTGACTCATATTGATAACATTAAACTCCTGTTTCATGTGTTCAATTTCTCCCTAAATAAAGCCAAATAAGATAATCTTTTTGACAATAAAACAGGCAGAGGAAATATTATAGAATATTTGTCAGATAACTGGGAGGACAGTTCATTCTATGTCAATATATAGCTTTTCATCATGGTCATCAAAGCATCATCCATCTCTGTGTGCAAACAGTGGTGACGCCTTAATTGCCTTTGATAATACATTCATCCTGTCAAAACGAGGTGATAATCTACTCGTTGCCACAGCAGCCATCGATATCTGAGTTGAATCTCTGTTCATACACCATTTAAAAAAGGTGTTACAGTGAGAGACCTCGGAGGATATTCAGGGTACAGTTAACCTCATTTTTTATTGGTTCAAGATGCTCGTTCATTCATTCATCCTTTTTTAAAATTAAAACATTTTAAACTAAATATAAGCTGCATCTGTAACAACATAATACACAATTGATGATTGAGAAGGAGCAGAGAAAAGATAAATATTTGATTACCTGCCCCCTTTCTCAAAGTAAGTAACATAAATAATATGTCATAGATATTCTTCTAATACCTACAACAACCTTTGAGCCTGAACGATATTGGATTTTTGAGACTTATACTGATATCAATATTTGGGAGTTTTAGAAAATGGATGATATGGTGACATAAACACATATTACAATTGAAAAATTAACTTGTCAGTGCTCTCTGGTGGCCACTGTATTGATGACACTGTTTTTAAATGATAGCAAACTATAGTTTGACATTTTATCTTTCAATTTTGTGTTACTTATTAGCCAACATGTACACAGATACCGATGTTTAATTATATCTGTCCAGCTCTGTACACAAATAAACACCAACACGCTCTCACTCCTAACTCATCACATATGGATGCTAGGTCAGGAGCCCCACGTTTAAATGCACTGGGAATTAAAACAAAACTAGCCCTTCTTGGTTAGGTTTAGGCAACAAAACTACTTGATTTAGGA